>NC_084842.1:78163201-78801951 GCF_033115175.1 Lepus europaeus | reverse complement strand
GGTGTAGAACTCTGGATATATATGGGATGTAGAATGACAGGCCTTGCTAAAAAGAGAGGCTATTATTGACTGAGCCAGGGAAGATGGAAGAAGGAGCAGGTCTGGGGACTATCTCAGGGGCTTGTTTGTATGTGGTGAGTTTGAGGCATGTGTTTGTTAGAGCTCTCATAGGTAGTTGGAAATATGGGTTCAGGAGAGAGAGCTAGGTTGGAGTATACATCTGGGAATCAGAAGCATAAGCATATAAATGCATGAAGACATGTGTTTAGATGAGAAAAGCTAGAGAGAAAATGTAAAAGAAAAAATAAAAGGTTCAAGAACTGAGGACTGGATCCCTCCAGCATTTCCTGTGCACTGAGCTTAGAGTATCTGGGAGTTATCTGGAGAACAGTTCTTCTGTGCTGTCCACTGTTATGGACCTTTATGGTCTGGCTGAGCAGATGGATGTAATCACAGGAACTGATATTTATTGAGTGTATAGCCTTGGCTGGGCACGTTCCATAGATCATTTCTTTGATGTTTATGAAAAATTCCATGAGTTATGTACGATTATTAACACTTATATAGAGAAAGAAATGAAACTTAAAGATATTGAATGACTTGCCCAAGTTCATGTAGCCAGTAAGAGGGGAAGTCAAAATATTTTTTAAAGATTTATTTTATTTTATTAATTTGAAAGGCAGAGTTATACAGAGGGAGAGACAGAGAGATAGAGATCTTATACAGGCTAGTTCACTCTCCACATGGCTGCAACAGTCAGGGCTCAGCTAGGTCATAGCCAAAAGCCAGGAAACCAATTTGGGTCTCCCACATGGCTGGTAAGGGCCCAAGTACTTGGCCCATCATCTACTGCTTACCTAGGTGCATTAGCAGAGAACTGGATCTGAAATGGAATAGCCAGGACTCAAACCAGTGCTAATGTGGATACCAGTCTCACAGGCTGATGCTTAACCTACTGCGCCACAATGCTGGACCCAGGGAGATCAACATTTGAACTCAGGAAAAGCTGATTGTTTGGGCATTTGTCTTTCCTGTGTTCTGAAGGAAAATGTGGTGCCCAGTACAGAAAAATATCATCTGCAAGGTCTTCCCATCTCTGCTACAGAGATGCTGAGGTGGTTCCTGTGGGCAGTCCCACATGCTCCCCAAAGCAGGGTGGACAAGTCCTATAAACTGAATCCCTATTCTGTTTCAGGGGAGTAAGAGGTACTTGAGTTGATATATTGGAAAATATGGGGCAAAGCTTTGGATAACTGGAGGTTCATCTGGGGTCAAATAATGGAAACCTGTCATATATTCATTCATTCAAGCAACAAATATTCTCTGAACATCTACCATTTTCCAAACATCATGAAAAGGGACTAGAGATTTAGTCTTTCCAAAAAAGTAAAAATTAAAAAAAATTGATTTGTAGCATGTGTTAATTTCCATGATGGATGCATTCCTCCCATGGCCAATGTCAAGTTAGTATAGTGATATCACTGAGCATGGAGTTGAGAAGAGATATGACAGCTACCTCTCATGAGCCTGCACAAGTTGCATGTAGTAGTGAGCAAAGCAGTCCATACGGGAAAACAGAGTGACAGGTAATTACAATGCAATGTAGTAAGAGCTATTAGACTCCAGCATCACTAGGCTCAGCAGGGAAGATCTGTGGGAAGACCCCTGTTTAAGTCAGTTGGTTAGTAAGAACTAGATAGAATGAGATGCATGAATTTGGGAGGTAGGGTGGAAAATATTCTCCACCAACGGAAAGCTGTTCATGAAGGCCCTGATGAGAAACAGCATGGAATGAAACTGGAGGGCAGAGTTAGAGGAGAGGTGCAGGATGAGGCAGGGAAGGCAAACGGGTCCGCCTGTCAGGTCTTAGAAACTGTGTTCAGGAATTGGAACTAATCTGTGAGGATGACAGGGAGTTGTTGGAGAGTTTGAGGCCGAGGCTGAATTTTCAGAAAATCCTGCTGGAAAGGAGATTGGATTAGATGAAGTGGGGAGACAAGGGGCAGAGAGATCATTGCAGTCTATCAAGAAAGGGTGGTTGACTAGATCATTGTGGCACTACTGAGGACAGAGGGAAGTGGAGTTGTTCAGGGCCACCAAAGAAGTAGAATTAATAGTCTTGATTGCTGACTGAACGTGAGAAGTGAGAAAGGACTTCTGGGTTTCTGACTTGAGCATCTAACAAGATGACCACCAGTGTGGCACCTTTATACTTTCTGGGACCAATGGTCCTGGTACAGTCTGTAGCATTATCCCAGGGACAGTTATTTAAAAGACGAGGAAAGGGTGATGTGACTAGACTGGAAGGGCTTACAGGATTTGTTATTTTAGAGTTCATTTCCTAAAGACAATATACAGATTATCCTTTGCTTCCAAATAAGCTCAGAAAATTCAAGCAACTGTGGAATCTCCTAGCAAAAATTCTGATTTTTTTTACTTCATTAGTTAGCTTCTTACCCAAAGAAGTTTTTATTGGATAAAGGTTTTGTTTAACATACTTTCTGGTACAGATGCTAATTCTGCCAAGACATGTTCACTCTAACTGCATGGTGAACATCCCCTGCCACAATGGCTTCTGACACAAAGGAAAACTTTCTAATTTTACACAGCTGATTTCCTAGGGTACACATCATCACAGTTTCAGCTGTTGCCTTGACAAATGAACCTAGAGTGAAAAACAAATTCCCCCACAGATGGAAAGAATTTATTTCAGCAGTAATTTTTGGCACTAGTATGCTTCATTTTAGGTGCAGAATAACGTGGATTTCTGCCACAAAAGAAGCAGTTCTTGGGTAATGTGGAGAACACAGATTGGAAAAAAGCATGCCCATGTCCAGCTCAGCCAAAGTGCCCTTGAGGATGTCAGTGGGAAGCTTAACCTTCTTCTAACTCAGGTGAGGAGGAGCGACTACTCCCAAGTCAAACACAGGAGGGAAAAAGGAGACAGATGCTTTTAAATATATAAAGTACTGCATTCCAAGCCTGGAAGAGAATCATGGGACATTAATTTATAAAAGATAGAGTACGTTCCTGCTGCTCAGAGGAAGGCAACAGGTCTTCCAGGCTCACTCCAGCCCTCTCTAGGAGGTGCATTCTTTAGGGTAAGGTGGTTTTCAGGAAAGGCAATGTACCCACACCAAGGGCACAAATAGATCACACCTATTCTACAGCGGGAAATGGCGTCTGTTTTCAGTCCATAAATCCTAGACTTAAAGTCTATTCAAGGTTGTATCTTCCCATGATTTGCCTGTCCTAATTTATGTAAGGGTATTCTCAGTTTCTGGACATAAGCAAAAAGCAAAAACCAGGAAGTGAACACCAGTTCTATCTACGTGATTCATTTATCCAGTGGACTCACAGTCAGTGCATCAAGCTGAAATGAAATTTGCACAGCCAGAGTCAGGTTTGGCTGACAGGTTTCAGGCAACCTGTAGCCTAGGAGAGGTACTGTCTCTTCTCCTGATTGGGTTTGGGATGGAAAAGGTGTTTGACTGTTCACCTGAAGACTGGTTTTGGTCAGCCTGTCATAGCTCATGGGGAGAAAAATGCTTTCAATTCAGCTGCCTATCCAGTGTGGGGGCTCTGGGACCACGTTGTTGAGGTGGAATTGTCCCTCCACCACCCGCTATCTGCATGATTTAATAGATCATATCTTTGAGCCTCAGTTTCCACATCCCTTAGATAGGGATATGGACTCCATTTTGTAATACTGTGGAAAGATTAAATGTATTCATAAGTACAAAGTATAATGGGCACTAGGTAATAATATTTCACATGATGTCACCCAAAGCACATGATAATTAGTAACAACATTACATGCTATGCACTGAGCTAAGTGTTTATACAATACCACATTTCATCTGTATAACAAATCCTTAAAGTATTTACTCCCATTTTATAAATTAGGCTTCAGAGAGGTTTAGTGACCTGTCCATGGTCACACATCTTGCAGATAGTCTGGATTTAGGTTCAGAATAAGTTTGGGTCTTTTATGAGTTCATTTAGTTATTCAACATATATTAATTGAGTACTTACTAATCTTAACCATCACACAATAGTGCATGCCCCAGTGATACATGATTATCTATCAGTGGACACTCAAAGCTGGTAATGCAGCTTCTTGGATTATAAAGAACCTTTCTTGTAAGCATCAAACATTCTACCTATATTCATAATAATGTTTATTTTATACTCCATTCTTTTCCTATAATCTTCACATATGTTATTTGCTTTTCCCAGCAAAATGGGGAGCTGAGGCTTCACATGTCTTCCTGGCAGAAATCTGCCCCCTTCTATGGGAAGTGGGAATGAGGCACAGACAATGAGGATCTCCCTCCATACCAGCACGCCACTGACTGATCACACCATCTCCTTGCTGCCCATCGTAGCCCAGGCACTAGGGCATGCTTTGTTTTCTCATATTGGTCCCTCATTAAATCCTCACAGCTATTCAAAGATGTGCTATTATTATCAACATCCAAATTACAAACAAGGAGTCTGAGGAAATTTTGGTGAAACAACTTGCTATGTGGTGGCAGAGAAGGGACCTGGATCCAGGCAATCTTCCAAGCCTGAGTTTCTGGCTCATATTCTTTCCCTGTGTTTCTGCTGAGTGAGTGGAGTTGAATTTCCCTAAGTCAACTGCCCAGAAGACAAAATTCTATTCTCTGTCAACAACTCATGCCCCTATTGTATCATGGTCTTAGGGGTGTTCCCCATCACCTCCAGAAGTCCTCAAACTCCCTGTAGTTAGGGATCATGTCCTTCATCTCCAAGCACTCAGAGACCCAGTTTGGAATTCCAGACAATAGGAGTTCCAGGAATATTTTTGGGAAGGAAAGGAGGTGGGGAAAAGGAGAAGAAGAGGAGCAGTCTCCATGCTAGGGTTCTCACCTTCTGCAGCTTCTTTCTTTCTGCCTCTACAGATGAGCGAACTGACTTGATTTCCAGGGTGTGCTTCTTTACCAAGTCTTCCAGGCGCTTCACCAGCTGGTCTTTGAGACGTTTCTTCTCTTCATCTGTCTGGTATTTGATTTTACGAAGGTCTTCTTCATATCGTTGCTTCATATATTCTGTCTCAACACTTGTATCTCTCTTGGTCTATAAAAGGCAAAAGAATCTTGTAAAATTACCAGGGAGGGGTGCAGAGCAGGGAGGCACTGTTTCCCTTTTATATAATCTTTATAATGTTGGTAGACTGATTTAAAATCATGTTTCACAACGTGCCGCCAATTTTACAAGACTATATATTTGACATTTGTACAAGACTTAACTTGATCTATCATTGGGAAAAAAGGCTCTTTGGAATGGGGTGGCTATTGTCACAGCAGCAGATATTCCAGCTCATAGTACAGTCATTTTGGAAGAGTGCTTTGTTATTTGGACTGGCAACATGTATTGGTATCTTAAACAAGTTTCTAGCTTCCCAAGAGGTGATGATAAGGTATTGGGATGATTTTGTTACATTCTCAGTCTTCTAGTGTCCAATGACAAGAAGTTGGCAGAAGTTGGCTGGAACTCCACTCCTGCTTCATTCATTCCTAAAGCCATGGGACCTGCTGATTCAAGCAGATTTATGGTGGTTGGCCTCTACCAGAAGCTCACTCCAGCAGAGCCTACTGTGAACTCTTCATCCCCAGGGCTGTGTCAGACACTACCTGTGTCTCTGCACTTGCTTTGGTGCATGAACACTCCTTGAGAAAGCTTTGGTCCTGCTGAGGATGAAGACTACAAGATTCCAAGTCATTCACTTCCCCCAGGACTTCATTCTCTGGAACTAGCTCAGTCTTCATGTCATCTGCAAGCATAAGTTTCAACAACATTTGAAATGCTCTTGGCCATGCTCTCATATCCAAGGCCTTTTGCAGTTGGTTTCCCATTCTGCTATTCAACTCCCCCTCCACCATAGGTAATCCCTGCTCTATGGGCTGCTGGCCTTCTTAGTCAAGGTTGTGATTCCCATACTTGCTGAAGCAGCATCCTGAGCTTAAATAGTTGTTATGCTCTCCCACTTCCTATACTAGTGATGTTCATTTTCTTTTATTGTACTTTCTATAGATTACATACATACATTCAACTGGAGTACAGTTTAAGGGATCAGATGAAAAATAAATATCACTTGAATTGTTATTTTTTTCTTTTACATTCCCTGAAGTACTCATGCCCTACTTTCGAGACCTTCAACACCCTTCTAGTTCAAACACAAATCTCTTCTCACCTTTCCTGCCCATGCTGATTTCTTCTTTCCCAGACACATTGCTCCCCTGCTGCCTGGGCCATGCTCCTGGATCTAGAGAGTGATGTGGGTTATAATGTAATAGTTCCATCAGGGTCTGGAAAATAGAGCCCACCTGTAGTGCCTTTGTTATATCTGCCAGCATTAAGCTGGTCACACTGAAGGTATTCAGGAACTTTATGTGGAGGGAACTAGTGGAAACCACTTGCTGTGGTTTCTAGATACAAACAATAGCTCTATCACCTCTATTACCATGCAGTTGGCTGAACTTGAGCCAGTCACTTATCCTCATTAGGCCTTGTTCTTTATCTGTAACATAGGAGATTGACAATATCCACTGCACAAAATCACTGGGAAGATCCTGTAATGCAATTGTGTGAAGTGATGTTAAAGATGCAAAGCCTTGTTTGAGCATGGTGGAGGTGGTGGTGGGAGGCCAGTACTGGTGGGGAAACATGTGGGGGCTGTGGTCCTTCTGCATCATACCTTGTAAATGTCTGGCCTGGTAGCTGGGGGTTTAGGTTCACATGTGCTCTGCGGGAATTGGATTCACACACAGGGCAAGCCAGATCAAACAGTCCTGCTCCTCTACGCTGCCCTCTAAGGAATCTCGTGGCTGCCAGTAGCACCAGGCTAGTCTGACAGGTAAGCTTTTATCTTCAAGGGAATCATTCAATGGGACCTGCGTTGTTGCACAGTGGGTTAAGTTGCTTCCCATATCTGACTGTTACTTTGGCTCACAGCTGCTCTTTTTCTGATCCGGTTTCCTGCTAACATACCTGGAAGGCAGCAGAAGATGGCTACTTGCTTCAGCCAGGCCCATGCCTGGCCATTGCGGCCATTTGGGGAATGAATGACAGCATGGACAATCTCTCTCTCTCTCTCTCTCTCTCTCTCTCTCTCTCTCTCTCTCTCCTCCCTCCTCTATCTGTCCCTCCCTTTCTCTCTGCTGCTCTGCTTTTCACATAAATAAACCAATCTTTTTTTATACAAAGAGAAATCATTCAAGGGCATCTCACCAGTTTTCTGTGTTACATGACACTCCTGCAACATCAGTCTGTCTTTGGCAATTACCAGCTTCTCCCCAAGTTTTTTTGCAGTACTTTTCAACTCTGTGTTCTCTTGTCGAGCCTCCTTGAGCTGCACATCCAGGTCCTAAACAGACAGGAAGGGTCTCAGTTGTCTGGTTAGTTCTGTGTTGTGACATCCTTTGTGCACAGGACAGTTGTCAGATCTGAAAGGCGGATAAGCATACAGCAGAAGCCCTGGCTTTCTGGAATTAGTGGCTCAGGGTTCATCAAATGTGTTCTCATCCTCCAATTGGCTATGTGGACCTGGACAAATTATTTGGTGAGGTTTAAATTAGAAAAAGTATCTGGTATAAGAAAAAGTGCACAGGGAATATTAGTAATATTAGTGGCTGCTACTTTAGAGATGGGATTCTGTGCTTTTGTGGGGCTCACATAACTGACTCATAAATGGTCTTGCTCTCTATGAACACAGACTCCTAGGATTTCAGGACAGGCAGGTTGTTATGAAACAAGCAGAGGCTTTAGAATGAGGCTGGTCTGAGTTCAAAAACGTAGTTACCAGGTGCTCAGCTGGGCCAGTTCTTAAGCTTTTTGATTTCAGTCTCATCATCTGTAAACTCAAAGGTTCTAAGCTCTCTGATTAGAGACCAAGTCTAGCTCACTATGTATCCCTGCCCATAGCCCTAGACTTGGCACATGGTAGGTTTACAATAAATAGTTGCTGAATGACTGTCATTGACCCCAGGGGAGACAAGGCTCACCTTGAGAGAAGTCAAGTGCTTAGTGCCAAGCCTGCACTTAATGTGTGATCAAAATAGCAGCTGTGCTTATTACCCAAGGCGATGCTGCCTCACCTGAATTCTTTCCTTCAGCCTCTGTGCATACTTCTTCAGGTCACTTATCTTGCGGCCTCTGTGTTCCAGGTCCCCTTCCAGCTTCCTGACCTGGGCCTGCAGAGCTGACTCCTGGACTTGGAAGTTCTTGCGGAGGTCGGTCTCCTTCTCCTGCCACTGCCACAAGGCCTCACTCACTGACTGCTGCATGGCCTGCCGGATGGCCTCATTTTCCCGTTCGTAGGTGGCCTGCAGCTCCTCAGCCTTGCGGGCATAGTCCTGGCTTAGCTGCTGGTTCTCCACTCGCAGCCGCTCCACCTCCAGCAGGACATCCTGCATCTCAGGGCCCTGGCCTGGCTCTGCCTTGGTGTCTGGGCTCTCCTGGGAAAGTCGGCCCCACTGGGAGACTTCGTGGCTGGTCAGGTGCCGGAGCCTCTTCTCATAGTCGGCCTTGAGCTCCAGCATCTCTTTGGAGAGCGATAGCACCCGCTCAGCATGCTCTGCCTCCACCCGCAGCTCCCTCTCTTTGGTCTCCAGCCTGCACGTGGCTGACTCGGCCAGTGCCTCCTGTGTCAACCTCTTCTGCAGCTCTAGGGCACTCTCCAGGACCTGGATGCGCTGGAGAAGGGTCTCTTCATCATCACTGCGGGCCTGTTCCTGCAGGAGCCTGGCCTTGGTCTCAGCCACAGCGCCTTGGAGCTCCTCCTGGTGTGCTTCCCGCAGCGCTTCCATGCTGGCCTCGGCCTCATCCTGGCGAGTGTTCAGGGCATAAATCACCTGCGGGAAAATCAGCAGAGACCAGTTATGGCTGGGAAGAGAGATGCTTCACTCCTCTCTGGAGACCAAGGTTGGTCAGCACAAGCAATACTGGAGAGGGGGATTTGGATGGGAGTGGCTGCTTCCCAGAGAAACCAATGAGAAAGTAGGGAGGTGAGGCAGGGAAGTGGCGGAAGCAAAACAAAGGCCCCAGAGAGGGTGTCTTTGGTGGAATCCCATGGGAGAACTCTGGGACCCAGTGGGAACGCAGGGAAGAGGTTTGCTCAAAAAGAACATTTTGGAATGCAAAGCCCTCAAAATGTTAGAAAATTATATAAAAGTTTGGTGTAAAAATCTGAAAATCAGTTCATGTAACATGTTGCATCAACAGAATAAAGGACAGAAACCACAGAATTGTCTCAACAGACACAGGAAAAATGTTCAACAAAGTTCAACATCCTTTCTGATAACAACAACAACAACAACAACAACAACAACAACAAAATTCCAAGAAGCTAGAAATAGATGGGAGCCTCAGCAACCTGATAGAGTACAGCTATGAAAAACCCGCAGCTAACATCATGCTCGTTGGTAAAAGACTGAGAGTGCGCCTCAGGAGATCAGGAACAAGACGAGGATGTCTGCTCTTTCTACTTCTTTTAAGAACTTTCATTTGCTGTGTGGAGAAAAGAACAAAGGAAGACCAGAGCACAGTGGGAAGCCCAGGAATCAAGAATGACCAAAGCAAAAGTAGATGCTTATTGAAATGGAGAAAAGTATAAGTAGAACAGGGATAGAGAAGAAAGTCCACAATTCTGTTCTTAAATTTTTTATAGCTCTAGACATTCTATTGGTGATGGCACTAAGGCAAATAGATAACCAGGGGCAGGCATTTGGTGCAGTGGATAAGAAGCCAATCAGAGGGGCTGGTGCCGTGGCACACTGGCTTAATCCTCTGCCTGCAGTGCTGGTATCCCATGTGGGGGCTGGTTCTGGTCCCAGTTGCTCCTCTTCCAGTCCAGCTCTCTGCTGTGGCCTGGGAGTGCAGTGGAGGATGGCCCAAGTGCTTGGGCCCTGCACCCGCATGGGAGACCAGGAGGAAGCACCTGGCTCCTGGCTTTGGATTGGCGCAGCTCTGGCCGTTGTGGCCATTTGGGGAGTCAACCAATGGAAGGAAGACCTTTCTCTCTGTCTTTATTTCTCTCACGGTCTGTAATTCTACCTGTCAAATAAATAAATAAAATCTTAAAAAAAAAAAAAAAAGCCAATCGGGATGCCCAGAACCCATAGGAGTGCCTGATTGAATCTCAGCTACTCAGTTCCTCGTATTGCTTCCTGCTATTGCTTACCATGGGTAGTGGCAGATGATAGAGCAAGTAGTCAGGTCCCTGCTGCCCACCTGGGAGACCTGGATTGAGTTCTGGGCCTGACTCTGACCTGGCCTGGCCTTGGTTGTTGTGAGCATTTGGGGAGTGAACCAATGGATAGGAAGCTCTATCTGTCTGCTTTCTCTCTGCCTCTCCACCTTTCAAATTAAAAAAAAAAAAACATTAAAAATGAAGTAGATAACTGTCTGGAGCCCAGAGCAGGAAGCCTGTGTTGGATGGGAAGAGGATCTGCTGCTGCTGCTGCTTGCTTGATCAGAGTCCAGGGCAGGTCCATGAGATGTTGGGAATGACCCCATGAATCCAGAAGTTGAAATCTCAGGAATGACAATAAATGATGAAGAGTCAAAATCCCTGAGATTAGTAGCTCGGAGATTGGTTTTGGGAGCATGGAGGTTTGTCTTCCAGTGAAAACGAGGGAAAGAAGAGATGGAAACAGGTGTGACAAGAAAATAAGGGGATAGTTAGTTACTTTGTAGAAGTGACAAGGTGGCTTCTACATTCTCCATGAAGAATTAAGGAAGGTCATTAACTACGCAGAGTTGGACAGGAAGGCAGCAAGGGGGGCTGGGTGAATGAGAAGTCATGAGCTAGTTTCTGGCCAGGGGGAAGTGAGTAGTCCAAATTGCAGGGCAGCATTCAAAAGTGCATTTGGTTATAGTTCTTTGCTGTGAGACCTTCCTCAGCCACACTCATCTAAATGTGTTCAAGCCAGGACAGGTGAGTGAAACAGAGGGAGAGGAGGAAATCTTTTTCAGAGCCAACAAACTGGAAGGAGGGGGCAGAGAGAGTGTGGCAGCTGGGGAAGAAGGGAGGAAAAGGTCATTGAGGATGACACCAACAGGATGAGAAATCAAGAGGCTGAGTGGGCTCCCCGGGGTTGTTGTTCACACCAAAGATGACAGAACATGAAGACGACTAGGTTTTAGATGCCAAACATTATATTGGCTTCCTTAGGCCTTCAAGAAAAATTCCAAGGGTCCTTACCATTTCATAGTTCATACTTATTTCCCGTTACATTTGTGAATTGCTGAATTTCCTTTATTCAAAAGTCTGTCTATTGGACAAGACTGATTTCATTGTCAGCTCCTACTAGTGCTCCACTTATGGTGTTCAAGCCATATTCCTTGTAGCCCTGAGTTCCTTGGTGGAGGCTGAGGATCATTTTTGGAAGCCTGATAGAGGTTCAGGAGGGTGGGACCCCCCTTTTCAACCAGAGAACAGCTTTTATACTGGGTCACCCCTGACAAGTAGCTTAGGAAAAAAATGAAAAAGTCTTTTGTCCTTTCAAAAAAGTAAAACAAAAAAACAAAAACCAAAGCCTTATATAATTATAAAATAGAGTAGAGGCCGCTCAAAAAAAGTGTATGAGGAGCAGGTGTTTGGCCTTGTGACACTGGAATATCTGGGTTAAATTCTAGGCTCTGGTTCCTGATTCCAGCTTCCTGACAATGCAGACCCTGGGAGGCAGTGGTGGTGGGTCAAGGAATTGGGTCTCTGCCACCCACCTGGGAGAACTGGCTGTGTCCTGGCTCCCAAGCATTTGGGGAATCTCAGGGCAACTCTTCTCCTGCCATTTGCCTGCTGGCTTTCACTCACCATCCACTAGATTGAAGCATCATAACACTGGCCCAAACCTCATTTGTAAATCCACCTTCTCACGAGGAGGCTGATCAGAGTCCACCAAGGACATGAATAATTTCGCAGCCAAGAGAAATACTGAGCAAACTGGGAAGTCTTCCCAAGAGTCTTAGAAATCCACTGTTAATGGTTTGACATCAGAAAAAATCTCAGCAGAGTGCCTGTTAGGGCCTTAGAGGTTGAGCAATGTAGGTTTAACAAAGCTATAATTAATGGCTTGGAAGCATCAGATCCTAAGGAAAAGTTTCCATCATGTTTTGCAGAATTGAAATGGAAAAGGCCAGCGCCGCAGCTCACCAGGCTAATCCTCCACCTGCAGCACCGGCACACCGGGTTCTAGTCCCGGTTGGGGTGCCGGATTCTGTCCCACTTCTCCTCTTCCAGTCCAGCTCTCCACTGTGGCCCAGGAGTGCAGTGGAGGATGGCCCATGTCCTTGGGCCCTGCACCTGCATGGGAAACCAGGAGGAAGCACCTGGCTCCTGGCTTTGGATTGGTGCAGCGCGCCTGCCGCAATGCACCGGCCGTAGCGGCCACTTGGGGGTGTACCAACGGCAAAAAGGAAGACCTTTCTCTCTGTCTCTCTCTCTCTCTCACTGTCTAACTCTGCCTGTTAAAAAAAAAAAAGAAAGAAATGGAAAAAAGAATGATACTTGTGGAGTACTCAGAGTACAACATTCACTGGGCCAGGTAATTTAAATATGTTTTTTCAATTAATCTTCTAATGATTCCACAAAGTGCAGATTCTCATGCTCGTACTTTTTGCAGTGGAATGAACTTCATACAAAACAATGATACAGCTTTAGAGCCTGTTGAGTTGGGGTGCACAAAATAGCCCCACCTCTTTCTGACTGTGGGACCTTGGGTTAGTTATGGATCCCCTCTGAGCCTCAGTCACCTTATCTAAGGCATGCAGAGAGCAATGTCTATCTAATAGCTTTGCATGGGAATTAAATCACATACAACTCTTCACAGCCTTCCAAGCACATGTTAAGGACTCAAGAAATGCCACCTGTTAGTAGTCTATCTTTGATATCATTGCCAAAAGTCATTGATCTAAAAAGTAAGAGTGCTGGAATTCAAACTCAAATCCTTCTGGGTCCAAGGTTAAAAGAGACAGAATCATGATTTTGTTTGGGAAAAACTTGCAATGACCTTCACTCAATATTCTTGCAGGATCTACTGCATTGTAAGCAAGGTAGTAAGCCCTATAAGAACACAAAAACATTCTGCTGAGGGCTGTAAGACTAGCAGAATGTGTCAGACTCCATTATCTGTCCAATATTTTCCCCTTTGTTCCTCTTCCTTGCCAATGACCAACCCAATCTTTTGAAGGCAGGAACTTTTTTTCCCTGTGATGTGGGGCTTGGCTGTGTGATTTGCTTTGATCAGTGGCATATGAGTGTACCAGTTGCAAACAGAGGCTTTGAAAGTGTTCATGGGGCCGGCGCCGCAGCTCAATAGGCTAAGCCTCCACCTTGTGGGGCTGGCACACCGGGTTCTAGTCCCGGTCGGGGCGCCGGATTCTGTCCCAGTTGCTCCTCTTCCAGTCCAGCTCTCTGCTGTGGCCCGGGAAGGCAGTGGAGTATGGCCCAAGTCCTTGGGCCCTGCATCCGCATGGGAGACCAGGGGAAGCACCTGGCTCCTGGCTTCAGATCAGCGCGATGCACCGGCAGCAGCGCGCTGGCCGCGGCGGCCATTGGAGGGTGAACCAACGGCAAAAAGGAAGACCTTTCTCTCTGTCTCTCTCTCTCACTATCCACTCTACCTGTAAAAAAAAAAAAAGTGTTCATGAATTTTGGCTCATAATCTTGTGATTCTACCATTTGTCATGAGAAAAGTATGTGCAGGGTAGCCACTACTTCTAGCATAGAGACATGTGGAGCATGTTGGACCCCAACCCAAAGTCTGAAATTAGCCTACTCAGCCAAACCCAACTGAGAGCAGCTGAACAGCAGCCAACTTGAGCATAAATAAGTTACTGTTGTAGCCACTGAGACTTTAGAGTTGTTTGTTACTCAGCATTACTGCAGGGAAATATGACCAATACATAAAGGGAAATAGAAAGTAAGCTAATTTGCATGTATGGAGGTATCTGAATGACTTTGCTCAAAGTCTGCAGAGGCACAGAGAAGTGCCAAAGGCAGGAAGGATTGCATTGCCTCATTAAGTCCCCTTTTTTCTCTGGTATCATCATTAATGCATCACTCCTATCAAAATATAAATGTGATATAATTTTTTTTATCACTGACAAAAATCCTTCCTTCAATCCTCTTTTTAAGTACCCCATTGCAAAATTCTAAAATACTTTGCTGATATCCATTATCACTAATTTCTTGCTTCCCTTCTCTCTCTCTCTCTCTTTTTAAGATTTATTTATTTATTTTGAAAGAGTTAACAGAGAGGGAGGGAGGGAGGGAGGGAGAGTGAGCGAGCGAGCATGCGAGAGGTCTTCCATCCATTGGTTCATTTCCCAAATGATAGTAATGGTCGGAGCTGCACCAATCTGAAGCCAGGTGCCAGGAGCTTCTTCTGGGTCTCCCACATGGGTGCAGGGGCCCAAGGACTTGGGCCATCTTCCACTGCTTTCCTAGGCCATAGCAGAGAGCTGGATCAGAAGTGGAGCAGCCAGGACTTGAACCGGTGGCCATATGGGATGCCTGCACTGCAGACCATGTCTTTACCTGCTACACCACAGTGCATGCCCCTCCCTTTCTCTCTTAAATCCTCTCCAAAGAATATGAAGGCAGAAAATATCCCAGTAAAATACAGAGGAAATCCAAAGCAAACAATAGGAATATTCATGGAAAAAATGGCAGGACCATCAATAGTAACCTTGTAAATGGTCTAAATCTCCAATTAAAAGATACAGGCTGACTGAATGGACTTAAAAAATGAGACTCATCTATCTATTTGCTACCTACAAGAAACACACCTCAGAGCAGAACTTTCAATGGAAATTTTAAAGCATTTCTTCAAAGAACTGTAACAAGAGGTGAATGTGGTTTGATCACTGTGATTGTGAAGACAAAGCCCAATCAAAGCAATGGTAACTGAGAGGAGGAAGTGGTCCAACCAAAGCCGAAGTGGACCAGTCAAGGGCAAAGGTGATGGCAGCAGTTTCAGGGGGGTGCTCGAGGTATTTTGCTTGCTGACTCTCTGGAGGGCAGAAGAATGATAACATATTTTGAGAAAGTGAGCCAAAACTGTGGTGGAAACTTGCCCAAGAAAGCTCCATGAGAGAATTTTTTTCTCCACACAGTGACTGATGTTCCTGCTCATTCCTTCGATCAAACGGTGGCTGTTTTGTAAGAGTTTTAATGGGAAATCACTGGGCATCCACCTTCTGGTCCTGATTTGGTTTCTTCTGATTTTTTGATTCTTAATCTTAAAATATCAAGACACCCATTTTTGTACAGTTAATGATGTAAAAAAATATTGCATTAACATGCTTAAAGTCTCAGGACACTCAGCTCTTTATGGATGGACCAAATCACTGATATCATTGCTTACAAAATGGCCTTGAACTTGACAGAGCTTCTGTTGAGATATAGGTTTATACTTTAAAATTTTATCTTTTTGTTCTGTAGTTCCATGAATTTTAAAAGTCCTCTTTTATATATGTGTGTGTGTGTGTGTGATCTATCATTTCATTTTTTTTTGTTTAACTGTATATCTCAAAGATGTCATCATACAAGAAAAGTACAGACAGATATTCCCAGTATTCTTGTTTATAGTGCATGAAATTCTGTTGTGTGAATCTAGTGTAGTTTAACAACCAATATCTTATTGCTTTATACTTGGGTTATTGCCAATCACTTTGGTATTACACGCAATGTTTCAATAAATGACTGTCTTCATAGCAATTAAAAAAGAAAAAGAAATACACCTCACTGACAAAGATACATGCAAACTGAAAGTGAAAGGATGGAAAAAGATATTCCATGCTAATGGACAGCAAAAAAGAACAGGTGTAGCCATCCTAATATCAGACAAACTAGACTTTAACACAAAAACTGTTAAAAGAGACAGAATAGGGCACTATGTAATGATTAAAGGATCAGTTCAAAAGGAAGATATGACAATAATAGTTGTATACGTACCCAAAGACAGGGCACCTGGTTATTTAAAAGTAAGGTTAATGGATCTAAATGGAGACGTAGACTCTAATACAATAGTAATTGGGGACTTCTACACCCCACTATCATCAATGGACAGGTCAACCAGACAAAAAATCAGCAAAGGAACAACAGAGCTAATCAACACTATGGACCAAGTGGACCTACCTGATTTTTACAGAACTTTTCATCCCATAGTTGCAGAATACACATTCTTCTCACTAGTGCATGGAACTTTCTAAAGGATAGACCATATACTAGGATACATAAAGTAAGTCTCAGCAAATTCACGAAAATCAAAAACATACCACGCACCTTTTCTGACCACAGTGAAATTAAGCTGGAAATTAACAACTCAAGAATCTCTAGAACATATACAAACACATGGTGACTGAACAACATGATCCTGAATGAAACAGTGGATCATTATAGAAATCAAAAAATTTCTGTAAATGAATGAAGATGATAATAAAACATATCAAAACTTATGGGATACAGCAAAAGCAGTGTTAAAAAGGAAGTTTTTAGCAACTGATGCCTACATCAAGAAATTGGAAAGGCACCAAATAAATAAGCTATCAATGTACTTCAAGGACCTAGAAAAGCAACAACAAATCAAACCCCAAATTAGTACGAGGAAAGAAATAATTAAAATTAGAGAATAAACAAAATTGAAACAAAAAACCCAAAAGAAATGAAGAGCTGATTTTTTAAAAAATATAAAGAAAATTGATATACCATTGGCCCAACTAATCAAAAAACGAGAGAGAAGGCAAAAATCATTAGAATCAGAGATGAAAAAATGTAACAGCAGATACTACAAAAATAGAAAGAATCATTAGGAATTACTACAAAGAGCTATATGCCAACAAATTGGAAAATCTAGAAGAAATGGATAGATTCCTGGATACATACAATCTACCAAAATTGATGAATACATAGAAAACTTCAACAGACCAATAATCAAGATGGAGATTGAATCAGTAATAAAGACCCTCCAAAAAAAAGAAAGCCCAGGATCTCATAGCTTCGCTACTGAATTCTCCAAGACATTTAAAGAAGAACTAATTCCAATTCTTTTCAAGCTATTCAAAGCAACTGAAAGGGAGAGAGTCCTCCCTAACTCCTTCTTTGAAGCTAGCATCACCTTAATTCCTAAAACAGAAAAAGATAACAGAGAGAAATATAGA
Source organism: Lepus europaeus (assembly GCF_033115175.1). NCBI lineage: Eukaryota > Metazoa > Chordata > Mammalia > Lagomorpha > Leporidae > Lepus > Lepus europaeus. The sequence goes on along the minus strand of NC_084842.1, from coordinate 78,784,764 downwards.
GCAATATCTCTGATAGATGGAGTTGCAAAAATCCTCAAAAAAACACTAGCTAATTGAATCTAACAACACATCAGAAAGATCATTCACCTGGACCAAGTGGGATTCATCCCTAGTATGAAGGGATGATCCAATCCACCCAGTTCATCAAGGCTACTAATACCCTCCATGTTGCCAATTCTCAGTCTTTACCTCTTCAGTTGTCCAGCAGTATTGATCTGATACATCACTCCCTCCTTTTTGACACATTATCTTCACTTGGCTTTCAAGGTGCAACACCTATCCATTGATCACTGAAGCTCCTTCCTCACCTCCTTGGTTTGTTAGTTCCTCCTCATCTCCCATCCTTCAAATAAGAGCGTCCTAGAGCTTAGGCTGAAGACTGTATCTCTTCTCTATAAACATTCCCTTGGACTATCGCTCAATCTCATGTTTTAATGCATTGTCTATTTGCCAGTGACTCCCAAATTTACATGACCAGGCTAGACTTGTCACTTGAATATCAGACTTATAGAACCTGCTGTTTTCCAGTATCTCTACTAGGAATATAATATGTGTCTCAAATTTAACTCTGGATTTTTCCTTCAAAATCTGTTCATCTCATAGTATTCCCCATTTCATTTCACAGCAACACCCTTCTTATCAGTGTATATGTCAAAATTTTGGAGTTGATCAATAAGCACATGAAAAGATGCTCAACATCTCTAATGATTAGGAAATGCAAAGCAAAACCCAAACCAATTAGGATGGCTTTCATCAGCACAAAAGAAAATAAATGTTGATTAGAATTTGGAAAACTCAGAGCCTTTGTGTTTTGGGGGCAGGGGTGGGGAAAGGGATGTAAAATGGTGCAGTAACTTGGAAAACAGTCTGGTGGTTCCTAAAAAATTAAACAGAATTACCATATGATTTAGCAATTTCACTTTCCTCTCTCAGATATGAGTTATAAGAAGATTGGGATTTTTTTTTTTCAAGTCAAAGTTACACACACACACACACACACAGAGAGAGAGAGAGAGAGAGAGAGAGAGAGAGAGAATATCTTCCATCTGCTGGTTCACTCCCCAAATGGTGGCAATGGGCAGAGCTGATACAGGCCAAAGCCAGGAGCCTGGAACTCCATCTGGGTCTCCCAACATGGATGACAGGGACCCAAGTACTTGGGCCATCCTCCACTACTTTCCCAGGCACATTAGCAGGGGGCTGGATCAGAAACGGAGCAGCTAGGGCTGGAACCACAGTCCAGTTAGGATGCTGGCATTGCAGGCAGCGGCTTAATCCACTGTGCTATAATACCAGCCCCAAGATAGGGATTTTTTTTAAAGATTTATTTTGTTTATTTAAAGGCAGAGTTATGGAGAAGAGGCACAGAGAGGAAGGGAGGGGGAGGGAGAGGGAAAGGGAGCGGGAAAGAGGGAGAGAGGGAGAGAGGAAGAGAGGGAGAAAGGGAGTGAGGAAGAGAGGGAGAGAGGGAGAGAGGGAGAGAAAGAGAAAGAGAAAAAGAGATGTCTTCCATCTACTGGTTTACTCCCCAAATTGTTGCAATGGCCACAGCTGGGACAGAGTGAAGGGAAGCCAGAAGCCAGGAGTTTCATCTGGGTCTCCCACATGGGTTTGGGGGCCCCAGCACGTAGGCCATCCTTTCGCTGCTTTCCCAGATGCATTATCAAGGAGCTGGACTGGAAGTGCAGTAGCCAGGACTCAAACCAGTGCCCACAAGGGATGCTGGCAGCCCAGGTTGGAGCTTAACATACTATGCCACAGCACCAGCCCCCAAGATGGGTATTTTTTTTTAAAAAGATTTATTTATTTATTTGAAAGGCAGAGTTAGAGAGAGAGAGAAATATCTTCCATCTGCTGTTTCACTCCCCAAATGGCTGCAATGGCTGGAGCTGAGTTGATTTGAAGCTAGGAGCCAGGAGCTTCCTCTGGGTCTCCCACATGGGTGCAGGGGCCCAAGGACTTGGGCCATCTTCCACTGCATTCCCAGGCTATAGCAGAGAGCTGGATTGGATGAGGCGCAGCTGGACCCAAACCAGTGCCCATATGGGATAAAAGCACTGCAGGCAGTGGCTTTTCCCACTATGCCATAGCACTGGCCCCAAAATGGGTATTTAAAAAAAAACTTTTAAAAATTATTACTTGAGAAGTGCAGAGAGAGAAAGAGAGAGAGAGGGAGAGAGAATGAGAGACAGGAAGAGGGAGAGGGAGAGGGAGAGAGAGAGAGAGAGAATCTCCTCCTATCTTCTGGTTCACTCCCCAAATGCCCACAAAAGTCAGGGCTGGGAGAAAGCCAGGAGCTGGAAACTAAATCCAGATCTCCCATATAGGTGGCAGGAAGTCAACTACTTGAGTAATAACCTGCTTCCTCTCAGGGTCTCCCTTAGTAGGAAGCTTGAGCAAGGGACCAGAGACTGTTGTTCAATCCATGTACTCCCAAATGGAATGCACGTGTCTTAACTGCTAGGCTAACCACCTGACGACAGGTGAGAATTTTTGTCTGCATAGTTCATTAGATTTCAGAACAGTTTCTAAATATTTGCTGAATTGATGACTCTCTCCACTCTTGCAGAAAAGGCATCAGAGTAGAGAGGATAATTGAGTTGGGTTTGGAAAGAGGAGCGAATGTCAGCCAGCTGTGCAGGAAGGGGAGGCAATACAGGTAAAAGGAGTAGTAGTACAAAGGTATGAAATAGAGGGGGGTCCTTATGGCCAAAACTGGGGTGAGAGGCTGGGAAGAGAGCACGACCACGACACAAAGATGGGCAGGGGTCAGACACTGATAAATCTGGCATCATGTTAAGGAATTTAGACTTTCTCCTGTTTATGTAGCCTGTGTGGGCCATGGACACTCCAGGCTTTGTCCCAGGACCCTGATAGGGTAGATCTTGGGATCATCTGGAGACATTTTTAACATTCAAGTTACAAGGAGCCTAAGGTTCAGAAAGGTAAGTGCAAATTTGGAGAACAGCAGTTCCATTCAGGAAGTTTTTTTTAGTAAGACCTGGCCTCTCGGGAGTTAGAGGCACTCCATTTAAAAACTCTCCATTTCATTCATTTTGGAACCAAAGTGGCCTGGATGTGATGAGCGTGGAAAGAGGAGGAAGCAGAGAGGTAAGACTGGGATTAGAGCAGGGGAAGGGGTTTGGGTTTGGGTTTCAGAGCATCAGAAGGCCACAGCCACTGCTCTTGACTCATATCCCTGCACACAGAGAGGGCTTCTGTTTTCCTGGCCTCAAGTCAGAAAAGAGGGCTAGCTAAATCTCCAGAATGGAAAGTTTGAATTTGGGTGCTGTAATGCCCAGAAAGAGCATGGGTCATGCAGTTGCTGTTTCTTCCTCCATGGAAACAGGCTGGAACCGGTCCCAGACAAGGCTGAGCTGCTTCAAGCAAAGACACTTGGAATGGGTTTCCAGATGGATCCAAAACACTAATTAAAATCTCATCACTACCCATCAGAGAGCTGTTGGTTGGCACCTAGCTACACATGGCACTGAACTGTGAGAAATATGCTTCCTTGTAATTGAAACCCAACTGTGTCCCAAACCAATTTAGACAAACATAGCTGAAAGGTGATGGCAGGCTCTTAATTAGCACTCCTTCCTCTCACCAGCCCAGTCCTGCACTCAAACAGGAACACAGGCAGGCCTCCCTTGCAGCAAGCTGCACCAGCTGTATGAGATGTGGGACCTGGAAAAGGGCCAATCTGCCTAGTTCAGATGTCAAGCAACTTGTTTACAGCTTTATTGGAAAGCTCCTTTGGTTGGCCATCCTGGTCAATGGATACTGGAGTGTGTGAATGATGCTTCTTTTATGAATGAAAACAACACAAAGAAATCCTAATACCTCTCCCAGGCAATATTTTGACAGAGAAATAATCCAAGCAGGACCATCAGCACTTATAACCATGCTTACAAGTGGAAGTGCGTGAACCCAAAGGCAGACGGCAGCTTATCAAGTTCACCGGTATAGACGATACTTTTGAAAGTAGGCTTTATGTGCATATCTATATAGACAGGCATGTACACATTCCATATAAATTATGTTAGTACTAAGGTTATTTTTAACCTATTCATTATTTATTATATATGTACTCTGATGCATTGTTTATCAAATATTTTTTCCCAGAAACCTTTTATTTAAGGTATACAAACTTCATGTATTTCATAAATACAAATTTATGACCACAGTGATCACTAATATTATTTTTTCACAATAGTTTCCATTTTACAAAATAGCTTCAAAAGGTAAACCCCACAGCATGGTAAATACAAATATTGAATGCGCATTCTAAATGAAATTTTATTTTTTCCACTGTTCCTGTTTAGGGAACAGATGGGGGGAATCTCCTTACATATTTTCCAATCCATTCAAAATTTTTATATATGAAATACATAAAGTTTGTATTCTTTAAATAAAATTTAAAAAGAAAAAAAATAAGGTTATTTCCTATCTCAGGTCACCTTTGGAAATTGTCTTTCCTGCCATCACTCAATTTCCTTGCTCTGACTTCATGTGGCCCTGAGTGTATCAGCCATTAAAGAGTTGTGCTAAATTAAATACTTCGATGGATTCTCAGTTTATGAGTGCTGGTGCAGATGCTGCTCATTGAACCTACCCACCAGAAATGGCAGAGCTGCGCTGAGTCAAGTTCCTGGCCAGCCTATTTTTTTGGTTTCTGATTTGTGCTGCCATAAGCATTGGTAAAATAGTGATAGTCCACCATGGCAAGGACCTCCAAAACTCATGAATAGGTTGATTTAAAATACAAAGGATATAAAATCAAAGTTCCAATACAGTTCTGAGTTTATTTTAAAAATACATATACATGCTGATTTACACGTGCATATAGATTGACAAAGGAAAAGGTCAGGAATATACCAAGACACGAACAGGGTTATCTTTGGAAAGTAAGATTAAAGGTGATCAGTTTTTCTTCTTTCTGCTTTTGTGCATTCCCAAAATTTTCCTGTGATGAGTGTGAATATCAGAAATTAGAATCAGAAAACATTAGAATCAGAAAAAACCCTATTTCTCTTAAGGCTAAAGAATATCCAATCAAAATGTAGTGCATCAGTTAAGTCCCAAGATTATAAGCCCAGACACAAGCCCTGGAAGGAGTAACAGATTCTGATAAGAAAGTGCCAGGTCCTGAGGTCTCCCCCAAGTGATCTGGCCTTGGCTATGTGGCCTCCACTTGGCTGGTGAGAAGTGGAAGTTGGTCTGAGCACCCCAATTGCAGTAAATGTGATGACTTTTGCAATAAAGGTGTTTCAGAGAGTCTTGTTGTCAAGGATGCAACAAAGTGTGCAATGTGCTACCTGAAATTTCTACTCAAGAGACAGGGAACCACAGGGTCCAGATGATTAACAGAAACCACATTGCTTGTGACCACTCTGTGCTTTGAGAGATGAGATTTTGAACTCAACCTCATACAAACCTCTTCTGGGAATAAATGCACCACCAATAGTCCAAGTGTTTGGCTTTTGTAAAGTTGAGGGCAAACCTGCTGTTTGTATAAGCCAAAGATTTCTGGAATACTTTCCTCCAAATCCTGACTATTCTACTTTATGTCTCTTTGATCCTTTCCTACATTGTCCGAGCTGAAGGACTGACGACATTACAGGATAGTCTGGCCTCCTCCTCAGAAGTCCCTCTATTCATCATAGCATCAGCTCTCAACCTTTATCTGACCAGAACACTGTAGCATAGGACACAGTCAATAAGGGACACCACTGCACAGCCTGATACTGAGGCAGGCTGGTAGCTTATTTACCTTGTGTCCAAATGCCGAACACTAGGACAGACAACAGCAGGCACATGGTAAGTCTTCCGTTAGAGGTCCTAGTAGGGCCTCCAGAGTAACTTCACCTAGCAGAACTCCAGCCCAGAATTCAACAGATGGTGAGAAATGAATGAAGGATTCCACGTGACAGAAAACGGGCACCATTCAGATGCATTCTATGTAAATCAAATTAAATACAGTGCTGCCTGAGGAGAAAAGGCACGTAATTATTATCTCCATCCTGCTGATCAATGAATGCAGTTTGGAAGTTTTACTCAACTCAGCTAATAGAGTCAGAAATTAGTAGACACTATTCTTCAATAAACATGTAGTAAACACCAGTTATGTTTGGCTCTGAATCCAGAGGTCTCTTCATTCAGCTCAAATCCAATAGCCATTTGCGGGGATTCACAACCTATAGTAGCACATTCTGAAGTCTGAGGATCTGGAAGTTTGTCAAGGAGAGCCTGCATGATAAAGTGTAAAAGTCACCTCCATTTCTGTAAATGGTGACAGTCTTCATACTCTTGGCCGAGTTCCCTGAGCCAGTTTTAAAAAGTCTGTCAGTGACAGAGGGTAGAAAATGCTCTGGAAATCCCTTTGCTTTTTAAAAACTGAAGAACAGTCCAGGGGTTATGGAACCATAACACCCTCTCAGCACATTTTGTCCAATAAAAATACCTGAAATCACTTTAAAAATAGTTATTTTTAGCAGCCAAATCCTAGATATGTACATATTAATCAAGACCCTTTTAGATATACAAACAGAAACACAAATCCACCAGTTTATATTAAATTTATTAGCTCACGTAGCTGAAAAGCTCAGAGCCAGTGCTAGCTTCAGACACAGGCCTTTTTTATGATGTCATCTTGACTCTTTTTTCATCTCTTAGGTTTGCTTTCCTCTGAGTTGACTTTAATCTTTGGCAGGCTCTTGGCAAAGTATCCAACATCAGCTTCAAGATTATCCTCACCAGCTTAGTATGCCCTAGGAAAGAGACCCGTTTGTCAACAGTTCCAACAAAAGCCTCAAAGCTAATTCCATCCACTTGACCAGGGTCATGGGTCTAATAATGATTCACCCCTGTGGCCAATGGGATAGACTATGCAATTAGTTTCATATCACATGGGATCCAGGAAAATGGGGTTGACTTGTTTCAATGACACGGACTGAAGATTGAGGTTTGGTCCATAGTCAGCATCTCAAAGGAAATTATAAGTCTGGCACAGAAACAATGGATGCCATACCAGCAAGAACTGATGTGCACTACAGCTGATGCTCTTGACCCTTTTATGCAAATACAGTATGGCTCATTGAGCACTATCTTCAGCACTGGAGAAGATAAAACGAAATATTAGGGCTTGGTCTCTACTCTCACATACAACATGAGAAGAGCATGTACACACAGAGGATCCTGCAAAAATCCAAGGGGAAAGATGACTCCATTTCCTGAAGGTACTGAGGGGTGTTGGAAGAAGCACAAGAATCCCAAATTCCAAGGCTCAGCCCTCAAGTAGTCTGACCTTAAGTCGCTTAACTTTTCTGAGAAAATGAAGTTCTCTGGCCTAATAAATGAGAAGTTGAATCCAAAGTTACATTTCCCTAAGAAATTGGGTGTGATAAAGGAATCCATGGTCAAATAAGCTTGGAAAGTGTTTAGGAAGCTCTGCAATAAAGACATCTATTTAACTGGCTTGATCCCAGCAGTTGGCCATTGAGTTCTTTTTTAATTATACAGATGGTCTCCAACCAAAACTTGTTGGATTTTCCCAGGTTTCAATTTTATTTTTATTTTTTAAAATTTTATTTAAGTTATACAAGTTTCATGTATTTCATATATACAGATTTAGGAGCATTGTGATACATCCCCCCTACCCTCCCTCCCACCCATGCTCCAATGCTTCTTCCTCCTCCCTCTCACATTCCCACTCTTAATTTTTACAAAGATCTATTTCCAGTTTACTTAATGATCTTAGAGTTAACCCTACACTAAGTAAAAGAGTTCAACAAATAGTATGAAGAAAAAAAACTGTTCCTCAATGGAAGAGACAAGGGCTGTAAACAATCATCAAACTCAAATGTCCATTTCACTCCAATACATTACAGTTTAGGTACTCTGTTACTTCAGATCAGGGAAAACATATGATATTTGTCTTTCTGGGATGGGTTTATTTCACTAAATATAATGGCTTCCAGTTTTGTCCATCTTGTTGCAAAAGATAGGATTTTTTTATTTTTTACAGCTGAGTAGTACTCCATAGTGTGTATATACCATAATTTCTTTATGCAGTCAACAGTTGATGGACATATGGGTTGATTCCATGTTTTAAAAAAATATCCTTATTCAGTAGAAACTAGAGTGTTTTTTATAAATTTAATTTTAATTATCACATAAGAATTGAACATATTTGTGGGATGCAGCATATTTCAATACATGTATCAAGGCATAATGAGCAAATACGGAGAACTGGCATATGTAACACTTTGAACATTTATCATTTATTTATAGTGAAAATATTAAAAATCCACTCTTCAAACTATTTTGAAATATACAATAAAGTATTAACTAGTGGGGCCAGCATCGTGTGTAGTGGGTAAAACCACCACCTACAGTACTGGCATCCCATATGGGTGCCAGCATCCCATATAGGCACTAGTTTGAGTCCTGGATACTCCACTTCTTTTTTTTTTAAGATTTATTTATTTATATGAAAGTCAGAGCTACACAGAGAGAGAAGGAGAGGCAGAGAGAGAGAGGTCTTCCATCAGCTGGTTCAGTCCCCAAGTGGCCGCAATGACCAGAGCTGTGTTGATCCAAAGCCAAGAGCCAGGAGGTTCCTCCAGGTCTCCCACGTGGGTGCAGGGGCCCAAGGACTTGAGCCATCTTCTACTGCTTTCTCAGGCCACAGCAGAGCGCCAGACCAGAAGTGGAGCAGCTGGGACTAGAACCGGTGCCTGTATGGGCATTGCAGGCGGTGGCCCCACCCACTACACCACAGCACTGGCCCCTGCTCCACTTCTCATCCAACTCCCTGCTAATGCAACTCGGAAAGCAGCAGAAGATGGCCCAAGTGCTTGGGTCCCTGCACCCATATCAGAGACCCGGAAAAAACTGTTGGCTCCTGGCTTCGGATTGGACCAGCTCTGGCTATTGCAGTCATTTGGGGAGTGAATAAGTGAATGGAAAATCTTGCTTTCTCTCTCTCTCAAATAACTTTGCCTCTCAAATAAATTATACACACACACACACACACACATAACTTGTTACCCCACAACACTGAAGAGCACTAGAACTTATTCATCGTATATGATTATAATTTTGTGTCCATTAACTACCTTTCCCTTATTTCTCCATGCCCCCCCCTTTTTAGCATCTGCTCTATAGCAACCTACCTTTTCTTCATGAGATTAGCATTTTTAGTTTTCACATGAGTGAGAATGCTCCATATTTGTCTATCTTTGGTTGGCTTATTTCACTTATGATGTCCTCCACACTCATCTATATTGCCACAAATGACAGGACTTTATTTTTCTTTGTGGCTTAATATTATATTGTATATTTATACTGCATTTCTTCATCTATTCATCTGTCAATAGACACATAGGCTGATTCTGTATCTTGGTTATTGTGAATAGTGCTGTAATATATATGAATGTGCAGATATGCTTATGTTCTTTCCTTTGGATAGGTACTCAGATAACGTGATTACTGGATCATGTGGTGATTCTATTTTTAGTTTTTTAGACTTTTATTAATATAAAGAGAAAAGATTTCATGCGTTTCAGAGGTATAATTCTAGGATAATCCTACTTTTCTTCCTCCTCCTCTCCCTACCTCAATCCCCCTTCTTCCTTCCTTTTTTTTCTTTAATTTTTACAAAGACATAATTTTAATCCACTCTATAATCACAGGCTTAATTCACCACCAACCAGAATATTCAACAAGTAAAAAGTAGAGATATCACAATTCCACAGGCGTATAAACAAGGATGAAAAGCAGCAATCATATTACAAGTCCATTTCATTCCTATACATTTTTTGTATTCTATATTAACTGCCACAATATCAGAAAAAATATGTGATATTTTTCTTTTTGGGAATAGCTTATTTCACTAAGCATAATGATTTCTGGTTGTATCCATTTTATTGCAGAAGATAAGGTTTCATTCTTTTTTAATGGCTGAGTAGTATTCCATAGTGTATATATACATTATTTTTTATCCAGTCATCAGTTGATCAGCATCTGGGTTGATTCCATATCTTACATCTTATGAATTAATATGTAATAAATATGGGGGTACAGATAACTCTTCTACAAGATGATTTCATTTCCTTTGGGTAAATTCCCAGAAGTAGGATGGCTGGGTCATATGGGAGATTTTATTTTCAGCTTTCTGAGGAATTTCCATAATGTCTTCCATAATGGTCGTGCTAGTTTATATTCCCACCCACAGTATATTAGGGTATATTTGTCCTCACTTTCTTGCCAGCATTTATTTATTTTTTCTTTTTGGATGATATCCATTCCAATGGGGTAAGGTGAAGTCCAATTATGTTTTTTTATTTGCATTTCCCTGATGGCTAGTGATTCTGAGCGTTTTTCATGTGTCTATTGGCCATTTGAATTTCATCCTTTGAAAAATATCTGTTCATGTCCTTTGCTCATGTCTTTTTTTTTTTAAAGATTTATTTATTTATTTGAAAGGCAGAGTTACAGAGAGGCAAAGGGAGGGAAGAAGGAAGGGAGAGAGAGAGAGAGAGAAAGAGAGTGGGAGAGAGAGAGAGAGAGAGAGAGAGAGAGAGAGAGAGAGAATGTCTACCATCCACTGGTTCACTCCCCAAATGGCTGCAACAACTGTAGCTGTGCTGATTCAAAGCCAAGAGCCAGGAGCTTCTTCTGGGTTTCCCACGTGGGCGCAAGGGCCCAAGGACTTAGGCCATATTCTACTACTTTCCCAGGCTTTAGCAGAGAGCTGGATTGGAAGTGGAACAGCTGGCGTCCATATGGGGTGCTAGTGCCACTGGTGGAGGCTTTACCCCTATGCTACAGCACTGGTCCCCCTTTGCCCATTTATCAACTGGATTTTTTGTTTTGCTATTGAGTTTCTTGAACTCTTCATAGATCTTGGATATTAATCTTTTATTAGTTGCATGGTTTGCAAATATTTTCTCTCATTCGGCCAGTTGCCTCCTCACTTTTTTGAATTTTTCCTTTTCAATGCAGAAGCTTCTTAGCTTTATGTAATCCCATTTGTCTACTTTTATTCTTTAGCTTGTGCTTCTGGAGTCTTTTCCAAGAAGCATTTGCTTATGTCGAAGTCTTGCAGGGTTTCCCTAATGTTTTCCTCTAGTTATTTGGTGGTATCAGGTCACAGATTTAGATCCTTGATTCATTTTGAGTTGATTTTTGTATAACATGTAAAGCAGGGATCTTGTTTCATCCTTAAATCACAGTTTTGAATTTGGATATTTTTCCAGGTTGATTCCCCTCCTCCAGGCTGGGCAGCAGCAGTGAGTACTGCTCCCAGTTAGTTCTCAGTCAGTCCTGTGGTCATGAAGGGAACAACTCCCCAGTAGATGGAATTGCTAAGCTAGGATGTTCAGCAGCAAGGCATATTCAATGCATTTTCTACTGATGATGTGTTTATTGGAACCTAACCCCACTGTATATAAAGGAGCATCTATAAATCCAATTAATATCCTGCATAACACATTTTTTGGAAGTGCTGGGCCAGAGGCCATGTATTAAAATGCCAATGGCACAAGAGAACAAACACTAGGAGAGTTCAGGACTTGGAAGCCCTTTCTCTCTGGACAGTCAATGTAGGCATTACAGTGTCAGCAGGTGTCCTGAGGGGGCAGAGAGGAAGGGATCTAAGGGGAAGAGTTTGGCAGGGGTGTAGAGAGAGAGTCTGGGCTGAGGTACAGAAGGGGAACGAAAGTTTTTCCTGGAAAGTTGGGAGAAATGCAAGTTTAAGACTCTGATCAGGTATCTCAGCATGTGAGTAGTTATCTCTGGGTGGTGAGATTACAGAGGATTTTAATTTTTTTTAAAGACTTTATTTACTTATTTGACAGGTAGAGTTACAGACAGTGAGAGAGAGAAACAGGGAGAAAGGTCTTCCTTCCACTGGTTCCCTCCCCAAATGGCCGCAACGGCCAGAGCTGTGCCAATCCGAAGCCAAGAGCCAGGTGCTTCTTCCTGGTCTCCCATGTGGGTGCAGGGGCCCAGGGGACAAGGGGCCCAGGGACCTGGACCATCCTCCACTGCTATCCCAGGCCACAGCAGAGAGCTGGACGGGAAGAGGAGCAGCCTGGACTAGAACCGGATCCCATATGGGATGCCGGCACCGCAGGCGGAGGATTAACCTACTGCGCCACTGCGCTGGCCCAGGATGTTAATTTTTAAAAATTCCTCTTGTGTGGTATTTTCTGATTTCCTACAGTGTATATATTATGGGCTCATTTAAGATAAGCAAAAGATTTTAAAAACATTTTTAAACACCCAAAACCAAATGAACCAATTAACCATGTAGCTTTTTTATGTTTAGTGTTGTATTTGATTGAAAGAGAAAATTTTTCAAATGGATGGTAACCTTCTAGGCTTCTCTTTTAGACTTCTGTCATTGGCATTCTATTCATAATTAAAAACTTAGGATTACAATTATAAAAAAGAAAACACTTTCTATTCAACCACATACTTTCTGGCATTGTTCCTTACTTTATTTCAGGTGACCTGGCTCCTGAGAGGATGCTGAACATGGGTGCAGCCAATGTCAAGCTCAATCACTTTAAAGACAACAATGCAAAGGCAGCAGGTCTCTTCAGGACATTTATCCATGCACAATACTACACTCATCCTGTGCCCAACAGATGCACAGAGATTCCCAGAGGGCTCAGTTAGGGATGCATGACTGCTTACATCAAAGTTCCTAAATCTGGTCTGCTCAGCAAAACAGTTTTGCAAATACATGAACCAATGACAACGGTGGTGATATGATGCTGATGATTCTGATAATATTGGTAACAATTATAATAGCAACTAGCTATTATTAACCTAAGCTTTATAAGGTGACAAGTTGACAAATACTGAGCCAACAGCTTTATACATCCTAGCTCATCTGATCCTTCGTACACCCAATCAAGCAGGTGAATCTTATTATTGCTCCATAGAAAACTAAACCAAGTCACGGAGAAGTTGAGTATTGTGCCTGAGGTTTTGGGCTGGAAAGCAACTGAGCTATGATTCTGCTGTGTTCTGACTCCAGAGCCTGTGATACTAATCACTGCATGAGTCACTTAAATAAAGCAGGAGTGGCACTTAAGTAAATGTGAATCCTAATTCTGTGGTTTGTAGGGTCTTAAGAAAAATTCTAATTCTACAATTAGTAGGGTGCAGGCTAAGCTGTTATAAAAAGATTCCCCAAAACATAGAGGGTTGAATAATGTGGAAATATATTCTTCTCTTTCTCACAATAGCCTCAAGGCTGGAGGTAGTCAGAAGTGAGTGGAAGGCTCTGGTCTGCGGCCACTCAGCTCAGTCATCCTCAGCCTTCATCTTCCTGCTGATTCTGTGATCTGGGCCTAAAGATGCCACTCTAATTGTCAACTTTCCAAACTGGTAAGAAAGAGGTCCAGGGTAGACTGCTGCAAGGTGCATATATCATGTCTGCTCACCTCCCTCTGGCCTGCACTTGATATTGTGGCCACACTGAGCCACAAAGGAAGCTGGAAGTGTGGGCTCTGGCAGAGCTGCCAGGTGCTCAGTGTTAAAATTTGATTTTGCTTTTTACCAGATTCACACCTGCTGTGTTATGTACAAACAAGGAGGTTGAGGCTCAGGGAGCTAAAACAATTTTGTCGGTATCCTTCATCTCTTTGGAGCAGAAATAAATCTCAAGCCTGTCCTCTGATCTTCAGTCTTGCATTTTTTTTTTAAATTGAGTCTTCAGGTTAAATTAAAAAACAAGAAATTCCTGAGTTGTGCCAGAAAAATATAATAACCTTTAAAAAATTATACCCAATGGTAACATTGCTTTGATGTTGAACAGGGGTCCAAAATGAGTCAATAAATGACAAAAAGAAAGATCAACATATTCATAGAATTTAAAGGTTATATGCAAGATATCAATGAGGCCATCTTCCTCTAGCCTCAGGTAAGGAGATTTTTGCTCCAGGAGTGGACTGACTTCCACACAGTCACACAGCTTGCGTGTAAGAGCCATGATTGGCTTTTATCTCCCAAGTTTCAGTGTTCCTTTCATTGAACCTTAAAGTGCTCATCAGAAGGATAAAGGTCCTCTGAACACTGGAGCCCCTGAGACTCCCAGAAACCTACTCCACTCCTCTGGCATAGTCTACAGAATCTATTAATCACTGATCTTGCTCAGAAATTAGACAGTTTCAATTCAACAACCTCCATTTATCAAGTGCCATGACTGATGCTAAGAGATGTGAAAACACAGAAGTCATGGTCTTGGCTCCCAGCAGCTCACAATTTAGCAACATAGGTAAAAAATGATCAACTATGCTGTGATGCAAAATGACAGAACAACTGATTATAAAGTGGGGGCTACTTTGTTGCCCCATCTGCAAAAGATCCTGATGCCTGGCCACAGGACTGAGTAGGTATCCTGGGCTGGGCTGATGAAAGAACCCAGTCCTCTGACTATAGCAACTGACACAGGATAGGTGAATGACAAAGCCAGACAAGCACACTCTTTCCTGGGAGTTCCCTCTTTGAGGAGGGAGAAAATCTCCCTCCAGTTTGTTGAGTCTTAGAGTTGGAAGGGTGTGAATTCAGAGTGACCCTGAACTTGTTTCCATCACATGGAAAAAATTCTGTTATTGGTAGAAAAGACAGAGCCTGCCAGGCAGACCAGTGCAGACATACAAGTGGGAGAGAATGTTCAAGATATCTGCCCCATGGCAACCAATACTTAGATCCTTGCCCCATCGTCATCATCATCATCATCATCATCATTTTAATGTTTACTTCATGCCAGGAGTGGTGTCTATATAATGGTTATATTCTTCTTTTATAGAGGAGAAAACCAAGAAACAAAGAGGACAAATGATTTGTCACTGGTAATGTACCTAGTGAGAGGACTGGGCCATGAACCCAAATTTGTCTGATTCTAAAATCTTAGTTTTTTCCACTGCAGTGTACAGGCCTATGCCCATATGGAACTGTCCTCTGAATTAAGGGAAATGGCTTGACTTTCCTGCATAGAGTAGGATCCAAGTATTCATATTATTTGACTCCCGTACTCCCAGACTATATTTGATTCTGGATGCTTCTCTGTGTTCATCTCTGGCAGGCCCTGTCCCCAGTTGGACCTCCTTTCCTCAACCACCATTGTGGAGCACTCTTTCCAGGCAGAGGAATCTCAAATCTGGTCTCCAGGATAGATATCAACTCCTCCTTTGGGCCCCTACCTGCATCCAGAAAATTGACACCTGTGATGTCTACACAACATCTCTGCAGGTTATCATTATTCTAGATTTTGGGGAGTTGCCAGGTGGACACCTGAGTGAAGAGTTCTAGGCCAGGGCAGCAGGGTAGGAGGGCAGAGAAGGAAGACAAAAAGAGCCTGGTTCTATATGTCATGAATATTCCATACCAACTTCTAACTGTCCACCTCTGGACTTCCCTTATGCAAGAAAGGAATAAGCTTTTAACTTGGTTAAGGTGGCATTTTCTTTCTTTCTTCCTTTTTTTTTTTTTTGGACAGGCAGAGTGGACAGTGAGAGAGAGAGAGACAGAGAGAAAGGTCTTCCTTTTCCGTTGGTTCACCCCCCAATGGCCGCTGCCGCTGGCATGCTGCGGCTGACAACATTGTGCTGATCTGAAGCCAGGAGCCAGGTGCTTCCTCCTGGTCTCCCATGCGGGTGCAGGGCCCAAGGGTCTGGGCCATCCTCCACTGCCTTCCTGGGCCACAGCAGACAACTGGACTGGAAGAAGAGCAACCGGGACAGAATCTGGCACCCCAACCGGGACTAGAACCCGGTGTGCCGGCGCCGCAGGCGGAAGATTAGCTTATTGAGCCGTGGCGCCGGCCTAAGGTGCCATTATGTTGTGATTTTTCTATTAAATGTAGCTGAAACTAGTCCTAAGTAATGAAAAGTCCCTTTGCCTCACTCATTTTTTATCTACTGCATCTGGGTCAAAGCAGATGCTCATACACAATGTCTGCTGAACCACAAATAGGTGTATGTTAACTAGTTCATACCACAAAGTGTAATGTGTATATTATGTATACATATATAAAACATGTAAATATTTTTAGCTCAGGTCATATTTTCAAGGTAGCTAGAGATGTTTCTTTGTAGTTCTTAAAACCCAGCTGGGCTGTCACTTATACTCTCTACTTCTTGAAATAAAATACATAATCTTGCCTTTGGAAGAGTGCTGCATCCAGGCTGGCCTCATTTGTTTGGGTCACAATAGACAGACAAGGAAGAGTGGCAGCTGCTCTGTTGGAAGCTGGCTGGGAGAGATGAGTGAGTGCTTTTGCAATCATACTTATTTAATATTTATAAGTGATAACTGTCATCAGGAGCCAACCTCCATGCCTGCAGGTGCTTTGTATCATAAAGCCTCATGGGGGTTTTATGTTTCATATCATGTATTTCTTTCTCCAGCACAGTGGACTTCATTGCTGGCTCCACATACAAAGCAAGTTGCAAAACCTTATTGTCTTTTGTCCTGGATTTTCATAGCCAGTAGGAATGAAGAGCCAACTTACTATTTTTCTTAAAAATATATCCAGCAATTTCTTTGTAAAGAGAATGAAGTTACCCTTAGAAAATGCAATATATCTCTGCAATATACAACTCCCTTTCATGCTATCATTTAGCAAAGAGTTATTGAGTTCCCATTAAGCACCAGACACTATTATCAGTTTTAAAGGATATAGCATGCTTAAAGCAGACCCGAGTCCTTGTGTACATGACGCTAACATTCTAGTGGGAAGGTCAGATAGCAAACAGTTAAAGAAGGAAAATAAACCATTGGTTAAACAGTAATAAAGCAATGAGTGAATATTTTGGGGGATGGAGTTACAATTTTTCTCAGGGAGGTCAAGGCAGGCTTCACCGCAAACGTAACATTCAGGTGAAGATCTGAGAAAAATGAACAATGAGGTACCTAACGAACAAGCACTCCTGGCCAAGGTTCAAGAGCAAAGTCCAAGACCACGTGGACCAACTTGGAGGACATTATGCCATCCACAGGAAGACAAATACTGCATGAGTCCACTTACATGAAGTAGCTAAAACAGTCCCATTTACAGAATCAAAGAGTGGAATGGTGATTACCAGGAGGTGAGGTGAAGGGCAAGTGGCAATTACTAATCAATAAGTATGAGGTTTCAGTCAAGAAAAAATGAATAAGCCCTAGAACTCTGCTGGAAAACACTGTACCTATGTATTTATTTGAAAGGCAGACCAACAGAGAGAAAGAGTTTTTATTCACTGGTTTGCACTCCAAATAGCCAAAATAGCTGGGGCTGGTCCAGGCCAAAGCCAGGAACTCCATCTGGGTTTCCCACATAGGTGACCAGGGCACAAGCACTTAGGCAATCTTTTGCTACCTTCTCAGGAGCACCAGAAGGGAGCTGGATTGGAAGTGGAGCATCTGGGACTTGAACCGGAGCTCATGGTGATGCTGGCTTTGCAGGCAGCATGTTAACTCACTGTACCACAATACTAGCCCCATGTTTTCTCATATTTCAAGTCTCTCTGATTTCTCTAGCTCTCATTTCTAGATCCATTTTAAGGTCTTATGTGATAAAGTTAGGTCTGCCTGGATAGTCTCCTATCTTTTAGTCCACTTATTTGGGAATCCAAATTACAACTGCAAAATCTCTTCACAGCAACACTTAGCTGGGAGGAGGTATGTACAGATGGAGGTGCACCTGGGCTGTCTTAGAAATCTGCCTCCTACACCAAGTGAAAGGGAACGCAATGACCTGTGTATCTGAAGATGGGCCTATGATTCTTATATTTGAAGAAACTTTATGTTAGTAATATCTTATCAGGCAAGGTAAATAATTCTGAGCAACATTTCAAATGATGATAAACAGTTCCCTAAGGATGGCTGACAACTCTACCAAGTGGTATGAACCTTTTACTTTCATTCAGCCAAGGGACTTTACATTTCAGTATATAGAAAAGCCCCCTTGGAGCTACTTGAAAAAGGAAGATTCCTGGATCCTAGCCATGTGGAGAGTTTTGCTCAAGAGGAGGGTGGCTCCTGGGATTTTGCCTCCTTATCAGGCTCCTTTGTCACTCTGATCCAGGTAGTGTATGGAATAAACTCTAAGAAACATGGGCCTATGATAAAGTAAATTCACATTTTTAAATGTTTTAGAAAAATTAGTTTGCTGGATACCTGAAACATGCTGTGGGAAGTCAGTGGGGTGTTGATGACTCTGCATGGTGGGTGGCAGGTAAAAAGATGTCACGTTGTAGATGGTGACATCTCAGGTCATTACAATGCAGAGGAATTTGTTCTTCAGGAGCTGGCATGGTGAAGACATTCCCAATGTATTGCATAGCACTCAGGGAACTGACGAATGGAGGAACTGGTCAGCAACAGACGAGAATACCATGGGCAGCCAAGTGGGCCTTTGGCTTACCTCAGTTTCTGTCATGGACTTTAGTTTAGAGATCTGGGAGATTGATAAATAATGCACTTCAGAAATTTAGGGAAAATGGGCCAGTGTTGTGGCATAGGGAGTTGAACTATGACCTTCAAAGCCAGAATCCTATATGAGCATCAGTTCAAGTCCCAGATGCTCCACTTCCTATACAGCTCCTTGCTAATACACCTGGAAATGCAGTGGAAGATGCCCCAAATGCTTGAGCCTCTGTGCCTATGTGGAAGACCTGGATGGAGTTACAACCTGACTGTCGTGGCCATATGGGGAGTAAATCAGAGGGTGGAAGATCTGTCTCCCCTCTCTCTCTGTAAATCTGCCTTTCAAATCAATAAATAGGTCTTTTTTAAAAAACAAAATCTAGGGAACAGCTTTCTTATCTAAAGAAAACATGAGGCAGGCCGGCACCGTGGCTCAATAGGCTAATCCTCCGCCTGCGGTGCCGGCACCCAGGGTTCTAGTCCCAGTTGGGGCACTGGATTCTGTCCAGGTTGCTCCTCTTCCAGTCCAGCTCTCTGCTGTGGCCCGGGAAGGCAGTGGAGGATGGCCCAAGTGCTTGGGCTCTGCACCCGCATGGGAGACCAGGAGGAAGTACCTGGCTTCTGGCTTTGGATCGGCGCAGCAAGCCGGCCACAATGCGCCGGCCATAAACGGCCACTTGGAGGGTGAACCAACGAAAAAACGAAGACCTTTCTCTCTGTCTCTCTCTCTCTCACTGTCTAACTCTGCCTGTCAAAAAATAAAATAAAAAATTAAATAAAAAAATAAAACATGAGGCAAACAAAAAATTGAGAAAGAACCAAAAGCATCAAATACTACTTGCTTTTTCTTCCCTGGCACAACAGGTGCCAATACTTCTAATGCTGCTTCATAGGCACCTGTCTGTGGCACTGAAGCATGTCCACTCCTGCTTCCTGGGGTGTATGCTATCTTCTGGGGCAACTCACAGTCCCAGTGGGGAATACCTAACTGATTGGCTTTTGGCAACCTCTCACCTGCCTCCCAAAGCTAATCTGGCCCCAGAGATCCAGCTGTCCATTGGGGCAGCCTCCACAGGGTTGTCTTTCTCAGAAGTAGGATCAAGAATCTTTGGTCAATCAATAGTCCTCAGAGTTGATCTGTGTTTGTACTTGGATGACACATGGTTTTGTCCTTTACGCTTTAATCTTGTTTAATTTTTTAAAAATCAGTTTATTTTTATTATAAAACAAAAGAACTACTGATCTCAGTTCAAATAACTTTATTTTAAACCACAATAATTTATTCTAAAATTTCAAGGGTTAAGGACCCTCTAAAGTGAATTTGTAAGCCTCTAAATGCCTACTACAGGAACCCATGGAGTGATAAAAAAGGAGTTAAAGAGAAAGAAGCATCAATGGAAACAGATCTAGAAATTAAACTATGGGGCTGGCACTGTGGTGCAGCGGGTTAATGCCCTGTCCTGAAGCGCTGGCATTCCATTTGGGCGCCGGTTCTAGTCCCAGCTGCTCCTCTTCTGATCCAGCTCTCTGCTATGTTCTAGGATAGCAGAAGATGGCCTGAGTCCTTGGGCCCCTGCACCCACATGGGAGACCCGGAAGGAGCTCCTGGCTCCTGGCTTCGGATTGGCACAGCTCCGGCCGTTGCAGCCATCTGGGGAGTGAACCATCCGATGGAAGACCTCTCTCTCTGTCTCTACCTCTCTCTGTAACTCTGCCTTTCAAATAAATAAAATGAATCTTTTAAAAAAAGACATTAAACTATTAGTATGAAGAGTATTCAATTAGTGTGCATTGCGAAAAAAAACTGCATGGATTTGAAAAATTTTGCACTAAAATAATCTTTTAATTCCATTTTCCACAAACTTTTTGAAGTCCCCTTGTATGACCTATATACATGTCCTGAATATACTGTTAGTATGATTGTAATGACTTAAAACATAAGGTCATGTTACCTTAAAAAATAAGCATGGTTGCATGATCTTAAAAAAAATAGCCGGCGCCGTGGCTTAACAGGCTAATCCTCCGCCTTGCGGCGCCGGCACACCAGGTTCTAGTTCCGGTTGGGGTGCCGGATTCTATCCCGGTTGCCCCTTTTCCAGGCCAGCTCTCTGCTATGGCCCGGGAAGGCAGTGTAGGATGGCCCAGGTCCTTGGGCCCTGCACCCTCATGGGAGACCAGGAGAAGCACCTGGCTCCTGGCCTCAGATCAGCGAGATGTGCTGGCCGCAGCGGCCATTGGAGGGTGAACCAATGGAAAAAAGGAAGACCTTTCTCTCTGTCTCTCTCTCTCACTATCCACTCTGCCTGTCAAAAATAAATAAATAAATAAAAGTAGAATAATAAAATCATCTCTTTTTCCACTGGTACAAAGGAATGGTAGCCATACAAACATTCTGGTGTGTTTCTGGCCAGCTTGTTTATTTTTTCTTTTAGGAACATATGTACATATGTTTGTATGTGTTTGAAAGGCAGAGCAATGGAGAGAGAGAGGGAGGATGTTATGACCTCAATAGCCAGGTCTGGGTCAGGCAGAAGTTAGGTGCCAGAAACTCCATCCTGGTTTCCCACATGAGTGGTATGGACCCAACTACCTGGCCCATCCTTTGCTGCCTCACCAGACACATTAGCAGGAAGTTGGATGGGAAGCAGAGTAGCTGGGACTCGAACTGGCACTCTGATCTGGGATGCAGGTATCCCAACTGGTAGCTTAACTTGCTGTGCCACAATGCCGGCCCGACTTGCTTGTTTTTGTGTATAACTATTGAAAGTATTTATTTTCATAGTTAAGATCATGGTATGTATCATTTTACTTCCTCATTTTTATATATCTCTTTTTCCTTAATAAAGATCCTTCTTACTATCAACATAAATTTCCATCATGTGCTTCAATCATATTTTATTGCTCTATATACCCATTCTATTGTTGGATATTTCTGTTATTTTCAATGTGAATAATGGTGCTTTAGAATAGAGGTTTGAAGTAAATTTCTTCTCATATTTTGGATTTCTCCCTTAGGACAGATTCCTATAAGTAGAATTTGAGAATGAAAGGGAATGAACATTTTTCAGAACCACCACACATACCGTGAAACTGCTTTTGAAAATGGTTTTACCATTTCAATCACCACCAGCCTAAGATACTGTCTACTTTATTTACCATACTTTCACTATTCTTGTATATTATTCTTTAATCTTTACTGTGGGCAAAAATTATTGACTTAATTCTCATTATCCTGTTTTCATCTGATGAACCTTAATTCCTCCAGATGCTGGTAAACTGGTATGCCAAATATGCATAAACTGGACTAAAACACTTTGTAAATATTCATAAAAGTAGTTTCATTCTCTCAATTCATCATGCTTTGTATTCTCATATTTTAATGCAGGGTTTCAACCTCAGCACTATTGACATTTTAGGATCCATAATTCTTGGTTGTGGTGAGAGCACCTATATATTGTAGGTTTAGCAGCATTCCTGGCCTCGGTCCACTAGATGCCATTAGTTCCCCCAAGTTGTGACAACCAAAAATATCTCTAGATGTTGCCAGACGTCCTCTGGAGAAAAATAGGCCCTGACTGAGAAACACTACTATAAAAGAAAATAGGTAGTTTAAATTTCATATTGATGTTAAAATTATATTCTTTAGTATCTTAGATGTGATAGTGCTTACCCAAATACCCTTTCTCTCTTCTTCCTAGCCAACACAACTCCCAGTTTGCTCAGCTGTTCTCTCTTCCAGGGACTCAGGGGGTGAATTATATCTAATTATGCATGTTCTAAGCTGGCCTGGTACTCCTGTTCTCCCTGTTAGTGGTTGGTTTCATCTTGGACGTTGAACTTAGTCCTGGTCAATGGCCAAGGAGACATCCGTTTGGAGGACTTGTGAGAAATATTTCCTTTATGAATAAAAATTGGTACACAGGAGAAAGTGCCCTTCTCTTTAACAGATGTTGTCCTATCTCCATGTTTGCCTGGAAGTACAACTCTGAGGGGAAAAATCAACAGCAGCTGATGTTAGGAAAATGGCCCAGTTTTATCTATGGCGCGATCTACACCCTGATTTACATCCTATGCCCTGGCTCCTGCCGCCATTGCTGAAAGTCAGGTAACACATGGCCCAACCACCAGTGTCAAGCCCCACCCCCATCCTAATGGGATTTACTAGTCCTGCTTCTCTGCCCACCCTCCGGCAAAGTTTTAAAAGGGCCTGTTCCTGAACACGTGGCTCTCTTGACTTCTCTCTCCTCTCCTGCTCACTCTCTCTAGCCTGCTCTCCTCTCTCACTCCCCTCTCTCCTCTCCTCTTTCTCTCTTACTCTCCTTCTCCCTCTTCACCCCTTCCTGCTGGTCTGCTGGGTTTTCCCCAATAAAACCTTTCCCTTACTCCAGTGTTTGGTGTGTTTTGTGATGACCTAACAGAAATACATAACAGCTGAGGAATAAGAATGTGAACATCATGTTGCATTGATGATATCATTGGGATGCAGAAATACTCAAGAGCCATGGGGAAACATGCTTCTAAACTTTTTTTTTAAAAAAATATTTATTTATTTTTAAATAAGGCAGAGAGAGAGAGAGAGAGAGAGAGAGAGAGAGAGAGAGAGAGATATCTTCCATTTGTTGGTTCACTCCTCAAATGGTCACAGTAGCTGGGCTAGGTTGAAGCCAGGAGCTAGGGACTCTATCTGGGTCTCCCACATGGATGACAGGAACCTAAGCACTTGGGTCATCATAGGCTGCCTCTCAGCTGCATTAGCAGGAAGCTGAGTGGGAAGCTGAAGTGCGATTCAATCTCAGGCACTCTGATATGGGATGTGGGCATACCAAGTGGCAATTTAACCTGCTGTGC
The DNA here is from genome assembly GCF_033115175.1 of Lepus europaeus. NCBI lineage: Eukaryota > Metazoa > Chordata > Mammalia > Lagomorpha > Leporidae > Lepus > Lepus europaeus. The sequence continues at coordinate 78,761,490 of NC_084842.1, read as the reverse complement.
CACAATGTTTGCCCCTCCTCTAAACTTCTAAGATGCTTTTTGTTATTGTTGTTGCATCTTCCATTATTTTCATTCTTTTTTTAAAAAATATTTATTTTATTTGAAAGAGTTACACACACACACACACACAGAGAGAGAGAGAGAGAGAGAGAGAGAGGTCTTCCATTCAATGGCTCACTCCCCAATTGGCTGCAATGGCTGAAGCTGCACCAATCCAAAGCCAGGAGCCAGGAGCTTCTTCCAGGTCTTCCACATGGGTGCAGAGGCACAAAGACTTGGGCCATCTTCCACTGCTTCCTCAGGCCATAGCAGAGAGCTGGATTGGAAGTGGAGCAGCCAGGTCTCGAACCAGCGCCCATATGGGATGCCGGCGCTTCAGGCCAGGGTAGTAACCCGCTGTGCCACAGTGTCAGCCCCCCACTATTTTCATTCTGTTTTTCTGGGATCCTCTAACACAGTGCCTAGGAGAGATGGTGAAATGAGGTCCTGTCTAGTTTGGTTTCAATATCCAAGAATTGATCTATAGACAGGACCAACGGCCATGTCTGTGTAGAGATGTAGCCCCAAGGAGGTCCATTCAGTCGAAGAAGAAACTCAGCCAAGGAGCTGAAAGTCCTTGGAAAGCAGACTCTGCCCTAAAAAAACCTAGCAGGTTCAGACAAGAGGTGGGCTAGGATGGAAGCTGCTTCTTAACGGCCAGAAACTCAGGAAAACAAATTAAATTCAAGCCCATGATAGGAAGTAAGAGGAGCTCTTAGTCACAATGAGTGGCTGTATTTTCTCTAGGCAACACTGAACTTGGAGTTTTCAGAATAGTTTTGGGAAGCTAGAACAGGTACAGGCTGATGGAGCCAGTACTACTTATATCTTAAGGAGAGTACTATAGTACAAGAGAAAGAACCAAGGTTTTGGAGTCTGAATTTAAAGATTGATTTTGAATTCATGTCTGAGATGTGTGGGTGGGTGAGTAAACAGATAGAAAGATGGGAAAGGTGGGTAGGAGGACAGATAGGTAAGGGGTGGCTGGGCAGAAGATTGGAGGGGTGGAGGGGGTGATGAAAAGAATAGGTGGGTGGATGGGTGGGTTAGTGGATGGGACAGATGAATGGAGGAACAACAGAACTAGGTTGAGGAACAGGTGAATAATAAGAACTCTTTTGAGTTTTTGTTTGATTAGAGAGATTCATATTCTTAAAGAGAAAGGAACCCCTGTAGAGCTCAGCAGGATGCATTGTCTTTTGAAGTGTGGCTCCATCTCAAAGCTAGACCACAGGAGGAGGCCAGGTCATTGCAACAAGAAACTTGTGTAAAGATACTTTCTCAAGTAAACTACGTAAATGAGAATTGTAAATGAATTTCCAAAGTGACATATGACTGCACTTATAAATGTAATATTATTATTGAAAAAAAAAATAAAAACTTTGGCCCATACTGAATCTGAGTTACTTGCATTTGTTAGAATTAAATGAACAAATTAAGTAATGAACATCTCTTTCAAGTGGAACACAGTTTGATTAACACCCCACTTGCTTTCTTAATTGCAGCTCTTTACCTTGGAAGATAGCAGCTACTTCTAATTTGTTTGCAGTGTTTGAATTTGCTTGTATACTGTTCAGTTAGCAATGCCAATATGTCCTTTCAACTTTGGTAACTGGGCTTTTGATAAAGTTTCCTTTCAGATCTGTTTGATCTCTGGCTTGACCGTTTTTTTTTTTTTTTAAACTTTTATTTAATGAATATAAATTTCCAAAGTACAGCTTATGGATTACAATGGCTTCCCCTGCCACAAACTTACCTCCCACCCGCAACCCTCCCCTTTCCCGCTCCCTCTCCCCTTCCATTCAAATCAAGATTCATTTTCAATTCTCTTTATATACAGAAGATCAGTTTAGTATATATTAAGTAAAGATTTCAACAGTTTGCTCTAGCCTGACAATTCATCAAGCCCCATCCATCCCACTAGGGCTGCCTCCTTTGTGATCCCCTCCACCCTACAAGGGCCTCCATTACCTCACATTCATCAAAATCTATTTGCAATGCTGGCTTATTTACACACTTGTCCCCAAATTTGTCATGAGTTTTGTCAGGGAAAGGAATAGGTCTTATTTTTTTAAAAAAAATATTTTATTTATTTATTTGAAAGTCAGTTACACAGAGAGAGGAGAGGCAGAAAGAGAGGTCTTCCATCCAATGTTTCACTCCCTGGATGGCTGCAACAGTCAGAGCTGCGCCGATCCGAAGCCAGGAGCCAGGAGCCTCCTCCCGGTCTCCCACAAGGGTGCAAGGGACCAAGGCTTTGGGCCATCTTCCACTGCTTTCCCAGGCCAAAGGGGAGAGTTGGATCAGAGGTGGAGCAGCAAGGTCTCAAACTGTTGCTCACATGGGATGCAAGTGCTTCAGGCCAGGGTGTCAACCAGTTGTGCCACAGCACCGGCCCTGAACATGTCTTATTCTTGATCGTGCACTTAGCATCCAGGAATTTCAAAAGTGTTTTAGGAATAAATGAAACAGCTTAGATTTATAAGATTACAAAACCAAATTTTATTAAAACAAAGGTTTAAAAACTTCTCTGCATGTATATTTTACTTGAATAAAAAAAATTTAGGGGTCGGCATTGTGATGTAGCAGATAAAGCTGCTGCCTGTGATGCTGGCATCCCCTATGGGTGCAGGTTCATGTCCTGGCTGCTCCACTTCTGATCTGGCTCCCTGCTAGTGGCCTGGGAAAAACAGTGGAAGATGACCAAAGTGCTTAAGACCCTGCCACCCATGTGAGAGACCCAAATGAAGCTCCTGGCTCCTGGCATTGGCCCAGCTCAGCTCTGGCTATTGTGGCCACTTGGGAAGTGAATCAGTGGATGGAAACTCTCTCTGTCTCTACTCATAACTCTGACTTTCAAATAGATAAATCTTTTTTTTTTTTTTTTTTTTGACAGGCAGAGTGGACAGTGAGAGAGGGAGACAGAGAGAAAGGTCTTCCGTTGCCGTTGGTTCACCCTCCAATGGCCGCCGCAGCCGGTGCGCTGCGGCCAGTGCACTGCGCTGATCCAAAGCCAGGAGCCAGGTGCTTATCCTGGTCTCCCACACGGGTGCAGGGCCCAAGCACTTGGGCCATCCTCCACTGCACTCCCTGGCCACAGCAGAGAGCTGGCCTGGAAGAGGGGCAACCGGGACAGAATCCGGGCTCCGACTGGGACTAGAACCCGGTGTGCCGGCGCCACAAGGCGGAGGATTAGCCTGTTGAGCCACGGCGCCGGCTTTCAAATAGATAAATCTTCTAAAAAGTATTTAAATGGAATGCAGCATTATTTTAAATATAGTTATAAGGCAATTTTCCCACATACTTAAGTCAGTTCTATTGTCAATAGTTGTCATTAACTCTGCACAATCAAGCAATTCAGAGAAAAGCATTAGTAAATACTGGGATGGGCTGCCAAGAGTGGTTGTTGGTGGTCACTTTGTGGAAGACTTTAGGAACTGACTAAGATGAAAATATATGAATCAGTAGCTTTCCCAAATATGAAAAATAACAAGCTGAAAAAATGTTAGAGGAGGATGTATTCTGTTTGCAATAGCAGCAAACACACACACACACACAGGGTCAAATTTAAGATGTATAGAATTTATATTTACAGCATACTATTTTGCCTGTACTTTCATAATAGGAAAGACTCCAAAGACTGAAGAACTGAGCATCCTCTTTCTCTCTCTTTCACACACACACACACACACACACTCTCTCTCTCTCACACACACACACACACATCCCTATACATCAAACTATTTTCAATGACAATATCATTGTTAGTGTACTTTTATTGCTATCTTGCTATCCTGCTATCTACATACATTATGAAGCAAAGAAGTAACTTATCTCCCTGAGAACTGAAATTTTCAAAGCTAAAGGAGCTACAGATAACAAATCAAAAGTTAAATTGAAGACCTTTTGTACCTTGATTTGAATTAAAACTATCAATATGAACTCACAATATATCTTTAAAAAACATGTGTTTTCTAGGTTTCATAAAAAGACAATGAACAACTTAGTAGCAATGTACACTCCTAGTGTATAAATTGTGGTCTCTAAATATCAGTTTATTGTCACAGTGGCTGAATCCAGATCTGGAACAAGAAATGTACTAAATTATACTGAAATACCTTGTCATAGAAGGGAAGGAAAATGCAAGAAAGCTATCAAAGATTACTGGGGTAATTAAAAAGGAGTCAGGAGACAACATAACAAGAATCCTCTAATCAATATAAACATAAAAAAGAGTAATAGCTGCAAAGTATTGAAATATATTAAATGTTTATATTTACAAATTCATAATGATATCTTCCTTCAATAAAACATCTCACTGATTAACTTCAGAGAGTATCAAGGAAATAAATCATTATTTTTGAGACTGGTAATTAAAGAAAGACAATCAAGCACTTAACTTGCTTTTCCAATATGAACTGTACCACCAGATAACCAAATAGGTGATGAGTATAACATTCTCTTTATAGAAGTAATATAGCTATGAAATTAAGATGGAATGATATAAGTAGGAACTCATAATTTGCAACCTCTAGTAAAATAATGATTTAACAATCTTTTCCAATAACTGCTAACATCACAAAAAGAGAAAATCAGACAGCATGCGCCTCATGTTGGAAGTTCACACTTCCTGTGAAATTTCCTTGCCAAAAAATTGAACCTGAACCTGATAAGTCTTCTTAACTACCAATTTGTGGAAAATACAAATGGAAGGAGGACATGTTAAACAGCATCATATGGATGCAAACAGCAAAATCCAACTGTTGAAAACTCTACAGGATAAACAACCCAGTTTCTTAAATAAGCAAATGAAAAAAATGTGTGTATGTGTATGTACAATGTGCGAGTGAGAAACTACAAATAAGAGAATCTAAAAGATACACCAATCACAACATATATATCTTTATTTGAATCCTGATTTGAGAACAAATATTCTTTGACGAAACTATAAAGCACTGTTAAGTACAAGGAAAAAAGGGTTAAATATGAACACTGGCCAGTTATTTTGTGATATTAGGATTTACTGTTACTGTTTTTCAGTGTGATAATGTAATATATGCTATAAGATGATAGCTATGCAATAAAAAAGAATGCTTATCTTTCCAAAATATATACTGAAATATTTATGGATTAAACACTTCTGAGGTCTCTATAAAATAATCCAGATATAAGGAGTAATTATGAGTCTAACTGAAGCAAGATTGGCAATGTGTGGATTTTTGAGGATGAGCAATGGGGTACACTATACTGCTTTCTCTAATATTATATACATTTAAAATTTCTTAGGAAAATGCTTTACAAAAAACAGTAGCAAATGTTTGTTTGAGAACACATGATTTGTAAAACCAGAATCATGCCAAGAAATTTAACTGCATGGAGTTCTAAGAAATACAGTTTTCAGTGTTCTAGCCTCTACAGCACATTCTAGAATCAAACTTGAAATGTGTGTGAGTGGGGCCGGTGCTGTGGCATAGCGGGTAAGGCCGCTGCCTGCAGTGGTGGCATCCTGTAGGGTGACAGTTCGAGGCCCTGCTACTCCACTTCCAATTCAGCTCTCTGCTATGGCCTGGGAAAGCAGTGGAAGATGGCCCAAGTCTTTGAGTCCCTGCACCTGTGTGAGAGACCTGGAAAAAACTCCTGGCTCCTGGCTTTGGTTTGGTGCAGCTCCAGCCGTTGCGGCCAGTTGGGGAGTGAAACATCAGATGGAAGACCTCTCTCTCTGTCTCTCTCTATTTCTCTCTCTGCTTCTCCTTCTCTCTCTGTGTAACTCTGACTTTCAAATAAATAAATAAATCTTCAAAAAAAGAAATGTGTGTGAGATAATCAACAGTGTCCACTTCCAACTTTATAACTCAAACCCTCACCTTTATCTTGAAGGACTATTAAAAATAATCAACTACCTCTTTGGCATCTTAACTTGGATGTTTCATAGGACTCTCAAAGTCAACAGGCTAAAAGCAAAACTAATACCATGCTCCCTCACCCCCCAACTAAACCTGCTGTGCTGGTAACCAGCTGTGTAACCCTGAGAAGCCTCTGAATTCCTCTGGTCTCTAGTTTGTGAGCTGGATGAACGACCACAATGTCTCTATGTTACTTCTAGCACAAGCAAAGAATGTAAAGGACTAAAACTTGCTCTACCTTGTCAGTGCTAACTTAAATAAATATTGATTTTTGAAAATAAGCCATCTTAAGAGTAGGTGTTCAGTCCAGTGGTTAAGATGTCCACATTTCATATCAGAGTTCCTGGGTGTGATTCCCAGTTCCAGCCCTCTGACTCCAGCTTCTGGCAGATGTAGACCGTGCATTGAGCAGTGATAGCTCACCTAGTTGGGTTCCTGCCATCCATAGGGAAGATGGGAATTGCGTTCCTAGCAGCTGGCTTTAGTCATGGTCCAACCCCAGCCATTGTGTGCATTTGGGGAGTGAACCAGTGGGTGGGAGCTCTCTCACAAAGTTTAAGTAATCCCTTAGAAGCCCACATCCCATATCAGAGTGCTTGATTTGAATCCCAGTGACTCTGCTTCCAATCCAGCTTCTTGCTAATGTGCAACCTGAGAGTCAGCAGATGATGGCCTGAGTACTTGGTTTCTTGCCATTCAAGTGGGACAACCAGAGGAATTCCTGGTTTGGATTCAGCCTGGCCCACCCCTGGCTGTTGTGGGCATTTGGGATATGATGCAGTGGATGGAAGATCTGTTTCTTTGCCTTTCTTTTTTTTTTTTTTTTAAATTTTTTTTTGACAGGCAGAGTGGATAGTGAGAGAGAGACAGAGAGAAAGGTCTTCCTTTGCCGTTGGCTCACCCTCCAATGGCCGCCGCAGCCGGCGCGCTGCAGCCGGCGCACCACGCTGATCCGATGGCAGGAGCCAGGTGCTTCTCCTGGTCTCCCATAGGGTGCAGGGCCCAAGCACTTGGGCCATCCTCCACTGCACTCCCTGGCCATAGCAGAGAGCTGTCTTTGCCTTTCAAATAAAATGAAAATAAATAAAAAATAAGCCACCTTAAAAGGGATTTTGCCTATATACATTTATTTTTTAAATGTTTCATGTATTTATTACTGAACCAATCTGCCAGTATAGCATATAGGAATAAAGAGAAAAATCATAGTCCCAATAAACATTTCCAGTGTCACCACCATCATTTTCATCTTGATATGGTATGATGTTAGCAAATTTGACAAAGCATAAATATGTGTGCTATATTGTGTGCAATTCCTGATGTACCCAGCTTGGTTCTTCTTCAGTTTCCTCTCTAGGAGTAACACCTAATTCTATTACTAGTTTTCATCCAAGTCCATTGAGGAATGAGGTAATTTTGCTTTTGTTTTTTGGCCAGAAATTTCTTCATCCTGAAATTCTTGTGAGAAGACATGGTGAGGAAAGGAATCAGGCACAAATACCATGATGGTAGAGAAAAGGAGAGAGTCCCTATATATATTTTAGAAGCAGTAATGTGTCATGCTAAATCTTAGTATCAGTTTAGCCATCAGTGATCATTCATTCAATATTGGCAGAAAGTTCAAATGACCCCTACATGCTTTCAGTTTGGGCTTATATATCCTAGAATGGGCAGCCGTGTAACTCATCATTGGCCTGTGTAGCAACAGCCAAGGAGCTGTCTGCCGTTGTGAAGATAATTTAGATGGCTGCCTTTAGCTCCAGCTTTTGTATCAGTCTTAAAAATGTGACAGGTGCAATTTCTCCAAGGCAAGAAGAAGAGATGGTTTGACCTCTGGTGCCTATTGAAGCATCTGCAGAAGGCTGACTTGTCATTTTTATTGCATAAGTGAGGGTGCTCCCACAGCAAAGTGAAAGGGTGATAAATCTGATTCTCAGAGGCCGTTAAATGGCACTTAGTGGGAGGAGGGCCTGAGTGACAGCTGCACACTGCTCAGGGATCACAACAACACACTTCACCTTTCCATGGCACTCTCCAGTGATGGAACACTGGCACAGTGATCGTGGCATATGGCTTCATCTTCTTTCTCTGCTCAGATGGTTTATCTTATTTAAGGAGGTAAGAAAATCAAGGAAGCATAATAGAAATTGGAATAAAAGATGATTGGGAAAAGGGAGTCAATTCAGAACTTAGCCAACGTGTAAAGATAATGCATTTGAAATTCAGTTTATCTTTTCTCAGAGGCAGTGTAAGTCTGAGGTCAGCTTGGTTATCCCGCCTTTTAAGATTTGAAGGAGGGGAGCTAGTGCTGTAGCACAGCTGGTAAAGCTGATGCCTGCAGTGCTGGCATCCCATATGGGTGCTGGTTTGAGTCCAGGCTGCTCCACTTCCAATCCAGCTTTCTGCTATGGCTTGGGAAAGCAGTAGATGGTCCAAATCCTTGGGGCCCTGCACCTACAAGGGAGACCTGGAAGAAACTCCTGGCTCCTGGCTTCGGATAGGCCCAACTCCAGCTGTTGCAGTATCTGGGGAGTGAACCAGCGATGGAAGACCTCTCTCTTTCTCTGCCTCTGTCTCTCTGTAACTCTGCCTTTCATATAAATAAATTAAAAAAAAATATTCAAAGGAGAGTCCAGAATCCTGATGTATTGGGTTAAGCTGCCACCTGTGATGCCAACATCCCATATGAGTGCTAGTTCGAGCCCCAGCTGTTCCACTTCTGATCTAGTTCCCTGCTAATGTGCCTGGAAAAGCAATGGAAGAGGTCCCAAGTGCTTGGGCCCCGTATCCCATGTGGGAGATCAGAATGAAGAACCAGGCTCTGGCTTCAGACTGGCCCAACCTTGGATGTTGCAGCCATTTGGGAAGATCTCTCTCTCTCTCTCTCTCTCTCTCTCTCCCTCTCTCCCTCTCTCTCTGTAACTCTGCCTTTCAAAGAAACAAATAAATCTTACAAAAGATTCAAAGGAAATATGACTTGCACCTCTGTGAAATATATAGTGGGAACCCTAGCACCTTTCAGATGTTCAGGGAGCTGCCTTCAGTTCCTCCCTGTCCCTCTGGCACATGCATTTGTGCTTTTGTTTAGGGATCAACTTGTTTTCTCATGTGCTATCTTGCTTCTGTAAATACTGTCCCATGGTAGACCCTGCCTTGACTCCTCTGTTTCAAGACCCAAATCAACAGGAGGCTGGTGCAGCAGACTTTTCTGGGGCATGGGAGTATTACGTTATAAAGCATCATAGCTTTTTAACAAGCAGCCTAAGATTATATATTAAACATCTAAGTTCTTAGAGATCAATCAAGAAATTTTTCAGCCATTCTCCATGGTATTTTACATCCACCTGCTATGTCATTTACTTCGCATTTCTATAGGCCAAGGTGAGCACTGGTTAAAATATTTGTCTGGTGTTGGCAACTTTCAGATGGTTCAGATAAGACTGTGGCAGACCCTGATGTGACCCAAGCCTGACTGCGCAACTGGGGTCTTTTCCCTGTGTCACTCTGCATTCCCCCAAACAGCTCCATATTTCATGACATGTTCACTTCGCTAAAAATTCTCCTTTAAAATGTTTCCCATTATTTACTTTACTTATTTGAGAAGCAGAAAGAGAAAGCATCTTCCATTTGCCATTTCACTCCCCAAATGCCTGCAGCAGGTAGGGCTGGGCCAGGCAGAAGCCAAGATTCAAGAACTCCATCTGGAATCAGGGTCTCCCATGTGGGTAGCAAGAACTCAACTACTTGAGTCATCACTTGCTGCCTTCCAAGGTGTGCATTATCAGGAAGCTGGGATTGGGAGTAGAACCAGGACCTGAACCCAGGAACTCTGACATGGGATGCAGGGGCTCCAAGCAGTGTCTCAGCTGCTGGGTTAAATGCTCATCTCATGCTAAAAATTCTTACACAAAATGCTCACTTGTGTCACAGCCCCATGAAGAATATATATATATATATATATATATATATATATATATATATATATATTGACAGGCAGAGTGGATAGTGAGAGAGAGAGACAGAGAGAAAGGTCTTCCTTTTTGCCGTTGGTTCACTCTCCAATGGCCGCTGCTGCCGGCGCATCGTGCTGATCCAAAGCCAGGAGCCAGGTGCTACTCCTGGTCTCCCATGGGGTGCAGGGCCCAAGCACTTGGGCCATCCTCTACTGCACTCCTGGGCCATAGCAGAGAGCTGGCCTGGAAGAGGGGCAACCAGGATAGAATCCGGCGCTCCGACCGGGACTAGAACCTGGTGTGCGGGTGCCGCAAGGCGGAGGATTAGCCTGTTAAGCCACGGCGCCGGCCTAGAATATAAAAATTAATACATCCATTACTAAATCAATATTTTAGTCAATTTTAGATGAAGATGCTCTAGAGAAAGTTCAAGATCAATTAGTCACTCAGATCAGGGCCTTCAGGTATCAAGCCATTATGCTGCCCATATTTCTCTCTCCCTATTTATTTCTCCCTCTCCTCTCCTCCTTTCCTCTCCCCTCCCCTCCCCTCCTTTCCCTTCCCCTCCTCTCCTCTCCCCTCCCTCCCCCCTTCTTCTTTTCTCCTCCTCCTCCTCCTCCTCCTCCTCCTCCTTCTCTCTCTCTCTCTCTCTTTCTAGGTATGCAACATTATTAGGCATGTAACATTACTAGGTATTGCTGGTTATATGTGAATTGTCCCTTTCAATTTTTGGAATACTTAGACTCTTAAATGATGTCTGAGAAAATGGGACCCTAATCTCTGGGTTCCCCTCAGAAACTTGACTCAGCAGCAAGAGTCACCACAGTGCTGCAAATTTCCTTAAGAACCTGCCAGGCTTCCTGGAAGAAATGCCCTCTCTCCATAGGATTCTGAGACTCCAAAGAGAATCCTGCCATAGTGAAATGAAGGGTATTCAAAGTTAATGCCAAAGGTTGCTTCCACCCTGAATGGATAAAGATATCATCCCAAATTAGTGGTTCTGAAGAGTTGATTTGCTTTTCCCCAAGCTAGGAGAAATATTGCAATATGTGGAGACAGTTTTGGTTGCTATAACTAGGGAAAGGCTACTGGCATCTAGAGGGTCAAGGCCGGGAGACTACTAAACATCCTACATTGCACAGGACACAGTCCTCAACAAAGAAAGAATTATTTAGCCTAAAACGTCAGTAGTGCCCAGATTGAGATAGCCTGCCTTAAACCTTCTGGAACCCTGGTTGCCTGACAGCACAAAGGGAGCTTGAGGTTTGCAGCCCTTATGTGTTGCCTGACTCAGTTTCTGGGAAACCTCATAGAAAAACAGTTGGTTTCTCCTGAGGAGGGGCTGCAAGGAAACTGAAAGCCTGGGATGGCGCCTTAGGGCCTTCAACAGGAGAGCAGAAAGCCAGAGGGAAGAAACGTTTCCCCTTTTAGGTGAGCTGAGCTAGGTGACTTGCAGGAACATCAGCAGCAATGGGTAGGGAGCACCGGAGCCCCTCTTCCCAAGAAGAAGCAGGGAGAAGGACCAGGAGCAGTAATAAAGAGGTATGAAAGGCAGGTACAGAAGCAGGTGCCACACCAGGACTTGCAGGGAGAGAGGAAGGAATTTGAGGGCAGTGATTAATGAGGATCCCTTTTGCAATCAGTAGAGTAAACCTTGATTGTCCTCCTGGTGTAGAGAAACAAGGATTTTTATTTCTCTTTCTCCTCCTAGCAACCACAAGCCAAGGAGGCAAGGTGGGCATTCTGAATATTAGATAAGAACAAGGAGCCCTAGACACAGAGCATTATCTAGCCAGTGGTAAAGAAGGTACCAGAATTGAGTCTCTCTTGGTGTCAGGACTTTATTGTACCCCTCTCCCCAAATTTATATGTTGAAGCCCTAACCTCCATGTGATTGTATTTGGAGATAAGGACATTAGGAGGTAATTATGATTAAATAAAGTTACAGTGTTTGGGTGCTAATCCGAAAGGCCTGATGAATTGTAAGAGATACCACTTTCTCCACTGTGTGCACAGAGGAAAGGCTAGATGAGGACACGGCAAGAAAGCAACTGTTTGCAAGTCAGGAAGAGACATTCATGGCACCAGAGATCAACCCTGCTGACACCGTGATTCTGGACTTCCAGCCTCCAGAATTGTGAAAAAGAAATGTCTGTTGTTGAGCCATGCAGTCTGTGGTATTCTGTTAAGGCATCCTGAGCAGGCTGCAACAAGATGTCAGCACCTGGCTTCAGGAACAGGCTCTCCCAATCCTGGCCAACTGCTCTAGGGACACCAAGGTCACCAATGACCAACTCACTACACCCCTCTGCACTGCCTCCAGACTGTCTCCTTCTGAAACACCTCCTTCCCCTGTCATCTCTCAAGGCTCTTTTGCATGGACTAGCAATCCCAAAGGTCCTGTTTTTGATGGCCTTCTTCTCTTACTCCACAGATTCTCTGGGAAAGCTTCCAATAATATTTCCATGAGGATCTTAGACAATCTGCTTCATACTGATGAATGGAAGTAGCCAGTACAGAGCCTGCACAAAATACTTGTGAAGTGAATCAGTCTATGAACAAATTAACAAACCATTCCCCTTGAGATAATTCCTAAAGCTGAATCTCTAGTCTAGACATATTTTCTGAATTCCAGACCTGTTGCACTTGTTAGCAACTGCTTACAAGTATGCCACCTAACAAACTGCCTCCAAAACTCAACGATACAATTAAGAACCATTTATTTTCACACAGATTAATAGTGGTTGAGCTGATCTAGGCTGGGCTTGGCTGTATGTATTTTCCTTAGTGTTCACATATCCAAGCTTGGCTTTAGGCTCTGGGCTGGATTTGGGTCTGACTCTGTTAGGGTCAGGCTACAGGGCAGTGAACACCCAGCACTTGCTCTTCTCATGGCAATCACCAAGTCACACAAATCACCAAATCACAAACGGTCTATGTTCACATCCTTTAATGTTCCACAGTCTAAAGCAAATCTCACAGTGGAGCTCGTATGAAAGGGATGAGGAAGTGAGTTTGCTCATGGGGTTGGAGAGGTAGAAAAGAATAAGCCTATATTCACTGCATATGCAAATACCCAAACTGGAACAACTAAATTTCAAATCGTCAATAAGATGTCTCCTCTTTGAATGTCTTACAAAGTCATTAAATTTTCCATGTTGTTTACTAACAATCTGGCATTCATCCAACGCCTCCTCCTGCAAAATTGAGTCTTCCTGTCCATATCCTGCTGTTGGGTAGGAGGTTAGAAATTAGCCTATGTGTGTGAGAGAGGCCAGAAGAAACCTGCACATCTGTAGAAGCCCCCAAAAGCCAGAATTTTACATTTCAAAGTCCTGCCCAGACCCTGATAACCTTCTAGGCGGTCCCAGTCCTTCCCCCAAGGATAGCTCCCAAGAGAATTCTCTCTCCTCAGGACCAAATGGGTTACCTGACCTGATAACATGGGGCAATAAAGCCTCCACAGATGCCCTGGGGGGAGCTCCTTTGCCCAGTGAGAGGGATCCCCAAATCTGGGGAGGAATTTGTCCTACAGGAGGAGGAGGGGAAGGACAAACCTGGACCCCCTTTCCTTTATAAGCCTCAGTCTAAACAAAGACTGCATGCTCAGCTCTCTGGGGGGCCTCCCTCCTGTATTCTCTCCATTCATATAACCTCAATTTCCCCCAGTCAGAGTGACTGGGCATTCTCTCTCTATCCCTTCTGTTCTGACATAAGCCCTATCCCTAGTAAAACCTTATTGAAACCAATATCAATATTTCTCATATCAATAAGGGTGTGGGTTCTTGCCATGAATTCAGAGGAGAATTCTCAATACTGGCTCAAATAGACCAGGCAGCATGGTAAGTTTTTTTTTTTTTTTTAAGATTTTATTCAGTGAGAGAAATGCATTGGAGAGTGAGAGCTCTAACTAAGGGAGGAAAAGAAGTCTGGAAATTAAGCTGGGGCCATACTAAACAGAGAGCAGGTCAGGAGCCATGTGCAGCAAGCATTTGGTTATGAGCAGCTACAAGCAGCTTAGCAGGAGCAGCGAAGTGAAGTTTGAGAGCACAGGTGCCCCAAAGGCACAGGGCAACAAGGGGGTCCAGAGTAGTGCTCCATGCTCCAGACCTTTTATCCACTTCCAAAGAGTATTGGTTAGTTAGTCTGTTTGGCAGGTGGGCATACAAGTATGGTCAGGTAGGGGCAGGAGATCACACAGGTGTTGTGGTGAGGTGTGGTCTTCGAGCTCACAAATCTAATCATTTTTATCCTATCTGCCTGCCTACATCATTATTACTTTGTTCCCTGTCTCACACCTGAATTCTTTCTTGCATGAAGACAAGAACCCCACGACTTCTCTACAGTGACATTACTAGCATGGGATTTGAACACAGCACCTACTTCCCACTAGCAGTTCTGTTAGGTAGGAAGTCAGATATGAGCTTATGTGTATGTGACAAAGGCCTAAAGAGAAGACGTCTATGTCCAGCATATGCATCTTAAAAGTCATCCCGATAACCTTATCTACATCCTGCCCTGCCCCTCCTATCGATAACCTGCCAGATGGGGGTCCCTGCCTTCTGCCTGATAACCTTCCAGGTGTAGCCAAGTATGTGCACTTCAAACATCCTACCAATCTTCCTGGGGGTCCCGGCCATCCTTCCTCTAACCAGGGTAACGCCAGCCAGGCTTCCTCCTGTCTGATAACTTCAGGGAAAAAACTCAGATAGGAATTTTTTGTATTTACATCAAAAAGTCCTTTGTCCCAAGAGGAGCAGAGGTGGGGAGGCAAGACCCACCCCCTAAAAAAGCCCTAGCCTCAAACCAGACTGTGAGCTTAGCCCTCCGCCTCTCTGCTGAGCCGCCCGCCTGGCCTGCCCAGGTGTACTCTCTCCACTCAACCATGTAACCCTGCTCTCCCCCAGTCTGAGCGACTGGGCACTCTCTCTCAGGTTCTGTCTGGAGAGGTGCCCATCCGTTCTTACAGATGTCCCTTCCTTAATAAACCTTGCTATTTTACTTTCCACTAATCTCTGTCTCACGCCTGAATTCTTTCTTGCGCGAAGAAAAGAACCCTAGCATTTACCACTAACAGTTCCTCCAACTTCTGAGTCATTTCTCCTTCTGATACCTCTCACTGCCTTGACCCACACAGTTCTCCACTATAGACATGTGCCTGATTCTTTCTTGCATTTTCTGTGCTTTTCAGACCCTGCATCCCTTACTACCCTCAATGGGAAGTTCATTTCCCAGCTCCCATTTTGTTCAGTGCTAGCTTGTCCCCTGCTTGTAAAGCCCAGCTACTAAGGTCCCTCCATGCCTGGTGCTTTAGTTTGCCTAATTCACAAACAGGAGACTGAACACTGGATAGCCCTTTTGTGCTCTGACCCCCAACACTCAAAACAAGGTTCTCTGGCTCACTCCTCCTTAGGATATCTAAAAGACATGTTGCATCTTTCCCCTCCTCCCTTTTCACCCCACCCCAATTCCTCCCTTTCTTCAAGATCCTTGGTGCCAACCAGACCATTTTCAACTCCTTGCAATACAAATAGGAAAGCAGATAAGCTGTACAGGGCAGCTATGAAACATATAAGGGGTGGCCAGTGTTGTGGTGCAGTGGGTTAATGCCCTGGCCTGAAGCGCCAGCGATATGGGATGCCGGTTCTACTCCCAGCTGCTCCTCTTCCGATCCAGCTCTCTGCTATGGCCTGGGAAAGCAATAGAAGATGGCCCAAATCCCTGGGCCCCTGCACCCGCGTGGGAGACCCGAAGAAGCTCCTGGCTCCTGGCTTTAGATCGGTGCAGCTCCAGCCATTGCGGCCATCTGGGGAGTGAACCAGCGGATGGAAGACCTTTCTCTCTATGCCTCTCCTCTCTCTAACTCTGACTTTCAAATAAATAAATAAATCTTTTTTTTTTTAAAGAAACATATAAGAGGAAAGTTCCCTGAGGTTTCAAAGAGACCCCCACTTTTCCGCCAGCTGCCTTCTACCCCTCCCCTGGTAGTGGCAAATTCCTTCCTTAACTGGATAAAAACCTGAGTTCTAAAAGCACCTGGTGAGCAGTCTCTTCCCAAAAATAGACTGTTGCCAACCTCCTTGCTTCCAATAAAGCAACTTGTCTCTGTTGATGTCGGTCTCCATCTCCTTATTTCGTCTCTTCTTTCTGGGGGTATGAAAGGCCAGAACCCTGAACTATTCCACACCTAACAATATCACCTTATGGACTGAACAATGTCATAGAATTGACATTAGGAGTCCCAAAGGGAGAGAGGTTAGTGAATGCATTACAGGTTAGCTTTGCTTGCCTGAGCTCTGGCTTTGATTACATTCAGCTCCTGCACCTCTCTCTCTCTCTCTCTCTCTCTCTCTCTCTCACACACACACACACACACACACACACACAGAGAGAGAGAGAGAGAGAGAGAGAGAGAGAGAACCTATCCTATACTCAATTCTAATCTCCTCCCATATATTTATTTAGGCTGTTGCCAGATAATTCGATATTCTTCAGGATAAATGGGCCCTGCTCCAGGGGCCTAAGGACAGGAATAGCAAGTCCGGATGGATACATTTTGGCAGCACAAAGAGGAAAAGCCTTGCAAGATGAATGTCGGCAATATTGCTGGCTTTTCCCTGCTGTATTAATTTCTCCTTTAAAAGAAAGCTGACCCATTTTTTCCAGCCCACAGCCCTAATGGACTCTTACTCAGAAGCCATCCTTCTCCCACATAAAGAGCTGTATTGTATTTAATGATAAGCCTTTTAATGGATTTTGCTATTTCTGGGTCTTGGAGAAAAAGCCATTAATGAGGTTGCAAGTGCAGGGAATAGCAGATGCTGGAGGGGCATGATTTTCAAGGGCAGATTCCCCTGGCACAAAATTGAACAAAAACCAGAAATAGGCTCTGTTTCACTTCCCTGGAGCTGGTTCGGGTTTACTAACCTAGAAATTCTTTGTTTTCCAAACATGAAGCCATCAAGCCTTATGCTGCCTCTCTTCCCACAAACACCTATCTAAATATGCTATTTACTTTGTCATCACCTATAAATGGTTCTGACATTCTGATCAGAACAAAATTATCATCAGAGTACAAAACCAGATCAAGACAGGTGGGTAACTAAGCATGCTAACATCTGACACCTGCAAATAGGTCAATGCCTGTTTAAGAGGCCAAACATACAGGAGGAGAAAGAGAAGAACTGTCCGAAAGACAGATTAATCTTCCTTTGACTGCCTGGAGCAATTCAGCTCTGGCCTCCGACTGCATATTCAATCACCAAATCAGAAGCCTGTAGTTAATCAGACATGCCCCTCTGCCCCAGAGCAGTGTAATGGTCATCTCTCATTCCTCAGTGAAGCCTTGTAAATTGCACCTCTAACTGGATAACAGCTCATTGAAGCACATGCCTTCCCTCCTTAAGAGGGGGCTCTGCTGGTTTTGCACTTTCTGGCATTTACAGTGATGTTCTGGCTACCAGTGATGACTCAGCATTGCTTACAGATTGGAGTTTAGCTAGTGTACTCACCTTTTAATTTGTCTCTTACTGGCACCCTGTGGCATTACTGGAGGTGCTAAAAATATGTTATCAGATGAGATCCCTGTCCTCAAGGGTTTAACAGTTAATAGTAACCTAACTGATACTATTGAATAATACTGAGAGCAGGGCAGTATGCTAAAAGCTATTGTGAATTCAAGCCAAAGACTTGCTAACCAAAACACAGTTGGCAGTACCACTTAGGAGCTTGTTTTTTAAAAGATTTATTTATTTACTTGAAAGTCAGAGTTACACCGAGAGAAGGAGAGGCAGAGACAGAGACAGAGAGAGAGAGAGAGAGAGAGAGAGAGAGGAGAGGCAGAGAGAGGTCTTCCATCTGCTGGTTCACTCCCTTGATGGCCACAATGGCTGGAACTGTGCCAATCCAAAGCCAGGAGCCAGGAGCTACTTCCAGGTCTCCCATACAGGTACAGGGGCCCAAGTACTTGGGCCATCTTCTACTGCTTTGCCATGCCATAGTAGAGTGCTGGTTTGGAAGTGGAGCAGCTGGGACTCGAACCGGCGCCCATATGGGATTCTGGCCCTGCAGGTGGTGGCTTTACTTGCTATGCCACAGCGCTGGCCCCAGGAGCTTGTTTAAAATGTACATTCTTAGGTCTCACCCATGGCCTACAGAAATGCCACAGATGGGGTCCAGCCATTTGTGTTTAACATAGCTTTTAAAAAATTAATGTATTGTTATTGGCACTGTGGTAAAACAGATTGAGCTGCCTGCAACACTGTCGTCCCGAATCTGAGTTCCAGTTCAGGTCCCAGCTGCTCTGCTTCTGATTTACGTTCCTGCTGATGTTCCTGGCAAGGCAACAAATGATAGCCTAAGTACTTGGGCTTCTGCCACCCATGTGGGAGACTCTGATGGAATTTCTGGCTCCTGGCTGTGGCCTGGCCCAGCCTTGGTTGGTGTAGCAACTTGGCAGGTGAACTAGCACATAGATCTCTCTTTCTCTGTCTCTCTCTTCCCCATTCTCTGTCACTCTGCCTTTCAAATACATAAATAAATCTTTAAAATACATGTGGCTGGCACTGTGGTGCAGTAGAATAATCCTCCGCCTGCGGTGCTGGCATCCCATATGAGTACCAGTTCTAGTCCCGGCTGCTCTTCTTCCAATCTGGCTCTCTGAGTGGCCTGGGAAAGCAGCAGAAGATGGCCCAAGTCCTTGGGCCCCTGCACCCACATGGGAAACCAAGAAGAGGCACCTGGCTCCTGCTTTGGATCGGGGCAGCTCCGGCCATTGCAGCCATTTGGGGAGTGAACCAACAGAAGGAAGACCTTTCTCTTTGTCTTTCCCTCTCACTGTCTGTAACTCTACCTCTCAAATAAATAAATAAAATAAAATAAAAATAAAATACATATTATCTGATATATTGCAATATTTCAACACATGTACACATTGTTCAAATCAAGAAATTGGCATAATTAGTATTTGCATTTCCTTATATTTTAAAAATCATTCGGGACCTATAAGCTCTTCATCTGAAATCTTCATATAGTATGGAACACATCATTGTGAAGTACAGATGCCCCCCTGTGCCATAAAACATTAGAAACTTTCACTTTTATTGAACTGTTTTGGTACCTATTATCCAATCTCCTTCCATAGCCCTTTCTCCCAAACTTCACAGTCTTTAGTAATCACTACTCTAAGTTCAGATGAACTTTTTAAAACTTCTGCATATAAGACAGAACATGCGATGTTTGTTGTAACACTGACATTCGAGCAGCTCTGGCCTAAAGAGCATCTAGCAGACGTACAATCTCTCTGCTGTCAAGGTAAGACCAGGAAGAGGTAAGAGGACAATGAAAAGTTGTAATGGTTTTAGAGTCTCAGGTCACAATCACCATGGAGTTTTTTAAATGCCTAGCTGCCTGAATCCCACCGAAAGATTTTAATTCACTGGTCTGAATTTTCATTAACTGGTTGATTCTGATCATCAAAGAGAAAACCTCCTCAGGGTTCTGAGAAAGATGAAGGTTTTGGTGATGGTACAAAGGATGCTGTGATAAAAAAGAGAGTATATTCACTTCCTATTACTGCTATAGCAAGTAATCATACACTGGGTGATTTAAAGCAATAGAACTGTAATTTCCCATAGTTCTGGAGGCTGGCAGTTCAAATTCAAAGTTACTGAAGAGATTCCCTATGAGGCTCATAGAGACAATCTATTCTATGCCTGTTCCATTTCCAGGTGTTTCTTGGCTTGTGGCTGCATCACTCCTGTCTCTGCCTTTGTCTTCACATGGCCTTTCTCTTTTGTATCTCCTACAAGTGTTAGGTAGGAAGTCAGAAATGACCTTATATGTGTGTGACAAAGGCCTAAGGAATTGACATCTACGTTCAGCATCCGTATCTCAAAGTTATCCCGATAACCTTCCAGGTGCAGCCCAGTATCTGCACTTCAAACGTCCTGCCCAGATACTGATGACCTTCCAGGGGGTCCTGTCCCTTCTACCTGATAATCATCCTTTCTCTAAAGCAGGGCGATGCCAGCCAGGCTTCCCCTGTCTGGTAACTTCAGGGGGAAAATTCAGAAAGGAATTTTTCATATTTACATCAAACAAGTCCTTTGTTTGGGAGGAGAGGAAGGAGAGGGTGAGGGTAGGCAAGACCCATCCCCTTAAAAGCCCCAGCATAAATGTAAACCGGGCACTCTCTCTCAGGTTCTTTCTAGATGTTCTTATGGATGTCCCTACCCTAATAAACCTTGCTATTTTGCTTTCCATTACTCTCTGTCTCATGCCTGAATTCTTTCTTGCACAAAGACAAGGACCCTTTGCTTCTCTGGTAACACAAGGACATTTTGTCATTGAATTTAGCATTTTCACTAGTAAAACAAGACAATCTCATCCCCACATGCTTAACTTAGTCATGTCCCCAATTACCCTTTTTCCACATAAGGTAGCTATCAGAGTTGCCAAGGATTTGACATGAATACTTTGAGGGACCATTTTTGGTCTTCCAAAGACCATCAAGAGAAGGCAGCAGCCATCAAGTGCACAATTAGCAGGAAGGAATTAAAGACTAAACAATTTCGGGGCTGGCGCTGTGGCGCAACGGGTTAACGCCCTAGCCTGAAGCGCCGACATCCCATATGGGTGCTGGTTCTAGTCCCAGCTGCTCCACTTCTGATCTAGCCCTCTGCTATGGCCTGGAAAAGCAGTAGAAAATGGTTCAAGTCCTTGGGCCAGCGTGAGAGACCTGGAAGAAGCTTCTGGCTCCAGGATTCGGATTGGCGCAGCTCCGGCTGTTGCAGTCAATTGGGGAGTGAACCATAGAATGGAAGACCTCTCTCTCTCTCTCTCTCTCTCTGCCTCTCCACTCTCTGTGTAACTCTGACTTTAAAATAAATAAATAAATCTCTTTTAAAAAAGATTTATTTATTTATGTAAAGGCAGAGTTACAGAGAGGCAGAGGCAGAGAGAGAGAGAGGGAGTGAGAATGTCTTCCATCTGCTGGTTCACTCCCCAAATGGCTGCAGTGGTTGGAGCTGGGCTGTTCCGAAGCCAGGAATTGAGCTTCTTTTAGGTCTCCCATGTGGGCGTTAGGGCCTAAGTACCTGGGCCATCTTCTACTGTTTTTCCAGGCCTTAGCAGAGAGTTGGATCAGAAGTGGAGCAGCCGGGACTTGAACTTGGTGCCTATATAGGATGCCGGCACTGCAGGCAGCAGTTGTTACCTGCTACACCACAGTGCCAGCTCCCTCACTGATCTTTCTTTTTTTTAACTTTTATTTAATAAATATAAATTTCCAAAGTATAACTTTTAGATTCTAGCAGCTTTCCCCCCATAAACTCCCTCCCACCCGCAACCATCCCATCTCTCATTCCCTCTCCATCCCATTCTTCATCAAGATTCATTTTCAGTTATCTTTATATACAGAAGATCTACTTAGTATTTACTAAGTAAAGATTTCAACAGTTTGCACCCACGCAGACACACAAAGTATAGAGTACTGTCTTAGTAGTTTTACTGTTAGTTCACATAGTACAATACATTCAGGACAGAGATCCTACATGGGGAGTAAGTGCACAGTGATTCCTGTTGTTGATTTAACAATTAACACTCTTATTTATGATGTCAGTAATCACCCGAAGCTCTTGTCATGAGCTGCCAAGGCTATAGAAGCCTTTTGAGTTCACCAACTCCGATCTTATTTAGACATGGCCATAGTCAAAGTGGAAGTTCTCTCCTCCCTTCAGAGAAAGGTACCTCCTTCTTTGATGGCCAATTCTTTCTGCTGGGATCTCACTCACAGAGATCTTTCATTGAGGTTTTTTTTTTTTTTTTTTTTTTTGCCACAGTGTCTTGGCTTTCCATGCCTGAGAAACTCTCATGGGCTTTTTAGCCAGTTCTGAATGCCTTAAGGGCTGATTCTGAGGCCAGAGTGCTGTTTAGGACATCTGCCATTCTAGGAGTCTGCTGTGTATCCCGCTTCCCATGTTGGATTGCTCTCTCCTTTTTTTTTTTTTTTTTGACAGGCAGAGTGGACAGTGAGAGAGAGACAGAGAGAAAGGTCTTCCTTTTGCCGTTGGTTCACCCTCCAATGGCCGCCGCGGTAGCGCGCTGCGGCCGGCGCACCGTGCTGATCCGATGGCAGGAGCCACGTGCTTCTCCTGGTCTCCCATGGGGTGCAGGGCCCAAGGACTTGGGCCATCCTCCACTGCACTCCCTGGCCACAGCAGAGAGCTGGCCTGGAAGAGGGGCAACCGGGACAGGATCGGTGCCCCGACCGGGACTAGAACCCGGTGTGCCGGCGCCGCTAGGCGGAGGATAGCCTAGTGAGCCATGGCGCCAGCCTGCTCTCTCCTTTTTAATTCTATCAGTTAGTATTAGCAGACACTAGTCTTGTTTATGTGATCCCTTTGACACTTAATTATATCATTATGATCAATTATGAACTGAAACTGATCACTTTGACTAGTGAGATGGCATTGGTACATGCCACCTTGATGGGATTGTATTGGAATCCCCTGGCACGTTTCTAACTCTACCATTAGGGGTAAGTCTGATTGAGCATGTGCCAAACTGTACATCTCCTCCCTCTCTTATTCCCACTCTTATATTTAACATGGATCACTTTTCAGTTAAATTTAAACACTTAAGAATAATTGTGTGTTAATTAAAGAGTTCAACCAATGGTATTAAGCAGAACAAAAAATACTAAAAGAAATAAAATAGTAAGTTGTTCCTCGACAGTCAGGACAAGGGCTGATCAAGTCATTCTTTCTCATAGTGTCCATTTCCCTTCAACAGGTTTCCTTTTGATGCTCAGTTAGTTGTCACTGATCAGGGAGGACATATGGTATTTGTCCCTTTGGGACTGGCTTATTTCACTCAGCATGATGTTTTCCAGATTCCTCCATTTTGTTGCAAATGACCGGATTTCAATTTTCTTTTACTGCTGTATAGTATTCTACAGAGTACATATACCATAATTTCTTTATCCAGTCTTCTGTTGATGGGCATTTAGGTTGATTCCATGTCTTAGCTATTGTGAACTGAGCTGCAATAATATTGAGGTGCAGACAGCTCTTTTATTTGCCAATTTAATTTCCTTTGGGTAAATTCCAAGGAGTGGGATGGCTGGGTTGTATGGTAGGGATATATTCAGGTTTCTGAGGAATCTCCAAACTGACTTCCATAGTGGCTTTACCAGTTTGCATTCCCACCAACAGTGGGTTAGTGTCCCTTTTTCCCCACATCCTCACCAGCATCTGTTGTTAGTTGACTAAACAATTTCTTGGGTTTGCAGTTCAAAATATTAGAATTTGAAATGAAGTTCAAGAGTTAAAGCTATATGGTGGCTGGTTAGGATTCAACAAGCAGAATGTGGCCCATCCTTTTAGAAAAATTTGCTTAATGCTCATTGGACTTCACAAGGCTGGAAACATGGCTATTCCTTATGATGATATCAAATATTCAAAAGTTAGGTTTTTCTTCTTCATGTCCTGAAGACCTCACAGTTAAGAACAAGGCTTCGGCCTGCGCCGTGGCTTAACAGGCTAATCCTCCGCCTTACAGCGCCGGCACACCGGGTTCTAGTCCCGGTTGGGGCGCCGGATTCTATCCCGGTTGCCCCTCTTCCAGGCCAGCTCTCTGCTATGGCCCAGGAAGGCAGTGGAGGATGGCCCAAGCGTTTGGGCCCTGCACCCGCATGGGAGACCAGGAGAAGTACCTGGCTCCTGGCTTCAGATCAGCAAGGTGCGCCGGCTGCAGCGGCCATTGGAGGGTGAACCAACGGCAAAAGGAAGACCTTTCTGTCTCTCTCTCTCACTATCCGCTCTGCCTGTCAAAACAAAAACAAAACAAAAAAACAAAACAAAACAAAAAAAAAAAAAACAAAAACAAGGCTTCTTTGGGAAACCAGAAACAATGTCTTGTCCCAGAAAGACTGGCTGGTGTGCTACTGTTTCTACTTGATGTGAGAGAAGCACTTGTTTCTCTGATACCTTGAGCTTCCTGGGAGCATTTCCCAGGTACATCACCTTCATCTGAAGGCTCAGAATATAGTGAGTAACTTTAAACAGGCCCTCTAAATAGTCAGAATGTGAACTGACAACCTGGGCTGCAATTATGTCAGCGTAGTTTGAAAGTAGTTACAACATCGGATCTCTACTGTGTAAGAGTGTTTCTCCTACAGAACTGCCTCAATTTTCAGATTATGGGGGAAGGAAATTGTAATATATGCCTTTTAAAATGTCAAACTTTGTAGTTAACCTCAGCACAATCTGTCTATTGGACTATTCTTAGCTAGTCACTAAATATTTCTCTCTCGCGGTTGCTCTCTTCCAATCTTCCTGATAATCTTTAATTGGAATATATGTGCAGCAAAGGTGATTCTAGTCACAGGAATCTTCAAAGTAATAATCTGGCTAATGCACAGAGATAGAGTAAAAAAAACTGATACTGATTGTGACAATGACAAGCTAGTATCAACTAAAATGACCTTCAATGAGGGCTATCTCAAGGGAACTTCTTAGATTCCTTAGATTTTTCATAGTTCTGGTAGCATAGCAAAAGTATATGTAAGTTTTTGTTATATTAGTAGAAATTATTTTTATCTGTCTCTGTTCAACCAACATGTGGATAAAGTAATCCATCTTCCTCATTCTTTGCTCACACTATCACTTGTGTATGCCAATTGTATGTTATTGCAATCACATAACTTAATCACATAACAATTTCATTCCATGATCATACTACAAAGAGTTAATGGAAAATGAAAGTAAAAGGTAAGTTTATTTTGATGCAAAATTTTTGAAAACCATGCTTAATTTTTCATAATACTAATTCTCCACGAACTTTTTGCATGTTGAAAGAAAGTTGCTTCTATGAAAACTAGATTAAATGCTTTGGAAGGAAGTTGCTAAGAAATCCTTTTTAAAAAACTTGGGGGGCTGGCACTGTGGCACAGAAGGTTAAGCCACACCCTGCAGTGCCAGCATCCCATGTGAGCACCAGTTCAAATCCCATATGCTCTACTTCCATTCCAGCTCTCTGCTGGTGCACCTGGAAATACAGCAGAAGCTAGCCCAAGTGCTTGTGCCCCTGCACCCATATGAGAGACCTGGAAGGAGCTCCTGGCTACCAGCTTTGGCATGGCACAGCCCTGACTGTTGTGGCTATTTTGGGGAATGAATTAGTGGATGGAAGATCTGTCTATCTCTCCTTCTTGTTAACTCTACTTTTCAAATAAATAAGAAAGATTCTAACATCAGATGTTTTACAGGTATTTTAGATTCTCATTCTCCACTTGAAATATACCAAAATGGGAAAAAATTTGTAAGCATTATATCTTGGGTATCCTGACATTTGGATCAAGATAGAACAACCTCTGTTTATGCCTATTTTTCAATGCCCTAGATAGGGTTAGTACACCCTTTCATTCTCAAAGTGCCCTGGTTTGGATAATAAATTAAAAATTACAATAACAATAGGTGTAGTTTATACAAAAAATAAAAGAATGCCAATCACAGGTCATTCCCAAAGAATTAAAACTGAGCTTCACGTAAAAGATTAGTGAATGAGGGTCCTTTACGTGTTTTATATTGGGGACTTTCAAACCTTTTTGGTTAAGGAAAAGATAATAATTATTTTAGGTTTAGTCAATGTCTATCACAACTACTCATATCTGCCTTTTTAGCATAAAACCTGTCCTAGACAATTTGTAAATGTGCTCTGATAAACTATTAGTGGAACTAAATTTGAATTTTATATAACTCTCATGTATCACAAAACATTTTACTTTTGATTATTTTTTCCAAGAATTTAAAAATGTAATCATACTGAACGGGCATTTGACACAGTGGTTAACATGACACTTTGAATGTCCATGTCCCATATTGGAGTACCTGGATTCAAGTCCAGGTTCTGCTCCTGACTCCAGCTTCCTGCTAATGCAGACCTTGATGGCAGCAGTGATGGCTCAAGTGTTTGGGGCCCTATTACCCATATGGGAAATCAACTTTATTCTCATTATCCCCTCCAAAAAAACCCTCTTTATCCCTTGGTCATGACCCCCTTCCATTTATTTTACCCCTCTTATTTGTACATTCTGTAGTTGATGGACATTTCATTCACATCTATTTTCTGGCTATAATGAATAATATTTTTATGAACATTCATGACAAATTTTTGTGTAGACAAAGGCATTTGTTTCTTCTGGGTATACTCCTAGGAGCAGAATTGCTAGTCACTTGATAACTCTCCGTTTAACCATTTGAGGAATTTTCAGACTGTTTCCCAAAGTAGCTATACCATTTTCTATTCCACCAGCAGTGTCTGACACTTTGATTCAGTTTTTTTTTTTTTTTGACAGGCAGAGTGGACAGTGAGAGAGAGAGTCAGAGAGAAAGATCTTCCTTTTGCCGTTGGTTCACCCTCCAATGGCCGCTGCAGCCGGCGCACCTTGCTGATCTGAAGCCAGGAGCCAAGTGCTTCTCCTGGTCTCCCATGTGGGTGCAGGGCCCAAGCACTTGGGCCATCCTCCACTGCACTCCTGGGCCACAGCAGAGAGCTGGCCTGGAAGAAGGGCAACCGGGACAGAATCTGGAGCCCCAACCGGGACTAGAACCCGGTGTGCTGGCGCCGCAAGGTGGAGGATTAGCCTACTGAGCCATGGCGCTGGCCTGATTCAGTTTTAAGATCACATTGGCTGCTATGTGGAGAAAGGCTTTGAGGAAGGCTGAGAAAAAGTCGAGAAATCAGAATAGCTATGCAGAAGTCAAGGCATCTTAGCAGGGTTCAAGGATATTCAAAAGTATACTTCATATTGTTTTATGGAATGATGCAAAGATCAGTGCAAGAGAGAGACAGAGAGAGTGAGAGAGTATGTGTGTGTATATGCGAGAGAGTGAGCACTGTCTTTACAACACTAATCACAAGGTTAAATTGCAAGATTCCAACAGAAAGGGCTTGTTAAGACAGATCTGTAGTTTTCAAACCTTGAGTTCTAAAGCAATCTGGAACGGAACTGCTTAAACAGCTGTCCCCAAACAAGTTCCTTCAAGCAGGAGGGTATTTTCAGAGAAGTGAATGGAGTCAGTGGGTGTAATAAAACTTCCACACCTTTAAGCCATGACAACACAGGGCTCAAGTGGCAGTCTATTGGTGATGACTCCTCTCACATGGCCATCCCTCCCTGTGCCTTGCAATAATGCCTGACCTCTCAATCCCACAGAAGGGCTGGCTTTGTTCCAGGATACTGGTGTGATGGCTTGGCAGCAGTCTTTGATCTTCTGTGGTTCCTCCCACTCCAAAAGGGAATGGAAATTAACATTTGTCAGTCTTCAGATCTGCTTAAGACTGGGATAGACCTGACACTTCACTTGTATTTCATTTGTGAGTGAAACCTCACAATTAATCCCAAGGAGGAAATTTTTCTCCCAATTACAGATGAGAAACTTGGCCTCTTTGAACTGGAAGTTCAAAAAAGGCCTCTCTGAATGGATGGTAAGGTAGCTGTACACGATTCCAGAGAAAGAACATTCCAAATTTAACTCCCACATGGTTCAATAGCTCTCCAGTTGTCCAGAAACTCCATTTAGGTCTCCCATATAGGTGACAAGGCCCAAGTAGCCAGCCCATCATCTGCTGCCTTCCCAGGTGCATTAGCAGGGAGCTGAATTGGAAGTGGAACAGCCAGGATTTGAACCAGCACTCTGATTTGGGATGCTGGCATCACAAGTGACTTAACTTGATGTGCCACAATGCTGGCTCCCTCCTAAATGTCACTTCATTATGAATAAGATTAATATTGGATATTGGGCCAACATTGTGGTGCAGTG
The DNA here is from genome assembly GCF_033115175.1 of Lepus europaeus. Classification (NCBI taxonomy): domain Eukaryota; kingdom Metazoa; phylum Chordata; class Mammalia; order Lagomorpha; family Leporidae; genus Lepus; species Lepus europaeus. Next base: position 78,733,773 of record NC_084842.1, on the reverse strand, counting down.
GATTAAGCTGTCACCTGTTACCCTAGCATTTCATATGGGCTTTGGTTTGTGTCCCAGCTGCTCCTACATCCCATCCAGTTCCACATCCCATCCAGTTAATGCACCTGGGAAGGCAGTGGAGGATGGCCCAAGTACTTTGACCCTTGCCACCCATATGGGAGACTCAGATGAAGCTCCTGGCTCCTGGCTTCAGCCTGGCCCAGCCCTGGCCAGTGTAATCCCTGGGGAGTGAACCAGTGGATGGAATCTCTCTCTCTCTCTCTCTCTCTCTCTCTCTCTCTCTCTCTCTCTCTCTCTCTCTTTCTCTCTCTCTCTCTGCCTTTCAAATAAATAAAGAAATCTTTGAAAGAAGAGACAAGGGCTCAAAAGGCCAGCTTCTGTACCTAAACTTGCTAATCAGTTTTATATATTCCCTCTTGCATGGGAAAAACCAGTGAAGATGATGGAGAGAGGCAATGAAAACATAAGGATGAACAACGAAGAAACATAGCTTCCTGCTCCCATATATATGCATCCCACACTGGGTTCTAGATGTCCTAAATCTGCTTGTTAATACATACAAAAGTGACATCTGGGATCTGGTGTCCTAGCTTTGTCAATATATATGAAAGTGATATGTGACAAGAATGCTCACTCCTCCTACATCTGTGTCTCAGATTCTCCCTCTCTCCATTAGAGCTGGTGCTTCCTTCATCACAAGGCAGAACTGCTATGCACACAAAAGGCCAGCATGTATGTCAAAGGCTTTGCAGTGTATGCAAAGTAAGGTATTACTGACATGTGGAAGTTGCAGGCACTTGATTCAGCTTTGATATTAAAGGTATTTGGACAGACTTATAGAGATCTGAAACACCAGTGACAGAGAGTCCTAGGGTTATTTTATTCCTCATACTTTGAGCTTGATGGCTTCTGGCATTAAGTCTGCTCATCTGCTGGGTACATTTGCTTTAACTGCTCTAGATGAGAGGCAGTGTCATGGGTATACACTTCTTTACTTGTGATCTGGTTCTTCAGAGTAAGCCTTTAATTCAAGAGATGGTTCCTGGAGAGGAACACACACTCTCCAACTCATTTTCTTGTTTTAATATAAAAGGGTCTTCAGTAAGACTTGTATTTGGGCAAGATATTTCATTCCTCTTTCAACATTGGGATTGGGGAATCCCTGGGTATGAGAGATTTCACCTCTCCTGGGGATGAGGTAATAGAGAGAGTTTTAAAAGAAAAAAAATCAGATAGAAATTTCCAGGAGGATGCAAATACAGAGAGAGTTAGACAGGCAAAAGAACTGGGTTGGGAAAACTTGCCTGATGCCTTCAAGACTGAAAGCTTGGTGTGGATGTTGACCTAGTGTGTAAGAAGTCCACATCCCATATTGGAGTGTCTAAATTTGGTACCTGGCTCCACTCCAGACTCCAGCTTCTTGCTAATACTGACCTTAGGAGGCAGAAGTGATTGGATTCCTGTTACTCATGTGGGACACAGATTGAGTTTCTGGCCTTCTGGCTTCAGTCCCACACAGGCCATAGCAGGCACTTGGGGAGTGAACCAACCAGTAGATGGGAGCACTCGCTCACCTTTTCTCCCTCTTAAACAAATAGATTTAAATATTTTTAAAAAGTAGATTAATTGTTGCCTAGAGTTTGGAGTAGAATAAGGACTGACTACAAATGGAAACAGGGAACAAGTTGTGTGTTTTTTTTTTTTTTTTGGTGATAGAATTGTCCTATGTCTAGATTATGGTTATGGTTCTATGATTCTGTAAATTTACTAAAAAATATTGAATTGCGCACTTAAAATGGGTAAATATGTAAATTATATAAGGCTATAGAAACTAATCCAGAAATTATTATCCAAAATGGGGCAGAAAGAAAAAAGGAAGAGCAATCTTAGAAATGAAAATATAATTGTTTAAATTCTAATACTTAGCAGGCAGTGACTATTCTGGACTAGATACATTATTTACAAGACTGGCAAATAGGACGACAGGATTTGGGGATTCACCAAAATTCAACAGTCAAAAAAAATAAAAACAACTTTTTTATATAAATGGATATAAATGGAAACGCTTTCCCATTCACCTATTGGTAGTTCCAGCAAAGAGAATGGAGGCAATGGTCAGGAACAGTATTTACAAGAAAATCACTGATAACTTTCCAGAATTAAAGAAGCACACAAGTCCTTAATAGAAAGTACTCTCCTATTTTTGCAGAAGATAAACGTTAAACTAAGACAATACTAGTGAAATTGCTAAACATTAAAAATAAACAAAAACCCTGAAATGCTATCAAAGAGAAAAGGCAAATTGTTTACAAAGGAATGAAAATCAGACTGGCAGAATTTTTAACCAGCAACAATTAGTAGCCAAAAACAATGGAGACTCTATCAGTGAGCTGTGGGAAAATAACTATTTACTAGGATTTTATAACCAAGGTACCATTCAACAGTCACAGCAAAATAGACATTTTCAAATATACAACGAATTCACTTTCTCACTAAGATCTCTGTATAAAGAAATATCATAGGATATACTTCAGGCAAAAGAAAAGTGAACTCAAATAGAATTCTTTGGATTCAGGAAAAAACGTAATCAGAGAAACTGATATCATTGAATTTAATTAACTTTTAACTATAAAAACTATTTTGAAATTTTAACATGAAAAACTCTAGGCAGTAGTGACAAGATGGGAAATGGGCAAAGTATGTCAAGCTATTTTGTAGAAAGAAAGCCTAAAACAATGTAATATAGGTCACCTTCCTAATTTAATAGAAGGCAAAAAAATACAGTGAAAGGAAGGAGAAAGAATAGTAAGTGAAAAATACAAAATATAATGGAATGATAAGCCCAAATATGTTAGTAATCACATTAAATGCACACAGGTTAAATTCACATGTAAAAGATACAAATAAAATAAAATACATAAATTAAAAATATATAGAAAATGTGTGATGTACAAACAGTAGCTATAAGAAAGTTGACGCATCAATATCAATATAAAAAAATTTCTGGTGCCGGTGCTGTGGCATAATAGGCTAAACGGCTGCTTGTGGTACTGGCATCCGCATGGGCATGAGTTTGAGTCTCAGCTGCTCCAATTCCAGTCCCATTCCCTGCTAATGTGCCTGGGAAAGCAGCAGAAAATGGCCTAAGTGCTAGAGACCATGCACTCATGTGGGAGACCCAGCAGTAGCTCCTGGATCCTGGCTTCAGATATGCTCAGCCCCAGCTGTTGTGGCCATCTGGAGAGTGAAACAGTGGATGGAAGATCTGGCTCACTCTCTGTGTCATTCTGCCTTTCAAATAAATAAATAAAACAGTCTAAAGAGAGAAAAAAAGATCTCTCCCCCGTCACTCTGCCTTTCAAGTAAATATAAACAAACAACACATATAAATTCCTAAAAGATAAATGTTTAAAAACTGTTAAAAATTTCTAATTTCAGTACTAGGCATGAAAAATGGCAAGGAGAGGTATCACATGGTAAGAATCACCTTTTATTTCTAATGCATGATATATTTTAAGAAACACTTTCTGGGTGCACTGATGAAATCTTTACTTAGTATATACTGAATCAATGTTCTGTATATAAAGATCATTGAAAATGAAAAAAAAACTTGGTTTTAAATTGGAAATTGCATAGAAAATTAATCAATTTTTAAAAAATATCATGTAGGATCTCTGTCCTTAATGGGCTGTACATTGTGATTTAATCCTATAACTAGTACTTCAACAGTATTTTTCACTTTATGTTGCTATGTGGGTGCAAACTGTTGAAATCTTTACTTAATATATACTAAACTGATCTTCTGTATAAAGAGAATTGAAAATGAATCTTGATTTGAATGGAAGGGGAGAGGGAGCGGGAAAGGGGAGGGTTGCGGGTGGGAGGTAAGTTTGTGGCAGGGGAAGCCATTGTAATCCATAAGCTGTACTTTGGAAATTTATATTCATTAAATAAAAGTTTAAAAAAAAAGAAAGTAAAAAAAAAGAAACACTTTCAACTATGTGTCAGGGAACACGTTTGCCTTCTATGTTGCTGTATTTTCCCTGCTTGGCACCTAATAGGTGCTGTATAAATGTTAATGAGTGGAATGATTACCACATTATATTGAAATCATCTGTTTTTGTTATATCACAGGGTAAGTGCCATGTCTTTTTTTATGCTGGGCCTGGCGCTGTGGCACACTTGGTTAATCCTCTGCCTGTGGCGCTGGCATCCCATATGGGTGCCGGTTCTAATTCTGGTTGCTCCTCTTCCAGTCCAGCTCTCTGCTGTGGCCTGGGAGGGCAGTGAAAGATGGCCCAAGTGCTAGGGCCCCTGCACCGCATAGGAGATCAGGAAGAAGCACCTGGCTCCTGGCTTTGGATTGGCACAGAGCTGGCCATAGCGGCCATTTGGGGAGCGAACCAATAGAAGGAAGACCTTTCTCTCTGTCTCTCTCTCTCACTGTCTATAACTCTGTCAAAAAAAAAAAAAACACAATTTTTTATGCCATTGATATTCAGCACACTGTCTAGCACATAGCAGGCTCTCCATAACTTCACAGTGAATTCGAGTATCGTTGATTTCATAAAATCTTCCCTAAACTGTTCTTGCCCATGTGTTTCTGCTTCTACAGCATTCATCATTTGAAGGACCTAATTTAGCAATTGATGATGTGAAAAATATCTATTTTTCTCTCAATATTTTAAACCTTGTTTCTCATTTCTCCAAAAGTATATCATATTCTTTTCGAGAAGATGTCTTGTACTGTGCCAAATGCTTTCCTTGGTTAGATCAATAGTGCCTGCTGTCCTTGCCAAGGTGTCCATCCAAGGGGTTATCTTCATTTCCCTTTTTCAGCCCTTGGCTAAGAGATCATGGTTTGGAGACAGCCTCATTTGCAAAGAATGTGGAGAAGTTAATGAGATAAGCAGGAGAAGGCAGCTCTTAGTGTTCAACTGCAAGCCTCTGTGTTTTATTCCTTCTGGCAAATAGGGAGGGAAGGGGAAGCAGGATTGCCTGTGATCCTTCCCATACACACACACACACACACAACAGTGAGGGTGGGAAGTGACAGGGAGACAGTGAAGAAACAGTATATTCTATACACTTGTTGGACAGAACCAGAATCTGAACCTGACCTCCCATTGGCAGGAATGGTATCTGGAGTTTTTTATGAGACAGACAGGAAACCCCAAAGCAAATCATTAAATTCCTCCACTTGAAACCTTATGCGTAGAAGACAAGGAGGATGCTCTCCTACAGACAAGACACAGGAGGGAACAATGACAAGGAGCTCTTAATTGGGAAGCTGCAGAGGGTTAACAAAGAGCACTGGTGGCTCTTCCTACTGGACCTTAAGAGGAAGGCACAGTCTGGGCGATATAGCCAGGGCCCTAGGAAGAGGGAGAGCAAAGGGCTGGCTGACCTTTCAAGGTCTTTTCTAGTTCCATAATTACACGGTGAATTGTGCTCTTCTCCACTGATGGTCCTACACACAACTGCACCTAGTTAGATAGTAAGACCCTTGGGCTGCCTTCCAGGTTGAGTCTGCCACTACGAGCTGCTGACACTCAATAAATGACTCAAATATTTGTACAATGGAGGAATAAACGAATTAAGTGTTTAAATAGAGTCCACATGACCTCCCCAACTGTGAAGTATGGCGTTGAATGAAATCACAACATTCCAGGCACGATCCCTGGAGCAGAGCTGGTAAAGGAAACCACCACACACACGCACACACACACACGCACAAACACGAATCACATTCCCACCTAGGGAAAAGCAGGTAAAGGGAAACACAACACAGACACAGACACAGACACACGTAAACACGACTCACATTCCCTAGTAAAAAGCAAAGACCACCTGCTCAGCAAGCCGGCTGCGGGAGTTTCCTTGGCAAGGATACCGCGTCTCTCTCTGCTGCTTTAGAATTGTGCCTCAGAAAGGTCAAGACACCCAGATTTAGGACGACTTCCTTTCCCGGTTGGACTCCAAGACAAAGTTTCTGCCCGGATCATGCCCGAATCTACTGGGGAGGCGCGTCTGCACTCCCTCCCCAGCTCCGAGAGCCCGGGCGCGCTCGCCAGCCCGCAGCGCCCCGCCTTACCTTGGTAAGCTGGGCAATCTTCTTGCACATTTTCACATGCATCTCGGGATCACAGTCCATTCTCCAGCCGGGGCCACAGCTAGAGTCGGCTTTGGAGCCTGGGGAAGTCCCGGGCGGGTGAATTTTGCTGTTGAGGGCAGAAGCCATCAGTAAAACGCGCCCAGCACTCAGAGGCTCTCGCTTGTGTTCTCCCTGCCCACCGTGTGTGCACGTGCGTGCGCGGGCGTGTGAGCGTGTGGGCTTTCTCGGGGGAAGATGGCACTGCAGTCCCGCCGCCAGCACCGCCGCGTGGCTTCTGCTTGTCGGAGATGTCCACCCTCCCTTCGCTCGAGCTCGCTCTCCTGCCAGCTGGCTCTGCAGGCACCCGCACCCTGCAGCTAGGCGCCCGCGCCTTGCATGAGCGGATCGCGATCCGCGCGCCCTGCTCTAGGACAGGTGCGGGTTTCGCCTGCAAGGGAAGCGCTTCCTCGCTGAGGAGCTCCCAGCCGTGAGGGCGGGGGAGGTGTTGGCCGCGCTCAGTGCTTGTGGACACGTGCGTGGTGCAAGGCTCCAGACTGCCTGATGTGGGCATCACAGGCCAAGGAAGAAAGGCGACCTGGTCTCGGGCAGCTGGAGTGGTCAAGGGAGGGCCCCTCGTGGTGTGCAGGGGGATACTGGGAGCTGCCGGCAAAAGAGCCAGCACCACGAACCGAGCTTCAAAGTGTGAAGCGGAAGGCGGAGGTGGGGGTCGCTGCATAGAGCGAGTCACCAGGATGCGAGGAGTTCCGGGGTCCCAGGCGCAGTGTGGGCCAGCGCCAGAGCTGCGGGAGCCCACGGCGGGCCTGGGAATGGGAGTCCGCCTTCCCTCATCCTAGCGAGGAGCCTGGACGCTGCTGGAGGACTCACAGAGATTCTCTAACAGAGGGCTGAGAGGGGAGCAGGTGACCGAAATCTGGGACAAGAAGGCAGAGAGCATAGTGCAGGCAGCAGTAAGAATCCAGAGAAAAAGTCATCAGAGGTAGAAAGGAGGATGGCAGGTGTCGGGAAGGAGGAAGCAAACAGGCTGGAGGCCTGAGTAACATAACAGATGGAGCTGACAGTCTAAGTCCAGTGAAAGTGAGGTGACGTCCAATCCACATTACTGGTCTGGCTTGGGCCCACTGGAGCCAGCATCCTGTCAAGTGTTTGGATTCTCAGCTGGTTCTGTTTTAGTTTGTTTGGGGAGGGAGGGGTTAGTGGGCTAGATTTCTTTCTGGTTTCAAACAGTGGGCTTTGGGGTGACCTAATCCTAATCTGATCTAATTTTCTTAAGGTGTGAATAATACTGTTATCATAATAAGCAGATTGCATCATTAATATATTTTATCTTACATACTGCCATATAAAGGGTTTTAATAATCTTCATAAACAAAACAAATACACTTCAAAGAGTCCCACAAACCACAGTCCCATCCCCCCATACTGCAAGTAGCAATACTTATTTTGTAAATGAGTAGAATTGGCCAAGAAAATTTGTACTAAGGCAATTACAAGTAGCAGAACTGTGTTTTAAACTGAGATATTCCTATTCTACATTCCTTATTTTTCCTCCACTACACTGGATAAGAATCATCAACCTGAGCTTTTGGTTTCTAGTTTAACCTCCCTTCTCCCCACCCTAGTTCCTTCAGAAAACAGAAGGCCTAAAACAGAATCACCTCGAGAGATTCTTGGGACTTCTACATCCCTTTAGTAAAATCTTGGGGTGGGGGATAGGAATTCATATTTTAATTCCACATTGTATAGAGTATTAGGGACTTGATACACACTAAATTTTATATGAATTCAGTCATTGCAAGCTAGAGGAAAATTAGCCTTTTGGTCCAGAACTTTATCAAAAGTTGTTCACTACCTTAGAAAATCACATCAAGTGGCTCATGGTATTTGACCGTCACTACAACAGACTTGTAACTGCCACATCCATGGTGAGTCTACTTACACATGCATGCATTTGAGTACTAAGTGACAGTTCATTGCATTAGAGCATTTATATATTGAAATACGTGTTATTTAATTGTAATAACTTCCTTTTCATTTTTCCTTTACATTACTGTTAAGGAATTAAGCCAATTTAAAAAATGTGTAAATAAAGCATATTATCTATGAATTTCAAAATAGCAACATTGGATATTATAAAAAAGGTGATGTTTGAGGCTGGTGCTGTGATGTAGTAGGCTAAGCCTCCGCCTGTGGTGCAAGCATCCCATATGGGCACCGGTTTGAGTCCCGGCTACTCCATTTTCAATCCAGCTCCATGCTGATAGCATAGGATAGCAGTGGAAGATGGCCCAAGTGCTTGGGTCCCTGCATTCACGTGCGAGACCTGGAGGAAGCTCCTGGCTCCTGGCTTTGGATCAGCCCAGCTGTGGCCACTGGGGCCATTTGAGAAGTGAACCAGTGGATAGAAGACCTCTCTCTCTCTCACTCTCTCTCTCTGTAACTCAGCAACTCAAATAAATAAATAAAATTTCTTTAAAGGTGATGTTCAGTAGATATGAAATTGAGAACCACTACTCTGGATGATCTCATTCACACTAAAGTTTAGTAAAACTGCAGGCTAATCTCAAGTTTTAGTTCTTTAAATATGATTTTATTAAGTCTGGCGCCAAAATATTTTCCAGTATGATACATTTTACTCTTAACTTTATAATAGAAGACAGTGGGAAAATCAGATTCCCATATCAGCTTCTTGGAACATAGCTACTGTAATCATAGTACCATGATCTAGCCTGTGTTGGAAAGAGTCCTCTGCAGCTCCTAGGATTTTCCAGGATTGTGATTATTGTGTTCCTTTATACTATCAGAAATGAATAGAAGGCAGGAAAGAATTAACTCTGGGGGCCGGCGCTGTGGCACAGCGGCTTAAAGCCCTGGCTTGCAATGCAGGCATCCCATATGCATGCCAGTTCGGGTCCGGCTGCTCTACTTCCCATCCAGCTCCCTGCTAACGCACCTAAGAAAGTAGTGGAAGATGGCCCAAATCCTTGAGTCCCTGCACACACGTTGGAGACCCAGATGAAGCTCATGGCTCCTGGCTTCAGATGGGCTCAGGTCTAGCTGTTGCAGCCATTTGGGGAGTGAAACAGTGGTTGGAAGACCTCTCTCTCTGTCAACCTCTCTCTGTAACTCTTTCAAATAAAAAAAATAAGTCTTTTTTAAAAAAGAATTAAGCTCTGTACAAAATGTGGGGGTGTAAGAACATCTATTGGACCACCAATGGGCTTTGGGTACTGTGTAAGCCCTTCACACCTGTACTTGCCTCCTGTAAGGTACTTGTTATCCTCATTCTACAGATTAGGAAATTAAAGCTGGGGCAGGCTAGATACCCAATTTTATAGTAAATTTATTTTGATGTATCTGATTTTATAGGATAAATTCCTCACAATGCTGGCAATCTGAAAATTGTAAAACCATAATTAATTTATCTTTTCCTTATAAATAATTGGATAAAGAATGTAGAGTATGAAGAAAAGGAGAAAGTACTAGAGGGAAATGAGATATCTAAAACATTCTGTTCTCATTAATCAAGTCTGAAAATGTGACTTAAATATGAAAGTAAAGCTGTAAATCTTCTAAAAATAATATCAGAGAATATCTTCATAACATTTAAGTTAGTAAAGATTTGCTAAAGCACTAACCATAATACAAAAATACCTGATGAAGTGGATCTCCTCAAAATTAAAAACTACTTTACAAAGTATATCATTAAGAAAGCGAAAACATAAGGCATACAAGAGCAGCAGATATTCATAACACATATTTCTGACAAGCATATAATACACAGTGTATATAAAGGATTCCTGGGGCAGATGTTTGTCCTAGCAGTTAAGATGTCCACATTCTATATTGGAATGCCAGACTCTGGTTCCTGGCTCCAGCTTATTGTTACTACAGGCAGCAGTGATGGCTCAAGTAAATGGGTTCCTGCTACTCGGGGAACATGGATTTTGTTCCTGGCTTCTGGCTTCAAGTACAACTCACCCCTAGCTCTTGGGAGCATTGTGAGAGTGAACCAGCAGATGACGGGAGCCCTTCCTTTTGTCTGTCCCTTTCTACCTCTCAAATAAGTGAAAAAAAAAAAATCTTACAAATCAATAAGAAAAAAGATAATCTAATTGACAAGTGGGCAGAAGATTGAGCAATTACTTTCAAAAGTGGTATCTGAAAGAAAAATAAACAAATGAAAACATGCCTAGCATCATTAATCCCAGAAATGTAAATCAAAGCCACAATAAGATGCCAATACACAGCAACTAGAAGGGATCAGAGTAAAAGGACTGATGATTACAAGTGTTTGTAAAGATAAGGAGCAGCTAGAACTTCCATACAATGATGTGGATAAATGTAAAATGATACAATCACTTCGGAAAGTGTTTGTAGTTTTACTAAAATTAAAATAGAATTACACTGTGACACTACAACTTGACTCCAAAGTATAAACTCAAGAAGAATGACTGTACATATTCACAAAAAACACAGAATATTTATTGCAGCTTTGTTGGTAATAGCCAAAAATGCAAAGAACTCAAATCCAGCAACATGTAAAAGGATAAATCAATTATGGTATTTTGTATAATGGAATCGTTTCTAGCAGTAAAAAGGAAATGAACCAGCACACTGGTGAAAGAAACCAGGCATAAAACAATACTTACTATATGATCCCATTCACATGAAATTTGAGAACAAGGAAAACTAATTCTTATAGAAGAGTAGTTATTTCCGGGGGATATAAATTGGGAAGAGGTACTGGGGAATCAGAATTTCGTAGTTTGATCTGAGTATATACACCTTTTTTTAAAAGGTTTATTTTATTTATTTGAAAGGCAGTTACAAAGAGAGAGGGAGACACACACACACACACACACACACGAATCTTCCATCTACTGGTTCACTGCCCAAATGACTGCAAGAGCTAGGGGTGGGCCAGGCTGAAGCCAGGACTTCCATGCATGCAGCGGCCCAAGGATTTTGGCCCTCCTCCACTGCTTTCCCAGGCACATTAACAGGCAGCTGTATAGGAAGTAGAGCAAGCAGCCAGGACTTGAGCTGGTGTTCATATGGGACTCCGGCCATGTAGGTGGAAGGTTAGCCTATTTTGCCACAATGCAAGCCTGGTGTATACATCTTGATATGAATTTTAAAAGAACATTTATTTATTTGAAAGGCAGAATAACAAAGAGAGAGGGAGAGAGAGAAAGATTATCCATCCTCTGGATCTCAAAGCATTTTTTGGGGGGCCGGCGTGGTAGCGCAGCAGGTTAATGTCCTGGCCTGAAGCACCGTCGTCCCATATGGGCGCCGGTTCGAGTCCCAGCTATTCCACTTCCCATCCAGCTCTCTGCTATGGCCTCGGAAATCAGTAGAAAATGGTCCAAGTCCTTGGGCCCCTGCACCCACGTGGGAGACCCGGAAGAAGATCCTGGCTCCTGGCCTCAGATCAGTGCAGCTCTGGCCATTGTGGCCAATTGGGGAGTGAACCATTAGATAGAATACCTTTCTCTCTCTCTCTCTGCCTCTCCTCTCTCTGTGTAACTCTGACTTGCAAATAAATAAATAAATCTTTTTAAAAAACAATTTTTTTAGCTTTTCCTAAGCAAGGCACAAAGTTTCTTTTCCAGAACAAGTTTATGAAACCCTTTTAATTTTCTGAACACATCTTCTGTAGTGCCCATCTTATTAAAGGTGAGCATTTATTGTAATTGTATAATATGATGGTTGAAGGACCAACCTAATAGCTAACAGTGCTACAATTTTACTACATTTTAAATGTCAAACTTCTAAAATTTGGTTACTAAATTATAATTATAATTACTCCTTAAGAGTAAAATAAAACTTCAGATTCATTCTTGTGACACGGTGACACACATCCAAAATGTGTATTTGGTGTATTTCTAATTGCCTCATTTTATTATTAACCTAGTTCTTCAAATACTTGTCTTTCTCTTTCTTTTCCCCAACGTCCCAAGATCTGTGTTGCTCCTTGCTCTAGTCTCCATATTTTCCTAGAGAAATACTTCCTGGAATCCTCAGACTACTTACTGGATGTAGTGGTCATCCTGGGACTTTCATTCTTACATCGCCTTTGTGAGATATTACAGTTTCAGGACCCCATGAAGTTTTTATTTGGATTACTCCCTTGTTTTGGCAAAGATATCCTCCAATGGCTTCCTAATAAAGGGAAGATGGTAAGATAAAATTTTGAGACCATGAAAGCAAAGATGCCTTTAATTTAGTCCCACCCTCAGATATCTGGGTACTGAATTCTAGGCTGAAAACCTTTCTCCTTTTTAAATTTAAAGACCTTGGTTTCTTAGCCTCCCAGCATCTGGTATTGCTACCAATAAGCCTAAATGCTGTTCTGAAAATATCCTTTTTTTCATGTAAGCTGTTCCCTGACTCCCACAATTCCCATTTGGAAGCTTTTAGGATCTGTAACCCTGTCATCCCGAAATATGTTGCCACACTTTTATTTTTTAAAATTCATTGTGCTGGGCACTTGGTGGATCATTTTAATTTAGGGGAATAATGTCCTAAAATTTCATAAAATGAACTCCCCCATCCTTCACATTCTGTCTCTGTCACGTTTTTTGGGAACTCTTACCAATCAAATGTTGCATTTCATTCTGTTATTCTAGTTTTCTTTTTCTTGTCTACCTTTCATCTCAGCGTTTTTATCCTTTTTGAAATTTCATTTCCCATCTACTGAATGTTTAATGTTGTTCCCCCTCTTTTTTTCCATTAGCTCTTATTTTATGAATTTTAAAAAAAATAGCATTCTGTTCTTATTTCATGGATATATATACATACATATACATATATATGTCATATATTCAAATTCTGAGACCATGACAGCTTCCTTGGGACATATCATGTTCAGTCTTCATTTGGAAATTTCCTCAAATGATTCTTGGTTATCAGTATATAGTGATTTCAAGCGACTAAAAACCGTGCATGAAAGAACAGATCTTACGGACTCCGGGTTTTACTATAACAAATAATTAAGTATCAAGCCATTTATTTTTTCATTGCTCATTGTTCATTTTTGTCTTGGGTAGGGTGAGAAAGACTGAGTAGGAATGAGCTCAGTCAGCTAGATTTTGTAGCCTTGTTGACTGAAGGCCCACAATATTTGGAATACTGATATTCTTTGAATCACCCTCTTTAATATAGCACATCACCATCCTGCCCCAGATTCCCAGTTCTGTTTGGCTCAGTTTCTCCAGAGAATAACCCTTTATTATTTGCTAGAGAAAGATTCAGCAAAAGGAGGGCTAAAATAAACTTTCAAATAATTCCCTTGTTTCCAATATGCTCTTCATGCCCACCTTCTAGGGTATCTTTTGTCTTCAAATCCTTGAGTCTTTTGGGGGTTCTGCAAGGCACAGATAGGTGCTCCAAATGTGTGGACATTTTCTGCAATGAAGAATGGCTTCCAGAAATATTCTACCTATCAGGTATTAAAAAAAAATAGTTATACTCTTAATGTTTCTCTTCATAGTAAAGAATGAAAAAGTAGCTGCTTAAAACACACAAACAACAAACAATCCAAACGACTCATTATTGAGAGAGCGTTTCGAAAATTTGTATCTGAAAATGTTGTAATGGTTGTGTAATTAATTTAGCTAAACATCATGTGTCTCCCATAAATAAATTTCATAACACCACTGGGCCTCCCCACCACCACCCAACAAGTTTTAACCCTGGGTCAACTATATGTGAGCCTTCCAAACTCCCAAATATTTAGAGGTAAAAAAAATACATAATGCAGTCAAGACTGTTCCACAGGAACAACTGACTACAAACCAAGATTAATTAATGCTACTAACACATTTACAGGGTTGCCAAGTAAAACATAGTAAGCTAATTAAATTTGAATTTTAGATAAATGACAAGTTTCTTGGGGTATATGTTCCATGTTTCATTATCTGAAATTCAGATTTATTTGGATGTCGTGTATTTTAATTTGCTAAACCTGGCAATCAAACACATAAAAAGAAAAAATATTCTAAGTAGAATGCGAACAAAATAAAAAATCTGGGTTCAAAGAAAAAACTGGGCTTTGGACCAAAGTATGCAAACTACTGAAAAAGTATACTTCACTACCAAATAAGAATGGGGGTGGGGGGTGTCAACACCATGTAATACACTTTATGAAAACTCCCCAAGAAATGCATTGTTTGTAGTCAACATTAATGGTAGCAGAAATTCAGGTTTTCCAAGTGGGCCACTCAACTGTATCACCAGACTTCTCCACTCTATTAAGAATTCTGATTACTCAGGGTACAGCTACAGAACCAATGTAGGTTTTTTTTTTTTTTTTTTTTTTTTTAATATGGAAGTTGGTTACAACCTTGGACTATTCCCATTGTTGGATACCTCCCAAAGAAGTTGCTCTGAATGGACCATTACCTAATTAATACCCTGAAAAACATTAGTTGATATACTGGCATGTCAGGCCTCACAGCTAACATAGATGGAAGGATACTACCAGAAATGAGCTTAGCAATTAACCCAAACATAATCATTTTCTTTGAAATAAGAAGATAACTACTACTTCCTTCTTTTACCAATTGCAACACTCATTTAGACTACTTTATTAAATTTCTGTTGCAATCTAGTGTGATAGCTCATCAGCTCAGTTTGTGTTAGGGACTGTGAACTCAGTTTAGATCTTACTAGGTTGACCAGGATTCTAAGTATCATTCTAAATATTACTGGTTATGTAGGATTTTATTCCCCAAATGATCTCAGGAGTTTTCATATCATGTGTCAGTCATGATCTCCAAAATAAACCGCCTAAATTTCTGTCAAATTAATGTTTATGATCCAATCCTAAACTGCTAATATAAATTTGACTTCACACTGGAAGAAACAATCTCGATGCTGTCTTCCTGCTACAATTTTTCTTTTCTTTTTTTTAATTTTTAAACCAGGCATTCACTTTCCACATGTCATTGAAGACCTAGTTATAGCTCTCCCAGCTCACAGAAAATGGGTAGCCAATGTCAGGTCAGCATAGTTTCATTCCTCCTTCTTCTTAGTTTCACTCCCAAAACTTTAATCTCACTGTTGCTACCAACTGAAAGAGGTTGGGAACTGCAAACAATGATCAGACTCAAATATACAGCCACTAACTAAATTGTGTTTAGAAGAGTCAACCATACATCCGAGATTTTCCTTTTGACAAGGCTAGTGACCGCAGGCTACACAGTGGCAGATGCCAGCTAGTGTAGCTTCCTGTTTCCAGCAGCACAACAGATATTGGTTCACTGATGGACTAATAAGCCAGAAGCTTGCACAAAAACTTCAGACTTTCTGGGCCTTTTCTATCAACACTAGCCATCTGAGTAAAAACACTTCAAGCTTTTACCTCTTTGAATTTAGCACATATAAAGTAACCCTAGACAGCAGAAACGGAGTAATGAATATTAGTTCACAGGTTTAAAACAAATTGCGAATGTGTGGCATATGGTTTTGCATTTCCAGTCTCTGGACTGTACTTAGCAGTTCTCCACATTATTGGATGAATGACTAAAGTTCTAACAAGCTATTTAAAAGTAATGGGTTACTTCAAATGACACGAGTTCTCAAACACTGGATCCAAAAGTGGAAAGCCATTTATTAGATATGGAAGACAATTTATGCATCAGTAAAACAATCTAAGTGACATCTAAGTTTTCTAATTGCTTTAACAATTTAATAACAAACATTGTTTTCATCACAGAGTTTTTAAGGTGGATAAATGTGGCAAGAACCTCAGCAGGAAAATCAACTACATGGGCCCCACCATCTGACCTCCTTCTGGGATGTGTTAATTTTTTCCTTTTCTTAGGAAGCAGATGGGGTTAGAAGACAGTGATGGTATCCTAGGCTCAAGGTATCCAGGCAGCTTCAATAAAAAGGCTGCCTATCCATACCAAGGGAGAAAAGCACCTTTAAGTGACATTAATGTTCATTGTTTTGGAAATTCTGTTTCATTACTTCTTCGATAACTACTCCTACAAACAAAAAAAATTCATCTCTCTATCCTAATTATGGTGTCTGCATTTATTAGGGAAAGTGTGAAAGTAGTAAATTCATCCTGAATCCCACATTTATGACACACAGAAAGGTAGCTTAAGAATTATTTCAGGTATCTATCATTTTGTCCAACCTGGGAGTAAAATATAGAAACAAACGGGCTAACTTTAGGTTTTGACTACATATGAGACATTATCTTTAAGTGTGTTTCTTTTCTAAAGATACCAAGTCACTTCTTATCAGATACTACATAGATACCGTATCTATTAACCCTATTCAGTACTTTGCAAATGTTCAATATGCCTTAACCAAAGCAGGATTTGTTTCATCTGTTGAGGACAAATGACCATACTCCATTCAGCATGTACAAAGCTGTTGGTTTATTCAGCTGCCAAGCTGGGGAAAGGCTTCCTTTTGGAGTGAATAGAAAAATGCATTCATGAACAAGGCACTTTTATACACACACACAGAAAAAAGAGTATTATGATACATAAATATCAACATTTTAATTTTTAGATTTCTTCACTACCTCCTCCCACCCTTACCCAGCTTAAAAAGAAGGCAACAGGTTCTTATAACATTTTAAAACCAATTTCACAGAACATCTACAAAGGAAGTTTCTGTTACATTTAGTTATACTAACAATATGATGTAGTTTCAGGACAGTAATTTCCACTAACAAATATATTTTTTCTACTTATTACAATACCCCTCTTTTTCCTTAAGACAGGACATCTAAGGCTCAGCAGAAATTTTATTATTAAGTTTATTAGAGTATAAACATTCTTCTCTCCTTAAAGATGCTATACATTTAAAGAATTTCTGATTCCATCAATACTTTTTTTTATACTACTTTGCATATAGCAATTAATTACAGGGAACAGGAAAAAGCAAAACTAAAATAAGGAAGAAGATATATTATATACTTTTAGCAATCTGTTTTTTGATTCCCAGTCAACAGGCACCACACACAGGTTTCATTCTTTATTGCAGTGTCTGAAAAGATTCAGTGGTCTTGTGCATCTCATTTTATGGGTGTTGATTCCTGTTTTCATTCAAGTAAATAAATACTCCTAAGACTCATTTATAAGAGTACCTATTCTTTTTGTTGTTCAGCCAAAAGAAAAGCTAAAGCTAATCTATTTAGAAAAACAATGCTGTTGTAACTCTTAACTTCAGGATGTCAGCTGAGATTTCTAATGGAAACTTCTTTAAAGTTATTATTCAAAAAAATTTGCAATGGATGTGGAAAGTGCATAAACTGCTCCAGGAAATGTTCTATAGATATTTCAATATATTAACATTTAACACTGAAAGCATAAATGCTCTCTTAGTCTTTTCCTGTTCATCTTTTGGAATGTGTTTTATTTGCTCTTGGCAAACATCTGAATGCCAAGATTTGGGAAACATTCTCTATACAGCAGGTTTCTGTTTAATCCCAAGGGATGATCTTTCAGGCTAATTTAGCCAAAGACATGGCAGGAGTCTATGATTCAGAATGATGACAGCAACAGCAGGTTCCACAATATGTAGTAGTGTAGCTAGTTTTGAAACTGAATACTCTCTCAAAAAATTGGAACCCTGAAATGTATACCTATATGTATATATACATATATCCATATGTAGGTATACCTTATCGAAAAGCCAGGGGAGAATACATATTCCCATCATTTTCCTCTGGGTATACAATTTAATTCACCTCCCTCCCTAGAACTCAATTTCACAGTGTGTTCAGTTTGCTGGGGGTAGTAAAATTCTTGATCTCCACAATGGCTGTTCTAATGGTTGGGTAACAAACAGGGAAGTCTTTTTCCTTTCTGTTAATAAATCAGGTATCCAGTTAAAGTACATCACATAGGCAGAGTAAACTACGGAGGAGGTAAATCCTGAGTATAGGGAATATTCAGCTTATCTTTTGTAATATGATTTTTTTTGACTAATTCTCCATCAAAGTTCTCATTTTATCCATAGGATTTGTCAGAGTATGCTCACCATGCATATTTCTATAGTTGAATTACAGGACCTCGGGCACATTCAATACATGGCACTACTTTGGCTTGCCATGACATGGCACAGGTTGATTGAGAAAACATGAGTTTCTCTACTGTGGGCTGTCTAATGATTAATTTTTACCTCTTTCTTACGTAGTAATATAGAGGTATCCAATGGTGGATCTTTATAGGGATGCAGTTAAGAGTTTGTTAACTGCCTTTTGGAAGTCAGTGTAGGAGTAAGTAGTGTTAATGGGTTCAGTTCTGGTAGTTTCTTTAACTGTTTTAGTTAGCCAGCCACAACAACAACCAGAAACACATGAATTGGGGATCTGTTTTAGGTATTCAGGAATGGGAGTGGCTCTACTCAATGTTCGGCTTAACTGTTTGGTGGCAAATTGCAGTGCTCCATTTAGAGTGGCATGATCTCTAGACAGCCGGCTTGGACTTATAAGGGGCTTTTGAAAAGGTGGGACTCCACAAGAGGCCAGAGGGGGCCATTCAGGGATTGGTTCCAGTTTGGGGACACAGTGGGAACAATGAGAGAGTCTTAGACCTATCTCTCGAAGTATATGCACTGGTGTGCTTGGATCTAAGAGTTTAGCGTGATATAACCAGGAATTAGGATTTAAAGGTTTCCAAGTTGTAGAATATTTTAAAAGGCACTTAACCTGCCAGGCTAGACTCTCAAGAGGCGTTAGGTTGGGTACCATGGGGTCCTCTTCTTCAGAGGAATCCCACTCTTCCCCAGAGTTCTCATTTAGGTAGCTAAAGTTTTCTTCTTCCTCACTTTCTGATTCTGATAAGGGGTCAGGAGATGGATTTCTGGGACCCATTAGAATAAAACAGAGCAAGGAACCAGAAAAAGACAACAATCTAAGCCAGCAAAATACTGACTAACATTGGCAAATAGAAAACAGACGGAAAATCCTTTCACCAAGATTAATTTGTTTCTCTCAGTCCATTATGCACACAAAGTCTGCCTGTGGCCCACACAACTCTGCAGTTCTTCAAG
This sequence comes from Lepus europaeus, assembly GCF_033115175.1. Classification (NCBI taxonomy): domain Eukaryota; kingdom Metazoa; phylum Chordata; class Mammalia; order Lagomorpha; family Leporidae; genus Lepus; species Lepus europaeus. The sequence continues at coordinate 78,714,635 of NC_084842.1, read as the reverse complement.
ATAATGTTGTATATTCTTCACTTATAAAGAAGACATCTCAGTCCTCAGGACCAGTTCAGTGTGTGAAAGTGTTTGTTAGTCACTTACCAGTGGCACAGGTTACAGAGTATCTCCTTCGAATCCTGGCTACCAACAAGAGAAGGGGTCCTCATTTAGGCAAGCTGATTTCCTTAGTGCAATCTCAATTATTAGTGATAATGTGAAGAGATACTTTGTGCACTCTGTTTTGTTGGCAGTGATATTCTAGCTACTTGGTAGTGAAAAGCAAGCTTGGTAGTTGCCTTGGTTGTCCGTTGGTACAGAAACTTGTGTGCAGGGGGGTGATGAGATGAGTTGTCAAGGATATCTGGTGTGCAAAGATCCGATGTTTTCCATAGGTGATGCAAACGCCCTTGGAAACTGATGACTTAGTGGTTGGACTATCTTGGAAGGGTGGCCTTAACCTGTGAATGAGAAGACTAGAGACATGATATTAAAGCCTGAAAGCACTGGGTAATATAATTGTCCATCTAACTGCAGGCTATTCAAGAGCATGGATGGTGACAGAGAAGCCTTATAAATTTTCCCCTATCTCATAAGCAAAGACTGATTTTCCTGTTAGGAATAATCATAAAATTGGGAAGGAGAGTCTGGGACAATTTTTATCTTTTGTTGGTATGAACTGGTCAAGTGTGTTTTAAGTGCGAAGTTTTAGCCCAGAAAATTACTTCTGCAAATGCAGACAGACCCTCTTATGCTCCAAACTCCTAACATCTATAAAAGGCATTATTATTTTTAAACTTTTAAATGTGCTGGCTGGAATTAGTTTTAGGGGGCCCATCCTGGAGGTACAGCTGCTAGATGTTAGAACCTTTCTGGGATTCCCAGAGATTGTGGTCATGTGACCAACTTTACATAAGCTGTTCAAGAAGAAAGAAAAAAATGAAGAAAGCCAACCAGTTCCTTTTATGAGGACAGTAAAAAACTCTTAATCTAGAGATGAATCAGAAAGAACAAGAAAGAAAAAATATTATAATGAAGTAGAGATTATCCTAGGAGAGTAAGAATTAGCTCAGTTTCAGAAAATTTAAGTTATCAAAACTAAAGGAAAAAGGAGACAGTTTTATCAACTGTGGATATTTAACCTTCCTTAGCTCTGATCAACACCTCTTAAAGCATTAAAAAACAAAACATTCTTAGCAAACTAGAAAGAGAACTTCATACCTTGGTAAAAGTTATCTCCCCCAAATTTTATGCAAATATTATCCTAAGTGAAATATTTTCCTTTTAAAAGGGAGATTAGTTAAGGGTGACCATGATGAGTTATACTGAAAGAGTATTGAAAGTTATTCAGTGTTATAAAAAAAAAATGAATGAATTGGAAGACAATAAAACTATTAATTTGCAGATGTTATGGTCATCTAATTAAAAAAACAGAAACCAAACATATAAACTATTACAGCTAATGAAAGAGCTCAACAAGATTCCTGGATTGACATTAACCTATGAGCATTCATTTTAATGTAGTTACTTACATAGTGCACACTGTTTTCCAGGTACTACTCTAGGAACTGCACAAATGTTGATATTTAAAATTCTTCTAATACTTTCACATGGTGTATACTTTTGTTGTCCTCAATATATAAATACATTTCACAACAAACAAACCAAAAAACCCCTACAAATCTATATAGGATCTAAGAATTAATCAGTAGAAGTGGTGATATTGCACAGCAGGTTAAACTGCTGCCTGTAATGCCAGCATCCTATACTGGAGTGCCACTTGAGTCTGAGCTGTTCCTCTTACTATCCTGCTTCTTGCTACCTTGCCTGGGAGGCCAGTGGATGATGGCTGAAGTACTTGGGCAGTTGCTACCCCAATGTGTGACACCAAGATGTAGTTCCAGGCTTCTGAATCCTATCAAATAGTCCAATAAAACAGAGCTGAGAAAGAGAGGTATCTACTATTTGAGAAAACAGTAGATAAAATAAAGTTTGCATACACGCAAGGGAAAATGGATGCATTTAGAGTATAATGTTAGTATAACTGGTTCATTATTGGAAGTAAAATAAAACTGTATGCTTTTATAAGTCTACTTGTAAAGAAGAGCTCAAACTGGGTTATAGAGCTAAATGGGGATAGTAAAATTATACAGTCAATCAAATGATACAGGAGAATATCTGTGACTTGAGGTACAGACTTATTAAATTAAAAAAGCGTGAAGCATAAGACAAATACACAAAATCCATGAATTCAATCCCATCAAAATTAATCATTTCTGGATTGAATTAAAGATATTGAGGGTGATTAAAATATCCCAACCCAAATATATTTCTTTGACATATTTAGAATTGGTGTTTCAGAGAAACTACAGACCTCTACAGATAATAGAATAGCTCTGAAAAGCTGTCCTTTGGTAAAAGAAATTTAGATCTACTACATTAGTAGATAGCAGATGTAGGCAGAGACTTTTTTCTTTTCTTGTTTTTTTCTTTAGTTATTTTCTATTTTCAAGCAATTCCCCTTACTCTCCTTTCTGCTAAGAAAATGATTGGGGGTTTGACCTGTAGCCTTGACAGAGATTATCTCAAGTGGCTGTCTCCTGGGAGACAATCTGCTGAGCAAGACATCCTTTGCTGATGGTGCCCCTCCTTCCAACCTTCTATAGCCTGTGCTTTATCCCTCCAAATCCACCAGACATCCAAGCCCCTGTTTACCTCTCTATCAGCTACAACTATTTTATCCATCTGTTGAGTTTCAAACTATGTGTGATTCCCCTGTTTAACGTATAATTTGTCCCCCCCTCCATCTGTTATCAGTTTACTTCACAGCCAAAAATCAAAACTTCAGAGGGAAAAGTTTACATTTAAAACTTCTGTATAATATCAAGGACAAGATGAACTACAAATCATTTTTTAAAATGTAGCAATAGAAATAGGCAAAGCAAAAAATCCTTAATTTGCAAAAGAGAAAATTCAGAGGCATTAACCACATGATCATGTTATGCTTTCAGTTTGATAAAAATTACAAAGCTGGATAATGCTGTAGGCAGGCATACAGGTTAAAATTGATTAGGCTTGTGAGCTGGAAGACCATGCCTTCACTATGCCACTGGCCAATCAGGTTAATTAACCACTCCCCTTTGGAAGTGGATTAAAAGCCTGGGGCACAGTGTCCTGGTCTCTGTCTTTCTTTCTCTCTCTCTTTCCTTTCCTTGGCTTTTTGCCAGTGCAGGGTCCGCACAGCCCTTTGTTTCTAGCACACATGGCCGTTGGGCCACCTGCCTCATGCTTCCTGGCTTAGATGCTCCTCTATGTGGCTGGTTCCTGGTACACGGTATGAACCCAGATTTATCCCTCTCTTTTAGATAAAGCTCTCACTCTCCTATGCACTTCTCTCACTGAATAAAAGCTTAAAAATGTACCATACTGCCTCATTCATTTATGCCGGTATTCAGAATTCTTCTCTGAATATTAGGCAAGAACCCAGAGGGCTTATTAATATTGGGAATTTATTGATAAGCATACAGTGATATCGTATGGCACCCCAAATTCCAATTTCATATGGCACCCCAGATGGGACATTTGGGGAACTCTTAGGGGGCCAATCCTGATATCAATGCCAAGTGTTTTTGAGTTCTCTTTAGGTACTGGCACTGCTGATAGAATGGAATTATATACTAGGGTCATCGTTCTGAAGAGTAATCTCAAAGTACTACATAGCCAAATTAGTAATTTGTGCATCTTATGATCCAGCAATCTAGTCTGGTCATATGTAGCAAAGAAATTCTCTGTGAGATCAACATGTATGAGGATATCCTCTGAAACTTCATCTGGGATGATAAGGAATTCTTTGGAAACAGTCTAAGTTTCTATAACTGGAGGAGTGAATATGTCAAGTGTAGTAGAACCGAATTAGAATCCACTAAACAGTATGTATGGAGTTAAAGATCATAGTTTAAAAAAAGAAAAGAATCAAGAAACAATTATTTATATCACCCTGAAAGTATAGTTCCAAAACAAAGCCAGTGAACATATCTCATTTCAATACACCAAATTGTGCTAATAATAAGGTCATATGGTATGGCTACAGGGCAGTAATGACTTTTTCTCTGGCTTCCACACATTCTTTTTACTACTTTAGTTGTAGCACAGTGCCTAACTACATGAGGAACTAACTAAGTAAATGTATTTGAAACAATTAATGGAAGAATGAGGAAGGCCTGCAATAAGTAACAACATAAGCACTTTATATTTTATTCCAGGGAGAGAAAAATTCTCAAATTATATTCATTTGATTTGGCACTACATTGGATAAAGACAAATAAAAACAGGATTATCTAAAATGGTACTTTTACAGAAATAAAAAGGAAACTGCTTATAATTTTTTTTTTTTGCTATTTTCATTGTCACCAGGTTTTTTATTATGCACCTGTGTTTACAAACAATACAGACTGTTAAATCGATGTAGGCAGAATGAAAACTTGAATCTTCATTCTAAAAAAAAATTTATTGAAAGGCAGAGTTAGAGAAAGAGGGATTGAGATTTTTTATCCTCTACTTCACTTCCCAAATTGCCACAATATCTGAGACTGGGCCAAGACAAAGTCAGGAGCCTGGAACTCTGTCTAGGTCTCCCACAAGGGTAGCTGGGGCCCAAGCACTTGGGTCATTTTCTACTGCTTTCCTAGGCACATTAGCAGGGCACTGTTCTGGAAGTAGAGCAGCAGGGACTTGAACCTGTATCCATATGGGATACCAGTGTTGCAGGTGGTGGCTTAACCCATTGTACCACTATGCTAGCCCCAACTTTAATCTTCATGCTAGACAAATATAATGTTGTACTCTAGAACTTTCTCTGTGCTTTTATCATTCTTTTTTCAGAAAATGTTTTGAAATTGTTTTTGTCCCTTTAATGCTAGCTTTGATTCTTAAAAATTTTTAAGCAAATGTTTCTGACATACGAAAACTGAGCATATTCGTGAAGTACCATTCGATGTTTTGCCACATGTGTACATTATTCAATAAGCAAAATGTCCATTAACTCCTCAAACATTTAACATTTTCTCATTGTGAGTACATCTAAAATTCCATCTTCTAGCTTTTTTTAAAAATACGAAATACATGATATATTAACATTATCTAATAAGGCCCTAAACTACTTACTTCTATCTGGCTATAACTTAGTATTTGTTAATCAACCTTTCCCAACTCTCTCTCTCTGCTTTCCTACCTAGTCTCTGGTAATCACCATTATACTCTTAACTTCTATGAGATCATCATTTTTATTTATTTTTTTGAGACTCCACATGAGTAGATCATGATACTTGTCTTTCTGTGTTTGCCTTATTTCATTTCACATAAATGATCTCCAGTCCCATCCATGCTGTTGTGAATGATAAGGTTTCATACCTTTTTATAGCTGAATTGTATTCCATTGTGCATATATTCCACATTTTCTTTATTGATTTATCAGTGGATAGATACTTAGATTGTTTTCATTTCTTGGTTATTGTGAATAGTGCTGCAATAAACAGGAGTACAGATGTCTCTGACAGACTGCTTAAATTTTCCTTATATATATACCTAGTAGTGGATTGCAGTTCTATTTTTAGCTTCTTGAGGAATTTCCATACTATTTTCCCTAATATCTGAATTTAACTTCAACTTTTAAGAAGAAACACAATCAAAAAACCCTCTAAACTGAGGTTATAGTATTATTATACAGCTCAATCTGAAAAGAAAGAATACTCAATCTGTCACATGCTACAAGTGTTATTAAGTCAGACAGGGGAAGCTATTGGCTTTTAATTGTTCTGTCCTATATTTTTACTTTGTCCACTTATATTTTTTATTGTTTTCATTTCAAACCAGATTGCATTTGCTAGAATAACTGATGATATTTCAGTTATGTTACTCTAAACATTCTTAAAAAGGCTAACTGCACTTTTCAAATAGCTATTATACAAAGGCACAAGTAAATCCTAGAGATATGACATAATAGTGAGTCCATCATTGTTACTCCACATTCCAGGTACCAAATTTTTGAATATCAAAACTAAATTAGCCACATTTATTCTATATACATTTTTATATTTTTTTGACAGGCAGAGTGGACAGTGAGAGAGAGAGAGACAGAGAGAAAAGTCTTCCTTTTTCCATTGGTTCACTCTCCAATGGCTGCTGCAGCTGGCATACCACGCTGACCCAAAGCCAGGAGCCAGGTGCTTCTCCTGGTCTCCCATGCGGGTGTAGAGCCCAAGGACTTGGGCCATCCTCCACTGCCTTCCCGGGCCACAGCAGAAAGCTGGTCTGGAAGAGGAGCAACCGGGACAGAATCCAGTGCCCCAACCGGGACTAGAACCTGGGGTGCCGGCGCCACAGGCGGAGGATTAGCCTATTGAGCTGCGGCGCCAGCCTATTCTATATACTTCTATGTATAATTAATTTACCTTTAAAGAATAACTTTTGAAGTTTCAATATTAAGTAGCTTCAGCATATATATTCTTAAGTTTTTATAAATCAACTAAACTAAGTTCACCCAGGGAAGGAAGGCATTTATTCCCACACTTGCTATTATTTGTTGTTCTTTTCCACAGCATTAAAAGCAGAAGTCAAGAAGCATATAAGCTTTAAGGCAATGAGACTATGTTTAAATTTATCTAGTATGTTTAAATTTTTTTCAGATTATAATGTTCAAAAATTATTAAACAAAAACATATGGCATTAATCATAATAAAGTTAGTTTAAATATGGTTGGGCTGACCTCTGGTGGCCAGTAACTGACAAAACAATCTATACTCATGGTTGAGATACTCAAAACAAAATATAGTAAAGAAATATTGGAGAGTTTACAAACAAAGCAACAAAGGTAGAAGGAACCTAAAGCTGAGCAATTAAGTGCCACAAAATAAGAAAAATATCACTGACTGTTAGTTTACTAATTGACCTTACATTAAGAACAAATGACATATGCAGTGGTTCTGAAAGTATAGAATAGTTCTGTGCTGTCCAATGCCGTAGCCAACAGTCCCGGGTGCCTACTCAGTCTTTGAAATGTGGCTAGTATAAAATAAGATCCAAATTCTTAGCCTTGGTAAGAAAAACAAGAATGTAACTTATCTTGTTAGTAATTCATGTTACTGGGAGTGGGCATCTAGGTTAATGGTTCAGATAAGTATCTCCCAAACCCAAGTTCCATTCCAGCTCCAATTCCTTACTCCAGTCCCCAGCTAATACAGACCCTGGTAGGTAGTAGTGATTTATACAGTAACTGGGTTCCTGCCATTCACACAGGGGACCTGATTGTATTCTCAGCCCAGTCACAGCCCAGTTGGCTATTGTGGGCATCTGGGGAGTGGATGTGATCTCTCTCTCTCTGCCACTCAGATAAATAATTCTTATTTTGGATATATTTAGTTAAAAAATTAATACTCTTTCTAGGTTTCTATTTCATTATAGCTCTCCAGGCTGTACATATTTCACTGCTAGGGAGACTGTAAGTGTTAACAGTATATTCCATGCACTCTTAAGCCTCTATGCATTTGCTTTAACTGATTAACCTAGAATACCCATCTTGTCTTTTCAGAAATTAAGACATCTCAATAATTTCAAAATTATGGGCAATCCAAATGCTATCTTATCCATAACCTGAACAAATCCATGAACATTATGATTCTTCATAAAATGGTTAAAACTCAAAACAGTAGAATATACTCATTCAAGGATTTATCTATATGTCCTTAATATAGAAAGCTTTTGTTCTCTAAAAGTTAACAGTAAAGTCTGGAAGTGTTATTTCTAGAGAGGGAAGACAACTCAAAAGGAGCAAGGTGCACACAGGCAGCTTTGTAAGGGTCTATATCTTCAAGTGGTTATGGTTACATAGGAACAGGAAAGGGAGAAATGTCTTCCCTCCACCTTCCTAGGTTCTTTGGCTGGTCTACCAGTGAAGTTGCCCTAAGACAGATCTAACAGAAACAACAACAGCAACAAAAAACAGTAAGGGACAGGAGTCCCAGAAAAAGAGATGACAGCTTACACTTATGGAATATCCTGGGCTACACAAAGCAACCGGATTTCTGGCGGGAGGTGGTGACACAAGTTATGAGAGGGTGCAAAGAGGAAATGTATGGTGAATATAGATTAAGTCTAGCAGAGAACTGAAGTCCGAAGGCGTCCTCTTCCACATACAGATAGTTCAGTAGTCTCCTAATTTCTTTTACAGACCTAACTTCTTTTACACAAGGATAGCTTCTCACAGCTCCTCCGGAGCTGGCAGTTCCTTATAACAGCTCAAAATAAGCCCAACAGGTATATTTTAGAGAGGCATGTTCTCGCCTCCTCCTGTCATGTTTTGGGGTGGTTTGTCCTAAAAGCATTCGTTTTTGTCTGATGCAGTTTCACTTTTTACCCCCCAAAAAGGTTTTAAAGACTTAGTTCCTGCTCCTCACCGTGACCACTTAGCTAGATTTTCCCATTCTCTCCGTCCTCCTTTAACACACTGTAGCTACGCAGGATCGTAAACTAAGCTTTGAAAGCTGGCACATCCCGACCCAGCTCAGCTAAATAAAATCATACGCTGCTTCAAGACGTCAGACCCTCGGGCCCTGGAGAGACCGCGGCCCGTGGAGACCTCGGAACGCCTCCCTCAGCCTGCCGGGGAGCGTCTCCCCGCGTAGGAGCAGCCGGGCTGCGGTCCGGGCTTCCCGAACGCCCCATCTCCCCCTCCTCTCCGCATCTCCCGCCCCTGCGGCAGGAACAGATTGTTCCCCTCAGCAGATCCCTGTTCTCACCCATGGAGGAGTTTTTCTCGCCTCACGACCAGACGCACGATCCCGCTAGGCCTAGCGCCACCAGCCCTGTCCCGAAAGTAGAACAGCGGCTCCGCGAACCCTCCCTGACGACACCACTTCCGGCCAAGCCAACGCCCCCTCTCCTTAGAAACGCCACTTCCCACCGGCAAACACCCGACGCGCATGCGCTCAAAGCGCGGGCAGCGGCGGTGGGATAGGATTCAGTTCTTTCCGCTCTCGCCCCGGCGCGCTCGCGGAAGTCTCGCGGTATTTTCTTCTCTCGCGAGAGTTATTTGAACGTTCTGGCGGGTAACCACGCCCCAAGTGGCGTTCTGAGGAGAATTCAGTGTTGGGGCGGTTGGGCCAGAAGCACTGGAGCGGGCGAGGCTAGTCCTGGCCGGGTCACCTCGCCATGGGAGCGGAAAAGAGAGTGCTGCCGGTTAAGGAGGCCTTTCACCTGGCGCAGCAGCCGCACCAGAACCAGGCGAAGCTGGTGGTGGCGCTGAGCCGCACCTACGGCACGGTAAGCGCCGTAATGGCTGAGGGCCCTCCGCCGCCTTCGCCCTGCCCTGCCTTGGCTCAGCCTCCCCTGGGAGCTTCTCCGGGACCCTTCGGACTCGGCGCCGCGCGACTCCACCTCCTCCGCTGTGGCGAGCCGCTTTGGAGTGACCTGAAGTACGGAGAGGTCGGGCGACTTGCCCAGAATGGCTGGAAGCCCTGACGCCGTCCACTTCTCTTCACGGTCCTTACCCCCGGCCGGAGATGGGGGCGGCGCGAACCGTTAGTCCTGAGGGTGACCCGAGGCGACCGGGCTCCCAGTGTCGGGTCGCAGAGTAGGTCCTGGACCCCATGGCTCGGTGGTCCCTGCCCGTCGCAGTAGAAAAGCCAGCCATCATCAAATCATTCTCATCCCGCCCTATGTCAAATTGAGTCCAGCCGTCAAAGCAGATTACTCACGGGGACCTTTCCCTAGGTATTATTTAGGTATTTAGGTATTTCACCTAAATACCGTGTGTGTGTTTTGAGTGAATCCGTGGGAAGAACAGGACAACGAAGCTCGGAAGATAGATTATCTTGAAGTCCAAGAAAAACTAAGTATAGCAAGGGCTTTGAGGATATGAGGTAGGATGTGAAAGTTTTATGAAAAAGAAATTGCGGGGTGATGAGCAAATCTAAATACGGTACATAAAAAAGCCAGCGTAGATCTTGAGTTTTTCCATGAAGAAGCATGCTTCTACTAACGTGGTACTAAAGACATGTAAAGAAAGATCAAAGGAGTCCATTCACTGTCAAAATTTATGGTTGCAGACTCTTTGGGGGAAGCAAATTACTTCGTGGAGAGAAGTTTGTGCAAGCTTATTTCCCTTTTTGCTGGTTTGGATACTTCAGAGTTTACAAAAAGTTTTTCGTTTGAATTAGGGCCGGTGCTGTCCGCAATGTTAAGGTAATGTTTTGAAAAAAAGTATTACCAGTGCAGTTCAGTTCATGCAAATTTTCTGTCTTTCAGATGAATGATAAAACAGTTTTTCATGAGGAGTTCATCCATTACCTTAAGTATGCTATGGTGATCTATAAACGTGAGCCAGCTGTGGAGAGAGTAATAGAATTTGCAGCAAAGTTTGTTACTTCCTTTCACCAATCAGATATGGAAGATGATGAAGAGGAGGAGGATGGTGGCATTTTAAATTATTTGTTTACTTTTCTCTTACAGGTATGTTGAAAGCTAACATCTTGGAGAAGTGTTGTAGAAGGTTTTGCCATAAAGTTTATATATTGTAGACAATGAAATATCTGGTGATTGAGAAAGCATCTGACTTTTTATAGGAAATAGTAGAACTATCATTAAGATTAAAAAGTGTTTCTTAAAAAATGACTCCAGTAGGCTGGCGCTGTGGCTCACTAGGCTAATCCTCCACCTGCGGCGCCAACACTCTGGGTTCTAGTCGAGATCAGGGCGCCGGATTCTGTCCCGGTTGCTCCTCTTCCAGTCCAGCTTTCTGCTGTGGCCCGGGAGTGCAGTGGAGGATGGCCCAAGTGCTTGGGCCCTGCACCCCATGGGAGACCAGGAGAAGCACCTGGCTCCTGGCTTCGGATCAGCGCGGTGCGCTGGCTGCAGCGCTCTGGCAGCAGCAGCCATTGGGAGGTGAACCAACAGAAAAGGAAGACCTTTCTCTCTGTCTCTCTCTCTCACTGTCCACTCTGCCTGTTCAAAAAAAAAAAGACTCCAGCATTAAATTTTTAATGACTTCTCAACCCTTTGTTACATGTTTGTTTTAAATGAGTTCTTTATTTTAGAAATAAAGTAAGAGTTCCTAAAAGAGCAATTTGTTCTTTTTCATTTATTTATTTATTTGTTTTTATTTGACAGGCAGAGTTAGACAGTGAGAGACAGAGAAAGGTTTTCCTTCCATTGGTTCACTCCCCAAATGGCTGCTGCATCCGGCGCGCTGCCCGGATCCGAAGCCAGGAGCCAGGTGCTTCTTCCCGGTCTCCCAAGTAGTGCAGGGGCCCAAGCACTTGGGCCATCCTCCACTGCACTCCCTGGCCACAGCAGAGAGCTGGACTGGAAGAGGAGCAACCGGGACTAGAACCGGCGCCCATATGGGATGCTGGCGCCGCAGGCGGAGGATTAACCAAGTGAGCCATGGCACTGGCCCCAAGGGCAATGTGTTCTTACAGCAAATATTTCTTCTAGGCTGTGTTTGATACTATACAAAATATATATTTACTGCACGTGATCGTTAAACACTTCTGCAACTAAGGAGTTACTGTTGTAAATTCTTATAGAAAGTTCAAGTCATATGCATTGCTTAGGAATGATATGTATGAATAAATTTTGATTTGTTTCTGTTTTAGTCTCACGAAGCAAATAGCAATGCAGTCAGATTTAGAGTATGCCAGCTCATAAACAAGCTTTTGGGAAGTATGCCAGAAAATGCCCAGATTGATGATCATTTGTTTGATAAAATTAATGAAGCTATGCTTATTAGATTAAAGGATAAGATTCCAAATGTGAGAATACAGGCAGTTCTGGCTCTTTCACGACTTCAGGATCCTAAGGATGATGAATGCCCGGTGATTGATGGTATGTTTAGTTTCCTAAATTTTTTCAGTTTTGTTGATTTTTAAAAATTTGTAGTTGTTTAATATTTTTATTATGAAGTACATGTATATCTGTATATGGAAGAGTGTAGGTAATGAATATATCATTTAAGAAATGAGATTTACAATATAAAGATCGAAGTACAAATATAAAATAAAAATAAGGTATAAACAAAGTTTAAATAATAAAAGATGTCCAATTAAGAACCACTCATCTTAAAAACAGTAGAATATCATTAGTACCTTTGAATCTTGCTTCACATCATCTCTCTCCAGTTGTGTACTTCTCCGCCAGAGGTAACTGTTATCTTTTAACTTTGGGCTAATTATTTTCATACTTAAAAAAAAATTTTTTTAAGAATCTAGTTTGACAACTTAATCACATATATCTAAATATTAACTTTGGTCTATCTTTTTATGTGGATCATACTATATTTTTCTCAATATATTTGTAATTCTAGCATCCATTCATATTGATACACTAATCTTTTTTTACTGTATTTCATATATTTAGTAGTTAATTATTTATTCATGCATTGATTAATGACAGGGACATGTTCTGAGAAATAGGTTGTTAGGTAATTTCTTCATTGCATAAAAATTATAAGATGTATTTACACAAACATAGATGGTGTAGGTCAGTCACCCAATGAGGCCTCTTGACCAAGAGATGAGATTATGAAACTGCTACTGTGTAACATGGCATACTGTTTCACAGTAATCTTAAAAATTTTTTTTTTATTCTTTGAGAGAGAATCTGATAGAGTTCACTCCCATCCTTTCATTTATTACCTAAATGCCCATAATAGCCAAAGCTGAGAGCCAGGGGCCAGGAACTTGAGCCAAGTCTCCCATGTGGGTGACATGGACTCAGTGACTTGAGCCATCACCTGCTGCTTCCAGGGTGTGTATTACCAGGAAGCTTAAACCCAAAAACTCTGATATGGGATGTAGTCATCCTAAGTAATATCTTAACTGGTAGACCAAACACCTGTCTGTAACTTTTTTTTTTTTTGTTAACTATAAAAAGTCCTCTAACAATGAAAATACAGTATGGTAAATACATAAGCCAGTAACATGATCACTTATTATCGTTATTATAGTTTTATATTCTGTACTGAATTGTGTGTGCCATATTTTTCTGTGATTGGAAGGACAATATTGTATGACTGGCATCACCACAAATAAATGAGTGTCTTGTGCTGACATTGGGATGGCTACAGTGTCACTATGCAAGAAGATTTTTCAGCCCCATTATAATTTGAAGTACTATCTTATATATGGTTGTCCTTGAACAAAATGTTGTTCAATGTCTTGTGACTGTGTTTTTCTACAGTGCCTGTTAATGTGTTTTACTCCTTTTTCTTCTGGGCTTTTAATTTAAAAAATCATTTTTAATTGATTTATTAGAATTCTTTATTCTGAAAAGGAATTTTTTAGGTTATATGAATTGTAAATTGCTTCTTCTGAAGGCTGTGGGGTATCTTTTGTTTAACAGAAAAATCTAATGCTTAATCTCTGCTGTTAGAATTTATGCTTTTTAATCTGTTGTTTAAGAGACCTTTAACCTATCTCTGGGGTCATAAAGATAAATCATCTTTAGTTTTTCCATATATGCCTAGGTATATTTTGTACATGCTTACATTTCATTGTTTTTTGTCCTTTTTTTTTTTTTTTTTTTTTTTTTTTTTAATTTTTGACAGGCAGAGTGGACAGTGAGAGAGAGACAGAGAGAAAGGTCTTCCTTTTGCCGTTGGTTCACCCTCCAATGGCTGCCGCGGTAGGCGCGCTGTTGCCGGCGCACTGCGCTGATCCGATGGCAGGAGCCAGGTGCTTCTCCTGGTCTCCCATGGGGTGCAGGGCCCAAGCACTTGGGCCATCCTCCACTGCACTCCCGGGCCACAGCAGAAAGCTGGCCTGGAAGAGGGGCAACCGGGACAGGATGGGTGCCCCAACCAGGACTAGAACCCGGTGTGCTGGTGCCGCAAAGCGGAGGATTAGCCTAGTGAGCCGCGGCGCCAGCCCAACCTTCTTACCAATTTTATAATCAATATATTTTGATATTAAATGATTCATAGAGTAATACTGCCCAAAACATGTTTGATAGTCTATATGTCTTAGTACAGGTGAATAAATGTTTAAATATGAGAAGTAGATTTTGTTTCACTGAGTAATGCTAGAAAGTATTTCTTTTTAGAACTTACTAAAAAATCAAAATAATGAAGCATTATAAAGCCATATTGTTTAAAATAATGCCTCTGTCCTAAGCTTATTCCTAGATGTTGAGGATTATAAAAAACCATAATTTTATAGATTTTTTATGGATTTTTGGTGCTATTTATTTTCAGTTTTAGCTTTCATGCCCAGTCCATTGACTAATTTCTCATTCTATCCTTAGAAGGGAGGTTAGTAGAAAAAAAATTTTTAACTAGAATTAAAGTGTAAGAATAGAAAATGATATTTTTATCATTTTAAAAACTTTAAAAATATCAGAATGTGGGCTATTTTGTGATTGTTAAATAATTTCTGTATTATTAAAGCATATTGTTTTATTTTTAGCATATACTACTTTGATTGAAAATGATTCAAACCCAGAAGTTAGGCGGGCAGTATTATCATGTATTGCACCATCAGCAAAGACTTTGCCAAAAATCGTAGGACGCACCAAAGATGTGAAAGAAGCTGTCAGAAAGCTGGCTTATCAGGTAAATAAGTCCAAGATCTTCTGTAGGTATATTCTTTTTTTTTTTTTTTTTGACAGGCAGAGTGGACAGAGAGACAAAGAGAAAAGTCTTCTTTTTTCTGTTGGTTCACCCCCCAGAGGCTGCTGCAGCCAGTGCCTCACAGCCGGCGCACCACGCTGATAGAAGCCAGGAGCCAAGTGCTTCTCCTGGTCTCCCATGCGGGTGCAGGGCCCAATGACCTGGGCCATCCTCTATTGCCCTCCCGGGCCACAGCAGACAGCTGGACTGGAAGAAGTGCAACCGGGACAGAATCCGGCGCCCTGACCGGGACTAGAACCCGGAGTGCCGGCACCGCAGGTGGAGGATTAGCCTAGTGAGCCACGGCGCCGGCCGAGTTCCAGACTTTTCCTTGAGTGAACCTGTGGGTAGAAGATTTGTCTGCCTTTCAAATAAATTGAAAAAATTGTACGAAAAAATTTTGAAGCAGAATATAGGTAATTTAGGTAGAATCTTAATGTATTAAATAATTTAACGTAAATTTTTTGATATTCTGGGTAATTTTCTAAGATTAAGGTAATATGACTAGTTATCAGATCTACAAATTGTGTTGTTTGATCACCATCTTATTATCTTTTCAAGGTTTTAGCTGAAAAGGTTCATATGAGAGCTATGTCCATTGCTCAGAGAGTCATGCTTCTTCAACAAGGTCTTAATGACAGATCAGGTAAGATACACATCTTTATATCTAAAACTTTAGTTTCTTTTGAGGTCAGGCTTAGTAAGGCTTAGGAAATAAATGTCATAAATTAGGTTGAGGAAGCCTATCATTTCTATAAACGTAGTGAAGCTTATCTGTGTTTATTACATAGAAAATATATCCTAGGGTTAAAGATCTTGGTATTTCATCTGTGTTTACAGATGAAGAAAGCTATACTTAAGTCTGTATAGTTCATGTGCATTAGGATTTCTTTTTGTTCACATTTTCTCTTTAAAACATTCTCTTCTTTTTGTTTATGTGTTCTGTGCATCAGAAAGAAGAATTAGGTATAGTCAGACTAGTAGTTTTCCTAGTTTTTCCCACCCCTCCTGTTAAACTAGAGAATGTATTTATAGGAATATTTTTAAAATTTGTAACTCACATGAGAAAAGATGGCTCAATTTTGCTTTGGCAAGAAAATCAATTTGAGTTTGAAAACATTCTCAGGGGACTGATGACTAGGATGATCTTAAAAGCTAAAAGTAAGGGCCAGTGTTTAGCCTAGTGGGTAAGATGCCTGAATCCCACACTGGAGTATCTGGATTTGATTCTTGCCTTTATCTCCTGACTCTAGCTTTCTGCTAATGCAGACTCTTTGAGACAGTGATGATAGCTCAAGTAATTAGGGTTTTGCTACATATTTGGGAGACTCTGGGTTCTTGGCTCTGGTTTCATCCCTGGCTGGGGACTGTTGCAGCCATTTGGGAAGTAAATTGGGATGGGAACACTCATTCTGTCTCTGCCTTTCTCTCTGCTTCTCAAATAAACTTAAAAATAAGAAAGCTAAGAATAAGATTTGTTCAGTGATGTATGATGTACTGTGCCAAATAATAATCATATGTAGTAGATGAAGTCAAGCAACAAGTAAAATAATACATATTATATTTACTAGACTAACACCTGAAGCCCCTTTTTGAATCTGGAGGAGGAGGAGTAGGCTGGAGTAGTGGTTGGAATTTGGTGCTGAACCCTCTCCATTTTTTTTGGAAGTAAGCATAATAGTGACCTCTGCAATATCATTATACCTTTTTTCTTTAATGTGCTCTTTTTTTTTTTTTTAAAGATTTATTTTATTTATTTGAAAGACAGTTACAGTGATAGAACCATTGAGAGAGAGAGGTTTTCCATTCACTGGTTCATTCCCCAGATGACCGTAACAGCCAGAGCTGAGCTGATCTGAAGCCAGGAGCCAAGAGCTTCTGGGGCTCCTGTGTGGGTGCAGGGGCCCAAGGACTTGGGCCAACTTCTGCTTTCCTGGGCCATAGCAGAGAACTGGATAGGAAGTGGAGCAGCCGGGTTTTGAACCACTGCCCATATGGGAAGCTGGCACTGCAGACCCCTGAATGTGCTCTTAAGCTCTACTTAGTTGTACCATAAATATTAACTTTATGTTAACATTGATCTAATGAAAGTTAATTGAAGCAGACAGAATACAGAAATTGGAAGCTAGAGGGAGCCTTTGTTCACCTGTGCTTCAAATGACTGAACAGATGCAGTGAAACACGCAGTGAAGAAGCATCTTCTCCAAGGCTGGTTGCGATTCACCGAAGGAAATATCTTAGAATTGCTTCATCGGCTAGATGTAGAAAATTCATCCGAAGTGGCGGTCTCTGTCCTCAGTGCCTTATTTTCGGTGACTCCTCTCAATGAACTGGTGGGAATCTGTAAAAACAATGATGGCAGGTACACAAAGCATTCATTTTATCTGTTCCTTTTTGTTTTCTTTATTTTGAGATTATCTTTTTTCCCTACTGCCACTCCCAACCCCACCCTTTAGAATTGATTTATCATAGATTCTCTACTTTAGCTGTGTTTCCTCCTTCATTTTAACTGTGATTTAGGTATTAACTTTCTATGAGAAATCCCAATAGCATACCACGAAATAAACTGAAAACGTATAACCCTATGATATGCCTGCTTTCCTTGTTTTTTTTTTTTTTTTTTTAAGGTTCTTGATTCATTTTTGTTAAATTAATGATTTTGTAATTAAAAGAATGATGTTTATAACTCAAATCTGCTTCTTATTCCTAGTTTTATAATGAGTGCAGTTATTTAACCTGGATATAAAGTTCAGGCTTTCTTGTGTTCTCTTCCTTTTAAATGAAGGAAATTGATTCCAGTTGAAACCTTAACTCCTGAAATTGCTTTGTATTGGCGTGCCCTATGTGAACATTTGAAATCAAAAGGAGATGAAGGTGAAGAATTTTTGGAACAGATTTTGCCAGAGCCTGTGGTATATGCAGAATATTTACTGAGGTAAAGTTATTATTTTTTGTTTGGATTGTGCTTATGTTGCTACATATGTCAACCTGTCTACTTCCTTTCTCAAAATCATATCTAACTAGAAATAAATTTTAAAACTCCTCTGTTTTTGGATATACAGGGATAAATGGGGACATGCATTGAGTCTGAAGAATATCTTGTGCTAGTCAGTATACTGAAAGTGCGGAGTCAATATTTTTAGGATAATTTCCTCAAAACTGTTTAGATGTGATATGAACATTTCTCCATAAAGTTGGTAATGATGTGTTACTTTGTGAAATTTATTGACAAACTTTTTTGAAATGTCCAGATAGTAAGATTTTGGGGTCCATGTGTTTTTTCATCTCTATCAGGACTCAACTCTGCTGAGGTATTGCAGAAGTATTTGAGCTGCCTCCTAGGCACAATATCAGGAAACTGAATCTTTGAGACTCCAAAGTGGTGTCTTCACTGCTGCACCACAAAGCCTGTCCCTAAAGCATTTTCTTTAAAACTTCCATATAATATGAATTATGGGCCTGGATTCTCTGGAAATTAATTTTTAGTTACTGAAAATTGTCATGTAAAGAGCTTAGTTCCTCCTGTGAGAGCAGAATTTCTTTCTTTTTTTTTTTTTTTAAAGATTCATTTTATTTATTTGAAAGTCATAGTGCCAGAGAGGGAAGGATGTGTTGACATCTCTTTGATGTTTTGATGTTTTGTAAAAGATTCTACTTATTGTTTTAGTTACATCAAGAGCATTCCTGTTGTTAATGAAGAACAGAAGGGTGATTTTTCCTATATTGAAAATTTGATGACAAAAGAGTTCATAGGTCAACAGTTGATTCTAATTATTAAGTCTTTGGATACCAGTGAAGAAGGAGGAAGGTATATCTAAATGTTAACACTTATTCTAATTTGCTCTTCTAATTTCCTATATTGAAATATTTTCATGTTATAATATGGTTAAATATATTTACATTGTGTCTCTGTAGTACTATAAAATTTTTCTTTTTTTCTTCCTCTTCTATTTTTTTTCTTTTTAAAAAAGAAAGGTAGAGTTATAGAAGAGAGAAAGAGAAGGAGAGACAGAGAGATCCTCCATCCACTGGTTCACTCCCCAAGTGGCTGCAATGGCGGGGACTGGGCCAGGCCAAAGCCAGGAGCTAGGAGCTTCTTTTGGGTCTCGCATGAGGGTGTAGGGGCACAAGTACTTGAGCCATCTTCTGCTCACCCAAGTGCATCAGCACAGAGCTAGATTGGAAGCAGAGCAGGTGGGACATGAACCAGTGCCCACATGGGATGCTGGTGCTGCCAGCAGTGGCTTAACCCTCCTGCTATGCCATAGCACCAGCCCTGTGTATCCATATATGGGAGTGCATACCCATATTTAGCATGCATTGCTTAACAGTTGGGAAATGTTCTGAGAAATATGTAGTTAGTAGTTTCATTGCTGTTGGAACATTATATAGTATTTTTACACAAACCTATATGGTATAGACCAATCACTAGATGTGGCCTCTCAGTGCAATTAAGAGACATAGTAAATGTGATGTGTACAAGGCTGCTGCCAGTGAAACATCATAAAGTTGTTTGTAAAAATGTAAATTTTTTATAAGTAGAAGTATGCTCTAAAATAATGATACAAATAAATCAGCAACATGGTCATTTATTATTTTATTTATTATTATAAAGTATTATATATTGTGCTTTATAATATGTTCTATGCTTTAATATGACTGACACATAGGCTTGTTTATACCAGTAACACCACATAGTAATACGTTGAGCTACAATGTTACTGTGGTTTTGCTATCGTGTCACTAAGATTAGAAACTTTTCAGCTCTGTTAGATTATTTTATGGGACCACCATCATATATATGGTCTGTCCTTGACCAAAATGTCTTTATTTGCCCATGTGTGTGGTTATGTATGTATATATGTGTTTGTATGTTTACTTATATACGTACCATTCAATTTCTTTGGAGTAAATTAATAAAACTGCAGGATTTTTGGTTAAAAATCCATTTGTTTTT
The DNA here is from genome assembly GCF_033115175.1 of Lepus europaeus. Classification (NCBI taxonomy): domain Eukaryota; kingdom Metazoa; phylum Chordata; class Mammalia; order Lagomorpha; family Leporidae; genus Lepus; species Lepus europaeus. The sequence continues at coordinate 78,695,040 of NC_084842.1, read as the reverse complement.
ATTACAAAGAAGACTTGCCATACTACGCATAAGAGGTTTATTTATTTCTGGTGTTTTGTCATTGTTTATTTACTGGAGATTAGAGGGTGGTTTATAAAAATCAAGTACTGTATAATATGAATTTTTGACTTAAAGTCTATGCATCTGGATTTTTGTACCTATAGTGATTAAAGGAGAGAACAGAGACTGATGTGATTAAGTCTTTGGAGTGTGTGACTATTAGAGATAAAATGTATTCTGTCAGTGATATTTAAATTAATTCTTTTTTGACTGCAGGAAACGGCTGCTGGCTATTTTACAGGAAATTCTTACTTTACCCACTACCCCAATATCCCTAATTTCTTTTCTTGTTGAGCGACTACTCCACATCATTATAGATGATAATAAGAGAACACAAATTGTAAGTTATTTTCTTCACTGATAAAAAGTTTTGGTAATTGATGTTGAAGATTGTTTTCTTTTTAGAACTTTTAATTTTGTTTTTGCTTTGTTTTAGTTTTGTGTAACAATTTTTAAATTTCTTAAAATCACATTTTTTTCTCTGACCTCTCCCCTTCCCATACACATATTAAAACAAGTCAGTCTTTTCTTTTTAGTATGCCTATTACTGTGTTGAATGAATTTGAAGTGGACCAGGTTTGGGAGGAGGAGAAAAGTGGGATGAGGTTTTGCCCATGAGGCTTTGGGCATTAGGGTATTGGAGAGTTTGCTCAAGTCATATGTGACTTGGGTTCAAAGTCCTTTTGATGCTTTTTGTCTTTGTGACTTTGGGCAAGTTATTTAGCTTCTTTATTTATCTGCAAAATAGGATTAACACTGAAACCTACTTTTCTATTGTTGAGATAATATGCATAACATGCTTGGTAGATACACAAATAAATATTATCTACTATACTATTTTTTGAAGTGCTTTTTTTTTTTTTTTTTTTAATTTGGAATAACCAAGAGGGTAGATTTATATGATTTTTTTTTTTTTTCCGTAAAATCATATAATTTGACTTGTAGGTTAGTTCAGAGGTTGTCTCTTCCAGCCTCTCCTTATGTGTACATACTTACACATCTACAACTTCCCTAGTTTTGATTATCCAGCAACCACTTAAGTACTTTTACTGGAGACAGCTTTTTACCTGAAATAGCCAACTCCGAAGTCCAAGAAGCTCTGAAAGGAAAGTATTTCCTTATGTTGTATGTATGGAAAAGAAAAATTAAGAATATACTGTTTTTCTATACTTAACTGCACAGAACTGAACAAAGGAGGAGTTGGATCATTTTAGGCAGAGAATTTTAGTTGCTACTGTCTATAATCAGTCTTATGCACCGTAATTCATTCTTACATGAAGTGTGGTTTATCTTCAATGTCTATATGCCTATTGATTTTACCTTCAAGCAGTTTTAGGTTTTAGTCCGAAGTATTTATTGTTTGGTCTTTTTATTTATTTATTTATTTTTCTCAAATAGTCTAACAGCATGTCTGCTGTTTTTATATGTATATTTGGCCCTGTTTTTCAATAGATGATGGTTATTACTTGGAATTTTATGTAATGGTTTGGTATTATTTGCTGATATAAATGTGTTAAAGCATGTACTGTGAATTATAACTTATCAGGTTACAGAAGTTATTTCGGAGATTCGAGCACCCATTGTTACTGTTGGTGTTAATGACCCATCTGAAGCAAGAAAAAAAGAAGTCAAGGTAGTCTTCTAAATTAGAAAAATGTATAATGAGTTGAGAATAATGTAGTTGTGCAACTCTTATTTCTTCTTGTTTTAGTTTTGAAATTGTTTTCACAGAGTCAAATTATTGATTAATTATTAAACTACAAGTATCTAAAATGTGACCAGATATGTCATTCTGAATAACTTGCTGAACCCTGTATCTGGAAGGTTACAACTTTGTATATGCCTGACTGCTTAGATTCTTGGTTACTGAGCTATTAGATAATACTTTTCAGCTTGCTATAGATAATCATATTAATTTTTGTTTTGTGTTTAAACAAATGATTTATATCTTTTCTTAGGTGGCTGAAATGAAAGTTAAACTTATTGAAGCAAAAGAAGCTTTGGAAAATTGCATTACTTTACAAGATTTTAATCAGGCATCAAAATTAAAAGAAGAAATAAAAGCACTAGAGGATGCCAAAATAAAGCTATTGAAAGAGACAGAGCAACTTGAAATTAAAGAAGTCCACATAGAGAAGGTATACATTTTTCATGGTAAATCTCATCTGTATCTGTTATTAATCATCTCAATTAAGTCTTATCTTCTTTAACTCATAAAATTGCCAGAATATATTGACCTTTGAGGGATTAATAACTACAAAATGAACTAAAATGAAAAAAAAATTTTCTGTTCCTTTGTATTTTTGGATTTTGAAAGGCTTTAATTAATTGTAATTATTTTAGTTAGGGATTTATTTGCTCCCTTGTCATGCTAATCTTTAGGATCTGAAGGTTGTTTTTCTTTGCCAGGTAAAGTAGCCTCATAGTGATTTACTTCCGAGTTCTGTTTTTCTTGTTTTAAATGGTTTAAAGGAAAATGCATTCATCTTTCCCTTTTTTGTGGAAGACCCATATCCTTTCTACTGCTAGGAAAAGAATTTCTGTGGAAACCATACCATTATGCTTGTGTATTTTAAAGCTTAATTACTCTTATGTTTTTAGAAAACGCTAAGCAGCTTTATTATTTTTTAACAAAACATTCAACTTGATGTCTAATAACATTTAAAGCTTTCAGCAGTCTTTTTTAAAAGTCTTATTTATTAAATTTATCTTTTAAATGGATTATTTCTTTCCCTATGAACTTATTTTAACCTACAGTATAATGGTATCAATTAGTATATTTGTTAACTTTAATTCATATCTTTTAGGATCTTAATTTTCCTAATGAACATTTATTGTTATACTTTTGGTTTTGGAAGTGCTGATTGGAGTATTCTTGTTAAGAAAATGCTGAGCCAGAAAAGAGTTTAAAGGAGAATTTCACAACTTATATCTTTGACTTCTAGATAAACATCCCTACTCCAACACCCCATCTTCCCAATAAGTGAATTTTATTTTCACAGTTAATAGCTTATTTATTTATTTTTTAAAGATTCTATTTATTTACTTGAGAGGTAGAGTTACAGACAGTGAGAGGGAGAGAGAGAGAAAGGTCTTTCCATTCGTTGGTTCACTTCCCAGGTGGCTGCAACAGCCACAGCTGCACTGATCCAAAGCCAGGAGCCGGGTGCTTCTTCCTGGTCTCCCACACGGGTGCAGGGGCCCAAGGTCATGGGGCATCTTCTACTGCTTTCCCAGGCCATTGCAGAGAGCTGGATTAGAAGAGGGGCAGCCGGGACTAGAACCGGTGCCCATATGGGATGCTTGCGCCGCAGGCAGAGGATTAACCGGTGCCCAATAGCTTAATGGATTATTTGAGAAGCAAATATAGTGTAACTACTGAAAATATGTTATCTGAAAAATAACAAACTACAGGTTTCAATTAAGAAGATATTAGCAAAGGTAGTCTATTATGGTTAATATCAACTCTTTAACTTGACTTACTTTGACCTTTTATATGTCCCTTTGTCCTGTTTGAGGGCCATACATCTATCAGTACAATTCAGCATAATGTAATAGATGTTGTGATCAGGGAAGTATACAGATTTTGTGAAGTGGTTACTAACCCAGATAGAGTGTCATTGGCTTCCCTAGAAGAAGAATGTTTTAAACTGAGATTTGAATAAGAATAATGTAAGCCAACAGCTAAAGGATGCTTTTTCTGTGATAGTGCAACAAGTGTGAATTTGTTCAATTCTCATTTTGACCCCGTAAGATTGGTTCTATTATCTTCATTTTATTAATGGCAAGTAATTTGTCCAAAGTTACACATACAGTAAATGGTAGAGACAGGATTCAAATCCAAACTGTGGCTCTAGGTTGCTGCTTATTAATTTGTTAAGGTTATGTTATAGACATGTTGGATGACATGTGTGATAGTCCAGAAGGTTAAGAGGCCTGATGTGTTGGGGCCATTGCTGTGGCATAGTAGGCTAAGCCTCCAGCATCCCAAAAAGGCACTGGTTCGTGTCTTGGCTTTTCTTCTTCTGATCTAGCTCTCTGCTATGGCCTAGGAAAGTCCTTGGGCCCCTGCACGCATGTGGGAGATGCAGAGGAAGCTCCTGGCTCCTGGCTTCGGATCAACTCAGCTCCAGCTTTTACGGCCATTTGGGGAGTGAACCGGCAGATGGAAGACCTTTCTCTCTGCCTCTACCTCTCTCTCTTACTCTGTCTTTGAAATAAATAAAAATAAATATTTTAAAAAGAAAATTGACAGAAACATTAAAGATAAATATGGGAGAAAAGTAATGACCAAGTCATGTGAGGCCTTATGTAAGTAAAATTAAATAATTTGGGCCTCACTTAAGAATTCATGGTGAACTAATAGTGTTTTAAGTGGCAGTGTTCTTTCCCTGTTCTATAAGGCCACTCATTCAGAAATGTTTCAGAGAGTAGTGAAAGTATGGAGTAGACAGGCATAATAGTTGGGAGCCTTTTTTAGGTTTGAGATGATGGCAGGCTGAACTGACTGCACATAGAAAGAAGCAATGGCTTTGAGAGGTTATTTGGGAATTGGTAATAGGAAGAGGACAAAGTCAAGAATATATCCTGGGGCTGGCGCTGTGGCATAGTGGGTAAAGCCATTGCCTGTAGTGCTGGCCTCCCATATGGGTGCCAGTTTGAGTCCTAGCTGCTCCACTTCCGATCCAACCCTCTGCTATGGCTTGGGAATGCAGTAGAAGATGGCCCATATTCTTGGGCCCCTGCACGCACGGGGGTGATCCAGAAGGAGTTCCTGGCTCCTGGCTTTGGATTAGCGCAGTTCCGGCCATTGTAGCCATCTGGGGAGTGAACCTCTCTCTGCCTCTGCCTTTCTGTAACTCTGCCTTTCAAACAAATAAATCTTTAAAATATATATATATATATATATGTATATATATATATATATATATATATATCCTAGATTATTTGGTGTGAACAACTTGTACATGGTGGTGACATTATGAAGGTAGAGCAGGAGGGGTAAAGTTGTGAATAACAGTGAGTTGATTCCTTTATGGACAGGTTGAGTTTGAGGAGCCTGTGGAATATCCAAAAGGTAGTGATTGTATATAATAATCTGAAGTTTAGAATATAGCTGGGCTAGCTCATAGATAATAAATTAAGCTGTATGACCAGATAGGATCATTCTGGGAATACATATGTTGAGTGACAAAGCTCTGAGAAAGCAAACATTTAAGGGATAGGCAAAAGATATTCTTACTAATGCTGAATATGTTGTATTTTATTTTAGAATGATGCTGAAACTCTACAGAAGTGTCTGATTTTGTGCTATGAACTATTGAAACAGATGTCCATTTCAACAGGTATAGGAGCAACCATGAATGGGATCATTGAATCTTTGGTATGTTGGTAGCTAAATAGAGGCTTTATTATACATTATTCCTTCCTCATTTTATAAGTTGTTTAGTAGCACTTAATAAAAACATTAGTATTTTAAATATCAAATAAATACAAATTGTGAAAAATATGTATACAGTGGCTACTTTATTGTGAGGATTAAATAAGATAATTCAGGTAAAGGACCTGATACATAAGTCATAATTCTTTTAAAAGGTTTGAAAAAGTTTTATATTAGGAAGAGATGCAGAATGTACGTTCTTCAAATAGTAAGAGGAAACACTGAAACACAGCAGGAATATTTTAAGTATTGGAATCTTGCTATATAGAAAGACTGACAAATTTGACATTGTGAGCCCTGTGAAAGGAATTTGTGTTATATTTAAAGAACTTTTACAGTAACCTGTCATAGGTAATCCCCATTGTATTGACTATAGTGACATGAGTGCTGCAGAACTCTAAAATAACATTTTCTGACAGGAATTTAGCTTAAACCAAATGCAACATTAAATTTTTAGGGTCTACAAAAAAATGAAAATAAACAGGTACAATTAATTTTAATATATTAAATACATACAGATAACCTTTTTGTTCAGATGTATCCAAAATGCTATCATTTACTTGTTAAAAACTATTGAGATATTTTACATGCTGTTTTTTATGTTAGATTCTTCCTGGAATTATAAGTGTTCATCCTGTAGTAAGAAATCTGGCTGTTTTATGCTTGGGATGCTGTGGACTACAGAATCAGGACTTTGCAAGTAAACACTTTGTATTGCTGTTGCAGGTAGGATTTATTTTTTGATAAAAGCTTGACTATATTTTCTGAATTACTGTGTGCGTGTGATGATAATTCTCATACTCTGAATGTATTCTGAAGATGATGGGCAATCAATTCAATTTTTATCTTGATTTATTAAAATGTTACTGTAAAATGATGAAATATCAGTTAAGAAACTATTAATTATTCATTTAGCAACTGTTTATTGAGTGAATATTATGTGCTAGTACTGATTTAGACCTAGACAAAATAAGGTACGTAGGTAATATAAACAAACAGAAGAAGAAAGTTGTCCTAATGGAGCTTACATTTTAGAAGAAGAAACATGTATGTATATAATATGACAGAGAAAAATAAAGCAAAGAAAGGGAATAGGGAGTGAGAAGAGAGAAAGGGGGATTTTGGTGGAGATAGGCCTCACAACTAATTTGGTATTTGGGCCCATCCCAGAGAGAAGCAAAGGAGTGAACCTAGTCGATATCTGGTTTTCCAAGGAAAGTGAAGGGCAAGGACAGGCCCTGGGATAGTACTCTGCTAGGCATGTTCAATGAGCAGGAGGATACCTGGATAGGAAACATTGAAACAAAGTGAAGAATAATAGGAAAAAGGATTTGCAGGATGCCTGTGTCTTCTAGGAATTTACAGACTAAAGATTAGCAGTTTTCACTGGTGAATGAGATGGGAAGAAATTGGAGGGCTTTGAGTAGATTGTTATGATATGATTGGGTACAGGATTGGTGTAGACTAGAGAGGGGTTGGCAGACATTTTCTGTAAAGGGCAAGAGAGAAAATATTTTAGACTTTGTGAGCCATGTGATTGTTTCAAGTATTCAGTTCTGTCTTAGTGTGAAAACAGCTGTAGATGATACATAAATGAGTGTGGCAGTTCATTAAACTTGATTTAGAGACATTGGAATTTGAATTTTGTACAATTGTTCAAAAATGTAAAAGTATTCCAAACTTGCAGCCTGTTAAGAACCAGTAGTGTTTGGCTTTGGCCTGTGGGGCATAGTTTGCCAATCTATAGTATTAGCTAACTATAAGGATACAAGTATGGAAACAGGAATGCTAATAAGGAGGATATTCAGCAATTCTGGAAAAAGATGATGATGACTTGGATCAGAGTTGTGGTTACTGGGATCATGAAAAGGGTGGTATTAGAGTTCTTTAAAGAGACAGAACGAGTAAGGTATCCATGTTAAGTATCTATCTATCTATCTATAGCAAAGGAGAGCCTTCTGTACCTGTCCTGAAAATAACTTATGATGATATGTATCATTGTTTTCTTGAAAAAGTTATTTTTAAAGACAAGACTCAACGAGTAAAGTGAATTTTTCCCAAATATAGTTCTCTTATCTTGTAACATACTTTAACATTGCATATGACATTGGCAAGAAGGAAATTAGGTCTTAATAGTCATGTGTCCTAGAATTAGCCAGACTGGCCTGTAGCTTGTATAAAAGGAGGAAAATTAAAACCATACTTTTGTTAAAAAAAAAAAAAATCCCTGGGTATTTCAGGGTTTTGCTTTAATTTTCTGAGAGATCATGGACAGATTGGCAGCTAAGTAGTTCATTATAATATGTAGTGATGAAGATTCCTAATGCCTCTTTGTGTTTTTCATCCTATGCTGTTATCACAGAAAAATTGCTATTACTGTTGAATTCTGTTTGGTAATACGGAATGTCAGTATTATCTTACTTTTTTAAGGATTTATTTATTTCTTTGAAAGAGTTACAGAGAGAGAGAAGGAGAGGCACAGAGAAAGAGAGGTCTTCCATCCCCAGTTGGCCGCAATGGCCAGAGCTGTGCCCATCCAAATCCAGGAGCCAGGAGCTTCCTCCGGGTCTTCCCACGCATGTGCAGGTGCAAGGACTTGAGACATTTTCTAATGCTTTCCCAGGCCATAGCAGAGAGCTGGATCAGAAGTGGAGCAGCTGGGACTTGAACTGGTGCCCCTATGGGATGCCAGCACTGCAGGCGGCAGTTTTACCTGCTACACCACAGTGCCGGCCCCCAGTATTATCTTTAAAATAGTGAAAGGTTCATTTGTAAATGAACTACAAGAAAAATTTTGGTACTCGTCCAGATGGATCATCTGGTTTTGTTTGAAATTAAGAAATAATCTCCATGTATTACAGAAAGTCATTACTTTTTACATAGCAGGTATTGGCATCAGTGATTGTGTGAATAATTCCAAGGAAGATTTGCTCGTAATTATGAAATTTAGGCTTTATAGGTGTCCAGGAAATAAAATCTTACATTTTCAAACAAATTTTGCCAAGTACATTTGGCCCTTAGTATATGTAGGGGATTATTTCCATGACACACATATACACCCACACATACCTGTGGATTCCGAAATTCTTGGACTCTTAATTCCTTTATGTGAAATGACAGTAATTGTGTATAACCTATGCATATCCTGTATAACTTAAAAAATACTTAAATTATAATTCCTAATACACTGTAAATATTATGTAAATAGTTCTTATTTGTAGTGTTGAGGGAATAGTGACAAGGAAAAAAGTCTGTATATTTTTAGTACAGATGCATTTTTTTTCCAATATTTTGAGTCCTTATTTGGTTGTTTCTGGATACAGAACCATGAATGGGGAGGGCAGATTGTAATTGGATCCATAAGTTCTCTACCATTTCCTGGTTTTCTGATTATGAGCTTTGAGGTGCTAGAATGTAGAATAAAAATTTTACATGGAATAAAAATCTTAGAACTTAATGTACAGAAGGGTTCATTTATGTGTAGCTTAGAAAGTAGTTCTTAGGCCGGCGCCATGGCTGAACAGGCTAATCCTCCGCCTAGCGGCGCCGGCACACTGGGTTCTAGTCCCGGTCGGGGCACCGGATTCTGTCCCGGTTGCTCCTCTTCCAGGCCAGCTCTCTGCTGTGGCCCAGGAGTGCAGTGGAGGATGGCCCAAGTCCTTGGGTCCTGCACCCCATGGGAGACCAGGAGAAGCACCTGGCTCTTGCCTTTGGATCAGCGCGGTGCGCCGGCCGCAGCGCACCGGCCGCGGTGGCCATTGGAGGGTGAACCAACGGCAAAAGGAAGACCTTTCTCTCTGTCTCTCTCTCTCACTGTCCACTCTGCCTGTCAAAAAAAAAAAAAAAAAAAAAAGTAGTTCTTTTGGGGTGGCATTATGGCAAAGCAGATGAGCTGTCTATAATGCCAGCATCCGATGTGGATGCCAGTTTGGATCCTGGCTGCTCCATTTCCAATCCAGCTCCCTACTAATGACCTTGGAAAAGCAGCAAAAGGTGGCCCAAATGCTTGGGCCCCTGCCACCCATGTCGGAGACCCAGGTGAAGCTCCTGGCTCCTGGCTTTGGCCTGGCCTGGATCAGCCTTGGCTGTTGCTGCCATCTGAGGAGTGAACTAGCAGATGGAAGAACTCTTTCTGACTCTTCTCTTTATAACTGACTTCCAAATAAATAAATGAATCTTAAAAAAGTTCTTTTTGGCTCTAAATATGAGGTAAAACATTCATTAAGATGCACTTATACTATTATGAATACTGCTGAAAATTTTTGAATTGTTACATTCAAGTTGGAACTTTGATAGAAGAGATTGGAATCAGACAATTATATAAACTTTCTAGTGCAGTGGCAAAAGGAAATAGTGTAGAACTTCTCAAGGCATATTTAAGTTCACTTGACCTTTAAGACTTGTGATCTTTTTAATTTTTGCTTTCATAACACCAATAATAAATGCCTTGGTGATTTCATACAAAATCATTTAACATTAAAGAATGCCCTTGGAGTGAGTGTTGTGGTACAATCCATTAAGCTGCTGTTTGGGATGCCTGCATCCTGTATTGAAGTGCTGGTTCAAATCCTGGCACCTTCACTTATCCAACTTCTTGCTAATGCATCCTGGAGGCAGCAGGTGATGGCCCAAGTGCTTGGGTCCCTGCCACCCAAATGGGAGCCAGATAGAGTTCCTGGCTCCTGGTTTTGTTCTGGTCCAGTCCTGGTAGTTACAGGCATATAGAGAATGAATCTGTGAATGGAAGATAATCTGTCTCTCTGCTGCTATGCCTTTCAAGTACATGAAAATAAATTAACATTTAAAAAATGCCCTCAAACATTATTTAATGTAACCTCCTACCCTACTTGATGAGAGACCTTGATACTGTTTCTTTCTCTAATTTTGTGCAATGATCAGGAATTGTCAGAATCAAGTTGATGTGACAGATAAGTGATGTTCCTGATTAAGAACACTTCACAATTATTTTTTTCCCCAGATACAGTCAGTCAATAGCAATAGTGCCATAGAATTAAAAGTTAAAAAAAAATTTGTTTAAAGAACTTTTGTCTCTAAATTTTTTTCAGGGGTTATTAATGTTTGAAAACTTTCTGTGTGTGAAAAATTTGCATTTGCTTATCTTTTTATATTATTCTGCAGTGAAATTTTTTTTGAGCTTTTATTTAGATTCCTTAAGCAGGATCCATGATCAAAAGGAGTAGTTAATCACTGAGGGGCCAGTATTGTGGCACCATGGGTGAAACTGCTGCTTGGAATGACCGATTCCCATTTCAGAATTCTGGCTGGCTACTTTGCTTCTGATGTAGTTTGCTGCTAATGCACCTGAGAAAGCAGTGCAAGATGTGAAAGACCCGGATGAAGTTCTTGTCTCCTGGCTTCAGTCTGGCTCCACCTTGGCTGTTGCATTTCTTTGGGGAGTGAACCGATGGATGGAAAATCTCTCTCTGCTACTCCTGTCTTGGACACTCCACCTTTCAAATAAATTAATAAATAAATCTTAAAAGTTAAGCACTGAATAGATTTAATGTTTTATAAGAGTATTTTCAAGTCTATAATTGGAAGATGTAGATAGGCGGGAAAGAGCTGTGGTTTTTGTTGGAGGGTAAATAGTCCTTTTTAGGTTTTTAAGGTTCTAATTAGTCATTTTTATTCAGTTTTAATAATAAAAATTGAAATAAGGGATATATATGCACTTAGAAAATGCGGGGAGCATTTTAAACTACTTTCTTAAATAAGACTCCAATTATTGAGAATGTGGCTGCTTCGTAAAGGACAGAAGAACAAGGAGTAAGTGCTGCTGAGATAGTGGCTTGTTTAGAATTTGTATAGAATAGTGATGGAAAATATAATCATTTGGCTTCAGCAGATTTGCAGGGTTTGCCTTCAGAAAACAAGTATTATATATGTTCTTGAAATTTCCTTCAAAATCTTGAGAATTTGAACCATTTTCTTCAATGCACTAATTTGGCCAATGTATAGGTTATTCATTCTGCAGGCCAGGTAATATAGCTAAGTTATCAATAACCAAAATTAATTGCATTGAAGAACATAGTAAATATTGCATGATAGAAATATTGAGGTCTTTTTTTTAATGGCTATGACATTTGGTGTGCATGTTTAACTCACACTAGACTCATGAACTGCTGGGATTTATGGTTCTCTCCTTTGATGAAGGAGTCCAGTTGAAAATTCAATGAATGAAATCTGAGTTTACTGAATTAGTAAGAGAAAAATCTATCTTGAATAAACCTTGGTAATCTGGAAGAGTACTGATGTTCTAACAAAAGCTTTCGTTGGTTGGAATGTAATGTTTTTCTCTTGATTGACTAGCTAGTTTGAAAATAATTAAACAGTTTTTCTGGATCAGAGTGGTAAAACCTTAATTGAAGGTATTATTCATTCTTTTTTAAATAAAAGGAGCAAATAATATAATTCAATCTGACTGTAGTTCCAGACATTTCTTTTGACTGCAAAGATTAACTGTTTCTTAAAGAATATAGCTCTAAATGTTATGGTGCAAATAAATAAAATATACCTTTCTAAAAATGAATTTTATTTCTGTAAAATGATGCTTTCTGTGGACTCTGTTTTTGAAATTTGACTAAGAAAAAATAAGATATATTAACTATTCACAAGAAGCAGAATTAAACCAGTTTACTGATTTTACTTTTTTGATGGAATGTTTCAATGTAGGTATTGCAAATTGATGATGTCACCATAAAAATAAGTGCTTTAAAGGCAATTTTTGACCAACTGATGACTTTTGGGATTGAACCATTTAAAACCAAAAAAATTAAGGATCTTCAATGTGAAGGTGTAGAAATAAACAGTGATGCTGAGCAAGAGTCAGAAGAAGTTGAAGAGACTGCTACAGTGAAGAATGTTCTGAAACTCCTTTCTGATTTCTTAGATAGTGAGGTAAGAAATAATCCCAGTCCTATGATTATGAAGTGTCATTTTCAGCATGTATTTGTTTATGCTCTATTTCATTTTTGTCCAAGTTTAAATTTGGACAAAAATTTAGTTTGCTTTTTGAATATCTTAATTAAATCCCAGCTATCACTGCTACTAATTTTTGTCAAAATGGATATGCAAATTGAAGCATATGCAAAATTAATTGACAATTACAGGAGATTGTTAACAATTTTTCATCTTTTACCTTGTATTTATGATTGAGAGACTGTTTTTTCTTGAGATTTAAGAAGTAGTTTAGAATAATTTTTACATTGGGTAGGTAGAAGGTTCAAAAGGAGGTATAACTGATCTTTAAGATCTTGAAGTATATTTTTATAGCAAATATAAACATTTAAGTGTTTAAAAAATTTGAAAAAGGTATTATTGGGCAGTTCCAAGATGGTGGAGTAAGGAGGGAGCTTACTGCTCTAGTCCAGGAGAAGATAATTTAAAAAAAGTGGAGAGAGTCTAGTCTCAAGGAAGAGTTAGGGAGAAAATGGCAGAGGAAACTCTACCTAAATTAGAGGGACACGGTGAACTTTTGTGGAGGGAATGGGCGACCATGGGCTCAGGACTCCAGCAGCTGAGAGCCTACGCACCAGCGCTAGAAAGTGAGGTGAGACCAGACTGCAGCAGCCCATGTCACTGCCAAAAAGCTGCAGGAAGAGACTAGTGTAAACCCCACTTGGAGCCCCACTGGGGAAAGTGTACCAGCCAAACTAGAGGAGAAAAAAAAAAGTACAGGACGGAACATGTTTCTCTCTCCCGATCACTTTACAATGGTGTGCTGTAACAAGCTGATAGAGTGGGTGCCATTTTGTGCATAGGTAACAACTGTGCCATCTCGTGTCTGCACCCAGCAACCAGATGAGTGCAGACTCCTGACTGGTGGGGAGAACTAACGGGGCTAGGAGCTTGTGACTGCATGAGGCTTCTGTACTGGGACTGTGCAAAAAAAACTGAGGGTGTGTGGGAGGACTCATGGTGTGGCTTGGACTTTGAGCAGTGTCAGTGGGAGACTCCATAAGCATGTGGGTTCCTGGATACCTGATGAGAGACTTTGCTTGGGAATCTGAGCTTACAATAAGGACTGCACAGATCCTTTGTGTGGTTCTTGGGACAGAGCGACGAATATTATACCCACTGGTGCTAGTGCTTGGGCACTGGTCTCCATTGAGGAGAAGAGCTCAGCTGAGCAGAATAAACCTCCCTTCTGATTCAAAAGAAAAAGAGAGAGATTTACCATGCCAAACTTGGTTGTGTCACTTCAGGCACACCCTTAACCTTGGAGAATTGAACCAAGCTCTCTGGCCACACCCACTACAAGCCTCTAGAAATTCACTGAACCCAGACATTCCACTTATCTACAGAGTCACAGTAAAATGATAAAAGCTACAACAACAACAACAACAACAAAAAAGGAAATCAACAGATATTTCCACAAATGCTGAAAAACAAACACACCAATCCAAGAAACAAGAATAAGGAAGATAACATGACATCCCCAAAATATCACGACACTTCAGTACTAAATTGTGAAGACGACGAGACAGAAGAAATGCAGGAAATGGAGTTAAAAAAATGGATCATAAGATTACATAGAAGTAATCAAAGGCAAATGCATGAACTACTGAAATCCGAGCAGGACATGAAAGAAAATTTCTCCCATGAAATTGAGATCTTAAAGGGAAATCAAAATGAAATGAAGAATTCAACAGAACAAATAAAAAATGCAGTGGAAAGCCTTAACAACAGAATTGGTGAAGCAGAAGAAAGAATATCAGACTTAGAAGACAAAGCATAGGGGCCAGCATTGTGGCATAGCAGGTAAAGCCGCTGCCTGCAGGACCGGCATTCTTTGTGGGCACCGATTGAAGTCCCAGCTGCTCCACTTCCAGTTCAGCTCTCTGCTGTGGCCTGGTAGAGCAGTAGGAGATGGCCCAGGTCCTTGGGCCCCTGCACCTGCGTGGGAGACCCGGAAGAAGCTCCTGGCTTCCGATTGGCACAGCTGTGGCCGTTGCAGCCAACTGGGGAGTGAACCAGTGGATGGAAGACCTCTCTCTCTCTCTCTCTCTCTCTGCTTCTCCTTTTCTTCTGTGTAACTCTGACTTTCAAAAAAAAAAAAAAAAAAAAGGAACGTATATAGTTAAACCAAAGAAGAAATTAGAAAACTAAAAAACACTGTTGGGAATCTACTATTAAAAAACCCAACATATGGGTTCTAGGATTTCCTGAAGGCATGGAGAGAGAAAGGATTAGAAGGCCTTTTTGGTGAAATAGCAGAAAACATCTCTGGTTTGGAGAGAGAAAGGGACATCCAAGTACAGGAAGCCCACAGAACTCCCAGTAGACATGACTAGAAAAGATCCTTGCCAAGACACATTGTCATCAAATGCACCACAGTAAAACATAAAGAGTAGATTCTAAAATGTGCATGAGAGAAACGCTAGACTGCTTTAAGAGGATTTCCAATTAGACTCATAGCAGACTTCTCATCAGAAACCCTATAGGCTAGGAGGGAATGGCGTGATATAGCCCAAGTACTAAGAGAAAAAAATTCCATGCCAGAATATTATATCCTGCAAAGCTCTCATTTGTGAATGAAGGTGAAATAAAGACTTTCCATAACAAACAGAAATTGAAAGAATTTGTCAACTACCTGTCCAGCACTCTAAAGATGCTTACGGATATGTTGCACACAGAAACACGGTCATTACTATGAAAGAAGGTAAAGAAAGAAAATGTCAGTAAAAGACTAAAGGAAACTCAAAGTAAAAATGAAGAATATTTTTGGAAAAATGGCAGGGCAAAGTCACAACTTACCAATATTCACCTTGAATATAAATGATCTCAACTCCTCAGTTAAAAGACACATACTGGCTGAATGGATTAAAAACAAAACCCATCAATTTGCTGCCTATAAGAAACACGTCTCACCAACAAAGATGCACACAGGCTGAAAGTGAAAGGATGGAAAAGATATTCCATGCTTATAGAAACCAAAAAAAGAGCTGATGTAGCCATCATAATATCAGGCAAAATAGATTTTTAACACAAAAACTGTTAGAAGAGACAAGTGCACTATATAATGATTAAAGGGTCAATTCAACAGGAAGATGTAACTATTATAAATGTATGTGCACCTAATTACATGGCACCTGGCTGTTTAAAAGAAATGTTAAGGGATTTAAAGTTTTTGCGAAACTGTCGAACTTTTTCCACAGCAGCCAAGCTATATTACAATTCTACCTTCAGTGTACAAGGTTTCTAATTCCTGTACAGCTTTTGCAACATTGATTCTCTATTTATTAAAAATTATAGACATCGTAGTAAATGTGAAGAAGTATCTCAGTAAGCTGTTGATTTGCATTTTCCTCATAATAAAATGATATTGAGTGTCTCTATCATTTTCCTATTTGTATTTTTTATTTGGAGGAATGTCTATTCAATTCCTTTTATTAAAATAGGATGGGTGTTTATGGAGTTCTTTATATAGTCAGTAGATCCTTATTGGACATACTTTATAAATATTTTCTTCTACCTCATATTTCATATTTTTACTTTCTTGATAATGTCCTTAGATGTATAAAAGTTCTTAATTTTGAAGAAGCCTAATTGATCTGTTTTTCCTTTTGTTACCTGTTTTTGGTGTCATACCTAAGACTCCATCACCAAGTCACAAGGATGTTAATTTCTGTATTTCTTCTAGGCGTTTTATGGTTTTAGCATTTATATTTGGCCTGTTGATGCATTTTGCAGTAATATTTGATATAGAGTGAGTTGGAGTCCACCTTCATTGTTTTCCCTGTGACATTTGGTTGTCCCTGTACCATTAGTGGAAGAGATCATTTTAGCACTCTTGTTGAGAATCATTAGGCCGTAGATATTAATGTGTATTTCTGGATTCTCCAGTTCTATTTCATTGCTATGTATCTATCCTTACGTCAGTTGTACAGTTTTAAGTAGTTGTAACTTAGTAAGTGACAAAGTTGGGAAATATGAGTTCTCCAATTTGGTTCCTCATTTTCAATCTTGTTTTGGGTATTCAGGTTCCCTGTAGTTCTGTGTGAATTTGAGGATTGACTTTTCTGTTTCTTCAAAAATCCTATTAACGTTTTGATAAGGATTGCATCAAATATGTAGTATTGCCTTTTGAACAATGTTAAATCTTCCAATCCATGAACATGGGAAGTCTTTCCATTTATTTAGGTTATCTTTAATTTCTTTTGGTAATATTTTGTACTTTCAGTGTAGCAATTAACACACCTTTTACTTTCTTGGTTAAATTTATTCCTAAGTATTTTATTTCTTTTCGATACTGTTGTAAATGTATTTTTTTTCTTAATTTCCTTTGGGGATTGTTCATGGCTAGGGTATAGAAACTCAACTGTGAGTGTATTGATTTTATTTTTGCCCTGAAACTACTGAATTCATTTGTTAGTCCTAGTAGGTTTTGTTTTAAGATTTATTTATTTGATAAGACAGTTACAGAGAGAGAGGGAGAGTCAGAGTGAGAGCAAGGAGCAAGACCTTCCATCCTCTGGTTACTCTCCAAATGGCTGCAACGGCAAGGCGTGGGCTAGGCTGAAGCCAGGAGTCTGGAACTCTATTCAGGTCTCTTAGGTACTTAGACTGTCTTCTGCTTTTCTTCAGGTGCTTCAGCAGGGCTCTGGGTTGCAAGTGGAGTAGCAGGGACTTGAAACAGTGCTTATATGGTATGCTGATGTTGCAGGTGGCAGTTTAATCTGCTGTGCCATAATGCTGACCCTGGTGTCTTTGTTTGTTTATTTATTTATTTATTCAATTTTGGTGAGGATCCTTTGGGATTTTCTCTCTATAGCATCATGTCATATGTAAATAGACATAATATTCCTTTCCAATTTGGATGCCTTTTATTTCGTGTCTAATGGCTATGACTAGAACATCTAGTACAGAGTTGAATGGTAGTAAAGTAGACATTCTTGCCTTGTTGATGGTCTTTTACCACTGAGTAGGATATAACTTGTGGTTTTTCATAAATGCCCTTAAGTGTTTTTTTAAAATTAGGAAAGTGTTGAATTTTATATTATTTTTCTGTATTTTGTTTACCTCAGAACTAATCTTTATTATTTTCTTCTTCCTTACTTCCTTGAAGTGTACCACTGCTCTTTTGTTTTTCATCTTCCAAAGTGTAGCATCATTGAGAGATTTCTTTTTATGTAGACATTTATTGCTACAAATTTTCCTCTGAACATTTTTCACTGCATCCCATAAGTTTTTGTTGTGTTTTCATTTCAGTTCATCTCTATTTTGTAACTTCTCTTACAGGTTTTTCATTCATTGATATGTAAGAGTGTATTGCAGCCGGCGCCGTGGCTCAACAGGCTAATCCTCTGCCTTGCGGCGCCGGCACACCAGGTTCTAGTCACGGTTGGGGCACTGGATTCTGTCCCGGTTGCCCCTCTTCCAGGCCAGCTCTCTGCTGTGGCCAGGGAGTGCAGTGGAGGATGGCCCAAGTGCTTGGGCCCTGCACCCCATGGGAGACCAGGATAAGCACCTGACTCCTGCCTTCGGATCAGTGTGGTGCGCCGGCGCAGTGCACCGGCCGCAGCAGCCATTGGAGGGTGAACCAGCAGCAAAGGAAGACCTTTCTCTCTGTCTCTGTCTCTCTCTCACTGTCCACTCTGCCTGTCAAAAATAATAATTAAAAAGAAAAAAGAGTGTATTGCTTATGTAATGTCTTCTGTGTCTTGTTTTAATTTGAAAAATTTTTACTGCAAATTGGCAAAAGTAAGTCCTTTCATTTCAGTGATTTCTTTAAGTATAAATATACTAAACTCTCCAATCAAAAGGCAAGACCCAGCTATATTGGTAGAAAGGGTGGACAAAAGCATAAAATCCAACTGTATTGAGTCCATGCTAGACTCTTTAGAGCCAAAGACACAAATGTTGAATGTCAAAGTATGGAAAATATATTCCATGCAAATAGTAACCGATTGAGAACTTCGTGGCTATTTTAATATCAGATGAAACTTTAAATTTTGAGCCATTACCCAAATGATACACTAATTTCTTGTTGGGAATTGTCCATGGTCATAGTCTTACTAATATTGCAAAAATGGGTGAACTATTGAACATTAGATTGTTTGACAATAAGTGAATGATATTGTTTTATTTTGGTTTGATAGCACTGGTACATTAAATCTCTCACATAAGCTGAATTTTCTAGTTTAGACTTTGTCTCTTATCTACTTAAAAACCTAAATTTCCTTGACTTTCCTCTGGGCCATAAGAAGCCAACTTTTAAGTCATATAATCCTATCCCAATTCTTGCCATCCAACTTCAAATGGGTTACAATTGCTAGCAAGAAAATAATCCTGTGTCATAGTGTGAAATTTAAATTGGTAGGCTTGTGTTCTGGTAGCCCTCAGTGTGAGCCTTCAATAATGCATTTATTTTCTTGGCCTGTGTACTCATTTGTAAAATGGGGGTTGTAGGAGTATTTAGTCAGTAGTATGATTCTTTAATTCACTCAAGAAATGTCTGGTGTCATTCATCTACCAGTCACATTGTAATCTTGCTTATATAATACTAAATAAAACAATGTCTCAGCCCTCACGATTGTGAACACAGGATGAGAATGTGGAAAGCTAATGCCTATGTCCTAATACTTAATGTTTTTGACCCATATCTTTTTTCTTTCTGAACTTTGCTCATTTCATTGTTTTTTACTTGTCTTCCTAATTTAGACTTTCATTTTTATAATTCCTCAAGACAATTGATTTTTCTCAAGTTCCACCTAAATCTTGTCTCCTTACATTTCCTTTCTTCCTTCCTTCCTTCCCTCTTTTTCTTTATCTTTCTTTCTTTTCTTCCCTCCCCTCCCCTTCTTCCTTTACTTCTTTTCTTCCTCCCTCCCTCCCTTTCCCGTTCTCCCTTCTTTCTTCCTTTCTCTTCCCTTCCTCCCCCTCTCTCTCTCCCTCTCTTTTCTTCCTTTCTTTCTCTTCCCTCCCTCCCTTCTTTCCTTCCTTCCTTTCTTTCTTTTCTTTTCTTTCTTTCACTTATTTGAAAGGCAGAGTTACAGAGAGGGAGAGAAGTCTTCCATGCACTGGTTCACTCTCCAGATGGCTGTATGTCCAGAGCTGTGCCAATCCAAAGCTAGGAGCCAGGAGCTTCTGCCAGGTTTTCCATGTGGGTGCAGGGGCCTAAGGACTTAGGTCATCTACTGCTTTCCCAGGCCATAGCAGAAAGCTGGATTGGAAGTGGAATAACTGGAACTCAAATCAGCACTCACATGAGATGCTGGCACTACAGGCTGCATCTTTACCTGCTATGCCACAGCTCCAGCCACCCTACATTTTCAATTTTAAATGACTCCAAATCACACATTACTGAATTTGAACTTCTTGACCTAACTTCATGGTTTCTAATCTGACCACTGAGCATCAATCACAGTAATTTTATTGAGCATTTACTTTGTAAATGGCACATCTAAGATCTTCACATGTATCCTTTTTTCATCTTTGTAACTGTCTTAAGTGTTAAGTACTTTTATTATCTACTTTTTGTGTATTAAAAAAGATGAGGCACAGAAAAGTTAAACAACATGCATAGAATAATTTGCAGCTAGGATGTGTCAAAGACTTGAATCAAATTCCGTCCCAATAGTTAGTATTCTTAATCACCACACTATACCAATACCTCCATTTGAACACTGCTGTATCTTCTTTCCCTTTTTCTTCTCTAGGTTTGTTTTGATTCTTTTTTAGGAATGCCTTTTTCCATATCTATACTGTGTGTTCACATTATACCTGTTATTCAAACACATTACCACTCAAACCTGCAGCTTTTGTTTACATGTGGCCTTCCTCTGGTGGTGGGATCATTGCTGAGGATATTCTGTCTTAGAAATGCCACGCATTTTATTTTTCCACTTGATTATTGTTTAAAGCCCTTGCCTACACTTCTGCTAAATGAAGGTCTTTTTACTTGTTGATTCTTTATTGGAGCATCAAGTCCTTGATTGTAAAGTAAATTAAAGATATGTTATCTCAGAAGTGAAGAGGAAAGGGAGAAGGAGGGAAGGGAGAAGGAAGGGAATATCATTATATTCTCAGAATTGTATCTAAGAACTGTATTTATATTGAATCTTTTGAAAACTAAAAGTTAAATATAATAAAAAAATGCATATTGTTATGATTTTTTGTTTCCTTTCATTTAAAAAAGTCCTTTTGGTTCTACTAAAGAGTTTTAAGGAAATTGAAGTTTCCATGGCCAGACTAACAATTTGTCTTGCATTGTTTACAGTTGTTTAAAAGCATTAGTCTAGCTATAAAAAAATAAAATCTTCTTGTGTACCTTTAACACATAAAATCACCTCTTGATTTTGGATAGTTCACATAAATATATAGGACAGGCTACATTGTGAGGCTTAAAAAGGAAATAAAAATAATGTCTTAAAATGAATGTCATTTTTATTAGGTGTCTGAGCTCAGGACAGGAGCTGTAGAAGGACTAGCCAAGCTGATGTTCTCTGGACTTTTGGTCAGCAGTAGGATTCTTTCTCGTCTTATTTTGTTATGGTACAATCCTGTGACTGAAGAGGATGTTCGACTTCGACATTGCCTAGGCGTGTTCTTCCCCATGTTTGCATATGCAAGCAGGTATTCAGTAATACTAAAACCTGATTTGAGGTCATATTCTGGCCCCTAATGAGTTATGTCTGTAATGTCATTTTGTTTTTGATAGTCTGTCTTCAGTGGATAAATTATGAAATGTGAAGAGTTTATATATGTCTTATCTGCCTGAATTATTTGGCTCCTTCCTGGATGAAAATGTACTTTATGGGGTGAATTTTACACTTCTGTCTGCTAACATTTTCTAATTTTTTTTCAATAGGACGAATCAGGAATGCTTTGAAGAAGCTTTTCTTCCAACTCTGCAAACACTGGCCAATGCTCCTGCTTCTTCTCCTTTAGCTGAAATAGATATCACAAATGTTGCTGAATTACTTGTAGATTTGACAAGACCAAGTGGATTAAACCCTCAAGCCAAGTATTCCCAAGATTATCAGGTGGATGAATATGTTAGCCTGGGAATGGTTAGGATGATGACAATATGTAGACCACTATTTTGGCAAAATATTCCTTCTCTTCAAAATAGTGGAGTGTTGTGTTTTGATTTTGAGATTCATGTTTAGTATGAAAAAGAAAATTATGTTTCAGGAAATGTGGAGACATCAAACGGAAAAGCTGATGCTAACATTTTTGCTCCTGAAATTACAAAAAATTCATTAGCCCCATTTATCCCTTTGCCACTTAATATTGCCTGAAAATCACTGATGGATGACTTTTGTTATCCCAGGACTCATTGAGTCTTCAAATTTTGGCTTACTTGTTATGCTGCTGCTTATCAAAGACTGGAACTCATCTCAAGCTTATTTTGGTTTTTAATTCAAAGATGACAAATCAGCTGCAAACTGAACCACAGATTAAATTTGGTTTTTAAATCCTTCAATGGCATGATTTCTGATATAAATGATTAAACTGAAAGTTTTGCTGTTCTCTCTTATTTAGTGACTATGTACTTTGCTCAAATCACAATGTTATTGGAAAGATAAGATTAGAAAGGATATTAGGCAAAATGTAGTAAGGGGTCAGTGACAGAGTCAGTAAGTACTTTTAGGACTTTTACAGTAGGGCAAATTCATAGGGATGATGAGTATAGCACTGATAGTTACAAAATTTTTTGAATAAAGTTCATTTAGGCCTTGTTGGATTTGGGGAGCAGTATAGAAAGGAAAGATATTTTAGTAAAGGTGATAAATGTAGAATTGTTATGTCACTTTTGTTGAGAAACTGGCAAAATCATTCTGGCTAAGGATCCTAAAGACGACATAATTTTGGGAGTAAATTATAGATTGCTAAGGGGCCAAAGTGTAGGAAATTTTGAGTTGGCCTCATTTGCAGTGAGTAACTGTATAGAAGAATCATAAAAGTTGTACTGGTTACAGAGGACCAGAAGAGCTGTTAGTATAATTTGAGAGTACTCTCATGATAAACGTTGGAGGAAAGGCATGTACTTTGGGGCATAGGACCAAGTTTAACTACCAGGCAAATAGGCCCTGGCTGGTAACTTTAGAAGTTCAGAACTTGGATCTGCCTTTGAGTTGCCCGGAATTGAGAAAAGTTGGGCCACTGTACCTATGCTGTAGCTAATCATTGGATATAGACTGATCATTGAGGGAGGAGGTTTGACCTTAGGCAGTGTCCACTGTCACTTGCTTGTATCACTCTTATAACTGGGAACTTTCATCCTCTAAAAGGTGCAATACCCGGAATGAGTGCTTTAGTCCTAAAAGGGGTGGATCTGGAATGCTGTAGTACAGCATTTACCACAGAAAGTTAGGAGGAGAACTTATTTTGGGGCAAAAGGTAGATTTTAAATTTGGTTTTAGACATTTTGCATTTGGGATTATAGTAAAATGATTGGAAATGTTTGCTAGCTGTATTGTATTCATTTTGAACTTGCATAGAATTTTCCCTTAATTTTCTAGGCCTTTACAGTACATGACAATTTGGCTATAAAAATTTGCAATGAGATCTTAACAAGTCCATGCTCACCAGAGGTTCGCATCTATACAAAAGCCTTGAATTCTTTAGAACTAAGTAGCAATATTGCAAAAGATCTTCTGGTTCTCTTGGATGAGATTCTGGAGGTAAGATATTTTCAAATTACTCTTAATTAATTAGTATATGTTGATATTTATGCAATAGAATTTACAGGGATATATTAATTTATATGTGTTAGCATATTATGACTGCTCATTTGAAGCAGTCATAATATGCAACAAGATGGAGGAATCTGGAAAACATCATGCTGAGTGAATTAACCAGTCCCAAAGAGACAAATATCATTTGTTTTCCCTGATCGGCAACAACTGAGCACCAAAGGGGAAACCTGTTGAAGTGAAATGGACACTATAAGAAACAGTGACCTGATCAGCTCTTGTCCTGACTCTAGATGTACAATGTAATACTTTATCCTTTTTAGTATTTGTTGTTGTTGTTGTTCTAGTACTAGTGGTTGAACTCTGTAATTAACACACGATTATTCTTAGGTGTTTAAATTTTAACTGAAAAGTGATCCCTGTTAAATTTAAGAGTGGAAAAAGAGAGGGAGGAGATGTACAAGTTGGGACATGCTCAATCAGACTTGCCCCAAATGATGGAGTTAGAAATATGCCAGGGAATTCCAATACAATCCCATCAAGGTGGCATGTACCAATGCCATCTCACTAGTCCATGTGATCAATTTCAGTTCACAATTGATGGCTCTGATAGGTCTAAGAGTCAAAGGGATCACACAAACAAGACTAGTGTCTGTTAATACTAACTGATAGAATCAAAAAGGGAAAGATCCAACATGGGAAGTGGAATACACAGCAGTTCTTTCAATGTTTTATGTAATTTTTAGAATGCTTTTTTTTATGTAAGCTTTTATTTTTTAAGATTTATTTTATTTGAAAGAGTTAGAGAGAGGCAGAGGCAGAGAGAGAGAGAGAGAGAGAGAGAGGTCTTCCATCCACTGGTTCGCTCCCCAGATGGCCACATTTACCAGAGCTGTGCCAATCCAAAGCCAGGAACCAGGAGCTTCCTCTGGGTCTCCCACTCAGGTGCAGGGGCCCAAGGAGTTGGGCCCCTTCTGCTGTTTTTCCAGGCCATAGCAGAGAGCTGGGTTTGAAGTGAAATAGTGGAACTTGAACTGGTGCCCATGTGGGATGCTGGCACTGCAGGTGGCAGCTTTACTCGCTATGCCACAGCACCAGCCCTTATTATTATTTTAAAAATTATTTGAGAAACAGAGTGGACTACCATCTGCTGGTTCACTCCCCAGATGAGTATAACAGACCTGTAAAGCCAGGAGATAGGAACTCAATCCAGATCTCCCATGTAGATCCCAGGAACCCAATTACTTGAGCCACTACTTCTGCCTCCCAGTGTTTGCGCTAGCAGGAAGCTGGGGTGAGGAATTGGAGGTGAGTATCAAATTCATGTACTCCCATATGGGATATAAATGTCTTAACTAGCCTTTTACTGCTAGGCTAAATGCTAACCCCTCAAATGTTGTAATATTGGTATATAACTTTTTTGGAGGAAGATTAGAATATGTGTATTTCAAATATATTAATGTTCTCTTTTTGTAGGAAGTAAAAGACAGGACATGTCTAAAAGCTTTGGAGAAAATCAAGGTTCAATTAGAAAAAGAAAATAAAGAATTTGATGACCAAACTGTGGCAGTGCAGGAAGCCAGTATAACCACAACTGGTTTTCAAAATGAAGATGGTAATGACCAGAATATTTATAACATTCTAACCTTTTCATCTTATTTTTTTTCCTTCTAATGTATTTGGTTGGATGTAATAAATGAATGAAAACTTTTTTCTACTTAATTACCTTGGAATAGAGCATTATTCATTCTGATAGTGTTTATTCTACTTTTTAAGTTGAATAAGTATACATTTCAAGTATGAAAGCATACATTTCTCATCATATAACCATATTTTCAGGAGTTCTGATTGTTTCCAGTACTCACATTTTTTGGAACAGTGATTTATAACCTCTCAATAGCTTGCTAAGTGTCATGTCTATGAAATATTGACTTGAAAAGACCATTTGAAATATTTCATGAAGATATATTTTATTTAGATTGTTATATTGTTTTCTTTAATAGAAAATAATAAAGAAGTATACATGACTCCTCGCAGGGATGTAAAACCAACCTGGATGTCAAGCTCTACTCAGCAAAAGACTAATAGAGGTAGTGTACTGATTGACTAGCTTTGCAGTAAAACTGTCTTCAATTTTGTCTCCTAATGCAAAATCCTTACTCTCTAAGTTTATCCTTGTTTCCTTAGGGATAAAGTTTTTTCAGTGTCTTTGGTAGCCTTTTTAATTCTTTAAGTTGGTATTAGTTTTTGCCTAGTGTCTAAAGATTATGAAATCAGTATTCCAAATGCTTTTGCTTAAGGACTAGATTTGGTTAAATAATGATTTTATATTACCAGTTATTATGTTATTTTATGATGGCTAAGCATTTTTTTTTGTTTAATCCATGTAGCATTTTTGGGCTTTCTTTTTTAAAGGTAAGGTTTTTTGTTTTTTTTTTATTTGACAGAGTTATAGACAGTGAGAGAGACAGACAGAGAGAAAGGTCTTCATTGTGTTGGTTTACTCCCCAAATGGCTGCTACGGCCGGCGCTGCGCCGATCCAAAGCCAAGAGCCAGGTGCTTCCTTCTGGTCTCCCATGCAGCCTGGGGCCCAAGCACTTGGGCCATCCTCCACTGCCCTCCCAGGCCACAGCAGAGAGCTGGACTGGAAGAAGAGCAACCGGGACTAGAACCCGGCACCCATATGGGATTCCGGCGCCACAGGTGGAGGATTTACCAAGTGAGCCACGGCGCTGGCCCTGGGCTTTTTCTGTTGTTTTCCCCCCATTGTATTTCATATTTATGTGATAATTTATATCCTGATGCATATCCAACAATAGGGGATTTGTTGGAATAAAGGAAGTATTGACTCTTGGGAGGGCTTTTATTTTATTATTTTATTTTACAAAAGCAATGCATGCTTATTACAGAGGAATCAAAAAGTACATCCAAGAAAACTGTCATAAAGAACACTAATATTTTTAAAAAAAGAAAACTAATAATGCCAATCATGAATTTAATCTTTGAAAAATAGCTTTAAAGGCCTTTTTCTATATAGATGTAATTTTTTTCTAAAATGGAATGTGGCCACATTTTTTTTTGTAACCAACTATTTAGATATCAATTACTAGATATTGTTCTACAGTAGTCCCATATTGTTGGATGTTTTCTTGGGAATAAATGCATTAGTAAAAATAAGTAATGTGCAGAAAAAGCAAAAGTGTAACATGAATAAGGGTGTGTATATATATATATATATATTTCAAATTGTCATACTGAACAATTTCAGGAGATTGTTTTAAATAGTACACCATGAGAATTTCATCCTTTTTTGAATAGTCTAAACTTCATGTATACATGCTTATTTTTTATCATAAATGAGGAATATCACAGGCCATGCTGTCATCTTAACCTTTTAAATTTCCATCATGTAAAAGTTTTACAACCCTTGGTACATAAAGTATCTAATTTTCATATTGAAATATATTCTAGAACACCCATAATTGAATTGTGTATGTACAAATATAAGTCACTACCTTAGTGATGAAAGTTATTTTTAGAACCTGTTTGTTTCTCACCAACCTTTATAATCTTAATTTTCACAGTCTGTGTACCTTTTGTTACAGCAGTGATATTAAACATGTTTTTTCAGATGCTCCTGTACCCAGATACATTGACCTAAAATATGACTCCTTGTAACTTGTAACTTCCATATTTCCCTTGCCCATTATTGTGTTTATAAAAGAAAGTAATGTAAATTTTACTTTTACTTGGGTTCCTTTCTCTCTGGTGATCCTAATTGGTATCAAGGTAGCAGAGAACCAGTAGGAAATAAAAAGAAAATTGAAATGATAAAATAAAGGATTTATATAACCTGGAAACTAGAGTAAAACTAATATGTAATTGATAATAAATTGATAGTGAATTATATTGTCTTTAAGGACGGAAAAAAGTGACAGCTTCAGCAAGGATGAACAGGAGACGTCAGACTGGTGAGGCTGAATGTGAAAGGTAAGCTTTGCATGTAAAAAAGTCATTTTTCTGTGAATGAGAGAAACTCAATATATAACAATATAGTGAAAAGTAAAAATAGCCATGCCTTGGTCATATGAGGGATCTTCAGAAAGTTCTTAGACAATGTTTATTATGAAAAAATTATGCATGGACTTCAAAAATTTATTTTGGTGCAAGGAAATTATCTCTTCCTTTGTTTCCAAAAACTTTGTAGAGTACCACATATAGTTGAGAATTTCATCATCAATAGTATTTGAATTTTGATGGCTTATGTCTTTTTGCCTTTAGTAATAGGTAATCATCTTTAATATATTCTCGCAATTTGATTCCTGATTGAGCTTGAATTAGCAGTCTTGATTTAGATAACATTTGGGTTCTCTACATTTACAATGATAGAATTCTGCCCATAATTTGGATATACTGGTGGTATGACAGATGCTTATTTGTTTTTTGTCAGTTATGCCACTGCTGGAACTTTTTTTAATTATCTTGCATTTATCTGTCTATTGATTGGTAAAATTATTTTATGTATATTTTCACTACATATATTTATTATGTCTTGATTAAATTTAGTTTCTTTGACAAACTTGTTTATAGAATTTTAGGAATTTATTGCCTGAATCAAAATAAATATTTTCCCACATCTCAATTCCTAAGAAAAACTTTGGGGAAGGTGTATGGTTCTTGTTTAATTACAAGATTGATTAAAGAAGTTTGGAGAATATATTTTTTATCCCCCTCATCCTCCGATATAATACTAGGTTCCATATAGTATATCACAAAATTAGGTTGGGCTTTCTGTGACTGATTTTTTTTGGATAGCCAGTCACTCTTTTTTGATTATTGTTTTAAGATTTTTAGCTGTAAGTTTAGTTAATGGGATCTATCAATCACATAGTATTAGAATGTCATCAGAAACAAAAAATGTTTTATTTATAAACTAGTTTTAAAGCTTGTACCTAAATTGGTGTATTTTCAACATCTGTTTAGTGATCATGAAGTTCCAGAACCAGAATCAGAAATGAAGATGAGATTACCAAGACGAGCCAAAACAGCAGCACTAGAAAAAAGTAAACTTAACCTTGCACAATTTCTCAACAAAGATACAAGTTAGGAGAGATATTGAAGGTAGAGTCCTTTAAAAATCTGTTTAGTTCTTTGAAGAAAATTATAAATAAAGTTATGCTTGTGTCTAAATCAGTAAAAGTCTGATGTCTTTCTGAAGACTTCTCACTGTATGATGCCACATAACTTCGTTTTACAGCCCCAAATTACTGTCACTTGTAATAAAGCGCAAGGACATTCATTTGTGGTACAGAGACCAGCTGCATCAGAACCTGAGGTCCCAGAGATCTGCTTTTTAAATGTTCCCAGGTGATTCTTACGGACTGTTAAGTAAAGCCACAGTATTACGGGAAATTTGGAAGTGTAACTAGTTTGTAGCTTGCATTTGAGAAGCTCATGACTCAGATGGAGCAGACCCAATACAGATCAGAGTGTCTCAGAACATCTTAAATAACTGACATTTCAAGGGTAAATGAAATACCACAAACTGGTAGGATGAACTTACCACCAGTGAGGAGGACCAGTACAACAAACCTTGCAAGTTCCACAGTTAACGGTTTTGTGATTGTATATAAAAAACATTTGTGATAATGCTACCTCATTGGGTAATCTCACTTCCTAAAGTATTTTGCATATGGGAGTTCTTATTTGAGAATGTTTCTTGGATTAGTGAGATCTTCACATATATATTAATTGTGAAACTGTTTTCTGTGTTTTTGGCACAACAAAAAATATTTTATTTACCATGGATAGTAATACTATTGGCAGCAACTGACAGGAAGTCTTTACTAATTTATGAGCACTGGTTTTTCACTATTAATCAATTTAATTTATCTTTTGAAATTGGCACTTGTCTGATGAAACACTGTATGAAACTGGTCTTCTTTCTGCAACACCCAACAAAACACCTTTTTCTTATTCCTCTGATAATTTTTATTATTCAGAATAGAAATTTCTTAACATGATCTTTTTTAATAATAATTGTGCTTTTTAAAGTTTACTTACCAGAGGCCATTTATTTAAGTTGATATTCTAAGATAGAGCTAAAGTAAAATCATTGGTTTTTAGAATCAAATCGCTGTTAAATAACATGTGCTTCACAGACTTAGAAATAAAAGTCAAAATTACAAAGCAAGAATGCTTATTAAATGAAAAGGTAGATATGTTAAAGATATCAATGAAAAATGGATGATTGTTCTTCATTCTGTTGGCTCTTTTTCTGTGCTTCAAATTCTTTAAGAGTCTTCGTTAAGTCCCTGTCATTTAAAAAATAATTGGGGAAGGAGTAGGAGGGAAAGGACTGAAATGGTATATAAAGTGTGTCCTGAGGACAAGTCTTCAGAAACACAATAAACAAAATCCCACTAACACATGGCCATAAAGGCAAAGGAGCTATATTCTTATATTGACCACCATACCAAAGCTTGTTTTTTCTGGCATGGGAAAAATACATTATAAGCACCAAACCTTCAGTATTTTGATCAAATTTTAGACAATCATGTAGCCATGGCTGAAGCTATGCTTCACATCAATGAAAGGTAGGAAGAAATATTACCCTGCTTTTAAAAGACATCTCTTTATAAACTTTTAAAGAAATGGCTAAAATACAATAAAACCAACAGATGTAAATCCATACCATTTTTCATTCAAAACTGGTAATTTACAGAAACCAAACAGTATTTTGTCTACCATGAGGCACAGATTTGCAGAAGAGTAAACATGCAATTGTGCCATAGCTTACAGCCCACAGACTATAGGTTTAAAATACAGAGAACTGATCAGCTCAAATTCTCCTATGAATGGAAACATGCTTTTGAATGACAAAGTATGATCAATTATTTTTCTATACATATGTAACTTTGAAAGTGAAATTACTTCCAAGAAATACCTTGCCTTTTCTTTTACCAATTTGCTTCGAGGTAGTTGGTATCCACCTGTTACACAACTGTTCGTAGGTCAGATCATCATCACAAATCTTTACAATACTAGCTTTCTAAATCACATAATGTTATATATTAAAACTTTATGCACAGAAATAAAACTTAGACACTTATGTATTTAAACTTAGGGCATAAAAAATTCACAAAATACCATTAAAAAGAGAAACATCAAAGTCTGTACTGTAAAATTCCACAATGATCAGGTGTAAAACATGTAAAAAAATAATCAAAATGATTAATGCTAATGATTTTCTATATAAAGACAAATCACGGGGCTAGAAATATTTTAAAGATCAACTGATAAATGCTTATTGTCAGCAGAATTATTGATGTACAAAATAAGGATAGTGTAAGAACTGTAATCTATTTCTCTTCACTTTTGAGATTTTGGTTATGAACTGTACAGCTTGTGAGAGATGCTGCTGTCAAATTCAGATTCCATTCAATGGGACGATTAAGGCACATCTTAATGGGGCTCAAAGGGCAACTTGCTGTAGTCCCATCAGACAAATTCAGTTTCTCATCAGTTTTCATTTGTAGCATGCTGGAAAAAAGAAAAGTGTAGGGTATTTTAGTTTTACTTTAATTTCTAAGAAATTAATCAACCTTAGAAAATCCAGTATTGCTGTTTGGACCTCTAAGTATTAAAGCATTTACTGGCCCTCAAGTATGAGAGTTTTCTCTTCTGCCTCCTTCTGAATACAATGAACAGTGCCACATGTAATCAAGGAAAATTGAGAGGTCACTGGACAAAAACCTTACCTATGTGGATTACATAATTATACTCAGAAAGGACATTATTTAGGCCTGGAAGAGTTCAACATTATTGAGCCTGGAAGAGTTCAACACTTTTAACTTGTTTTATGATGTCTTCAGGTCAGAACCACTTTGAGAAAAGAAGGAATTAACATTTGTTGAATTACATAGTATGTTCCAGGCATTCACATGTGTTGACTGATTTGAATTAACCAAGCAAAGTTGGTATATTTACAATAACTGATAATATATAAAAGTGAGTCTCTAAGACATAAGTATAAATATACCTGAGGTCACATAATTGGAATGCAGCTCTTGTTCTTTCCATTATAGCTTGTCTACTAGCTCTCTGATAAATCATCAGTAGAAAAAAATATTCCAGTTTTGATGGTGGAAAAGCATCAATTTGTTTACGTCACATGGTGGCCAGCTTACCAGAAGAAGCCATGTGGTATCCATAGGATACTTATTATATGTGTTTATTTCAAGTATTTTTACACCGCTGGAAGTTTTTACCTTGATTGGATTTATATTAAGTTGATCAGATCTCTTCAACACTATTCTCTAATGTATACTCTCTGTTCTGGGCAGATTGTTGTCTTCTTTCATAAGCTTAATGAGCACAGACTGTTGTTCCCCACCTAGGGTGCCCTGCTTCCTGCTCTGTTAACCAAACCTGTTAATGCTTCAAGGCCTGATTCAAATATCAGAACATCTCTAAGCATGTTTAGTAAAGTATATTGCTCTTGACTGTCAACTGCTCTGTTCTCCACTGTATTTAAATTTGAGAGGCAGAGAGAATATGTGTGCTCTCATCACTGGTTAACTCCTGAAAATATGTCCCAAGGTTGGGGCTGGGCTGGGGTCAAAGCTATACAAATTTCCCACATAGGTGGCAGAAACAAATATTTGAATGATTACCCCTGCCTCCCAGAGTCTGCTGATATTGTCAGGAAGCTGGAGTCTGAAGATAGAGTCTGGAACTGAAACCAGGTACTCCTATGTGGTATAGAAGCATCTTAACTGCTAGATTAAATGCCTGCCCCTCCACTATTGTTTTATCTCAGTCTTGAGAATCCCTTCAAGATCTGAAGGAAGGGGGTGTTAGCTTTCTTAATTCTCTGGCGATAAGCTCAGTGCTGAATACACAGTAGCTAATCAGTATATAATGATAGAGCACTACTTCTTAACAATCACGGAAACTTGAGTCCAAAAGTTAGTTCACCATATATGTAATCACCAGACTGTTTATATAAACTATTCAATATCACTATACATTAGTTAACATTTAGCTGTGGTTAGTTTAGTTCCAGTGTACCACTCCTATGCTATCTCAGATGTAACTCTTTGAACTTTGTTACTAGTAATGAGAATACTGAGCTGTCTACTATTTAAATGACTTGACTTGGTAGATTTGAGAAATGGCAGCATCCAGACTTCAGTAACAGTTTTTGATTGCTCCTTGCAACTTTAGCCCTATACTTTGCAACTTTGCCCTATAGTAAGCTAAATCTGTAGGTCATGTTTTAACACGGCTATTCTCACCGGTTTTCCCCAGAAAAGCAGTCCCAGTTTCACTGACCTGATTTCAGTTTGTATAAACAGATACTAGAAAAAATGAAATATTACAAGGTAGCTAAGTGCCCATCAAAAATGGTAATGTCATACAAAGCCAAAACAGATGGGAATAATAGGGAGGTATTTAAAGTAAATCACAGCTTGATATGTGATAGGTGAAGTAAAATGTATTTTCATTTCTACAAGAAATTTTAACTAATGTTTGAAAATATTTATATGGATTATTACTATCATTGGATTAAGGATCTGAATAACCTCAAGAATTTGTTTTTCAGGTTAGCAAATCAGATAAAGCACAAATATTTTCCATCCTCCAATGACTATCAGTCTTCATATTTTGATTACTTATATTTTCAAAGCAGGTGTTTCTCATTTTGAGAAAATCTAAGGTAAGCAACAGAAATACAATAGTATGAATAAGTACAGTTTAGTACCTAAGTATATCAAGTAGTAAACTAAGAAAATCAAGGTATAACAAATCATGATCATAAAGACAGTCTCTTGCTATTTGACAATATGTAATCATAAGAATGATACTTTAAAATGACTGAAGATGACAATACAACCATATCAAAACTTATGGGATACAGAAAAAGCAGTGTTAAGAGGGAAGTATACAGTAACTAGTGCCTACATCAAGAAATTGGGAAGATAATCAAATACATGAGCTAACAGTGCATCTCAAGGACTTAGAAAAACAAAAACAAATCACACCCAAAATTAGGAGGAAAGAAATAATTCAGATCAGAGAATAAAAATGAAAACCAGTAAAGTAGATCAGTGAAATGAAGAGCTAGTTTTCTGAAAAAACAAAATTGATGCACCATTGGCCCAACTAACGAAAAAAAAAAAAATCAATGAAATCAGAGATGAAATAGGATATGTGACAATGGGTAACAGAAATAAAAGGAATCATCAGGAATTACTACAAACACCTATCTGCTAACAAATTGGAAAATCTATAAGAAATGGACACATAACAAAATTGAGACATGAAGACATAGAAAACCTAGTAAAGACCCTCCCAACAAAGAAAAGCCCAGAACTGGATGGCTTTACTGCTGAATTCCAGACATTTAAAGAACTAATTCTAATTTTTCTCAAACTATTCAATAACAATTGGAACTCCTTCTATGAGGCCAGTATACCTTAATTCCTAAACCACAAAAAGACACAACAAAGAATTATAGACCAATATCACTGATGAACATAGATGCAAAATCCTCAACAAAATACTAGTTAATCAAATTCAGCAACACATCAGAAAGATCACCTGGACCAAATGGGATTCAGTCCTGTAATGCAGGGATGGTTCAACATATGCAAATCAATAAAGGTGACACATCAAAATTAACAAATTGAAGAATAAAAACCATGTGATTATCTAAATAGATGCAGAAAAAACATCTGATAAAATACAACATCCTCTCATGATAAAAACGTTAAGCATATTCAGGGTAGAAGGAACATTTCTTAACACAAGGCAATATATGACAAATCCACAGCCAGCATCATATTGAATGGGAAAAGTTGGAATTATTTTCAATAAGATCTGAAACCAGACAAGGGCCCATTTGCAACATTGCTATGCAATATACTTCTAAAGTTTTAACCACAGCTTGGTGCTGTCAAAAGAAAAAAAAAAGGTAGACCCAATGAAACAGAATAGAAACCCCAAAAATCAATCCATGCATCTACAACCAATTTGACAAAGGAGCTAAAATCAATCCCTGGAGCAAGGAAACTTTCTTCAACAAATGGTGTTGGGAAAAGTGGGTTTCCACATGTAGAAGTGTGAAACAGGTCCCCTAACTTAAACCTTATGCAAAAATCAACTCAGAATGGATCAAGGATCTAAACCTACAATCTGGTATCATTAAATTACTAGAGGAGAACACTGGGGAAATTTGGCAAGACACTGGCATAGGCAAAGACTTCTTGGAAAAGACCCTGGAAGCACAGGCCATCAAAGTAAAATGAGACAAATGGAATACATCAAGTTGAGGAGCTTTTGCAGCGCAAAAGAAACAACAAAGTGAAGAGGCAACCAACGAATGGGAGAACATATTTGCAAACTATGCAACTGATAAAGGATTAGTATCTAGAATCTATAAAGAGCTCAAGAAATTCAACAACAACAAAACAAACAATCCAGTTAGGAAATGGGCAAAGGACTTGAAAAGGCATTTTTCTGGAGAGGAAATTCACATGGCCAATAGACACATGAAAAAATGCTCAGGATCACTAGCCATCAGGGAAATGCAAATCAAAACCATAATAAGGTTTTACCTCACTCCAGTTAGAATGGCTCTCATACAGAAATCAACAAACAACAAATGTTGGTGAGGATGTGGGGGAAAAGTACCCTAATCCACTTGGTGGGAATGTAAACTAATACAGCCATTGTGGAAGACAGTATGGAGGAGATACCTCAGAAATCTGAATATAGATCCACCATTTGACCTAGCCATCCCACCCTGGGAATTCACCCAAGGGAAATGAAATCAGCATTTGCAAGAGTGATTTGTACCCTCATGTTTGTTACAGCTCAATTCACAATAGCTAAGATATGGAATCAACTCAGATATCCATCGACCAATGACTAAAGAAAATGTGGCATATATACACTATGGAGTACTACTCTGCAATAAAAAAGAGAGTGAAATCTTGTCTTTCACATGAAAAGGGTGCAACTGGAAACCACTATACTTGGAGAAATAAGCCAGTCCCCAAAAGACAAACATGTTTTTCCCTGCTATGTGGTAATTAATAGAGTACTTAAAATATGATCTATAGGAGTGAAATTGATACTTTGAGATGTGGCTGTTTTGCACAGCTCTTAACTGTTGAGGAACAGAGTTTTTTTTTTTTGTTTTGTTTTGTTTTGTTTTTAATACACTATTTTTTGAACTCTTCACTTAGTGGAGGGTTAATCTTATGAGTACAAAGTTAACCGAAAATAGATCTTTGTAAAAAATAAGAATGGGAATATGAGAGGAAAGAGGTAGAAGGGTGGGATCATGGGCAGGAGGGAAGGTAGGGTGAGAAGTTCATTATGTTCCTGAATCTGTATATATGAAATAAATGAAATCTGTATACCTTAAATAAAATTTACAAAAAATGTAAAAAATTCTATCTTCCTGAAAAAAAGGAGGAACTCTTTTGATGGTCCTATATACCAATTATTTATGATTTAAATTAATGGTTACTGGAAATTCTAATTTTACAAAAAATTGAATATATCTTGCTGTAAGAATTCAAAACTCTTACTTGTTACTGGAGATATGTGACTGCTCAATTCTGTCACAGACAATTAACTTCATGGTAACTAACTTGGAAAACGTTTTAGTGCAAACAAGACAGGTCTGAAAATATCATTTATAGACTTACAGATTCTTTTTAAAAATTTACTCCATTTAATCTTAACCACCACTAATTAAAGCTCAGAAAAGTAAAATGGTTCACTAATTCACACAATAAATGGAAGCCTTTGTGAGGAATGAACTACTGCCCGACACTAACTCCTGAGTTGTAATGCTGTCATAATTTTTACTTCATGTTAATACTTTAGAATACTTAATATGTGAGATTTGTGGGCAAGTTTGTGGTTATAGGTTTCAGACAGAGATCCCTAAGGTGTGGAGAACTTTTCTTTCAAAGGCCATCTAGATATTTATAACATGATTTGTGGGCCAAAATTATTGACTTAAAAATTAGTCTACTATAGACTTAGTGACTTTTGAGTCCTGACTGACATTGCCTTGTCAAGGCCAGACCAAATGACTTTATGGTCCATAGGCCAGATGTTTTTCACCCTTGGTAGTCATAACCCTCTCCAGGAGAGCTGTATATTTAGTGCATGAAGTTAACTCAAAACATTAACTAAATAAAGTGTTGCTCCTCACATCCTTTAAAAAAATTAATTTTTTAAGAAATGCAAATTTCATATGTACAACTTTAGGAATATAGTTATTATTACCACCATATCTGCCCTCCCACTCCTCCTCCTCCTCCCTCTTCCCCTTCCCAGTTACATTCTCTATTAAGATTCATTTTCAATTAACTTTGTATACAGAAGGCCAACTCTATACTAAGAGATTCCAACAATTTGCACACATATGCATACACACACGCAAAAACTGAGAACCAGTATCACATTTAATTCTCATAATACAACTCACTAAGGACAGAGGACATGGGGAATGAGTGCACAGTGACTCCTGTTCTTAATTTAACAATTAACACCCTTATGTGTGATGTCAGTGACCACCTAAGGCTCTTGACATGAGCTGCCTAGGCTGTGGAAGCCTTTTGAGTCCACAAACTCCATCAGTATTTACACAAGGCTATTACCAAAATGGAAGTTCTCTCCTCCTTTTAGAGAAAGGTACATTCTTCTTTGATGGCCACTTCTTTCCACTGGGTCTCACTCACAGAGATCCTTCATGTAGAATATTTTTTTGCCACAGTGTCTTGGCTTTCCAGGTCTGAAATGCTTTCACAGCGTTGTCAGCCAGACCAGGAAGCCTTAAGGGCGATTCTAAAGCAGTTGTCATTCTATGAGTCTGCCATGTGTTCTGCTTTCCTTGTTAGAACATTCTAGAACATTTTCCTTGTTAGAACATCCTTTTTAATTCTATCTACTGTAATTACCCCACACTTGATCCTATTTATATGGTCATTTTAACACTTAATCCTATCTATATGCTCACTTTAACACTTAAGATGACGTTTGTATCACCCAGCTTAATGGCATTTGGGGTCCCATGGTAAGTTTTTAAACTGTACCCTTAGAAATTAGTCCTTAAGAATGTATGTGGAACTATATAGCTTTAGTTACAAACTTCCTCCTCCTCTTAATCCCACTCCTATTTCTTACTGAGATCCATCTTCAATCGACTTTATACATGATTAACTCTGTTAAGAGTTCAACAAATAGTATGAAGAGAAAAAAACAAAAGAACAACAACAACAAACTGTTCCTTGACAGTCACACCTCAAATCATCCCTTCTTGAAGTGTCAATTTCACTTGTACAGATTTCGTTTTAGGTGCTCTACTAGTTCTCACAAATCAGGGAGAATATATGATATTTGTTCCTTTGGGGCTGGCTTATTTCACTAAGTATGATGTTTTCCAGATTCATCTATTTTGTTGCAAATGACTGGATTTCACATCCTTTAATTCTTCAAGGAAAAAAAAAATGTTAGAGCACAAAATAATGTGTTTTTGAGAGCTACTGTAAGTAGATTCTTTATTTCAAGAGTTTCAGGGAACAAAATTCACCTTTTCAAAGAGAAAAGAAACCAGTTACAGGCAGAGTGGATGCCAGTATACAACTTGGATGTTGAAAAGTTACCATAATGTATGGGACAACATCAAATCTGAACAAATTTAACTCTACATTCTGGAGGACTGATTACTTAACTTTGGATACTATGCTTCACTCTAAGTGTTAATACCTACTGAATAGCTATTATGGCTTGGCTCTACTTTGCAGCCTGAGGTCTCTGCTAACCTATCCAAAAGTCATAAAAGGGCCTAGATAGAGGCCCTTGCCACAAAGCAAAGCAGTCAAGTTCTGTGAAGCCAACCTGGGACCATTAGCAAGTCCATGTGGTGCATACAGTCAGGATTCACTCAAATCCTTTCCTTACTCCCTTAACCAGTACCCACCTAATGCATTAGGAATATTAAAAATTAGTGTGATGGTGTCTGTCTTCAACGGTAAGAAGACAGGGAAACTATTCATAAATTAATGGAATAAAATAGTAGTATGCAATAAACATAAAAAGGAGTTAATAAGGACTAAGGAAATAAAGAGAGGGGAAATCAAGTGGGGGGACCAGGGAGGAAACCTTTCAATTTAGTCTTTATGGATGTGGATGGTGGATGTTAGTAAATGGGAGAATCTACAGAGCCTGAGTTGATTCTGAATCCAATCACTGACTAGGTAAGTACATATTCCTTAATTTTCAGGAGCTTCTGTATAACTAGAGATTTAAGATAGTGAAAGTCACCATCTCTTATGGGTAACTGGACTATTAACTGAGTTTTATATAAAGAATGTAGCAAAGAGAATAGAATGTATGTTAGTAGCCTGGCTCACTGACTGGACACATGGTAAGGGTGCAGCAAATGTGAGTTAATGCTTCTACCACTAATGAACATAAAATAAAAAGGCAGTCTTTATTGTGGATAAAATATAGCAGCTATGTGTATGATTTTTTTCTGCAAAGTCCACCATATTAGGTTCTTCTGTTTTTTGTAGATAATACAATGATTTAATGTATGTAGACAGAATGTACAGTAGTTTAATTTTGAATGTCTGGGCCTAAGGAGGGGTCAAATGTAAAAGAACTGCAGGATCTAGTAAAGTAAGAGTCTGCCAGGGTGACCTCAGGGTCTAAAATTTGAGGAAATCCTTTCTCTTGCTTGACCAACTCTAAGTTAGACTGTAGTTTTTCATTTTGTTTTCAAGACTTAATTTATCTCAAGAGTCAAATTTCCCTTTGGTAGGATACTGATGAATTTAATGACCTTGGTAGATTAAGTGCAAGGTTTTACATTTCTCCATTGACTTGCTTATGACTATGGCATAATGTGATTGTCTAGAGAACATGGAGAATAAG
Source organism: Lepus europaeus (assembly GCF_033115175.1). Lineage (NCBI taxonomy): Eukaryota > Metazoa > Chordata > Mammalia > Lagomorpha > Leporidae > Lepus > Lepus europaeus. The sequence goes on along the minus strand of NC_084842.1, from coordinate 78,655,913 downwards.
AGCAAGACTGGTGTTCAGTAGCCTTGGAGTATATGCCTAGATTTGTAATTCACTATAATTTTAGGATAATCATTTTATATTGCCATTTCAAAAAATATAAAGATGACACAAACATTGGTACACTGGTGCATAATAACTAGTAAGTGCTATGACTACTAGAGCAAACCACAATAGGAATTTAGAAGAAAACATAGCTTCCACTGAGAAACAGGACATCTACCTGAATTTTTGGTTGAAGAGGAAAGAAATCATAGTCAGATAAAAGGCACAATCTGAATCATCTGCAGAAATAAATGAACACAGTTTGCACTGCTATACAATTCAGAAATGAACCTTGGCCATGTAGGTACAAAAAAAACTTTATTTTTTCTTTTAAACCCTGTGGCGCTCTTTGTAAACATTCATGGGAATGATCATCATCTATACAAAATAATGTTTTATAATATCTACTACATGTAATTATCTCATACATAACTACTTAAGAGGCAGAGAGAACTCCCAACCAGTGGTTCACATTAAATGCTCACAATGGCTGTGGCTAGGCTATGCCAAACATAGAAACTGGGAACTCAATTCAGGTCTCCCATGTGGGTGGCAGGGACCCAACTGATTGCACCATCGCCTGCTACCTCCCAGGGCCTGCATTAGAAGGAAGCTAGAATTCAGATCCAGAGTTGTGACACAAACTTCCATTCCAGTGTGAGATGTGGATGTCTTAACTGTTAGGTCACATGCCTGTCAAATGGCTTTCTTAATGAACTTGGATATTAAGTTAGTAAAACACAACTGAATTGTTCCTAAAGTAGCAATTCAAATATGAGTATTCAAATACCCAGCAAATATAAGAATCAGCTAACTTTTTAAAAATAAAAAAAGGGAATTTTAGTAACGTGGAATTAAAAGCAGTTAACAAGTTGTTGATCTAAAATAATGCCAACAGGAAAAGGCAAAAACCTGACATGATTTCAAAGTTTTGGATCCCACTCTCATCTGCTTTCCCAGGAACTTATCAACGTTTCTCATCTGCTTTCCCAGGAACTTATCAATGTTTCACAATACTTTCCCATTTTCTTTTTTTATACACTATCCATAGCAAATTGATTAATTAAAAGCTCCAGTTTTTCATTCATCCTTAAATTCACTCTTAGCCTTAGAATTTTAGCAATATTCTCCCATTCTGTCTAACCTATGTGAGGTGCTCTAATCAATGGGATGTTGGCAAACATGATGGAAGCTGAAAGATGAGAAATTGCTTGGGCAAACCTGCTGGATGTATGCGAGTGGCACATGAAGCAGACATAAGCTGTCCTACCTGATAGCCAGTGAACATTAAGACAACATAAAGGAGTCCAATTAAGGCTTACAACAATTGTCCTAGCTTACCTCTCAGCCATATACATATGAACAAAATATTTTAAGCTGATGAGTTTTGAGGTGGTTTGTAATGTAGAATTGTTGGGGCAACAGATAAGAGACATCTCTTCTTAATGCTGGATATTCACCATGACATTTAAACAAGTGCAAAATCTCTCATTCTTTATAAAACAAAAACAAGACTTCACTTCATCTTTTATTTTTCTCAAGTTAATATTTTTAGAGGCAGAGTCCTTTAATTATCTTATACTTGCTATCAATATTTTATTACTTTGTTTCCTTAAGCTACTCCAGTTCTGCTCCAAGAACTTTCATCCTATGAAAACAGCTCCTACTAAAGCCAATGACGATTCTTACATTGACAATCCAATGATATTTAGTTCTAGACATTTTGCAGCAGTTAACACTGTTGACTATTTTCTCTGCTTTGGACTTGTGCCTCCCTAACTTTTCATATGACACTCTAATCTGTAATGTGACTATTTGGAAATAGGGGGTGCCTTTAGGTAAGGTAAAATAAAGGCATATGGGTGAGGCTCTAATCTGATAGGACCAGTGTCCTTATACAAAGAGGAGGAAACACCACAGAACCCTAAGTCAGTGATGACACAACTAGAGGTGGACATCCAGGAAGAGAACCATTGCCAGACCTCAATACTGGACTTTCTACTTTAGAGTTGTCAGCAGGCAAATTTATGTTGTCATGCAATCTGTGTGGCAATCCAATGAGACCAAGTACCCTTTCTCTCTCTCTCTTTTTTTTTTTTTTGACAGGCAGAATTAGACAGTGAGACAGACAGAGAGAAAGGTCTTCCTTCCGTTGGTTCACCCCCCAAATGGCCACTATGGCCAGTGCACTGCGCCAATCTGAAGCCAGGAGCCAGGTGCTTCTCCTGGTCTCCCATGCGGGTGCAGGGCCCAAGCACCTGGGCCATCCTCCACTGCCTTCCCGGGCCACAGCAGAGCTGGACTGGAAGAGGAGCAACTGGAACTAGAACCTGATGCCCATATGGGATGCTGGCGCTGCAGGCGGATGATTAGCTTAGTGAGTGTGGCGCCCTCCAGTACCCTCTCTCTTGAAATTCATTTCTTTGGGCTTTAGAGACAAAACACATTACTAACTTTTCCTTTTGCATTGTAAGCCATCCTACTCTGAATAATAACGTTGGAATTTCTCCAGGATGAGTCTCAGGCTTTCTTTTTTCTTATTTACATGTTTTTTAGTTATCTTACTCCATAGACTTTCAGTCATCAGTAATATCCTAGATATATCAACTCCCAGCTTATGTGTTCTTCAGAAAGGATATCCTTGACTATACATCCTAAAATATCTCCCCCCTAGAAACTTCTTCTATCACCCAATTTCACTAAAATTAACTTATCACTGCCTTATATTTTCTATTTTGTTTTTTCACCACTAAACGAGAGCTGAGGTCTTATTTAGCACTTTATTTATTTATTTACTTTATATTCAGCATTTTAGTCTCGATACTTAGCATATACAAAGTTCACAGAAATTTATCAGAAGAATGTGGGATTTCTGTTTCTGGCCACAATGAAGCATGAGGACTAGATTTAACCTCTCACTTTGAACAACTCTAAACATACAAACTATATGAGATAATGATGTTAAGACACTGGAAATACAGGATAACAGTAATCTCTCAAAAAAGAGAAAGAAAGGAAAGAAGACCTAAAAACTGTCCTGGCTTACTGCAGATAGTTTTCTTGCTGTATTACAGGTAATGGAAACAAAGAAAGATTGGAAATATTCCTGAGTTGAGGAGAGTCTGGAGCTCTGGGTGCTCAAGCAGCCATTTAAATTTAATTATAGTTTGCATTCCTACCAGCTTAAAAGTAAAATCTTAACACACTGGGCATTTCTTTAGTAGGGTGCTCAGGCGAGTATTGGTTTGCTTCACTAGTGGGGTCAAATAAGTTCTAGAGTAGTGTTTCTCAACTTTGGCACAATGACATTTGGGGTCAGATAATTCTTTATTCTAGGGGCTGTCTTATGCCCTGGCCTCTATCCATTTGATGCTGATGGAACCCCCTAAATGTGACAATCAAAAATGTCTTCATACAATGCCAGGTACACTCTGTGGGACAAATCATCCCTACCACTGTCCAAGGCTAGATGCTATATTGGCTCTATATAGCAATGCTTAAAAGCAAGAGATGAAAGAATCCAAACATCTCTCTCAATGAGTTAAGTGTCCTAGAACAAAGCTCAAAACATTTAAAGCATTTCCAACACACACACACAAACATACCCCAAAACAACACAATCAGTACATAACAACGTAAAATGTATAGTATCTGACATCCTATCCAACATTACTAGGTATGCAAAAAGTAGGAAAACATGATCTGTATAGAAGGGGAACGCAATCAACCAATAGGAACAGATAAAGAAATAACACATTAAAACACATGTCTTTTCAGGTACTTAAAAATTACTTTTAAAAATTTACTTTGAGAAGATACACACACGTGAGTGCGTGCACGTGTGTGCGTGCACACACACACACACCATTCCCATCTGCTGGCTCATCCCTCAAATGATTGCCACAGCTAGGGCACCAAAGTAGGGACCTCAGTGTAGGTTTCCATGTGGGTGGCAGGGACCCAATTACTTGAGTCATCATTGCTGCCTCCAAGGGTTCACATTAGTAGAAAGCTGAAATCAGGAACTAGAGTTGGGGATCAAACCCAGGGATTCTGATGTGGGACTTGGGTGTCCTAACTGGCATCTTAACCAAAAGGCCAAACACCCCTATGCAGATATTTTAAATATAACTCATAAATTCAAGAAGTTTAAGAAAGTCTGAACATGACAGTGAGAAACACAGCAAGTATCAAGAAGGATGTTTGAACTTATGTAAGTGATAAATTTATGAACTAAAAAATATAATTATATTAGCATATTATACAATGCCAAAGAAATGATGAGTGAACCTAAAAAATGAAACAGAGAAAAAAAATACCTTGAGGGACCAGCGCCATGGCTCACTTGGTTAATCCTTTCCTTGTGGTGTCGGTATCCCATGTGGGTGCCGGGTTCTACTCCCAGTTGCTCCTCTTCCAGTCCAGCTCTCTGTTGTGGCCTGGGAGGGCAGTGGAGGATGGCCCAGCTGCTTGGGCTCCTGTACCCGCATGGGAGACCAGGAGGAAGCACCTGACTCCTGGCTTCGGATAGGCACAGCGCAGGGCATCACAGCCATTTGGGGAGTCAACCAATGGAAGGAAGACCTTTCTGTCTCTCTATCTATAACTCTACCTGTCAAATAAAAAAAAATGCCCCCCCCCCGCCCCCCCCCCCAAAAAAAAAACAAAAAACAAAACTTGAACAAGAATGAGAAGTGTATCATTGATGATGGCTCACAACAAATGTGATTTAAATTGCAGGAGTGGAGAATGGAGGACAGAAATATACCCTTATTTGAAGAAATAATGGCTGAAAATTGTCCAGATATGATGAAATCCATAAACTCATATATCCTAGGTATTCAACAAATTCCAAGCAGAGAAAATATGAAAGGGGCCATGCCAAACCCCTTTAAAACCAAAACCAAAGTGTTGAAAAACAAGGAAAAAAATAAAATCTTATAAGCATCCAGAGGGGGATAAGATACTTTAAATATTGAGGAGCAAATACAAGAATGACAGTAGACTCATCTTCAAAAACATCACATGGCATTAGAAAAGACAGTGGAGCAACATCCTTAAAGTACTAAAAGAAACATGGACAAATTAGAACTCCATATTCAGAGAAAAACAAAAGTGAAGTAAAGCCCTTTTTAGACATGCAAAGTGAAGGATGAATGAATTAATCACTATAGGAGATGCTAAAGGAAGTTTTATTCAAGCAGAAGGAAATATCACATGGAAATGTGGATCTGTAACAAGATGATTAAGAACATCAGAAATGGTGATAAAAATACTTTCCTATTTTAAAAATCTTTTGGAGAGGTTACTGTGTAAAGCAAAAAAAGTAACAAAGCACTATAAGGCTGTAACAGCTATAAAAACAAAATGTATGGCCACAATAGTTAAAAGGTTTGGAGGAGGAAATTGTTGTAAACGTCCATGAAGTGGTATGACATTATTCAAAGGTAGAGTCCAATAAGATAACAATGTATAGTAGAAACTCTACACAACTGTGCTTTAAAAAGCAAAATAATAGCGTAAATAGAATGAAATGTGCTCTACTGATCCAAAAGACAGCAGGAAAAGAGGGAGCAAATAGATAACACAAATAGAAATAGGAAAAAAAAACTCATTTAAATTCAGTCATATTAAAAGTCAACTAAGTGCAAGTGGTCTACTAAAAGGCAGAGATTTTCAGATTAGATAAAAAAGCAAGCCTCAACTATGAGGGGTCTTAAAAGGTTCATGGAAAATGTATAACATTAAAAAAACTATGCGTGAACCTCAAAATTTTTTTGTAGCAAAATAAACTCATGTTTTGAATTTTTTTCTCACAAATTTTTTGGAGTACTCTCATATATGTTTCCTAAAAAGAAACACACTTTAAATATAAAGACACAATTAGCTTAAAAATGCAAGTCTTAAAAAAGATGGAAGATTGTAACACTAGAGAAAGATAAGTTGGAATAACTACAGTAGTATCAGATAAAATAGATTTGAGAGTAAGGAACATTTCCAGGGATAAAGAGGTTATTTCATAATGATAAAGGGGTCAGTTTACTAAAAGTAAATAAAAAGTCTAAATGTATATACACCTAATTGTAAAATTAAAATACATGAAGCAAAAGCTAATGAATTGGAAAGAGCAGTAGAAAAATCCACAATCACAGCTGCAGAATTTGACACCCTTCTCTCAAGAGCATATAGATCAAGTACGCTGAACACCATTAGGGACAGTGAAGACATCAACTTGCTGAACTGACATTTATAGAACACTCACCCAACAGCAGCAGAGTATACGTTACTTTAAAAATATACACAGAATGTTTATTAGATAGTTTTGGTTAGATTATGTACCATGTATCTCTGTAAGTTATTATAAAGTATATTTTACAACCATAACAAAATTAAATTATAAATCAGTAACAGAAATCTATCTGGAAAATCCTCCAACATTTGAGAACTAGCCCACACACTTAAATAACTTATAGGTTAAATAAGAAATCACAAGAGAAATTAAAAAATACTTAGCATTTAATGAAAATGAAAACACACCAGAGAAAGATTTGTTGGAACTAAATGAGCTATTCTGTGAAATTTATCAGATTATATTAGTAGAGAACTAAATATCTAAACACCAGTAGTTCTTAAAGTGTGGTCTCTGGATCAGCAGCAGAAGCATCACTTGGGTTCTGCCTCATATCTGCAGAATACAACTCTGGGCAGTGCTCACCAAATGCTGTTTTAAGCAAGCTCCTCTGGTGAGTCTGCTGAAGTTGTCAAATCACTATTCTATAGCAGAACAGCTCTCATTTGGGCTATCACAATGATCCCCGCTTTCACTTTTGCTTTACCCCATTCATTCTTCACAATGCTGTAACAAAGATCTTCCAGAAAGCAAAATCTGATGATAGACCTTCCTCATCCATTTCACCTTAAATCTCTACTCACGGGAAGCAACTAAAAGTATACCAACTTATCAGGGCTTATGACAACCTGCATTGTCTCCAGTCTTCCAAAAGTCCATGGAAAAGGTGTATTATACGTAAGAAAAACTATGCATGGATTTCAAAATCATATTGTGCCCCTCCAAAATTTAAAAACAATTCCATTTTCCCACATTTTGAGGCACCCTTGTATTCCTTTATTGTCCCAAGTACCACCATATTTGACATTATGCCTCCCGTTTCTCTCTTGACTCGAGACACACTAGCAATTTCTTCATTCTCTAGCCTGCCAAGAATCCCAAAAACATGCAATATCACCTTCTTCCTGGTTTCTGTGCCACTTGGGCAGGTTAATTCCTACCCATCCTTTACTACTCAGCTCAATGGCCATTTCCTTAGGAAAGTATTTCCTCACTTCTCTGACTTGACAAAATCTCCCCTCTGATAAATTCTCATAGCACCACATACTAATTGAGAGCTTACCATATTTGTGTAATTATTTATTCAATGCCTGCCTCTCCAATAAAATGTGAGGGCAATGGCATTATCTGATTTTGTGCCCCACTATTTCCTATGTGTCTAGCATACTGCTTTCCAGAGGAGACAAACATTTTTGAATGAATAAATAGTGTTTAAACTACAGGTTTTAAATATCTTTGTGCTTGTATAACAGAACTAACAGCAAACAAAGGAATTTTTCCAGGTTGCTTAGAATTAGATGGAAGAAAAGGAAGCCAAGGTCCTGTTTAAAATAAAACAAGGGGGTAAAAAGTGGCAATATATTATTCAGACACCTACGCTGCCTTTTAAAAAAAATTCAACTCTAGATGATTTCATTAGTCTTAGCATAATGATAATCACAGAATGTTCAGCTCCATGACAAAGAAAACTTTTTCTTGCCCAAGAAAAATGAGAAGAAAAAATAGCCGGCAGAGCTGAACTGAAAATTATGAATTCTGTAGTAAAATAAAGGAAGGAATAATGAGGAGAAAAGAACATTTGGATCTTGAGGTAAGAATGTGTCATGATGTAAAGTACTGAATTCAGTATCTTTCTAATATGTGGTAACAGCGGGTTGAAGGAGAAAAGTATCACCCTTGCACTTACCTCAGATATAGAAAGCAGGTCTGCAGTCTGTAGGCAGAGAATAATCACTTATAAAACAGAGTAAAAGTGGTGCTCGTAGCTCCCCCAGCACCATTCTACTGGATAAAGACATATATTACCCACAGAAATAAAACACAACTAACATGTCAAGTCATTGTTCTGTGTTGGAGGAGGGAGTGGATGGGGTATGTTAAGGATGAACAAGAATGATGTTAACCTGTTTTTCAAAAGCCACTAACTTATTTATGTTTTTTCCTAGCTACCCCACATTAAAATTGTAGTGATATAAACAGGGGCCTGCAAACTTTCTCTGCAAAGGGCCAGGAATATTTTGGACTTTGTAGGCTTTACAGTCTCTGTAGCACAAAAGCAGAATGAGGCAATATGTAAGTGAATGAGCATGGCAGTATTCCAATAAAACTTTATTTACTAAACAGGTCATGGGCCACATTTCCTGATTTAAAAATTAATCCTATGTTTGAAAATATTCTGTAAATTTACAATTACTAATATGGTAATCATGTTATTTTACTTCAAGTTATACTAGTTCTGTTCCCAAAATAAAACATGATTTGAAAAATCTTTTAGATAAATTCTGTGTTTCTTTGTAACTCTAATATATAAAACGATGCCTGGTACATAAAAAGAAAAGTATCTAAAGTTTGTTGAATAAAGTGAATCATTTTTTTATGAAAGCTACTGGACAATCAGTAAAAATGTATCCTCAACACTAAATAAAGGTTGACAGATCAATGGGATATAATCAAGAAATGCTCTAAGAAAAAAACATCAAGATGATCAAATTAGCTGTTTTATACTTTGAGTATTATAGCAAAAGTTAGAAATTCATCTCTTAAATTAGAAATTAGAAAATTATGGGACAGAGAAAAAAGTCAACTGTAAACAGAATGAATTTTAATTTAAAAATTCCTGGTTTCAGGCCAGCTCTCTGCTATGGCCCGGGAGTGCAGTGGAGGATGGCCCAAGTGCTTGGGCCCTGCACCCGCATGGGAGACCAGGAGAAGCACCTGGCTCCTGGCTTCGGATCAGCGTGGTGCGCCTGCTGCAGTGCGCTGGCGGCAGCAGCCATTGGAGGGTGAACCAACAGAAAAGGAAGACCTTTCTCTTGTCTCTCTCTCACTGTCCACTCTGTCTTTAGAAAAAAAAAAAAATTCCTGGTTTCATTAAAATAACAAAATCAAAGTTTTAACAATTTTACTTATGGCATTGGCAATTTTCAAGGAGGCAGTATGGAGCCCATAGAAAAGAAGGGCATGGGGCCAGCACTGTGGCATAGTAAAGCCACCACCTGCAGTGTGGGCATCCCATATGGGTGTGGGTTTGAGTCCTGGCTGCTTCACTTCTGATCCAGCTCTCTATGGCCTGAGAAAACAGCAGAAGATGGCCCAAGTGCTTGGGCCCTTGTATCTATGTGGGAGATGTGGAGGAAGCTCATGACTCCTGGTTTCAGATTGGCACAGCTCCAGCTGTTGAGGCCATTTGGGAAGTGAACCAGAGGATGGAAGACCTCTCTCTCTCTCCTCTGTAAATCTGCCTTTCAAATAAATAAATAAATCTTAAAAAAAGAAGGGCATGATCATAAATTAATTTTCATATTAAAATACCCATCTTCATCTCATCCAGTTCTGACCAAATGAAGACAATGCACCTATCCTTGAGGAGAGACAGTGATTGAACATGTTTTCCTAAATCATAGTAAGTTTTTTTTTTAACATGGTTTGTAATACAGAGAGTAAAGCCTTCCAAGCTGACTGCTATCACAGTTATTCCTTTCTTAACTCAACATGAAAAAAAATCTAATATACAAAAATGAAGCACACTTATCAGAATGTAATCCTCTGGCTAAAAGGTATTTACCATAGTGTTCTTTCAATGCTGAATGTTAATAAAGCACTTACAATTTAATTTTCATGACCTTAATTTATATGCAACAGAAACAAATCTAAGATATAAGTAACTTATATTTTATAGTCATTATATCCTTTGTGGAAGTATCACAGTATCACAATAACACATAGTCTAACTCTAGCAGGAAAGTACATAGAGCAGGGTTTCCAATTATATTCCCCACATTGTATCTTTTTTTTTTTTTTTTGACAGGCAGAGTGGACAGTGAGAGAGAGAGAGAGACAGAGAGAAAGGTCTTCCTTTTCCATTGGTTCACCCCACAATGGCCGCTGCGGCCGGCGCACCACGCTGATCCAAAGGCAGGAGTCAGGTGCTTCTCCTGGTCTCCCATGCGGGTGCAGGTCCCAAGCACTTGGGCCATCCTCCACTGCCTTCCTGGGCCACAGCAGAGAGCTGGACTGGAAGAGGAGCAACCAGGACAGAATCCAGCGCTCCGACCAGGACTAGAACCCGGTGTGCTGGCACCGCAGGCGGAGGATTAGCCTATTGAGCTGTGGCGTTGGCAGACCCCCACATTGTATCTTGTGTGATATAGAAAAGTTGCAATATAAAAATGGTCGGAGGCATGTAATTTCACATGCTGTTGGGATACCTTTGAATCAATAAGAATTAGAAAGAGAACTAAGCATTTCTCAATCTTATTTGGTCACAAAACTGTTTGCACACAGAGCATCTTTAGGGTCTAGTGTAACTTAGAACCCATCTTTGAATGCCTGTGATTCCAGAGGTGACTGAATTACCTGGAAATATTTTTATATCACAGTTTTTTATTAAATGACAACTGTGATATTGAATAACATTATATGAAGAAATTCTAAATTTTATACAATAGTATCTAAAGATATTCTATGCAAATTTCAAAGAATATCTTGTGTGCAATGTTAAAAATGTGGTAAACATTCATAAGCAGGAAAAGAGGATGCATGGTGAGTCTTGGTGTTAAGTAGTTGAAGGAGTCTATATTTAGTATCACCAATCATAATCTATGTGAAAACCGGAATTCTGAATGGAAAACATATTCAGTCATTCTTGCAGACAGATGAGAAAACAGAAGAAACTAACAAATTGAACATTTTTGAAAGTCAGCTCAAAAATCATCTGCTGCAATTGGTTCTTCACATACTCCATTTCCTGTGCCTCTCACTCTCCAAATCTATCTTGTGTGTTAGTATCAGAAAAGATTATCTAGAACTCAACTCTGATCATATAGCTTCTCGCTATTCTCAGGATGGACATTCTTGGCTCCATCCTTTCATCCTTCTGTTATACCACCTGGTGAACCCAGCCACTATTAAATCTAATGGTCTATCGCTAGGCTTTCATACTGGCAGCAGAGATAAATCCATATAGTTCTCAAATGCTATATTTTTGAAACAACTACTTCAAACCTTATACACATTACCCAATACCCAGTCCCACCAGATTACAGAAAATGGATCCTAATATCTCAACATCTGCCCACAAAACCATCACTTTTCATTCACACAGATTGTTTCTACTATCCTTTAGAGAAAAGTGACCCTTCTGGCCAAGGCAGATTTCTCTAACAATGCTGCAGATCCTATATCCAATAATCATAGCTGCGGCATCTCTCCCTTTCCACTGCTTTCCATCTCATTTCTGTATCTTCAATTTTTAAAACTTGGCTTTAACCCTTACCTAGATACCTCTCCATCTCCTCTCTTTTCACAGCTATTTTTAGTTTTCTGTGCTCATTTTCTTCCTTTCTTTTTCTACATTTACTCATCTAATACTGAATGTGACTTTTGTTTCCCTTAGTCCACAAAAGCTGCTCTCTCTCAACTCATCAAGATAACCTCAGTGGCTATATAATCAAAGAACCACCAAAGGGTCTATCTTAACTGACTTCTTATCAACAATTTACACTGTGTCTTTTCCCTTCACCACACTACTTAACCTTTCTTTTTATCTCTTGAGTATCCTCTTCAGTCTTCTTTTGTGTACATCTTTTCTTTTCCTTGTATCTTTAGGGCTCTGAGGTTCCAAACTTTCAATCTTACAGAGTAATCTCTTCCACTGTCATGGCTTAAATTACTTGTTTACTCCTAAATATTTATCTCAGTCCTCTTTCCTGGGACAAGACTTACATTACCAAACAGCTTCCTAAACCTCTTTTCTTGGTATCCCACTAGCTACCTCAAATCCATTCTAAAACTAAACCCTGTATGAGTGTTCTATCTCAGAGAAATTTACAAGGAACTCCCCAGATGTTCAAGGCAGACACCTGGATATTATCCTTTACTCTTCTACTAAGACACTGATTTTCCTTCACAGATCTCTCTCAAATGTATTTTCAATTACTGCTATTATTGGGCTTAAGAGATATTTTTTTCCTCAGTAACTCATGATCTCACAATTTAGACTATGCTTTCCTCACTTAGACACTTTTCCACCCCCCCTCCCAATCCATGAATCTTATTTTATGCCTCAGATCTGATAAATCAGTATTCCAAACAAGCCTGCTCTCTTGTCACTTAAATTTTCCACATGTGGTTTTCTCTGCCTGAACCATTCGTCTTCCAACTTCTAATACTTAGGCATGCTTCATAGAAAATTAATTTTTAAAAAAATATTATGTAGGATCTCTGTCTTTAATGTGCTGTACACTCTTATTTAATGCTATAACTAGTACTCCAACAGTATTTTTTTTCACTTTGTGTTGCTATATGGGGGCAAACTGTTGAAATCGTTACCTAATATATACTAAACTGATCTTCTGTATATAAAGAGAATTGAAAATGAATCTTGATGTGATTGGAAGGGGAGAGGGAGCGGGAAAGGGGAGGGTTGTGGGTGGGAGGGAAGTTTTGGGAGGGGGAAGCCATTGTAACCCATAAGCTGTACTTTGGAAATTTATATTCATTAAATAAAAGTTTAATAAAAAAAATACTTAGGCATGCTTCAAGCCTCAGCCTAGATGTGACAGGCAGAAAAGCTTGCTTAATTCCCTAAATCTGGGTTCAGCTTCCCTCCTGTGTGTTCCTATAATCCATCCCTCTCTGATCACAGCACTCATCCTTGTACAGGAATCACCTATTCATTTTTGCATCCCGCAAGAAATGGTAACCTTCATTAGAGTAAAAGCCACAATTTAACCATTATGCCTCCTTCAAATGTATCTTACTGAAGTCATACAACACAATCTACTTATTGAATAAATAAATGAAGTAGCTCTTGTCTTTTAACTTATATAGAACTTCAAAAGAATCTTTCAAAGCTTCCAAGGTGACTAAGGACATATTGTAGGCACTCATTAAATATTTGTTGAACTAAGAATAGGACAAAATTGCATTTTTTATAAGATTTACATGTTGATATACAGTAGTACAAATGCGATGGGGTATAAATTTTAAAATTCCATTGTACTAAATGTATCTGAACAGTTAATCTCAAAATGTACAAAAACATGTTTACGGTAGAAGCAAAACTCTCATAGGAAATATTCCAAAATTCATTATATACATCTCCCTAGGAAAGAGTTTTCTAGAAAAGTCCTATTACTAAGTCTCTCAAGTATCCAGTCACTAATTATTCTATGAAGAAAAAAAAAAACATATATAAACTAATAACAAGACTTAGTATAATTTCCAAAAAGGCAAAAAGTATCAATGAAATACTAAGAATGAGAAAAAAATACTTTAAGAAAACAGTTACAGATAAATACAACAAATATTGCTATAAATATAAGTTCATAAAAATAATATCCTTATTGATTAAAAAAACAATGTTAAAAATAAAGAAGGAAAGTTATCAGCAAAAGATAAATAAAACTAAGCAGAACAGGGAATAGTACTAGAAGTTTTTAAAATGAAAAAGATGAAAATTCTTCATGACACTAAAAATTTTGTAAATACCCCAAAGAAAATTTGAAATTATTTTGAAAAATAATTAGGCATCTTCCACCTTACTTTTCTAGGATGATCCCATATTTAATGGGGTGAATTATATTAAAATATGCTTTGCAGTTATTTCTTAGAAGATACAATGGCTAAGAATCTTGAAGGACAAAATACGGTTCTGTTGTTACAATGAGTAAATCCAAGTTATTTTTGGAAAACAGTAAAAGTATGAAATGAGGATGATATAAAGAATTAAAAATGAAACTTCACATTCTATTTTCCACTCATGACAGTCTTTAAAAAATATGTGTGTATATTTTCAGGTAGATTATAGTTTTTTTTAAAATCACCACGAGGTTTTTAATTCTGACATACTGGTTATAGTATTATTTTTAGTTATCCTGAGGATAATAAAGGCCATTCTTTTCAGTTTTGATTCACCTTTCAAAATAGACTACTACACCTCTAAAATTTTAATTATTGATATTAGATATTTGAACTTTTAATCATTACATATAGGTATTACTGAAATGGGTGTTTTAAAGTTATTCAGTTAAATAATTGAAATGGGGGCATAAAATCATTAATTTATTAAAACTCTTGAATTTAATAACTGCTTTTTGATATTTAACATAAGACCTAATACTATTTAGTTTTAAAATAAGTTTCTTAAGACAGCAGAATTAACTCCCCCCACCCTAAAATATATGTAACAATGCAATCATATGACAACATATTCTTAAATTTCCAAATTCAACCCAGCATGCTTTCACATCAAAAAGTAAACAATCAGCAATCCCACATCTCCTTAATATTTTGCATTATCTGGCAGTTATTAGTAGGCACAGAGTTGGAAATGGCGCATTCGCATCTTATTTTTGGTAAGTTCTAAAGTCTCCTTAGGCACCAATGTCAGGTCACTATTAGCTGGGTAAAGCAATTTCCGTTTGCATTCTGAAGTTATCATTATATAACAATAACTTGTGCAAGACTCAATATAGCTTATCTGTGGAAAGGAATTCACATCCTTACATCTGTAGAAATAAATTCTACTTCTAGGAAAAGAACTATTAAACAAATCTAATTTATTGAAAAAAATTATATTATATCACTCTTCAAATAAGCAGTCTCAAGGTGATTCCAAAGCAGTACCAAGGGCTATAAGAACTTGATTGTGGATGTGAGTCTGACAGCCAAGGATTACGTTATAGCAATTTAGCAATTAAATAGTTATTCTTTTCTATACTGGTCTCAGAGTTATTATCAAGAGAATAAATACATACATTGGCCTGTAGTGATTAATTTTTAGTTATTCACTTGGTCATCTTTATGAAAACTTTATTAGATTTATCAAATGCAGAAAATATAACTTTAATATTAATGATATATTTTAAAGAAACTGTCTATACTAAATATGTTTTTATGTCCTTGAAATTCTGGATACATTAAGAGGTGGGGAAGTACACTAGCACATTTGGAAACACCTAATTACACGAGTTTCATACTAGGTGCCAAGAAATCAGGTTGTCCAAATATTTTAGAAATAAAATTGAACCACCTGCTCTTTTTCTATCTGTTATCTTGTACTTTACTCAAGGCACCTACAATGAAACTTTTTAAAATTAAGTAGAGAAAAACTTACCTAGTTGGGATTTTGAAAAATAGTTTGCCATTTGTCCACTGTTGCAAGACTGTCGTTTATGTCTTTTTGTTGAAATTTCTGTGGTCTTCCAAGGTGGTCTTTTTCTTTTGTTCAATTTGCTAAGAACTTCAGAACTATCAGGAGGATTCTTGTCAAAGCTAACAAATTTACTTAATTTACTATTGTCAAGCTGGTCAGTGAATTTATCATTTGAAGGACTATTTGCTTTAGTATTTTCTATTTCTTTAGTTTGCTTTTTAAAAGAATTCTGCCTAGCAGAATGGGACCTTAAAGTAAAGCGCTTTGATTCTTCTAAATGAGTCTGATGATTACTTCCACTGTCAATAGATTCAGGAGAATAAATGATTGTATTTAGTTTAAAAGTATTTCTGTGCTCAAGATAGTTGATCTTCCTCAAAAATATCCTACAATCTTTTAAAGTTTTTGACCTCCAATTATTTGAGCATACACTTCCTAGTCTTGGTTCCTTTTCAACATCTTTTTGGCTGCAATTTGTTCCATTCTCCTTTGCTTCTGACTTAAATTTACTCTCTATATTAGAATGTGTTTTAAGGTCAGGCATTGCCATCTGCTGCTGCAAAAAGTCATCCCTGATCTCAGGTGGCACAATACACGGATCATCTACTGTATTTTCCCCTTTGAGTGGGATGTCAGTATTTGTCCTCCCCCCAGTCTTACTTAAAAACTGATTCTGGCATAAAAATCTTAAGTTCCTCCTTTTAGAGTTCCAATCAACTGTTCTGTGGCTGTGCAGCTTACCCTCTCTTCTCCACCTCTCATGGTGTAACCCCTTAAACTCAGTTCTTTTTAATCTAGCTAGTGTTAAATTACTCTTAATATTCAAGAGTGGAGAGCTAACCATTTTATGTAGTATATGCAACTTCCCTGCTGACTTTGAGGGAGAAGAGAGTGCAAATTTTTTAAAGTGCTTTCTAAAGGGGCTGTTATTAAAATCAGAATATTTGGTACCTAATTTAATTCCCCTGGTATTTATTACTTCCAAAGGGTTTCGAGCATTTGCTTTCCTAACTAGTGAAAGAGATTGTGTTTCTGTTGTTTGCATAAACCAGGTAGAGAGTTCATTCAAATCATACTTTTTCTGAAAAAGCATTTTTACAGGTGAAACTTCAAGTTCTAACAGACATGTTTCCAGAGGTTTTGCTATTTTGAAATTATCATTTTCAGCATGTTGTCTTTTTTTATGAACACAGTTTTCAGCCTCATCTCCACTAACTTGTACCCAAGCATTTGTTATTTGCTCAAATCTGTTGTTTAATTCCTCTAATAAGGAATCATTGGAAGTAGATGTAGCCCACCACCTGAGCAAAGGGTTTGATGAAATTACAGGGTCCAAGGAGACTTCTGAAGTGGATACTAAATTATTATTGTCCAAACACTTTTTTGCATTCCTTGAATATCTAGTTCCTGGGGTAGCTTTTGAAGCTATTTTTATCCTTGACTGCCTATTTTTTTTCTTCTGACTTTTACCTTTCTGCAAATGGAGCTTGTATGACTTATGAAGTACAGAATTTCTATAAAAAAGTGAACTAGAAGATGCTAATGAATGTAAGAAATGTAGAGATGGTTTTCTGTCCCTAATAGAATGTCTCAAAGGTATAGCAGCAACCATACTTTTTGATCCATTCTTACATGTGTCAACTGCAGTGTGCCTTACGTTATCCATCTTACTGCATTGTTTATCAAACTTTTCTTCAGGCAGAGCTTTTTCTAATATAGTCTCCTGTTCTAAAGGAGGTAAGCAGCTGCTAATACTTACTTCTCTTTCCTGAGGTGAAATTCTATTAATAGTCACAGAGATGCCAGAGATTTTCACTTTTGCAGGCCTACCAGGCTTTCTAATTATTGCCAATGGCTTTTGATTTGGTCGAATAATGTTCTTGGAAGGCTGAGGTATCACAGACTTGTTTTTGATAGGTCTAACATATTCAAAGCCTGACTCCAAGATCTCACTTTCAGTAGTCAAACTTGACATAGCACTTACCCTTTCACTTAAGTCAATTTCATGTTCTCTAATATTTCTGAGACTATTATATTCAGTTGGAAACTCAGCAACATTATTTAAAGACCTAATATTGCTTTTGTTTGCATTTCCTTCAGAAACATGTCTTTTAGTTCTTCTTGACCTGCCATAAATAACAGTTACTATAATACTCTTTTTGTAAATACCTTCCTTTACTTCTGATATGAGAGATTCTGAGCTCTTTCTTTCAGTATTAAAGGACTCATTTTGGCAAATGGTGATGTCTGTCTGATCAATTTTAGGCTTTGGTGGTCTTCCAATTGGTCGCTTAACCTGTTTCACAACTTGGGGACCTATTTTTTTAGGTCTACCTGGTTTTCTTTTAAAAGATGAATCAATAATAACACTTGAATTTTCCTTACATTCTTCTTGTGGCTTATCACTTTTTATATCATTAATAAACATTTCAGAAGATTCTGCAGCTGCTTTTGTACAATTAAATTTGTTTAATTCTCTTTGAAGAGTGTCATTATCATAATGTTTAGAACCATAATTTTCATACTTAGCATTTGGGATATCCTCATTTGTTTCTCTTTTTTTTCCAATTCCATGATGTGTTATACGTTTTTCAGAAGGAACATCAGCATTTGATTGAGAAGTATCAACTGAAGTTAAAGTATATTTGACTCCTTCATTGCTTTTAACCTCAGATAAAAACATGAGTTTAATAGGGCTAGAATAGTTGGGTACTGAAGAGCTTTCCACACCTTCATATTTTTTTGATACATTTTCATCATTGGAAATCAAGCCACCAATATCTGAAGTAGACTTTTTCAGATTATCAAGTCTTTTGTTATTTAAATCTACTGTAGGCATACAATGACTTTTGATAATATTGTTGGATGTTACCAGAGACTTTGTTAAACTCTGCTCTTTGCATGTCACTCTACTTAGATTAAGATTCATATTTCTCCCAGCATTTTGGTCTTTACCAACAACTTCTATCACTTTCTTAGATGGTTTATATCCTTCTGATAATGACTGATTATTCCAAGACTTTCTGGCCATATTTATTGTATCTTCCAAACGTTCCACAACAACTTGCAAATTAGAACTCATTGCAATTTTGTTTAGGTCTATATTGTGTGAGCTTTCAATCTGAATATTTTTCACAAGTTCTTTTTTTTTTGTGGATTCGGATACTCTTTTGGCCTTAGGAGATTTTTTGAAAACGTAATTATTTGTTACATATATAGAATACCATCCTGGAGGCACAATATTTCGTTTAGTTCTGTTTAGAGCTCCAGGAACATCACTTCTCAAAGGAGTTTGAAAAGTCTCTAATTTTGGATTCTCCCAATGATTTTGCGCAATAATTTTTCCAGTTGTAGATTTCTCTTGTGACTTTCTTATGTTCATTTTCTCAGGTGAAGTTGCTTTAAAGCTTTCTGAAAATGCATCAAAAGCCAAGTTAGTTTCTAAACTGCGAAGAGGTAGTTGCAACGAATGTAATGCATAATTTGGTGAAAATGTTGTTTCTGCATGATTTTTAACTTCAAAGCTTTTAGAATTTTGTAAACAAGGCCCCTGGCAATGGCAGAATTCTTTGTCCGATGAAAATATCTCATCACTGTGCATCGATTTCCTTGAATTTTTTTCACTGTATTTTTTTCTAATAAAACTTTCATCAAGACTAGCAAGTTCTCTTTTTATCTGTAAAGACTGCCTTCTAAACATGGGTGAGTCGGGAGAACTGTGCATTGCAAATAAGGTTTCTTGACGCTTTCGAAATCTTGTCTGAATAATTTTATTTTTTACATTTTCATCATGTTGACTCAGTAATTCCATAAAACTGTAATCACTGGCCTTTGCATTATGCAAGAGAGAGGTTATTAAATCTCCCAACTTGAAATCATAATCTGCATTACAATCACTGCTAGATAATTTTATAAGGTTTGTTGTATCTGTGGTTTCTATTGATTTTAATTTTTCATTAATGCGATCCATTAAATCTTGAAAAATGAAACCAGTTTCACCTTTTTCATGATTTTTGGTACAATTATTGCTGTCATCCAAGAGCAAAAAATCAGAGTTACTTATTTTTTTAGTTTTATATATTTTACCTTCATGATCACACTTGTTGATGCTTATTTCTGCTGGTGTGAGAGATGGAGGCTGGTTAATATTTGTTTCAAGTTTGTTATTTTCTAAGCCTGAAAGCTCTGAGATGACATCCTTTAACTTTTCAGTTCCTTCAGTCTGTACAGGTGACAATGGTGGGGGTGAGGGACTTCGAGATCTACAAAGATCTTTAAGACTTACTGAAAGATCACACAATTCCCTTGACAGAAGAGGACTATGAAAGGTGGATTTTGTAGAGTGAACGTTTGGTAGTGGTCCAGAACAGCACCTGTGAGAATTATAACCATTTGCAATTTCTCTATTCACTACTGTCTTAATATGTTCAACAGTTACAGTTTGGCAAGATAAACAATGTAAATCTTTAATACAGACTGGCAGAGGCCCTAAACCAGGGCTCTGTCTTTCATTTTGTAAACACCCTCTTTCTGCCAGTCTGTATTCACAACTACAGAACAGACTATGTATATCATCTTCAATTAGGGGCTTTTGAGATTCTGAAGACACAGAACATGATGCATTACAACAAAAAAGAGAAGCAGCACTCTGCTCTTGGACTAGACATTTCAACATAGCCAAAACTTGTTGCTGGTGATGTATGCACAAAGATTCCAAAACTTTGCTTAATGCTGATTTTCCTTTTTCCATTTTAGTAGCTTCCTCTGATTTTGCATCAACAGTTGAACTAAAAATAAAAATCAAACAAAAAAAATGAATTACAGCAAAAATACCATCATAAGGAGTCATAATTTTAACAGAGTTGAATAAAAGATATTTTGGTACTGCTGGACTCCTGACTCCTATAAAAACTGCAACAATGACATCTTCATTATTGTTTAGGAAAAATGTAATGAAGCACTGATGATAATTAACCTCTTGTGATGAAGTTTAAGAATTAATATAAGGCCCTAATT
Source organism: Lepus europaeus (assembly GCF_033115175.1). NCBI lineage: Eukaryota > Metazoa > Chordata > Mammalia > Lagomorpha > Leporidae > Lepus > Lepus europaeus. The sequence goes on along the minus strand of NC_084842.1, from coordinate 78,635,349 downwards.
TTGCAGAAATATATAAGCTAATGATTACACATGGCTATAATTATATATTAGTAATATTTAGTGTCTTGATTATTAAGAATATTTAATGGAAAGTGCTTCAGGAGTTACCATTTTTATCAACATTTTATAAGTTATTTTGATAACTACCAGTCAAATTAGTGCAAATATGGAAAAAGATGTAGAAGTATAAAATCTTTGTTTAAAGTAATTTTTTAAGGCAGTGAAAATGAAATTAATAAAAAGAGAACTCTACATAGTCACAAGGAAAATTAAGGGATTTAGATTTAATATAAATAACAGAATATCTTTCCTAAGATTAAGCTGCAGGCATTTTAACCTAATAAAATAAAAAATGGAAGCTATTTAAAAATGAAATCTACTCTTAATTGATTTTAAATACTAAAGTAATTACATGAAACTAAAGTCATTACATTACTTACCTAATTATTAAATTTCAAATGCTGGAAAATGCCCCTCTGCAGAAACTAACATATATCTAATTTAACTAAAACCCAGGAATGCTTATCAACCAATTACAGAAGGCTACAAAAATATCTTTTTAATCCAATACCAGCAGCAAGAAGAGTAAAATCCATTAAAAGAATTCTGTTTCAGAAAAGTATCTATTTTAATTAAACATATCACCAAACTCTGTACATGAAAACAGCCTTTCACTTGTGATTTGTTATATTTGTTGTTGTTTATAGTTCCTGGTTTGTCGAAATTTTATTTTCAGTTGGAATTGAGATGTTGATTGTAAACTGCCATTGAAAAAATTATGTTGCTAACATAAAGACTATTCTCAAATATATTAAAAATCCAAGGATGTTTCATTTAAAACAAAAAGTGGAATTAATCTTTTTATTTTACTCCCTAGAACTGGCATAAACTGTTCCAAAGATAGAAGTATTCAACATTTCATTTAAATTTATAAAATTATGCTATTTGAGTAGCAAAATTATCAAAGTTTGAACATTTGATTAAACTTTTTAAGAAAAAAATTTAACTTTACTAGATTCAACCAACATTTCACTAAAACTAGCAAATGATGTGACATCAAGAAGCTATAAAAGTGAGAAGAGATGTGAAATTACAATACAACTTTTTATGTCCACTGCTGCCTACACATAGATTAAGATAGGACATTACCCCAGTTCCTTTGCCTTTTTGAAAATATTTTTTTTTTGAAATTTTGTAATGGTTAGAAGTGTAAAATGATGTAACTGACGCTCAGGATTCAGTATCAGAAAGTTAAAAAAAAAAAAAGAGAAAAAATCAAGAGGAAATGTTAACTATAAAATATTAAGATAAAATTATACTCTTTTCCAGCAAATTAAAAATTAAAATTTTCACATAAGCAAAAGAAAATAAAAATCTTCTAATAAATGTATTTCAATGGTTTTTCTAATAAGTGTGTTTCAATGGTTTTAAGTGATATTATGACCTGTTAAACATGTTAAAATGAGAACTGACATGTTTCTTAGAAAAATATGCTGCACTGTATTGTAAAGATCAGTATTATTTGTAAGTTACTGAAATGTTCAAAGGTTTCTGTTAATAATGACAGATAACAGTAGAAATATCAAGGTGTCTGGTGGTAAATAATCTTAAAAAAGTTACAGTTTCAATGTGATTAAACTTATTATGAAAACCTCTCAAGTTTTACAACCCTTTTCTGATATTCCAAGGTTTTCTATAGTTTTAAGAGTTTTTCTGATTCACTTTATTACCTTCAGGAATGGAATTTCAAAAATATCACAGTGGCCAGTATTTAATTCTATATTAATAGCTTAATAAATGTATCTAGATATTAAGATGAGATTATATTTTACGGATCACATATGAGATAAGTAAGTTCTCAATAAGTTCTATAATATGCTCATCTGGCTTCAGATTTCTTGCATGTTAGAATTTCAAAGAAAAACCTACCATTTGAGTAAATAGTACATGTAAGTCTCCAATCTAGAATTTATTCTCAAATGATTACAAAAAACTTCTAAAACTGTATTTCTCATATATTCCTTGTTTTAATGGTTAAAATTTTATTTTTTCCACTTTGATTTATAAACCAACATATCCTGCCTACTTCTTTTTGTGCTTTACTATTCATTTTCCCCATTAGAAGCTTGTTACTGAAATATGTCTATGGAAAAAGTAAATTTCTAATACTGATTTTAATAAAACTGCTTCCTAGAGGGAACCAAAGAAGTCAGTATAGTCAGGATTTTTCTTTTCACTTTTTTGTTTTTGTTTTACTGAATAAGTAAATCAATCACACACCAACAGTGCTGTAAATTTAAGTGCAAAAGCATTGAAGTGCTTTACTACAAATTACAACCTAGAAACACGTTAACTGAACAATTAAAATTCATACAATCAGATTTAGATATATAACAACACAAGGTAGGAACAGAATTACAGTACATTTACAACACAAGACAGATACATGAATTCATTAGAAAATATTGTAATAAATAATTCATGAATTATAGTGCAATTGATTTATGCATAAATATAACTAATTGCCTAACAATCAGTTTATATTAACAAAATCTGTCAAAATCAAGGCAGCCACAGAGTTTTACTAAATTACTGCGACAATGGAAATACTGCAATTAAAAAACAAATACAAGTATTTGTACTGTAAACAACTAAAAAATCAGTCTCACTAAAGTTAGTATACAATTTAATATAAAATTGTCATTAGCTACCAGAAATGGTTTAAACAACTTTACTGAGCAGTAGTTTTCTAAAAACAGAGGCACTGTTTTTTCTTTTCCTTCTTTTTAAATTTTAAATATAAAATACTTGAGGAACATTCAAATAAGTAGAAAGCACATACGGGTTGCTTTCACCTTCATTAAAAGACTGCTGAAACTGGATTTTTCAGAAAATTGTCAATTAACAAGTAGTAACTGGTAACTAAATTTATAAAGTACTTTGAAAATTTAACATAAAGAACATCTTAATAGAATCACTGGGTAGAAGGGGAACCCATAAATTTCCCTGCCTTTCCTAGTTTGTATAATCAAAAAGTTAACTCAATAATAGAAACATCTTGTTTCTTTTAAAAGTTATGGGTTGATCATTACCTATAAACTATCAAAAAATATTTTAATTTACTATTTCTGACCAAAAATAAATAATACAAGTACTAAAATGCTGTAAATTAATTATAACATTACCTATAAAACTACTGATCACTGTGAAGTCAATAGCAAAATGATCCCTGATTTATGAATCCTGTAAAGTTTTTGGTCAGGTCATCTTTTAAATGATATAAAAGTGTTCTGTAAGTTTCCCTTTACTATAAACTTCTCAATCAATTTATTAATGTAAATATAGTGTGAGGAATAAAAAATACAATATAAACATTATGTAATGCAGTCAAGCCCCCAAAGTTCTACAAGTAAAATTCTGTATAAAGAGGTCAATAAAATTGTTTTGAAATATTTACTTTACTGTTAACTTTGTTTTTCAGTGGGGGGGGGGGAGGAGGGGAAATATATTAAATAATCCAAGTTCTGGCCCTCACAAAATATGGCTTAATTCTTTAAAAAGAAAGATGACCCTGACATCTGCTGTTTTGTAATCTATTATGTATATTTTCTTGGGGGGAAAAAAAAGAGCAAGAGGATTCATACCCTAGTATGCAGGTAACATTAATAGCTGAAGAGGGTTCAGTATAGATCTCAGAGACCAATTAGCTACTTAATTGTATAGTTTCTCACTCTTCAGTTTCTTTAAACATATATAAGCAGTTTTTCAGTTTAATAGCTGAAAATCTCTTTAGTATTTTATGTATATGTGATTATTAAATACACACAAACACAAGTGTAGAAACACAAGTATTTGACAAGGTGCACTTATTTTTTTTAAATTCAGCTATTGTTATTCCTTTTGGATTTAGGAAAACTGGCTTAGAAAAATGATTAGAACCTGAATTTTAACAGAGAAAAGGGGCACTCAGGAACTTTGAAAATATAAAGCAAATGCTCATTCTTTATATAGAGGCACATGCTTTATAATACTTTACAACTGAAACTGCATATTCCATAAATCCAACATGGATACTTTGACTCATACTTTTTAAAACTGCTATATAAAAATCACTGGTCTCTCTCAGGAATCTAGTAAAAGTTAAAATGCACTGCCCAGCTTCTAACTACCCAGTTAGTAGAGAGTTTACATTACTGAAAGTTCAAAACAGCTTCAGTGTTAAATATTTGTAAATCTATTCAAGACCCTGAACAAACTGCAAATTTGGTTATTAGCAAAATGATAATGTATCGCCCACCAAAATGAAATCTGTAATTCATTTTGATAAACTGAAAATGTTTTGAAATGTCACAGCAGCAAATATATTAAAGTTACACTGAGGTTTTTCAACAGGAGTGTGTCACAATCCTTAAATTTTAAAGTAGTCATAACATCAACTAACCAGCACATTTAAACCAAAGTTACCATTCTCAAGCTTTTTCTGTGCACATTATAAACATGCTCTAAGTTGCATTCCAACTTTCTTTTCTAACCTTACACATTAGCTTATTTTTCAAATGAAAAACAAAGTTAAATTATTTTAATAATTAAATTTAAATTAATTTTTGTTCTTAGTATTCCATCTTATATTAAAAGATTCTATAGCTGCTGGGGTTAACTATGTGTCAGTTTTTTCTTTTAAAAGTATATACCTTATAAACCCCAACTTCCTGCTAAATCAACTAGTAAATGATAAATATTAAAATTTCATTATACATATCCTTTAAGGTTTTCTTTTCTATTCCTGGGGATGCACTTGAGTGCATTTCGTATTTTATAGAATGCACTGTAGTGTACTAATACTGTATATATTAACGTTTCTTAATATGGAGTTTTTTTATTTCAGATTTGATTGTTGTTTGACATACTTACAATAAATGTAAGTATGCTATATAAAATGTTTACAAACTGTTAATATCATATTTCCATTATAAGATGGTTCAACTGAATGGCTGGAATGGTCTTTCACTAATAAAAATGTTTCACTTGACAATTACTTGTTTTCCCACAACGCTTTATGCTATTGACTACTAAAGAAAACCTGAATCTTTTTCACCTATTTATACAAGGATTAAATACAAACTACCAGAATTAAGTAAGCAACTATATAATTCTGTCCACAGTGAAAACCCTGAATAAAACTTTTTTTTCAAAAGGCATGTAAGTGGTTTTTGATCTGTAAAATTTCATGTCTCCTGTCAGAGTGAGCATTTGTAATTCCCACATGTGTGTATATAGACACACAAATACACACCTGTGCACATACACACACGCAAATACACACACACACATACATTTTCCTAACCAGTAATCTACACAGGCTTGCTGCTGTTTTTGCAGCTGCCAGTCCCTGAATCTGTCATATTATATAACCCAGTGTCTGGTAATCGTAGTTTCTTCTTCGGAGGAGTCTTCAGTGTTCCAGATCTTTCTTTTACCTTGTATTCTAAAGTGCTGTGAGGTACCCCATAAATTCCTTGTGCTTTGGAAACACTCATTTTTCCACTCATTACCATTGCAATAGCCTCTTCCATTATTTCATGATCATATTGCCGATAGCGGCCACGTTTTTTCCTGGGCTGTTTGTTATCTTTTCGATCCAATCCATCTTCAGTATTTTCAGAGGTTCCATCAACTGTTCCATTTTTAGAATTAAGACACAAAGGAGAGAGGTCCCCATGTAGAAAGTAAGAGTCAACACTTGAGTGAGTTACAGGCCCAGAACATTCTATTTTGTTCTGTTTAGGGAGTATATTTTTCAGTTTTTGGAGAGCTGATCCTTCTAGGACTGAAGAGGTTTTAGAAACTTGATACATAACATCCAGCAGACCAGAACCATCAGGTTGTGATTTTGAAACAGAACTTACTCGGAGCTGAGGAATTTTTAACTGTACAGTAGGATTTGAAGTTTCATATTGAAGGCTTTCATTTTTTTCTTTAAACTGAGTAACCATTTTCTGTAGAGTTAATTGATGGAGGTAACTGGAAGCTGTTGGGAATTTTAATTCTGAGGTTTCAAGTAGATTGAGTTTACTTTTTTCTGTGCGCTCTGCTTGAGCTCTTGCCCACAGGGCTACTTTTTGCAGCACTGCGCAAGTTTCTTTACTGTCTTTGTATGAGTAACTATCATTGAAATCTCGAGTTTTGTTTTTAAAAGATGCAGGCTTCCCTGCTGGTAAGGCTTCTAAGTGGAGAAGTAAAGTTTTTTGAGGTATGCCATAAAGTATGCCTGCTTTATTTATGTCCAGTGCTCCAGACTGAATGTCTTTCAAAGCTTTTGAGAGCAAACCATCTGCAAACTCAGCACTTCTTTCCACATAGTCCTCTCTGTTTCTGTGTAGTCTCCTGGATGGATGGAATGAAACGATGGTAAACTGATGCATGAGAGACTCTCACACAGCTATGGAAGGGGAGGGTCCACTCCTTTATTATACTCCTTGCTTAGGTAACATCACTGCTTATGACACTTTTAAGTCTGTGAGATGTGGTAGTTACTCCTTATCAAAGCAAACGCTACCGTCCTGGTAGGACAATGTGTCAATGATAACGGTGGCCTCAACAGGCAAACCTTCCAAGAACATAAAATCCTAACTCAGTATTTGTAAAAATATTCTCATGATGTTGCTATTCCTCTGTAAGATGCTTGCAGAGCAACACTTATAATTTTTACTTGTACAATTAGAGTTCCATTGTTAAAAAATACCCAAATCCTAAAGGAGTTTTTGTTAGTAGAAACGTGACGTTACCGCTAAACAAGTAATAAAAGAGTCAACCCCTTTAAAGGAAATTTGTAGCAGCAGGAATATTTCCATACACAAACATCCCATATTTCCACAAGACTAATGACTAATTTTTCTCTAGAAAAAAGCTTAAAAATTGAAACCAGTAGATAAGTTATATTTGAATAGTAGGTAAGTTATAGTTGAACAAAATATTTTTAGATATTATGAATGTTATTTCTCTTGAATCTAATGGTTTTCAAAGTTTCTCAAATAAAAAGTTTACTAATCCTATGACTCAAATGCTATTATCATCTTAGTTTAAACAAAACACACTCTATATCTAAGATTTAAATGTGACAAAAAAAGCTTCCTATATAGTTAGTTAATGGGAAGATGCAAGTTACCAAAAAAAAAAAAAAAAAAAAAATCCAAGAATCCAACAGAACAGCATTTCACTACTAGTTGTTTATTTAAATTAATGACAGCTTTCAAAACATGAAAGAACATTTTGTGGTGGTTACAAGCTATTTTAAATCTTTTGCCACCACATCTAAAGTACAATGAAAAAAGTGTAAACACTATAAAATAGCTTTAAGAATTAGTAAGTACTTTTAGAATTTGCTTTAAAATTTTAAATATTAAAATTACATATTTTCCTTAAAATTGTCACCTGAATATTTAAAATTCTCTTACTTGTCCTGCTTTTCTTAGTTTGTATTCTATGATTAAGTTGATAGTTCATTTTAGTAACATGAACTAAAGTTTGGTGATTGTTCTGATAACTTTTCTTTAACAGAAAGAATAAAAAAGAAAGAGAAAGGACAAATGAAAGGTATGAGAAAGACACACTTATGAGCAACAAAAATTCTGGAAGAAAACTATGTCAATACTGCTCAGAATAGTATTAAGAATTCTCTGCAGAGATAAATTTACATTAATATTGAATTATGTCTCCTAGATATTGCTTACCCAGCCATTGAATTTTCAGAAGAAGGATCACTTATGGATGACTCTTCAGATTTTATGCTGGTTTTCTTTGTAGAGAGATCTAACACTCCATCCCCTATAATTTTTGCAAGAGAAAAAACTTTATATTTGTAATAGGTAAGCCTTACAATTTAACATTTCAAATTTTGCTGATCCACCAATTCATGACCTAAAAATTAATACATATATTTTAATATATGGCCATTTCCTAATCATCTTAAACAGTTTCAGCAACAGGATATGAGTGGGAAATTACTAAAAAAGAAAAAGGAACAGAAGAGGAGCTAGTACTGATTGCCAGATGACATAAAGAAACTATGTGATATAAAATCTGTTTTACAACAGCTTTTTTTTTTAAAGATTTATTTATTTGAATGGCAGAGGGGGAGAGAGAGAGAATGGGAGAGAGAAAGGAAGAAACAGAGATACAGAGAGATCTTCCACCCACTGTTTCACTCCCAAATATCTGCAAATGCAACAGCCAGGACTGGACCGTGCCAAAGCCAGGGGCCTGGAACTCCATTTGGGTCTCCCACATAGGTGGCAGGAGACCAAGTACTTAGGCCATCATCTGCTGCCTTCCCAGGCACAATAGCAGGAAACTGGATCAGAAGTAGAATAGGTCAAGACTCAAACCAGCAGTGTTATGGATGTCTGTGTCATAAGCAGCAGATTAACCCATATAGCTACAAGCCACAACATTGGTCCCAGCCCTGTAACATCAACTCCCGGTCCCCTCTCCCATCATTCTGTAGTGAATAATCATAGGGTTGCTAACCCATGACTGTTTTTCATTCAAGGCAGCAGCCCAGATAATATATTGGGAAGGTAGGAATGATATTAGTATTATAAACCAGAAAGAACAGAAAATGTGATGATGAGTAAGAGAACTGAATAATTAATACTTAATAGGACTAGTAATATGTGGCACATACACCATGGGAAGACTGTGACTCTATGTACAATGAATAACTTTCCTGGAACTTACAGTATAAAATTTTACTATTTTAAATGATAGAAATGTACAAAAGTTGAATCATTGTCTATGTAATATATTGTGATTCTATCTATGATTGGATGACATAACAATACTAACTTTAGAAAAAATAACCTGCTTTAAAACAACTGCCTAAGTATTATTAAAATGAAGTTACTGGGGCTGGCGCTGTGGCACAGTGGGTTAATGCCCTGGCCTGAAACACCAGCATCCCATACAGGTGCCGGTTCAAGACCCGGCTGCTCCACTTCCGATCCAGTTCTCTGCTATGGCCTAAGAAAGCTGTGGAAGATGGCCCAAGTCCTTGGGCCCCTGCACCCGTGTGGGAAACCCAGAAGAAGCTCCTGGCACCTGGCTTCAGATTGGCACAGCTCTGGCCGCTGCGGCCAATTGAGGAGTGAACCATCAGATGGAAGACCTCTCTCTCTGCCTCTCCTCTATGTAACTCTGACTTTCAAATAAATAAATAAATCTTTAAAAAAAATGAAGTTACATCCATGACTATTAGAGTATGGAACATACTCTAATAAAAATAAGCTATAGATTTAAAATCCAAAAATGAATAATACTAGAATTTATGTCTTTATTGTTAGTTGAAAAATGAAAATTTTAGAGTATAAGAAAGGAATTATTGTAAGAAAATAGTTATTTAGAAATATAATGAAAATCAACTGGGTGTTAATGTCACCACACTAAAGTATTCATGGAGAAACAGATGAAAAAACAAAATAGAATACCCTACCCATAATCTCCATAGAATTCAATAATTTACTAGTGCTTCATATGTACAAAGCACTGTTCCAAGAATTAAGTGCAGTAAACAAAAATGCCAAAGTACCTATTCTCAGGGTGTTCAAGATTCTAGTGAGACTAATTCATAAACCACAGCCACCACCTACACCAATTATGACAGTACTACTGCAGAATGTAACATAGAGGCAGCTGAAGGAATAATGAGGGTAGGGCTGAGGAGGCTACTGTTTCATAAGATGTTCTTCAGTGTAGATCTCTCGATTTGAACAGGGTCTAAACAAGGTAAGGTCACCAACCAGGTATATGGAAGAGCTGCTAAAAAGAATAATTTGCCCAGAGGCTGTGATACAGAATCCTGTCTGGAATAAAAAGAGGCCAGAGGGTCTGGAGTGGAGTTACCAGGATGAGTGAGATAGGTTCAGATAATGTTGTAGGAAAAAGTCACATGGGCCATTTGGGCCATGATAAGAACAGTGTATTTTATTTTGAGAGACAGGAAACTAGTAGAAGATTCAGAGCAGAAGACTGACATGATTTTAACTTAGTTTTTAAAAGATCAGTTGGCTGTGGGGAGAATGAACTGAAGAAGACAGGAGCAAAGCAAGTGAACCTGTGTGAAAGTGCTACGCTATTTCTCATCTCTGAACGTGCATACTTTCAGTAGGTTTCCTTTGCCTAAAAGACTCCTACTTATCTTAAACTTCTGCCTTCAAACTCATCCTAATTCTTACCAAATTTTACTCATCATTCAATTTTTTTGGGACATAACTTGTACTTGATTGATAGTCATTCTTCCAGGTTCCTAAACTTGAAAACTTACCTATATTATTTAGCATTTAACAAGCTGTGTTCTACTTGATTATATAGTTATCAGTGTCAGGCACACTATGAACTATATGAAGCCAGTGCTCATGTCTATTCTATACACCAATACATTCCTACTGCCCAAAATAGTGGCTAGTATACAATATGTGACAAATAAATATTTCTCCAAGGGATTTTTGAAGAACTGAGATAAATTCAGTGTTGCTAGAGGTTAGACATTATAGAGTGAAAGGATAAAGGAGAGACTGGAGAGGCAAAGTACCTGGCAACATGGTGCCTTAAAAGTTGTTAATGGAAGTATTCCCCCCAGGTTATTTACATAGCCTAACTTTATGTTTAGTCTCTAACTCATCTGCATCCTCCTACTTCTATTTAAGCACCTGTAGTTCCTCAAACATGCTATGTGGTGTCCTGTCTCTCAAATGGCAGGACATTGCTCCTTGTACCTAGAGGGCTCTTTCTACCTATTCAGCTTGGCAACTTGCAGATCTCCCAGGGAGAAACTGCTTACTGTCTCCCTGTATCAAGAGCATCCTGTATCACTTATGACACTATCATGTTATTACTAATCTACATATTTTCTTCCCATGAGTTTGAATTCCTCAATGTCAGGAATCTTGAGGTATTTGAGTTCATTAAACATTATTCAGGAGTAGAATCTACTAACACAAGAAATAAATGTCTTAATTTACTTCCCTTCTAGAACATTAATTTTTTTTATTTCAAGAAATTATGAGATGATCTTCAAGAAAATACTGCCTAACCTATATTCAAGTTTAGCTCTGTACGAATTTTGATTTTTGATTTTTCAGGTTTTATATACAGTTTATAGCACACAAAACATAGGTTCTGTGTCTATTATTAAAGTCTCAGAATGAATTAATGAAATTTCCCCAATTCTAGTCTCCTCTAGACTTGATATTCTCAATTTAAAATTATTTATTCCACAAAAAGGAAGAAAAAGAGGTACAGAAAGGCTCTTCTTTCTCTCCTTTACATGAACTATGTAAACTAGGCTCTACTTCGCCATAGCTTGTGGCCATAAAATTTCCTCTCACTTTTGTAGCTCTATTATTCACAGCCCTTGTTATAGCTAATTTTAGACAGTATGAGCTGGTCATAAACCCTATACATAAGTAAGTGATTCACCCAAATCAAGTGTATACTTCTGTTTTCTTTTTAGGAAGTCCAAATAATGACTCTGTTGGGAAACATCTTTTTTTTGTCAGAGCCCCTATATCTAGGTTGCCTACTTAAAGGTATATTTCAAAAAGTATTTGATTAAACTAAAATCACATATTATGGTCTCTATCTACTGGAAAAGGTAGTCCCTTCAACATATTTCTGTCTCATCAAATTAAAATTGCTTATAAATTAACATTTACAAAGTAAATATAAAATATGAGTTCATTAATATGTAAATAAAATGGTTCTAATATGCATTAAGGATTTCTAGGATCGTTTCTTGGCCTTTTGGCTAAGATCAAATGTGTAGGATTTCTAGGAAACTGGTAGTTATCTATAGAAAATATCACATATTTTAGCAGTATTATCACCTACGTTAAAGTATTTAGTGGATATATGACTCCTTTTGCTATCACAAAGGCTGTGGATAAAAAGAAAATTTCAAAAGGAGTTAGCTCTAGATTTTTTTGAATTAGAAAAGCAGAAACAGAGGCCTGTGTTGTGGCACAATAGGTTGAGCTATCATTTACGATTCTGGCATCCCATATCAGAGTGTGTTTTTGAGTCTCAGCTGCTCCATTTCTGATGCAGTTTCCATGTCCTGGAAAAGCAGTAGATGATGGATGGCCCAAGGATTCAGGCTTCTGCCACTCACATGGGAGACCCAGATGGAGTTCCGGGCTCCCAGCTTTGGCCTGGCCTAACCCTGGCAGTGGTGGCCACTTAGTGAAAATGCAAATGGAAGAGCTCTTTCTCTATGTCTCTCCTGCTTTCTATCATTCTGCCTTTCAAACAAAAAATCTTGAAAGAACTGAAACAATAAAGGAATGAGGGGAGAGAGCTTGAGAAGAATGATGGAGAAAAAAAAATCAGGAATGAGGGGAAGCGTATTTTCTTGTTCCTACAGATGGCTTATCTCTAGCTAAATGGCGATCATATCAATCTATCATTCTCACTCATAAGTACATTATTTTGTGTGTGCTATATTACCAAGGTAGTAATAATTAACTCAGTGGGTAAAAACTAAACACTTCTTATGCTGTTATAGGATGATATAAACTAAGTAGAAGGAGGGAGATAATTCATTTTCACCTATCTTATTGCAATTTATTTCCTGGTAGGTATCTGAGTAGTTTTGTTTTTCCTGTTAGAAACAATGCTGACATGAACATTTTTCTAGACGCTTTCTTGTGCTCATGTACAAAAATTTCTCTAAGATGTATACCTAGAAATTAAAGTACTAAACAGTAAGCATTTACATTTTCAAGTTTAGTAGATATTAACAAAGTTGTTTTCCACATCCTTGACAACACTTGATATTGCTGAGATTTTAATTTTTGATGAGTAAGAAAAGCTAACAGCAGGACTAAATGAACAAAAGAGTGTCAATTAGGTAAAACTTGAAAACGCACAGAACTATTTTGTTTACAGATGCATAAGTAGGTAGTATCAGTGGTTGCTTCCAAGGATTAAAAAAAGAATTTTTTTATTCTATTTGTAGAATTCTTTAAGAGATAACGAATCATAAACTAATATGATCAAATAACACATTAATCTGGCAACCATTAATTAATAAGTACTCTGGTAACAGGCATATTTTTATGTTATATTTTCCAAATATTTGACAATTTTCCTAAAATTATGCACATTATTTTCATTTGCTGGTTGTAACATCACAATTTCTCTGAACAAACACAAGTGCAAAATGTACAAAATTAAAGTTAGGCCAACATAATCTTTCAGCATCATCTAGTAATTTGTATAGTACCAATAGAAATCAAGTTAAAAATAGATTGATCTTTGAAAAATTAAAAGAAACCATGACTAAATTCGACAGTTTCTTGGGCCCGGTGCTGTGGCACACTAGGTTAATCCTCTGCCTGAGGCGCCGGCATCCCATATGGGCAACGGTTCTAGTCCTGGCTGCTCCACTTCCAGTCCAGCTCTCTGCTGTGGCCTGGGAAAGCAGAAGATGACCCAAGTCCTTGGGCCCCCGCACCCACGTGTGAGACCTGGAAAAAGCACCTGGTCCCTGGCTTTGGATCGACACAGCTCCGGCCATTGCAGCCATCTAGGGAATGAACCAGCAGAAGGAAGACCTCTCTCTCTGTCTCTCCCTGTCTGTAACTCTCCCAAATAAAATAAATAAAATCTTTAAAAAAAATTGGACAATTTCTTGAGTACTAATACTTTATTAGGTAAAATTTTTTTTAAAGATTTTATTTATTTGAAAGAGTTACAGAGAGAAATAGAGACAGATAGGTCTTCCATCTGCTGGTTCACTCCCCAGATGGCCGCCAACGTCCAGAGCTGTGCCCATCCGAACGTAAGAACCAGGAGCTTCTGGGTCTCCCACATGGGTGCAGAGGCCTAAGGATTTGGACCATTTTCTAATGCTTTCTCAGGCCATAGCAGAGAGCTGGATTGGAAGTGGAGCAGTCAGGACTCAAACCTGCGCCCATACAGGATGCTGGTGCTTCAGGCCAGGGCTTTAACCTGCTATGCCACAATACCAGGCTTTAAGTTTTTTAAAAATTGATTTTAGGGCTGACATGATGGCAGAGCAGTAAAGCCATGGCCTGCAACACTGGCATCACATGTGGATACCAGCTCGTGTCCCACCTGCTCTACTTCCAATCCAGGTCCCTATTAATGGTCTGGGAAAAGCAGTGGAAAACAGCCTAAGGATGAGACTCCCGACTTTGGCCAATTGTGTCCATCTGGGGAGTAAACCAGCAAATGGAAGATCTGTTTCTCCTCTTCTCACTTTCAAGTAAATAAATAAATGCTTTAAAAAACTGATTTCAATTTTTCATTTACAGTTGTCATCTCTTTTGTACCTTCATGTAAATTTCTGATAAAAAAAACCTATTTAAAGAAGATAATTGGAATCCTCAAAAAACAAAATTGTTTTCTATTAATTTCAGGATACCATTCTTTTTTTAATCTCTTATCTGGTCTTTGCCCATTTTTTAAAGTTTTACTTTGTACTCTAGTTGCCTGGTTAACTTTTATAAAGCCTCTAGCATCATTCCTTCAAAGAAACTTTTCAAATCACTGCATAGCTTTCTTTCATTTTCTTACAGCACCCTATATATTCATCTACAATATATTTATAGCATATTATTAAAGTTAACTCCTTATTAACACTATTGGGTCTCCAGCTATTATTTTATTTATTTATTTATTTTTTGCCAGGCAGAGTTAGATAGTGAGAGAGACAAAGAGAGAGTTATAGACAGTGAGAGAGAAACAGACAGAAAGGTCTTCCTTCTGAAGGTTCACTCCCCTAATGGCTGCTATGGCTGGTGCTGAGCTGATCCGAAGCCAGGAGCCAGGTACTTCCTCCCTGTCTCCCATGTGGGTGCAGGGACCCAAGCACTTGGGCCATCCTCTACTGCTCTCCTGGGCCACAAGAGAGCTGGCTTGGAAGAGGAGCAACCAGGACTAGTACCTGGCGCCCCAACGGGGACTAGAACCTGGGGTGCCAATGCCACACGTGGAGGATTAGCCAAGTGAGCCATGGCACTGGCCGGTCTCCAGCTATTATACAAATCAAATCAGTCCATACTTGAGTATGACTGTGAGTCAGAAGATCTTTAAAATCACTTTATATATAAATAATATTAAATATATTAACATCAGTAAGATTCTGCATATGAAGGCAACTCAATATTAAGAGAAGAAAATGTCACAAAAATTTCATGTTGTCTAGACAAGGGGAAAATAAGTCAAATTCCATAAAATTCTAAAATTTTTATTCTAAAATAATCACTAGCATTAAAACTTTTCTTGTAATCAGTGCTCAACATTTAATATTGTTTGATGCAAGCCTATGTTAACAGTATTAAATACCTCAATGCTCTTTCTAGCTTACCTCTCTGACCACTTTAAATCTATTCCCTTAAATGGATATTCTTGTCTTTCTTTCAGCCACTCAACATATTATTTCAGTCAGCCTTTTGCTCTTTGTAGTTTTTTGTTAACATACTCTCCAGAATTTTCTTATGGTTTCAATTATTACTCACATTCAATTGATTGCTAGAAAATATTAGTGCTTACACAAAATTTAGTGTATATAAACTATTTTTCTATAGTGTGCTACCCAAGATGTTAATTAACTTGCCGAGGTCACAGTGTAAGTAGAGAAAATAGCATTCAAACTCAGGTAGTTACATCCTAGAATATGCAGTTGTAAATATAGTCTCAATTCCTTGAAATAGGATTACTAAATGATAGGATAAATGCATACATTATTTTCTTCCATAGGACCACAATGGTTTGTATTCACATTAGTAATGCATGAGAATGCCTGTTTCTTAAAAGCCTCAATACACAGGATTGCTAAACTTTAATTCTTTTCAATCTCATAGGATGAACCACATGAATGTGGTTCAGTGTAATTTCTTTTTTTTTTTTTTTAAGATTTTATTTATTTATTTGACAGGTAGAGTTACAGACAGCGAGAGAGAGACAGAGACAAAGGTCTTCCTTCCCTTGGTTCACCCCCAAATGGCCGCCACAGCAGGTGCTGTGCCGATCCTAAGCCAGGAGCCAGGTGCCCCCTCCTGGTCTCTCACGTGGGTGCAGGCGCCCAAGCACCTGGGCCATCCTCCACTGCACTCCCGGGACACAGCAGAGAGCTAGACAGGAAGAGGAGCAGCTGAGACTAGCACCAGCGCCCATATGGGATGTCAGCGCCGCAGGCAGAGGATTAACCAAGTGAGCCACGGTGCCAGGCCCCTCAGTGTAATTTCTATTTTTAAGAGCTCTGAAAATTTCTTCTGTGAATGGACAGTATAATTATACTCACTTTTCTGTCAGGTTGTTGATCTACTTTTCAATTTTCTGAAGCTCTTCATGTATTAGGTTGTTAGTCTTATTAAATAATACAAATTGCAGATATTTCCTCATAGACTGCCACTATTTTGATTAATCTAGTGGTTCTGCATTATGCATACATTTATTTATCATTCTCTTATTGTGAAGGTAATATTCTAGCCAAGATAAAAGGAATGAAAAAAGACCCCCACAATATGAATAGCTGAAGACAAAGTGACTCAGGTCAAAAGACTGGGAAGAGTGAAGGTCCTGAAATGGAATGAGTTGGCAAGTGTGAGAAATAAACTGATAGTGTGACTTGTACCAAGTAAGCCAGGAAGAGAGGGAAAGGAATAAATCCAGAGCAGCAGGCCAGAATAAGATCTTGGTAGAGCCTGATAAGTCAAGCAAAGGATTTATTATTAAGGTAATAGAAAACAGAAAAATTTTAAATATAGAATATGAGCTTTACTTTCATGCATGAGAATACCATTTTGGCATACTGACAACTTCTAGGTTATATTAAAATAGATATTATGAAAGTTATCTCTTTGGGAAAAGAATATTTAGAGAAATTAAAAGGAAATAAGAAAATAAGAAAACAAACAAACAAAAACAACGAACTGTCACTTGCAACCCATGAGGCCAAATTTTATTAAACGAATTTTTGGAAAAAATTCTATGGCTACAAAGATAATTTTTTTTCCTTTAAGACAAATTTTTATTAAATTTTATTTATTATTTCTTTTATTATTCTTACTTATTTGAGAGAACAACAGATAGTAGGAGAAAGAGCTCTATCCAGTGGTTCACCCTTCAAATGCCTACAATGTGGCTGGTCCAGTGCCGAATCTGGGAGTTGGGAACACAATCCAGGTTTCCCATGTGAATGGCTTAGACCTAAAGTACTTGATTCATGACCACTGCCTCAGAGAGTCCACAGAGGTAGGAAGCTGGAATCAAAGTTAGAGCTGGGAATTAAACCCAGGTTCAGTGAAATGAGACTTGGTTGTTCTAACCAGCATCTTAACTGGCAAGCCAAATGCCTTTTCCATGAAAATGAATCTCTTTCTTATTTTTACTTGTTTCGTACACCTAATTAAGATAGTCAGGTGAATGTTTTACAAGGTAATATTTAAGGAATTTTAAAATTTAAAGTAAATGGAGTTTTGTTATGACATTCTTTACAAAACAGAAAAAAATCAGCTTTTATATACTGTAACAAATATATTTCTTGACATTCTATAATCAGATTTCATGGGAAAAGTTTAGAATATTTTCTTGATTTTTAAGTGACTTAGACAATCTTCATGCAGTTCCACTAACATATCTGATTCATTGCTGCCTTTTCTTTCTAAATTTTTAAATATTTTGTTTGATATTTATTCTGCATGAAATTCTCTGTCCCCCTACTTTCCTATGGAGGATATCTTCTCATTATTCAAGTCAAGGCTTAAATTCACTTCCTGAAGACCTTTCCTAAGATAATTTCTTACAGTTACTCTTGATTGTTTCGTAAAACTAGAGACATGTTGGCCGGCGCCGCGGCTCACTAGGCTAATCCTCTGCCTTGCGGCGCCGGCACACTGGGTTCTAGTCCTGGTCGGGGCGCCGGATTCTGTCCCGGTTGCCCCTCTTCCAGGCCAGCTCTCTGCTGTGGCCAAGGAGTGCAGTGGAAGATGGCCCAAGTGCTTGGGCCCTGCACCCCATGGGAGACCAGGAGAAGCACCTGGCTCCTGCCATCGGATCAGCGCGGTGCGCCGGCCGCAGAGTGCCAGCCGCAGCGGCCGTTGGAGGGTGAACCTACGGCAAAGGAAGACCTTTCTCTTTGTCTCTCTCTCTCTCACTGTCCACTCTGCCTGTCAAAAAAAAAAAAAAAAAAAAACCCACAAAAACAAACAAACAAAAAAACCTAGAGACCTGTTCACAAGTGTATTTGAAAAAAGTAATGAATAAGTTCTGGAAATGAAAAATACAGTAACAATTTAGAAATTCAAGATACAAGTTAAACAGTGAATACAAATCTGGAGAGAATTGGTGAATTCGGAATTGTTTCTGAATAAACTAATGAGGATATTACACAAAGAGGCAGAAAATATGAAAGGGGCAATAAGAGATAAGGAGGACAGCATAAGATGATCCAGAATATACCTAACTAGATTTTGACAAAAACATAAAGTGAGAGTCACAATAATTGAAAAGATTATGGTTAAAAATCTTCCTCACTTTTAGGAACCTTATGATTCCCAACCAGAATAAATAAAAGAAATCCACTCCCAATCACATCCAAGACAACCTACAGAATACCATAAATAAAACAGAGACAGAAAGAGACAGACCCTAGAATGTGAAGATTACCTAGAAAAGAAAGACTATTAGTTGAGTAGTTCCAGAAACAAAGGTAGCTACTGTCATACTAGGAGTTCTTCGGAAAAAAACAAACAAACAAACAAACAAAAAAAACAAACCTGTCACCTAAGACTTGTGTAATCAGAAAAATGAACAAAGGTAAAATGTACCTTTTAAGAACGCAGGTTTAAAAAAAAAAAAGAAAAATACCTTGAGAGTTTACTACCAATAGACCCTTAGTAAAGGAAT
Source organism: Lepus europaeus (assembly GCF_033115175.1). Taxonomy (NCBI): domain Eukaryota; kingdom Metazoa; phylum Chordata; class Mammalia; order Lagomorpha; family Leporidae; genus Lepus; species Lepus europaeus. Next base: position 78,616,422 of record NC_084842.1, on the reverse strand, counting down.
TTCAGATCTCAAAAGAAAATCAGATTAAAAAAAGTGATAAACAAAGGAAAAGATAATCAAGTATGTAATTTTACACAAAAATTGATGGCATATTCATAAAACAAGTAATTATGTTTCAGTTGTGATATTCATATAAAGAGGACTACAGTACAGATAAAATGCCTGAAGTATGGGGGAAGATTACTATTAAAATGTTCTAAGTTTCTTACATTAACTGTTGACCATACTTTAAAAAATTTGTGAGATAACTTGGAATAGCAATAAATTACATAATTTCAAAATAAGGAAAGGAAAAATTAAATGAAGGGGGAAAATGCAATCCAAAGGAGTACGAAGAAAAAAGAAGACAGACATGGGACAAATAGATGACTGAAATGAATTACTACAAGGAAGACAAGTGTTAAAAATCATAGCATATGGGAAAATATAATAAGAAATCTAGGGCCTGGTGCTGTGGAATAGTGGGTAAAGCCATCACCTGCAGTGCCAGCATCCCATATGGGTGCTGGTTTAAGTCCCGGCTGCTCCACTTCCAATCCAATTCTCTCCTATGTCCTGGGAAAGCAGTGGAAGATGGCCCAAGTCCTTGGGCCCCTGCACCCACGTAGGAAACCCAGAAGAAGCTATAGGTCCTGGCTTCTGATTGGCATAGCTCCAGCTGTTGCATCCATTTGGGTAGTGAACCAGTGGATGGAAGACCTCTCTCTCTCTCTGCCTCTACCTTTCTGTAATTCTGCCTTTCAAATACAATAAACAATTTTTTTAAAAAAGAAATCTAAATTAAATATTGATGGGAATTTAATAATAATGTAGGTGTATATGTCAATATACATCTAATTTGGGAGATATGAAGGAGGTCTTCCTAAGGAAGTAATATTCAAAATAAGACCTAGAAAAAAAAGTGAACAACATATATTTAGAAAAAAATGGTTACAGTAGATGGTAGCTTCTGCATAGAGGCAATGGCATATGTCTGTGTTCTAAGGTCGAAGTGTTTATAACATTCAAGAAACTGGCCGGCGCCATGGCTTAACAGGCTAATCCTCCGCCTTGCGGCGCCAGCACACTGGATTCTAGTCCCGGTTGGGGCGCCGGATTCTATCCCGGTTGCCCCTCTTCCAGGCCAGCTCTCTGCTATGGCCCGGGAGTGCAGTGGAGGATGGTCCAAGTCCTTGGGCCCTGCACCCGCATGGGAGACCAGGAGAAGCACCTGGCTCCTGGCTTCAGATCAGCGCGATGCGCCGACCGCAGCGGCCATTGGAGGGTGAACCAACGGCAAAAAGGAAGACCTTTCTCTCTGTCTCTCTCTCACTATCCACTCTGCCTGTCCAAAAAAAACCAAACCAAAACAAAACAAAACATTCAAGAAACTGAGAAAATGTCAAAATAAAGACAAAAGAGACACAAGATGGGACGGTATAGGTGGGCAGAAGCTGGATCCTTGATTTTAAGATTTTTAGACTGTACTCTAAAGCAGGGGCAGAGAACCTTTTTGTTCTCCCATGGGACATTTGGATATTTATAACATCATTCACAGGTCATACAAAGTTATCAACTTAAAAATCAGCCTGCTATAGACTTACTGAATTTTGGGTCCCACTTGTAGATGTCTTGGTAGGGCCAGAACAAATGATTTCATGAGACTTAGATGGCCGATGGCCAGCTATTCTTACCACTGCTCTGAAGGTTAGCATTAGAAAGAAGTCCTGGAGATACAAAGATTTCTACAAATACAGTACTATTAAGTAAATACTGTCGGGGCCAGTGCTGTGGCATAGCAGGTTAAGCTGCCGTCTACAGTGCCAGCATCCCATATGGGCGCTGGTTCAAGACCTGGCTGCTCTACTTCCAATCTAGTTCTCTGCTGTGGCCTGGGAAAGCCACAGAAGATGGCCCAAGTGCTTGGGCCCCTGCACCCATGTGGGAGACCTGGAAGAAGCTCCTGGCTCTTGGCTTTGGATCAGCACAGCTCTGGCCGATGCGGTCAATTGTGGAGTGAACCAGTGGATGGAAGGCTTCTCTCTCTGCCTCTCCTTCTCTGTGTAACTCTTTCAAATCAATCAATCAATCAATCTTTTTTTTTTTTTTTTTAAAGTAAATATTGTCACAGAAGGGGAAGAAAGTACAAAACAGTGGGTACATGTTTCAGAGACTGGAGACGTCAGAGCTGTCACAGATTTTCTGCAAGTACATCAGGTCAATCAGAGGTTAAATTATCATCTAAAACCACAGAATAAAAGGATCCTATATTAGGAAACAGACTAGGAAAGTTAATCTTTTAAGCATCTTTTTCTTTATGTGGCTATTCTGGTATTCTCCTCTGACATCTGTCTTTATCTACTTTTGTCATGACTGATGTCTTGCTTGTGATTTTGTTTTGTTAGTTGAATGCTAGTTACATCAGCTGTAGATAAGGATTGACATTTCACGCTATTCACAGAAAGTTTATAGTAAGTTTTAAGTGTATAAAACTGTTATATGGATTGTGATTTCAGCATGTTAAAAACTTCAAGTTCATTAATGCAGTATGCCATATTTTCATCCCTAAGTTTTATTTCTCCTTTTCACACTTAGGTCCTATCCTACTGGAATTATTTTCTGAGTGGCATGAGGTATTTTTCCCACTCTAAATGGGTAGTCAATCACCTTGAAACCATTAAGTAGGACACCCTTCCCTATCATTTATAATAACATCTGTCTTGTACCAAGATTCCACTATTTGGAGAATTTCTGGGCTCACTAACCTGATCTACTGACTTGCATGCTGGCAAATAGCTCCTGTTTTAATTACTGCACTTACTAAGTCTGAATTTGTGTCACAGTAAGTCCCTCCCACATCTTGACTTGGTGATTCTTGGCTTTGTAAAGTCTTGCTTATAAAATTTAAGGTCAGTAAGTCATATTTAATAAATCCTGTCAGAATTTTGACTGGAATGACAATGAATTGTAAGCACATGGAGGATAAAATGCCATCTTTGTCTTTCCATTCACTTAAAGTGTAATCAGTCATTGTTGGAGTTGTCTTTTATGTACTTCATTAAGATTTTATAATGTGTTCCACAAGGTCTTAATTGGTTTATTAATTTCATTGCTAAGAGTTTTAATGGTTTTCTTGCTATTGTTGCTACTAAAAAATGTTATTTTCAAACTGGGTTTTCTAACTGGGTGGTTGAGTAAGTACCTCTCATGGCAGTTTAAAATTGGTATCACTGCATTTTTGTTCTGCTCTTTGACCTAAATCATTAGGTTATAATATTTTTGTTAGAAGTGCCCATCTATCCCTTATTTAGTATCTTTTATAATAAATGTGTCCACTTTTGTAGAATGATTATTTCCATATCTGTTAGGACAACAGTTTTTCTTTACTATAAAAAAATCATTAAAAATTTTTAAAATCCTTAATCATTCGTGTTTATCTAGTGATTATTATGTTTTTAAACTGTACTTCAGGGGCCGGTACTGTGGCGCAGCAAGTTAAGGCCCTGGCTTGAAGTGTCAGCATCCCATGTGGATGCCGGTTCGAGACCTGGCTGCTCTACTTCTGATCCAGCTCTCTACTATGGCCTCAGAAGGCAGCGGAGGATGGCCCAAGTCCTTGGGCTCCTGTGCCCACGTGGGAGTCCCCAAGGAATCTCCTGGCTCCTGGCTTCAGATCACTGCAGCTCCGTCCATTGCAGCCAGTTGTAGGGTGGACCAGCGGATGGAGGACCTCTCTTTCTCTTTGTTCTCTCTCTGTGTAACTCTTTCAAATAAATAAATAAATCTTTAAAAAAAAAAAAAAAACCTGCACTGTATTCAACTGTTGAAACTCATTTAGGATTTTCACATGCAGGTTTGAAGTTGTAATTTTCCTTTCTTTGTTTTTATTATGTAGATTATAGCAGCATTTCTCCCTATTCATTGAGATAGTCTATATAAGAATTATCTGTTGCCTTAAAGTTATAGAAGGTTACCTGGGTAACTATTTGGAATTCAGAATTTCACAAATTTTTGAGTTAGACTCTCCACAATTATCTATATTTTGTATGGTTTTTTAAAGGTTTGAATGTTTCTACAATGTATATGTGTTGGAAACTTAATCCTTAATGCAACACGTTGAGGGGTAGGACTTTACCAGATCATGAAAATAGAGTCCTCATAAATAGATTAATGCCATTAGTTTGAGAGTTGATTAGTTATCTCAGGAGTAAGTTCCTGATAAAAGGATGAGTTCAACCCTTCTCTTCTCTCTCTCTCAACCCTTCTCTTCTCTCTTATGCATGTTCTCTTGCTCTTCTGCCTTTCACCATGGGATGATGCAGTAAGATGGCTCTTACCAGACACAAATCTCTCAATCTTCTACTTCCTGGCCTTTAAAACTGTAACAAATAAGTCTCTGTTCTTTATAAATTACCTATTGTCAGGTATTCTGTTATAGCACCAAAATATGAAACAAGACATATTTTCGATTTACAGATTGTTATCAAACTGTAATAAAGTACCTCTCGAAATGAACTGCTTAAATACTAAGAAATTTTAGAGAATAATATGAAAAATACAAGAACAAATAACCACAACCAGAAAGCCAGAACTGACCCTGCTACTATTCATATAAGAAGAGCAAAATCGGGGCCGGCGCTGAGGTGTAGCAGGTAAAGCTGCTGCCTGTGGTTCTGGCACCCCACATGGTTGCTGGTTTGAGTCCCGGTTGCTCCACTTCTTTTTCTTTTATTTTTTATTTTTATTTTATTTATTTTTTTCCCACAGAGGGAAACTTGTCATTTCATGCAGTCATAAGAAACAATTTTTTATTTTTATTTTTGACAGGCAGAGTGGACAGTGAGAGAGAGAGACAGAGAGAAAGGTCTTCCTTTTGCCGTTGGTTCACCCTCCAATGGCCGCCGCAGCTGGCGCACTGCGGCCGGCGCACCCCGCTGATCCAAAGCCAGGAGCCAGGTGCTTCTCCTGGTCTCCCATGCAGGTGCAGGGCCCAAGCACTTGGGCCATCCTCCACTGCACTCCCGGGCCACAGCAGAGAGCTGGCCTGGAAGAGGGGCAACTGGGACAGAATCCGGCGCCCCGACTGGGACTAGAACCTGGTGTACCGGTGCCGCTAGGCGGAGGATTAGCCTGTTGAGCCACGGCGCCAGTTCATCGGCTGCTCCACTTCTGATCCAGCTCTCTGCAATGGCCTGGGAAAGCAGTGGAAGATGGCCCAAGTCCTTGGGCCCCTGCACCCAAGTGGGAGATCCAGAGGAGGCTCCTTGCTCCTGGCTTTGGATTGGCACAGCTCCGGTCGTTGTGGCCATCTGGGGAGTGAACCAGTGGATGGAAGACCACTCTCTCTTTCTCTCTGCCTCTCCTCTCTCTGTGTAACTGTGACTTTCAAGTAAAATAAATAAATTTTTTTTTTAAAAAGGAGCAAAATCAAGCTAAATATCTTAAGGAAAGAATATGGACTTATACTTTCTATCATTATTAATGAAATGCCACCAAAGAATATATTATATGACACTGCCAAGTAGACATCATGATTAGGACATGTAAAAATTATTTGACATGTTTACTTCAACTTCAAAAATGTTAATTTGTAGAAAGATTAGTAAATATATACAATGCATTCGTAGGTACAGATAAAAACATAGCTGCATGCTCAGACACAAAAATGCAAAGGTTGGATGCTCCAATTCTTTTTTTTTATTGTTTGGTATCTAAGTAGGCAAATTTGAGAAACTGCCAATTTATATTACAACAAGATGGTTTTATAAGAGAAAAACCTGATATCGTCACACAATGCTGAAAACAGGCAACTTTCTAAGGCTCCAAGAGAAGTCAAAATATGTAATATTTTAATTTTCTCAGAATCTGGTCTCTACCTATTTCTTTAGCTTTATCACCATTCTTCCTCTTCCTCTTTACACTATAACCCACCTTAATTGATTTCTACCTGAAGTAAGAATACTGAAATAACATGACAAAATGTCATCTAAAAATCAAAATTGTCAAGAATACTATTAACAGATTTATATTCAATATCATTATTCTTCCCAATCTGAGGGTGCTCACATATGTGTGCATGTTATCCAGTATACCATAATCATTTAAATACTTTACATCTTTTCTATATCTACCTTACCACCTAAATTCACAGAATCTAGGAACCACATTATTTACTTTTAAAATGTCATCTATTTCAGCGCTGGCATTGTGGCTAGTGGGTTAAGCTGCCATTAGCAATGCCAGCATCCTATTTGGGTGCTGGTTTGAGTCCTGGCTGCTGCACTTCTGATACAGCTCCCTGCTAATGTGCCCTGGGAAATCAGTGGAAGATGGCTGAAATGCTTGGGTACCTGCCACTCACATGAGAGAAGGAGTTCCTGGCTCCTGGCTTTGGCCAGCCCAGCCCCAGCAATTAAGGCCATTTCGGGAGTAGTTGGAAGATCTCTCCCAGCCTCTCCCTCTCTGTAACTCTTTCAATAGAAAATTAATTAATTTTTTAAAAAAGTATTATGTAGGATCTCTGTCTTTAATGTGCTGTACACTCTTATTTAATGCTATAACTAGTACTCCAACAGTATTTTTTTCATTTTGTGTTGCTATATTGGGGGCAAACTGTTGAAATCTTTACCTAATATATACTAAACTGATCTTCTGTATATAAAGAGAATTGAAAATGAATCTTGATGTGATTGGAAGGGGAGAGGGAGCGGGAAAGGGGAGGGTTGTGGGTGGGAGGGAAGTTATGGGAGAGGGGAAGAAGCCATTGTAACCCATAAGCTGTATTTTGGAAATCTGTATTCATTAAATAAAAGTTTAATAAATGAAAAAAAAAAACAAAAAACAAAAACAAAAACAAAAAGTCATTCTGGCTATTCTAAACATCTCCAATGATGAGGGAACCATGGAATCATTTCCCACCTTCCACTTTAAGAAATGCTCTATCCTTAGACATTTTCTTTCTTGTATAGATCTGAAACCTGTTTTTCTCTAACTTCTAGCTAGAGATCATAATTTACTCATTGGCTTATTTAGAGACAGCTCAGCTCTACTTCAATGTAATAACTATACAAATATTCACAGTTCACTATCATATTACTTATAAGTCTTCTCTTTTGTGGTGTAAGGAACAAAAGGTAGAAAGTATGGACAGATTAGTGTTTCAGTATATTTTATGAGTTTGCTGCTTTACATGTATTTTTGAATGTTTACGTATTTATTTCACTTGAAAGGCACAGTGACAGGGAGAGAGAGACTGATTTTCCATCTGCTAGTTCACTTCCCAAATGCCTACAACAGCCAGGGATGGACCAGATCAAAGCCAATAAACTGGAACTCCAGCAAGGTCTTCCAAGTGGTTAGCAGAGACCCAAGCACTTGAGTCATCACTGCTTTGCCTCCTAGAATGCATTAGCAGAAGCTGGACTGGAAGTGGAGGAGCCAGGACTTGAACCAGTACTCCAATACAGGATGCACGCGGCCCAAGCACAGTTTAACTTGCAGTACGACACCAGCCAGTACTTTATATTTAATTCTCATGTTGTTCCAACACGTTCATTATTACTATGTTCAAACTGCAACTGAGGAAATTAAGGTTCTGAAAGGTAAAGTGACTTGTTCATATAACTTAAGAAGCAGTATCTGAACTATAAATCTGTCATATACCAAAGCCTATGTTAGTCTCTTTCAAACTTTAAACTGCCCCAAAGTAGACATAAAAGGGAGTACACAAAGCATGAAAAAATAAAAATATTTCTAAAAACATTCTTTCCCATTTCCAGAAAGCTATGTAATAATAAGTTTTTCCCTTAAGTCTTATATTATAGTATCTTTCACATTTTTTGTCGTATAACTTAATTACCATCTTAATATTTCCACATAAACTCATGCAACACAAAATTAGGTAACAAAAACAGGAATTTTCCTCTTTATTTCAGTCCCTCTCAATTTTAATCTATCTTACACACTTAAAAGATTAAAAAATAGATTAATCAGTGTGTAAGGAAAATAAAGTTCTAAACTAATTACATTACCTTTTGGGATCAAATTTAAAGTTGGCTTTTTTATGGCTTTGAGGACTGACAATACTATTCCCTTTCTTTTTTTTTTAGACAGGCAGAGTGGACAGTGAGAAAGAGAGAAAGGTCTTCCTTTTGCCGTTGGTTCACCCTCCAATGGCCACCGCAGCTGGCGCACTGTGGCCGCCGCACCGCGCTGATCTAAAGCCAGGAGCCAGGTGCTTCCTCCTGGTCTCCCATGTGGGTGCAGGGCCCAAGCACTTGGGCCATCCTCCACTGCACTCCCGGGCCATAGCAGAGAGCTGGATTGGAAGAGGGGCAACCGGGACAGAATCTGGTGCCCCGACCAGGACTAGAACCCAGTGTGCCGGCGCCGCAGGCGGAGGATTAGCCTATTGAGCCGCAGCTCGGGCCTGACAATACTATTCCTAACTCATAACAAACACCACTTATTCTGCCCTCTTAAGACAAACACATATTTGGCATCTTTCCTAAACTTGAAAGGTTCTTGCCTTTCCTATGTAAAGTGATGGTTCTTCTTCAATTCAACTCTATTAGGTTAAGTCTATCATGGCCTTCATCATTCAGGCTTAATAAATTTGTCTTTATATAGTTAATTACATGATTGTATTATATCAATCATAAGTACTAACTTTCTTTTCCTAGTTACATCATAAACAACTGGAAGATACTTCAGCTATTTCTATTTTTCACCTAAACACAAAATATATGGTAGCAAGTACTTATTAAAATGTTCTCAGCTATTATGGTAAAAATAAGCCCTTCTTCTAAATTTCTCTTCACTTGAATCATTTGTTTTTGGTTTGCTTGTTAGGATTTCTCATCATACACCTTATTATGAAAAAAGATAAAAGCAGCTCAAGTTTCCTTTTTTATAAACATGCAATGTAAAAGTGCTAAATCTATATTCCCTTTGGCCTATATTACATAAACAAACTAAAGGTAACATTACTTTTCAAATAAATTTCCCCAAGAACATAAAAATGTACATATATATTTAAGGATATGAAAACATAAAATTATATATTACACATAAAAAAAAAAAACTTACCTTGCTGAGTATTTTGTTCTTGCATTCGATTCACAGTGAGGTCTAAGGGGCCTTCCTGTTCTTCCTGAAGGGAGTTTTCAGCTTGATTCATGTGGATACTTTTACATATTAGACTTGGTCCAATTGAACCATTTCTATTCTCTTGAATTTTACCACTTTTTGAAATGTACTCAATTGCAAACTGACGTATCATCTTTTTCATTAATTCCTGAGCAACTAGGGGAATGTTAGGATCACAGTTCTGAGGGAGATCTAGGGAAGAAATAAATATAGTAATCGTTTAAAACAAGGAAATGCAAATTATTGATATTTAAATTTATTTTTATTACAAATTAATGATTTCAGAAGTCTTTAGCATTAGTCCAAATAACAAAAGGTTTCTGGGACTCAGCAATAGAAACTTCTTTTTTTATTTTTTTATTTTTATTTTTTTTTATTTTTGACAGGCAGAGTGGACAGTGAGAGAGAGAGACAGAGAGAAAGGTCTTCCTTTGCCATTGGTTCACCCTCCAATGGCTGCCGCAGTAGCGCGCTGCAGCCGGCGCACCGCGCTGATCTGAAGGCAGGAGCCAGGTGCTTATCCTGGTCTCCCATGGGGTGCAGGGCCCAAGCACTTGGGCCATCCTCCACTGCACTCCCTGGCCACAGCAGAGAGCTGGCCTGGAAGAGGGGCAACCGGGACAGGATCGGTGCCCCGACCGGGACTAGAACTCGGTGTGCCGGCGCCGCAAGGCAGAGGATTAGCCTAGTGAGCCGCGGCACCGGCCTAATAGAAACTTCTTGCAGGTTCAATTAGTTTTTCACACAAAATTGTGGCACTTTTAATCATTTCTCAGAAATAAACACTCTGCCAAAACTAAGATATAAATAATTAGACATAGGGGCAGAACAACTTACTTAGTTATTTAATATTCATTCAAATATATTCTACTAGATGTTAACACAGTGTATGAACATAAGTTATATATTTAAGTAACCAAGCAATTTTTAACTTTATAGATACTAAGTACACATATTAAGTATTTATGAAAATATCTTAACTATTATATATCCATTCAATTCTTAAATTCTGTCAAGTGTGCATTTCATGTCTCAATGTTATCAAGAATTTTTCTCTTCAACTTTTTTTTTTTTTTTTTTGACAGGCAGAGTGGACAGTGAGAGAGAGAGACAGAGAGAAAGGTCTTCCTTTTTGCCGTTGGTTCACCCTCCAATGGCTGCCGCAGCCGGCGCACTGCGGCTGGCACACCGTGCTGATCCGATGGCAGGAACCACGTGCTTATCATCCTGGTCTCCCATGGGGTGCAGGACCCAAGCACTTGGACCATCCTCCACTGCACTCCCTGGCCACAGCAGAGAGCTGGCCTGGAAGAGGAGCAACCGGGATAGAATCCGGCTCCCCGATCAGGACTAGAACCCAGTGTGCCAGTGCCACTAGGCGGAGGATTAGCCTATTGAGCCGTGGCGCCGGCCTTCTTCAACTTTTTATATAGAAAAAAATGTGATAAAAAAATGAAGGAATAGAAAAATGACAAAAAATCTTCATCAAGATTTAAGAATTATTATTTTGTCAAGTTGCTCTCTTTTACTTTTTAGAACCACTGAAAGTAAATCGTAGAATTATGACACTTTACTTTTTAATATTTTAGCTTGCATCTCCTAAGATTATCCTATAAAACAATAATTTCATTACTGAGCATCTTAAACAATCCTCAATCCCAAAACATGCTGACTACCTACCACTATAATGATAAATAATTCTGTGAGAAACTTGATACAAAAGGTACCAAGGTGTGGAAAAGATAGATTATTCTTAAGCACACTGTATAATAAAGATACAGAGTTTTGTTATTGGAGGTAGTGGTAGCCACATTCTTACACATATTTCTGGCTTTGTTCCAATCCCTTTCAGAGACACAATAATTGGCAGATTGGGAAGGATGAGAAGGTACACTTGGTTAGGCTCCTCATTTCTTCAACAGACATGGGCCCACTTTTGATGTACTAGTTACTGCTTCTTAAATGCCTAAATTTAACCCAGACAGACTAGTGTTATGTGACTGGGCCTACTCTGATCTAGGGTTAACTGAGATTGATGGGACGGATCTCTCTAGTTTTATGTTTCAGTATTATTTAGAAACTTGTCTAAGAGATCTAAAGGGAAGTTCTCCAATCAGCATCTATCAAGTTCATGAATATAAAATGAAAATGCTTGAAAAGAATGTTGAAAAACGTTACTTAAAGAGAAGGAGAGGCAACAAACTCAGCCCCCACCACAACCACCATCATGTTTGATGATAAAATATGACCTAAGCCGACTTAAGTAATTTATGGTCCCGCAGAAATGCCAATATATTTGGTCACAGGATGTTATCGCAGACCCACTAGAGATATTATTAATGAACATTCCACTATTTATTTCAAAACAAAAAATTTTTGTATTCTTAAAAATATCCTGAAGAAAAGAATCTAGGTTTGTAAGATAATCTCTTAGCCATCACTTCTGTTATTTTTTTTTCTTAAAGATTTTATTTATTTGAAAGACAGAGTTATAGAGAGAGGTAGAGACAGAGAGAGAGGTCTTCCATCTGCTGGTTCACTCTCCAGATGGCTGCAACAGACGGAGCTGCGCCCATGTGAAGCCAGGAGCTTCTTCCAGGTCTCCCATGTGGGTGCAGGGGCCCAAGGACTTGGACCATCCTCCACTGCTATCCCAGGCCACAGCAGAGAGGCTGATCGGAAGAGGAGCAGCCGGGACTAGAACTGGCGCCCATACGGGATGCTAACACGTCAGACCACAGTGCCGGACTCTGTTCTTTATTTAGAACCTGGCAGGGAAAAGGCCAATTTTTTGTGTGGGGACACTGGAGGTAAAGACTCAGCTACATGATGGCATTTTAGCCATCTTTATTAACTGAAGCAGTTACATATCTTCTTCATATTTGAGTTTCTCCATATGGTAAAAGAGAAATAGTAACAGAACTTGGGACATCATAATAGGACTTGCTTACAAGATGTAGGGATTGATTGTAGACAAAATATTTAACTCTATCTGGCATACTAACAATTCAGTAAATGTTAGCTGTTATCATACTTTATAGTGGGGAAGTAATGAGAAACAAAAAGATGCAGATTGAGCAGTTAGATTTTATTTAAATTACAAAATAGCAAATAAGTATGTTATTAAGTAGTATGACAGCTTAGAAAATACAAAGAACATAATTTATAAACCAAGGTGATATTTTTCAAACAGATAAGATAGCATTGCCAAAATAAGAATTACACACACACACACACACATCACTTCTTATTACCTTCAGGAATTTTTGAAGGCTTCTAAGAATGCTCCTCTTTACCTTTCTCCAAAGGAGATGTCCATTTACTTTTATGTACTTTGGTTAATTACCTTATAATTTATTGACTAAGATCATCATCATTTTATGCATTCAAAATGATTACATTTGCCAAAACAGGAATGACTGCATGATTAGGTTTATGTCATATGATTAGGGCTATATTTTAGGATTCAGTTTAGAACTAAGTTAAAAGCACATTAGATAGCATTACTTTGTTCTTTCTTCATGTACTCTCTTTTCCTTCCCTTTACTGTCATACTGCACAGTCCAAGTGAGTCTGAAGGACGTAACCAAAATAAATAAATAAAAATTTAAAAAGCAAGAGAAAGACAAGGATAATGCTGCTGATCAGTGAGCCTTCTAAATCCGTGTATAAAATGTCATAACTACAAAAAAAGCAAATAAAAACTTAAACTCTAGGTCAAGGATTAGAAATTCAAATTTTTACATGGGTTGGGCAAGTAGAAAATATAGTCATCCTCGATATCCAAGGTATACATCCATGGATTCTACCAACACAAATACAGATACAAAATACTTGAAAAATTATATCTGTACTGAACATGTATAGAACTTTTTGTCATTATTCCTTAATATATACAGTATAACATTTATATTGGGTATAAGTAATCTAGAGATGATTTAAAGTATATATGAGGGTATGCATAGATTATATGCACTACTACACCATTTATGTCAGAAAAGCACATGCTGCTTTTGGCATCTGCAGGGTTCTTGGAACAAGAACTGAAGGGACACTGTATTTTATTAGAAGAAAGAATGTTTACATGCAAACAGGATTTACTGCCCCCAAGAAAACAGACATATTTTGCCTTATCTCTCCATTTTAAAAAGTTAAACAAGCTCTGTGGCAGACAGCTTCTATATGATCCTCAATGATTCTGGCATATCCTGATATTTTATATGCAGCCCACTCCATGTTGTATCATGGGTGTTCTGTGTGAAAATACTGTGGAATTCTGTCACTTTAGAAATAAGGCTATAAGAGAATTAGATTTTCTTAAAGATTTATTTATTTGAAAGTTAGAGTTAGAGAGAGAAAAAGGTACAGAGAGTCTTCCAGCAAACCAGCAGGTTCGCTCCCCAGTTGGCTGCAACAGCCAGAGCTTAACCAATCTGAAGCCAGGAGACAGGAGCTTCTTTTGGGTCTCCCACGTGGGTGCAGAGGCCCATGGACTTGGACCATCTTCTACTGCTTTCTCAGGCCATAGCAGAGAGCTGGACAGGAAGTGGAGCAGCTGGGACTAGAACCGGCACCCATATGGGATGCTCTCACTGTAGGTAGAGGCTTTACCAGCTATGCCAGAACGCCAGCTCCAATAGTTAAGTATATTTTATTTCTTTAATTTTTTTTGACAGGCAGAGTGGACAGTGAGAGAGAGACAGAGAAAAAGGTCTTCCTTTTCCGCTGGTTCACACCCCAATGGCCGTTGCGGCCAGTGCGCCACACTGATCCGAAGCCAGGAGTCAGGTGCTTCTCCTGGTCTCCCATGCGGGTGCAGGGCCCTAGGACTTGGGTCATCCTCCACTGCACTCCTGGGCCACAGCAGAGAGCTGGCCTTGAAGAGGAGCGACCGGGACAGAATCCGGCACCCCAACCAGGACTAGAACTCGGAGTGCCAGAGCCGCAGGCGGAGGATTAGCCTATTGAGCCGTGGCGCTGGCCAGAATTATTTTAGCTTGCACACTGTTGAACATTGGTGCTTTCATATTATCTCATCTCATTCTCCTCTCCCCTCCTATCGCCCTGCCCTTTCCCTTTTCTCAGTCTTCTCCCATTCTCTTCACTCGTTTGTCCCTTCACTTCTCTCTCTTCACTCACTCTGCAGGAAATCTTAACAATGAAGAGCCACAGAGGGAAGCTCATACACAGAGAGACTGCTTCAGACTGCTTCCTGTGAGTGAACTTAGAACATCATCTTCCAGGTCAACCAAATCTCAAATGACTAGAGCCTCAGCTGAACCCTTTACTGCCATCTCATGAGAAACCAAATCATCCAGCTGAGCCACCCTCCAATTCCTGACCTGGAGAACATGAATGAGATAATAAATGTTTGTTGTTTTACTGCTAAATTTTGAAGGTAGTTTATGAGACAGTAATAAATACAGATGTTGGTACATGTTAATGGGATACTGCTGTCATAAAATCTCAAACTGCTCGGCCGGTGCCGCGGCTCACTAGGCTAATCCTCCACCTTGCAGTGCTGGCACACCGGGTTCTAGTCCCGGTCGGGGCGCTGGATTCTGTCCCGGTTGCCCCTCTTCCAGGCCAGCTCTCTGCTGTGGCCAGGGAGTGCAGTGGAGGATGGCCCAAGTGCTTGGGCCCTGCACCCCATGGGAGACTAGGAGAAGCACCTGGCTCCTGCCATCGGATCAGCGCGGTGGCCATTGGAGGGTGAACCAATGGCAAAAGGAAGACCTTTCTCTCTCTCTCACTGTTCACTCTGCCTGTCAAAAAAATAAAAAATTAAAAAAAAATTAAAAAAAAAAAAACCTCAAACTGCTCATGTGGATTGTAAATCAGGTAGTGGGTTTTTTTGGCTGTTGTTTCTAAAAAACTACTTTATTGAAATATAGTATATATACCATGAAAATGCATATAGGTGTACAGATAAATGAGTTTTTGGTCCTCTGATCACATTCATAACCAACATCCAAATTAAGAACAAAACATTACTAGTGGGGCTGGCACTGTGGCACAGCGAATAAAACTGCCACTTACGGTGCCAGCATACCAGATGGGCGCAGTTTCAAGTTTTGGCTGATCCAGTTCCAATCTGGCTTTCTGCTAACATGCCTGGGAAAAGCAGTGGAAGATGGCCCAAGTCCTTAGGACCCTGCACCTTTTGTGGAAAACTAGGATGAAATTCCTGCTTTTGGCCTGGCCCAGCCGTTTGGGGAATGAGTCAGCAAACAGAAGATCTCGCTTCATCTCTCCAACTCTGTAACTCTGCCTTTCAAATAAATATTTTTTTTTTAAATTGCTAATACACCAAGAGTCCTCACTATTTCACTTTCTCTATTTCCTTTTTTTTTTTTCTTGGTAATGTGGAAGAGTATATTGTCATCTATATGGTGGGATTCACTAAAGCAATATTTATAACTATATGCCAAATGAGATGACATCTACACAATTTTTATACTCTCTGTAAGAGAAAACTTGATATATGTCTATTTAGGTCTGAGTTTTTTCACTTAATATAATGATCTCCAATTGCATACTTTTTTTTTTTTTTACAATGCAACTTCCTTTTTTTTATTTTAAAACTTTTATTTAATGAATATAAATTTCCAAAGTACAGCTTATGGGTTACAATGGCTTCTTCCCCGCTCCCATAACTTCCCTCCCACCCACAACCCTCCCCTTTCCCGCTCCCTCTCCCCTTCCATTCACATCAAGATTCATTTTCAATTCTCTTTATATACAGAAGATCAGTTTAGTATATATTAGGTAAAGATTTCAACAGTTTGCCCTCACATAGCAACACAAAGTGAAAAATACTGTTGGAGTACTAGTTATAGCATTAAATAACAGTGTACAGCACATTAAGGACAGAGATCCTACATGATATTTAAAAAATTGATTTTCTATGCAATTTCCAATTTAAAACCAAGTTTTTTTTTCATTTTCAATTATCTGTATATACCAAATATCAATTCAGTATATACCAAATAAAGATTTCATCAGTTTGCATCCACACAGAAACACAAAGTGTAAAAATACTGTTTCAGTACTAGTTATAGCATTACTTCACATTGGACAACACATTAAGGACAGATCCCACATGCGAAGTAAGTACACAGTGACACATATTGTTGACTTAACAATTTGACACTCTTATTTATGGTGTCATCAATCTCCCTAGGCTCTAGTCATGAGTTGCCAAGGCTATAGATGCCTTTTGAGTTTGCCAACTTCGATCTTATTCTGACAGGGTCATGGTCAAAGTGGAAGTTCTCTCCTCCTTTCAGAGAAAGGTACCTCCTTCTTTGATGGCCCCACTCTTTCCACTGGGATCTCACTCGCTGAGATCTTTCATTTAGGTCTTCTTCTTTTTTTTTTTTTCCGGAGTGTCTTGGCTTTTCATGCCTAAAATACTCTCTTGGGCTCTTCAGCCAGATCCGAATGCCTTACGGGCTGATTCTGAGGCCAGAGTGCTATTTAGGACATCTGCCATTCTATGAGTCTGCTGTGTCTCCTGCTTCCCATGTTGGATCGTTCTCTCCCTTTTTGATTCTATCAGTTAGTATTAGCAGACACTAGTCTTGTTTGTGTGATCCCTTTGACTCTTAGACCTATCAGTGTGATCAATTGTGACCTGAAATTGATCACTTGGACTAGTGAGATGGCATTGGTACATGCAATCTTGATGGGATTGGCACATTGCTACCTCCACCATTTGGGGCAAGTCCGATTGAGCATGTCCCAAATTGTACATCTCCTTCCTCTCTTATTCCCACTCTTAAATTTAACATGGATCACTTTTCGGTTAAAATTTCAACACCTAAGAATAATTGTGTGTTAATTACAGAGTTCAACCAATAGTACTAGAACAACAACAACAACAAAAAAACACTATAATGGATAAAGTATTACATTGTACATCAACAGTCAGGACAAGAGCTGATCAAGTCACTGTTTCTCATAGTGTCCAATTGTCTTCAACAGGTTTCCCTTTGGTGCTCCATTAGTTGTGGCTCAACCAGTTTGCATTCCTGCCAACAGTGGGTTAGTGTCCCTTTTTCCCCACATCCTCTCCAGCATCTGTTGTTGGTAGATTTCTGAATGTGAGCCATTCTCACTGGGGTGAGATGAAACCTATTGTGGTTTTGATTTGCATTTCTCTGATTGCTAGTGATCTTGAAAATTTTTCATGTGTCTGTTGGCCATTTGGATTTCCTCTTTTGAAAAATGTCTATTGAGGTCCTTGGCCCATCTCTTAAGTGGGTTGTTTGTTTTGATGTTGTGGAGTTTCTTGATCTCTTTGTAGATTCTGGTTATCAGCTCTTTATCTGTTGCATAGTTTGCAAATGTTTTTTCCCATTCTGTCAGTTGCCTCTTCACTTTCCTGACTGTTTCTTTTGAAGTACAGAAACTTCTCAATTTGATGCAATCCCAAATGTTAATTTTGGCTTTGACTGCCTGTGCTTCTGGGGTCTTTTCCAAGAAGCCTTTGCCTGTACCTATATCTTGCAGGGTTTCTCCAATGCTCTCTAATAATTTGATGGTGTCAGGTCGTAGATTTAAGTTTTTAATCCATGTTGAGTGAATTTTTGTGTAAGGTGAAAGGTAGGGGTCTTGCTTCATGCCTCTGCATGAAGTCCAATTTTCCCAGCACCATTTATTGAATAGACTGTCATTACTCCAGGGATTGGTTTTGGATCCTTAATCAAATATAAGTTGGCTGTAGATGTTTGGATTGATTTCTGGTGTTTCTATTCTGTTCCATTGGTCTATCCATCTGTTTCTGTACCAGTACCATGCTGTTTTGATAACAACTGCCCTGTAGTATGTTTGAAATCTGGTATTGTGATGTCTCCGGCTTTGTTTTTGTTGTACAAGATTGCTTTAGGTATTCGAGGTCTCCTGTGTCTCCATATGAATTTCAGCATCATTTTTTCCAGATGTGAGAAGAATGTCTTTGGTATTTTGATTGATAATGCATTGAATATAAATTGCTTTTGGGAGAATGGACAGTTGCATACATTTTGCTGCAAATTCCAGGTTTCATTCTTTTTTTATGGCTGAGCAATAGTCCACCATGTATATACCACATTTTCTTTATTCAATCATCAGTGATGGGCATCTATCAAGGTTGATTCTACATTATCTATTGTGAATTGTGAAGCCATAAACATGAGAGCGCAGGTAACTCTTTCATATGTTGATTTCATTTCTTTTGATATATTCCCAGGAGTGGGATAGCTGGGTCATATGTTTGACCTATAGTTTTCAGAGGCATTTCCATACTATCTGTTATAATGGTTGTATTAGTTTGCATTCCCAACAACAGTGGATTAGTGTATCTTCTTCCCCACATCCTCACCAGCATCATTTAGTGCTTTTTTATTTTTGGATGATAGGCACCCTAACTGGGGTGAGGTGAAACTACATTGTGGTTTTTATTTGCATTTCCTTGATGGCTAGTGATCCTAAATATTTTTTATGTGTCTGTTAGCCATTTATATTTCATCCTTTGAAAAAATGCCTGTTAATATCCTTTCCTCATTTTTTAAAATCTGGATTGTTTGTTTTATTGTTGTTGAGTTTTTTGAGTTGCTTATATATTCTGGATATTAATCATTTATTGGATGCACAGTTTGCAAATATATTTTCCCACCTGTCAGTTGCCTCTTCGCTTTGATTGTTTCCTCTGCAATGCAGAAACCTTTTAGCTTGATGTAATCCCATTTGTCTATTTTTGCTTTTATTGCTTGTGCTTCTGGGGTCTTATCCAAGATGTCTTTGCTTATTTGTTGAACTCTACTTAGTGTGGGTTAATCTTATGATTATAAAGTTAAGTGAAAATAGATCTTTGTAAAAAATGAGAATAGGAGAGGGAGGAGGAAGAAAGGTGGGAGAGTAGAATGGGAAGAATCACTATGTTCTTAAATTTGTATATATGAAATGCATGAAGTTTATATACCTTAAATAAAAGGTTTCTAGGTTAATAATAATAATGAGCATTTCAAGAGTTTGAGAATAAAATACAATGTCATTAATTATAAAAAAAAGGAAAAAAGAAACCTCTGGCTGAGAAAGAACTTATAAAATCAGTCCCATTCACAATAGCTATAAAAAATTCAAATAACTTGATATAAACTTAATAAAGAATATGAAATATCTCTACAATGAAAGTTACAAATCATTAATGAAAGAAATACAGGACACCAAATAAGTGGAAAAAATATTCCATATTCATGGATTTTTAAGAAATAATGTCATTAAAAGTCCATACTACCCAAAGCAATTTATGGATTCAATGTGATCCTAATCAAAATACAAAGAACATTCTTCACAAATCTAGAAAAAACAATTCTAAAATATATTAGGAAACATGAAGACACTGTATAGCCAAAGCAATCTTAAACATTAAAAACAAAGCCAGAATCATTATAAAACCAGATTTCAGGACAGAGCTGTTAATAATCAAATCAGCCTGGTTCTGACACAAAAATAGACATGTAGCCCAATGAAACAGAATAGAAACCTTCAAAATTAATCTACACATTTACAAACAACTCAACTTTGACAAATAAGCCAAAATCATTCTGGAAAATCGGATTTCCACATACAGAAGTTTGAAATATGACCCCTAACTTACAATCTATGTAAAAATCAACTCATGATGGATCAAGGATCTAAACTTAAGGTAGTAGGTTTTGAGGATGGTATTAATTAAAGCCTAAAGTAATATGAAGAAGCTGTTCAGTCTTCGAGGCTGAAGAGTGAAGACTAGCAGGAAAAAGAGGTAAATGTTATTGGAAACCGGAGGAAAGAACTGGCAGAAAGTTTTAAAACACTGCTGCCTGCACTAACTGGGAAAATTAAAGCTCTGCAAAATGTAGAGAGTGATCTCTCTCTGAAGATTCAAAGCAAAATGTAGATGATGCTCACTGCTTTCTTCTTGCTGATTAAATACAAACAGAAACAGATATACTACATTAAGGACTGTTAAGATTTTAGGTCTTCAATGTTTTTGAAAATTCTCAAAGAGAGCATATAAAGATTAAAATTATATCTGCAAAAAAAAAAAACTGAAGAAAGGAAGAGAGGGAAAGCAAGAAGAGAGTTTGGGGGGAGGGAAGTGTGGTTGTTTTCTTGGAACTGTACCTATGGAACACATGAAATCTGTTCTCTTTATATGTGCTGTGGTGTAGTAGGCTAAATCTCTGCCTAAGGCATCAGTTCCTGACCCAGCTGCTCTTTCCATTCAGCATTCTGCTTATGGCCTGGGAAAGTAGTGGAAGGTGGCCCAAGTGCTTGGCCCCTGCACCTTTGTGCAAGACCTGGAAGAAGGTCCTAGCTCCTGGCTTTGGATGGGCCCAGCTCCAGCTGTTGCAGCCATTAGAGGAGTGAACCAATGGATGAAAGACCTTTCTCTCTGTTCTCCCTCTCTATGTCTGTAACTCTACCTCTCAAATAAATAAATCTTTTTAAAAAACTATTCTTTTTATATTATTTTTTAAAAAGAAAAGACTCAAGACAATAAACATACAGATTCTAACTCCCACCCCCCCAAAAAAAGTGATGATTGAGCAAAAACCAAATTAGAGAAATGGCACCAAAAACATGCTTCAGAAAGCTGGTTGGTTTTCTTCAAATTTGATACTGTTAATGTTGTAGATCTCCAGTGAGTAAATTTGTTTTGTTTATTCAGATTTGGAAGTGAGGTTAGGGGTGGTAGTGTTATCCCATTAAGCCAAAAACCCCTGTAAATCAACCCAAGACTTACAGGCATTTAGGCAGTCTATTCAAGAAAAATACTTGCATCTCAGTAAGGACAAGCAAGCTATGTGAAATTTTAAATTGCCATTGTCCTATCCTCCTTCCCCAACAAATATAGAGCCCACATGGCAAAGACTGAGAATCTAATGGCTCTAGACACTTAAGAAACCTCTATCCAATTGTTAGTTCAGTACTAAGTTAACCAACCAGAAATGTCCCTGGGTACACAATACAAACATTAAGGACTTCACAGAAAGTTCAGAAAACTCACTAAAAACAACATAGTAACAATAACACACTCTGGGATGAGGGATTATCTGATTTCCACAGTTGCATATTGTATTTTTTAAAGTATCCAGGTTTTTTTTTTTTTGAAAGGCAGAGTTAGACAGTGAAAGAGAGAAACAGAGAGAAAGGTCTTCCTTTTCCGTTGGTTCACCACCAAATGGCCGCTACGGCCAGTGCACTGCGCCAATCCAAAGCCAGGAGCCAGGTGCTTCCTCCTGGTCTCCCATGCGGGTGCAGGGCCCAAGGACCTGGGCCATTCTCCACTGCTCTCCTGGGCCACAGCAGACAGCTGGACTGGAAGAGGAGCTACCGGGACAGAATCTGGCACCCCAACCGGGACTAGAACCCGTGGTGCCGGTGCTCCAGGCGGAGGATTAGCCAAGTGAGCTGTGGTGCTGGCCGAAAGTATCCAGTTTTAAACAAAACACTTCAAGACATATAAATAAAAAAGTATGTCACATACATGGGGGAAAAATCAATAGAAAATGCCTCTGAGGAAAAATCAGACTGAGCTCAGTTGAAAATCTTACCTCAGTTATTTAGAATACATTCAAAAACCAAAATAAACCAAGTTTAAAGGACTAAAGGAAAGTATGGGGGAGAATATCTCACCAAACATAAAATATAAATAAACAGAAATTATAGAACACAACATATAGAAATTCTGCAGTTGAAAACTTCATTCATTAAAATGAAAAATTCACTAGATGAAGACAACAGATTTGATCTGGCAGAAGAATTAGTGAACCTGAAGACAGGGCAAGTACTATTATTCTGTTGGTGGTGGGGGATGGGCATGGAAGGAAAATGAACAAAACCTCTGAGACCTATGGGACACCGATCAAAGGTAACAATACTTCCAGAAGAGAGACAGAAACAAAATATTAAAAAAAGGAGACAATGTCCCAAATTGGATGAAAAAAAATTTACCTACAAATCCAAGAGACTCAGGAAATAACAAACATGGTAAACCTGAAGATCGTACATTTAAAGCATCCTAATCAAATTGCCAGAAACTAAAAAAGAGTAAATTATGAAAGCAGCAATAAGGGACGGTGCTGTGGCACAACAGGCTAAGCCTCGCCTTTGGTGCTGGAATCCAAATTCTAGCTTCTTCTTAATCCATACCTGGGGAAAACAACAGGTGATGGCTCAAATGGTTGAGTCTGCTACTTACATAGGATGTCTAGACAGTTCCTGTCTCCTGGCTTTTGCCAAGCCAATGTACGTATTTGGAGGGTGAGCCAACAGATGGAAAATATGTCCTTCTATTTGCCTATCTTCCTACTTCTCTAATAAGTAAATAAATTCTTAAATGCCACACTAGAAAATATCTATTTAACACAAAAGAGGCCAGTGCTGTGGCTCACTTGGCTAATCCTCCGCCTGGGGCACCTGCACCCCGGGGTTCTAGTCCCAGTTGGGGTGCTGGATTCTGTCCCGGTAGCTCCTCTTCCTGTCCAGCTGTCTGCTGTGGCCCTGGAGAGCAGCGGAGGATGGCCCAAGTGCTTGGGTCCCTGCATCCGCATGGAAGACTGGGAGGAAGTACCTGGCTCCTGGCTTTGGATTGGCGCAGCACGCTGGCCCTAGCAGCCATTGGTTCCAAAGTGAACCAATGGAAAAGGAAGACCTTTCTCTCTTTCTCTAACTCTTCCTGTCGGAAAAAAAAAAGTAATTAATAGAAGCACAAAAAACCCAAAATGAAAATAACACATATTGGAAACAAACAGAAGAACAGATATAAAACTCTAACTTATCAGTGACTACACTAAATGTAAATATATTAACCATTTCCATTAAAAAGCAGAGAATGGCAGAATGGACTTTAAAAAATCAATGATTTCATTATATAATATCAAGACTTTTTTTCTTTCAAACAGGTCAAAAGAAAAAGGATTGAAAAAAGGCATAATGTGCCAACAGAAAACAAAATAAAGCTGGGTTAGTTATACTTATATCAGAGAAAATATATCCTAAGACAAAAATTCTTACTAAAAACTGAATGCTAGCAAAGTTCAATCTATTCAGAAGATATAATAGTATCTAACAATAGGGCTAAACATACATGAATAAAAAACAGAACTGGAGTGAAAAAAAGAATATTCAACAATAGCTGGAGACTTGAACACTATTCTTTCAATAATGGAGCTAAAAACTAGAGAGATGATGAACAAGGAAATACAAAACTTGAACATCACATAAACCAACTAAATCTAAAGGATATATATTTATAGAACATTCTGCTTAATAACAACAGAATAAGTATTTTTCTCAAGTGCACAGAGAAATTCTCCCAGACAGACCAGATAAATTAGGCTACAAAACAAGATTCAACTTATTTAAAGATTAAAAATGTTAAACATGAAAATAAATTAATTATGGACTCCAATGTGGCTCTTTTGTAACTGTAGAATTATATTTTTGCTGATGGTGTATTAGAATTACTTCTAAATGCCACCTTGAAATAGAAACATGTATTTTATCTGCTAATATAAAGGTAAATGAAAAACTAAAAAACACAAAGTATATTCTCCAATAACAACAGAATGAATCCACAAATCAATAATAGAAGGAAGTTTTTAAAATTCACAAATATGAAAATAAAGAAATATACTCCTAAATATTTAATGAGTCAAAGATAGAGAGTCAAAGGAATATGAAAATATAAATGGTGACGAATGTAAATAGTTTGGTGTGGTCCTGCTAAGACAACTGCAGGCAGAACTTGGAATTCAATAAATCTAAATAGTGGGCTAATTTTTAATTTGATAATTTTGTATGGTCCATGAATCTTATAAATATCCAAATGATCCCTGGTAGAAAAAAGGGTTCGCACCCTAGGAATTTAATATAAACTAAAAGAAAATGAACACACAACATAGCATAGGGTATAAGATGCAGCAAAAGCAAATTTTAAAGACAAATCTTTAGTTATAAACACCTATGATATCGACAGAATATGACTAAAAATACATAAACTGCATAATATATAAAGTGTTTGCCCAAATACAATACCCTTTGATAATTAGAAAAAAAAAAAGTTAGGAGTAGAAGGAGACTTTCTCAACTTGAGGAAGGGTATTTACAAAAACTTCACAGGTAATATCACACTGGTAGAGAAGAAAAACTTTTCCTCTAAGATAAGGAATAAGATGAGGATACATGTTATTGACATTTCTATTCAGGATTGTAATTACAGTGTTCTAACCAGAGCAATTAGACCCCATTCTTCTCCCCTCCCTCAAATATATTCAGACAGGAAAGGAATAGTGAAACTATCTCTCTGTGTAGACAACATAATCTTGTTTCTATACATTTCAAAGGAATCTGCACACAAAAATATTACACTAAAAATTAAATTCAAAAAGTTACAGATATAAAATCAATATACAGGAATTTTATTTTTATAGACTGGCACAAAATCACATTTATAACAGTATAAAATACTGAGAGAGGAACAGATTTTTAAAAGTTAAAAAAATCTGTGTAATAAGTTACAACATAAAGATTTAAAAGTGAAACACATCCTTTGTTCATAATTTAAAGATATAATATGGCTAAGATGGCAATACTCCTCAAATTGACCAGCATATTCAACAAAGCCATAGCATAATCTCAAGTGGCATTCTGCAGAGATAAGCAAGCTGGTCCTAAAATTCCTATGGACGTATCAGAGAAATCAATGAAAAAAATCAATTGCTTTTGCTGTTGGAGGATTAGCACTTCCTGATTTCAAAACTTACTATAATGTATAAGGAAGACTAGCTGTTTCTGGCATAGAGGTACACATGCAAATGATTTGAGTAGACATTTCTCTAAAAAGACATTCTGGATGGCTATGAAATACATGATAAGATGATTAACATAATCAATCACTAGTGAAATGCAAATCTAAACAAGTGAGATAAAATTTCACACCTGGTAGGATCATTATGATAAAAAAAGTAAAGAGGTATTGGTGAGGATGTGGAGAAATCAGAAGCCTCATACAATCCTGGTGGGAATGTAAAAGGGTACAGCCACTTCAGAAAACAGATAATTTCTCAAAACTGTAAAACAGAATTATTTATATGAGCCAGCAAACTCTATTCATAGGTGAATGTGAGTGAAGCCATCTGGTCCTGGGCTTTTCTTTGTTGGGAGGGTCTGTATTACTTATTCAATTTCCATCTTGGTTGTTGGTCTCTTTGGGTTTTCTTTTTTAATATTTATTTTATTTATTTGAAAGACAGAGTTACAGAGAGACATAGGGACAGAGAGAAAGGTCTTTATCCAATGGTTCATTCCCCAGATCGCCACAACGGCTGGAGCTGCGCAGATCCGAAGCCAGGAGCTTCTTTGGGGTCTCCCACATGGGTGCAGGGGCTCAAGGACTTGGGCCATCTTCTACTGCTTTCCCAGGTCATAGCAGAGAGCCGGATAGGAAGAAGAGCAGCCGGGACTAGAATTGCCGCCCATATTTGATGCCAGCGCTTTAGGCCAGGGCTTTAACCCGCTGGGCTACAACACTGGCCCCTATTTGGGTTTAAATATCTTCACTGCTCAACTTAGGTAGGTTTTATGTATCCAAGAATTTATCCATTTCTTCTAGGTTTCCTGATTTGTTGGCATACAGCTCTGTGTAGTAATTTCTCTTTTTCATCTCTAATTTTATTGATTTGGATGTTCTCCCCCTCCCCCTTTTTAAAGTTGTGTCTGCTTTGTTTATTTTCTCAGAAAATCAGCTCCTCATTTTGCTGATTTTTTTTTTTTGGTTTCTCTAATTTTAATTATTTTTCTCCTACTAATTTTGGGATTGGTTTGCTGTTGTTTTTCTTGGTCCTTGAGATGCATCAATAGCTCATTTATTTGCCCATCAACAGTAGACTGGATAAAGAAATTATGGGACATGTACTCCATAGAATACTATACAGCAGTAAGAAACAACGAAACCCAGTCATTTGCAACAAGATGGAGCAATCTGGAAAACATCATGCTGAGTGAATTAAGCCAGTCCCAAAGAGAAAAATATCATTTGTTTTCCCTGATCGATGACAACTGAGCGCCAAAGAGGAAACCTGTTAAGTGAAATGGACACTATAAGCAACAATGAACTGATCAGCTCCTGTCCTGACTTTAGATGTACAATGTAATACTTTATCCTTTTTAGTATTTGTTGTTGTTGTTGTTGTTCTAGTACTATTGGTTGAACTCAGTAATTAACACACAATTATTCTCAGGTGTTTAAATTTTAACTGAAAAGTGATCCCTGTTAAATCTAAGAGTGGAAAAAGAGAGGGAGGAGATGAACAATTTGGAACATGCTCAATCGGACTGGCCGCAAATGGTGGAATTAGAAATGTGCAGGGGATTCCAACACAATTTCGATTATTTTTAATTTGCTGAGACTTGCTTTATGGCCTAGCATGTGGTTTATCCTAGAGAAAGTTTCATGCACTGTTGAGAAGAAAGTATATTCTACAACTGTAGTATGAAAAGTACTGTAGGGCCGGTGCCGTGGCTCAACAGGCTAATCCTCCGCCTTGCGGTGCCGGTACACTGGGTTCTAGTCCTGGTCGGGGCACCGGATTCTGTCCCGGTTGCCCCTCTTCCAGGCCAGCTCCCTGCTATGGCCCAGGAATGCAGTGGAGGATGGCCCAAGTCTTTGGGCCCTGCACCCCATGGCAGACCAGGAGAAGCACCTGGCTCCTGCCTTCAGATCAGCGCAGTGCACCGGCCGTAGTGCGCCGGCTGCGGCGGCCATTGGAGGGTGAACCAACGGCAAAAAGGAAGATCTTTCTCTCTGTCTCTCTCTCTCACTGTCCACTCTGCCTGTCCAAAAAAAAAAAAAAAAAAGTACTGTAGATATCCATTAGTTCCATTTGGTCTGTAGTGTCCATTAAATCTGCTGTTTTCTTGATGATTTTCTATCTGGTTCATCTGTCCCTTGCTGAAAGTGGGGTATTGAAATCCCCCATTACTTCTGTAATGGAGTATATGTCTCCCTTTAAATCCATTAACATTTCTTTTCAATGCCCAGTTGCCCTGTAATTAGGTGCACAATTGTTTTTATAGTCACATCTTCGTGTTGAACTGATCTCTTAATTATTACATAGTGCCATTCTTTGTCTCTTTTAACAGTTTTTGTGTTAAAGTCTATTTTGTCTGATATTAGGGTGACTACACTGGCTCTTTTTTGGTTTCTGTTAGCATGGAATGTCTTTTTCCATCCTTTTCATTTTCAGTCTGTAGGTATCTTAAATAGCGAGATGTGTTTCCTGTAGGAAGCAAATAGATAGGTTGTGTTTCTTAATCCAATTGGTGAGTCTGCATCTTTTAATGGGAGAGTGGAGGCCATTTACATTAAAAGTGACTAATGATAAGTAATGACTTGGCCCTTCCATTTTCCCATTAATATTCATATTGTTTCCTTTGGATTTCCTTTTACTTTTACAAGGATATTTTCTGCCTTCACCTTCTTTCATAGTGATGACCATATTTTTGTGTTTCTATGTGTAGCATAGAAAGATACACATAGCATAAGAATAGATAAGTATCTATTGTAAGGCTGGATGAGTGGTGACAAATTCTTTCAATTTCTGTTTGTTATGGAAGGTTTTTTTTTTATTTTTTTATTTTTATTTTTTTATTTTTGACAGGCAGAGTGGACAGTGAGAGAGAGAGAGAGACAGAGAGAAAGGTCTTCCTTTTGCCGTTGGTTCACCCTCCAATGGCCGCCGTGGTAGCGTGCTGCGGCCGGCGCACCACGCTGATCCGATGGCAGGAGCCAGGTGCTTCTCCTGGTCTCCCATGGGGTGCAGGGCCCAAGCACTTGGGCCATCCTCCACTGCACTCCCTGGCCACAGCAGAGAGCTGGCCTGGAAGAGGGGCAACTGGGACAGGATCGGTGCCCCGACTGGGGCTAGAACCCGGTGTGCCGGCGCCGCAAGGCGGAGGATTAGCCTAGTGAGCCGCGGCGCCGGCCGTTTTTTTATTTTTTTAAGATTTTATTTGTTTGAGAGGTAGAGTTACAGACACAGAGAGGGAGAGACATAGAGAAAGGTCTTTCTTCCGTTGGTTCACTCTCCAAGTAGATCCAACAGCTGGAGCTGAGCCGATCCAGAGCCAGGAGCTTCTTCCAGGTCTCCCACACAGGTGCAGGGGCCCAGGCACGTGGGTCATCTTCCACTGTTTTCCCAGGCCATTAGCAGGGAGCTAGATTGGAAGAGGAGCAGCCAGGACTCAAACCGAAGACCATATTGGATGCCAGCACTGCAGGCAGAGCCTTAGTCTACTACACCACAGCACCAGCCACTGGAAGGTCTCTATTTTACCTTCATTCATAAATGAATGCTTTGCAGGTATAGTATTCTGGGTTGACAGTTTTTTTTTCTCTTTTTCTGATGAGAAGTTGTATACACAGAAAATGCCAATGCTGAGAAAGAGCTTCTAACATCAATCCCATTGACAATAGTGGCAAAAAAATTAAATACCTTGGAATAAATTTAAACAGGGACATAAAAGATCTCTACAATGAGAATTACAAAACATTAAAGAAATAAAGAAACAAAAAGTGAAAAATCTTCTATATTCATGGATTGGCAGAATCAATATAATCAAAAACATCTATACTACAGAAAGCAATTTACAAAGTCAATGAGATACCAAAATTCCAAGGGCATTCTTAGCAGATATAGAAAAAAAAGATGCTGAAATTCATAAGGAAACACAAGCACCCTGAATAATACAGAAATCTTATACAAGAAAAAGGAAGCCAGAGGTATCACAATACCAATGTGAAGACATAACACAAGGCAGTTATAATCAAAACAGCCTGGCATTGGCACAACAAATACCAAAAACAAAAACAAAAAACAAAAAAACCCAAAAAACAGATGGGTAGACCAATGGAACAGAACAGAAATGCCAGAAATCAAGCCACACAACTACAACCAACATATCTTTGCAAAGGAGTTCAATTCATGGAGAAAAGGACAGTCTCTTGAACAAATGGTGCTGGGAAAACTGGATTTCTGTATGCAGAAGTATGAAGCAAGATCCCCACCTTATACCTTACACAAAACTCCACTTAAAATGGAACAAAGATCTAAATCGATGACATGATAGCATCCAATTATTAGAAAACACTGCAGAAAACCCCCAAGACATTGGCATAGGCAAAGACTTCTTAGAAAATACCCCAGAGGCACAGGCACTCAAAGCCAAAATTGACAAATGGGATTACATCAAATTGAGAATCTTCTGTACTACAAATGAAACACTCAGCAACGTGAAGAGGCAGTGGACAGAATGGGAGAAATTATTTACAAAGTATGGTACTGATAAAGGATTAATGTCCAGAATATATAAAGAGCTCAAACTCAACAACAACAAAACAAAGGACCCAGTTAAATGGGCAAAGGACTTAAACAGGCATATTTCAAAAGAGGAAATCCAAATGGCCAACAGACACATGAAAAAAATGCTCAGGATTGCTAGCCATCAGAGAAATGCAAATCAAAACCACAATGAAGTATCACCTTACCCCCATTAGAATGATTTTCATACAGCAACAAACAACAAATACTGGAGAGGATATGGGGAAAAAGGTACCCTAATCCACCATTGGTGGGAATGTAAACTGGTACTATTTCATACTATTTGTTGAACTCTTAGTATAGAGGTAATCTTATATGTAAAAAGTTAGTTGAAAATATATCTTAGTAAAAAATAATAATGGGAATAGGAGAGGTTGTAGGAAGGGTGGGAGAATGGGTGGAGGGTAGATGGGATGGGAAGTATCACTACATTCCTGAAATTGTATTTATGAAATGCATGAAGTTTGTATACCTTAAATAAAAGGTTTTGGGTAAAAAAAAAACATTTTGACTTCAAGGCACCTGACAAGAAAAAGATATAAGAAAGGTTCTCTCTTCCTTCTCACTAGTTGCCTAAAAGAAGAAAATAAGTTTATAATGGTATTGCCTTTTTCTTTGTATCAAGAAGTACAGAAGTTACTAACTGAAGATGACTCCAGACCCTTATTAGCATAAAAAAGGAGTCAGAGGAACCTATAAGCAAAATTTACTAACTTATCTCATCTTCCACTAGTTTTTCTATTTATCTTGTCACAGGAACCTCCAGAAAATCAAAGTCCTTTTCCTTTGTCCCTGGACTTCTCTAAAAATGTATGGTTTTATGTTGTTGTTGTTATTTATATGCCATATAAACTCATGTTCTGTGTATAACCTGAGTTACTCCTATCAGTGCCACTATGTGTGTGTGAGATACACATGTTAAAAAAACTTGTTTTTCTTTTGTTGGTCTAATTTATAGAGCCCCAGGCTTCAATAAACTCAAGAGGTCAGTGGGAGATTTTTTTTCCTGTGGTACAACTTTGATTTATCATTCTTTAAAAAGGTCCTTCTATCCTCACCTATTGATCATTCTCAATTTGTGGAATCTTTCTTGTTATCTGACATGTTATCATCCATGTCATAATTATTCATTTTAATGCACAGTTCTGCATTTAGCCAATGGAAATCCCTTCAAGTTGATCCTGGTGTTCCATGTTCACTTTTTGCCCTTTCCTGTCCCTGACTTGGAATCAATCAATTTTGCAAATACCCTATTTTATTCTTTAAAAAATTATTTATTTGAAAATCAAAGTTATAGAGAGAAAAGGAGATGGTGGAGTGGGAGAAGATTTAATTCACTGGTTCACTCTCCCAAATGGCTGCAACACCCAAGGCAGAGCCAGGCTGAAGCCAGGAGGCCAGAACTCCATCCAGGGCTCCTACATGGGTGACAAGGACACAAGTACTTGAGCCATCATCCAGGGCCTCCCCAGGCTCTTCTTTTCCTTCCTCCATTCCTTATTTTTACTACCTTCTCCCACAGTAACTACTCTGTCAGATTATTATACACAAACTTTACTGATAACAGACTTACTAAGTACAAAACGCTTATCCATAGAATATACACCATAGATAGCACAATGTTATTTGTATTACTTTTTAAAAAGTGTACAGTGTCTGGAGAAGTAAACAAAATGAACGTAATGTTTATACATAGCAGAATATGAGTGACCTAGACTGTGAGACATAGGTTCAAAGACTTTCAATGAGTCTCAGGAAGTGTTCCAAAATGGTCACATTCTAATTCATACTTTTGTATTACACAGTGAGCATTAGTTTGCTTGGTCCAACAGGCTTCTAGGTAAGAAGGGGTGCATTTCTCCTTGGTCAGAGATTATGTTTAGAATATGATTGGTGGCTGGCGCTGCGGCTCAATAGGCTAATCCTCCACCTGTGGCGCAGGCACACCGGGTTCTAGTCCTGGTCAGGGCGCCGGATTCTGTCCTGGTTGCCCCTCTTCCAGGCCAGCTCTCTGCTGTGGCCCGGGAGTGCAGTGGAGGATGGCCCAAGTGCCAGAGACAGGGAAGGTATTATCTCTGAAATTATGTTACTGAAAAGAAGGCTAACAATTCATTTTAAGGAGGACATTTCTTGCAATAGTTTAGGAATATACAGGTAAGAACAAAAGGTTGTTCAAGGTTGGTCCAGATGGCTAAGACAGAACAGATCCTTGCATATCACCCAAGTCAAATTGAACTGATATATAAGATTAATAGCTCTGTCAGACCATGCCTCCGGTAATTCTTAATAGATGTTTTATTTAAATGCTTTGCGGGCTTTTTAGGGGCAGTTTGTTCTCAACTGTACTGTCAATTCAGATGCATTTGTTTGTATTCAATCACAGGGTTTCCTTTCCCATCCCTACTGATTTAATTTTATGTTCTGAAACTGCATAGAGGGGCCACTGCTGTGGTGTAGTGGCTAAAGCCATTGCCTACAGTGCTGGCATACCATATGGACACTGGTTTGGGACCCCACTGCTCCACTTCCGATCTAGCTCTCTGCTATGGCCTGGGAAAGCAGTGGAGGATGGCCCAGGTCCTTGGGCTCCTGCACCTGCGTGGGAAACCCAGAGGAAGCTCTTGGCTCCTGGCTTCAGATCAGCACAGCTCTAGCAGTTCCGGCCAACTGGAGAGTGAACCAACTGCGGAGTGAACCAGTGGATGGAACACTTCTCTCTCTCTGCCTCTCCTTCTCTCTCTGTGCAACTCTTTCAAATAAATAAATCTTAAAAAAAAAAAAAAAAAGAGAGAGAGAGAGAGAGAGAAACCATATAGAATTAACTGGTCTCGAGAGTCAAAACTGAGACTTTTATTTTCTTATATCTTTCACAATATTTTCAAGTATACCCAAAATAACAAATTTCAGTAGTATCTATTCTATCCTTTTGTGTTTGTATAAAAGTAAGCAGTAATATATTCTTCTATTTCTCCTTTAAAAGTTTAATTTATTGACTATTAAAGATTTATATATTCAAAACAGCACAGTGACAGGGTGAAGAGGAAGAGATCTTTATTCACTTGCTCACTCAGCAAATGCCTGTAACAGTGGGGCAGGGCCAGGCTGAAGCCAGGTGCCTGAAACTCCATATAGATCTCTCACATGGCTGTCTGGTGCCAAAGAACTTGGGCTTCCTTCTGCTTTCCAAGGCACATTAGCAGGAAGCTGGAACTGAAGCGAAGCAGCTGGGACTTAAACTGGTCCTGCAATATAGAATGTCAGTGGCACAACTGGTGGCTTACTCTGCTACACAGCACAGGTCTCTATTTTTTTACTTATTTGAAAAGCAAAGAAACTGAGATGGACAGAGATGACAGCAACATCCAGGGACAAACCAGCTAAAGTCGGGAGCAAAGAACTCAATCTGGGTCTCCCATGTTGGCAGCAGGGACCAAAGTAATTGAGCCATCACCAGTTTCTTCTAATATCTTATTAGTAGGAAGGTGAAATTAGAAGCAGAATCAAGGCCCAAACCCAGGCACTCCAATATGAAATACAGGCATCCCAAATGCTTTCTTTTTTTTTTTTTAATATTTATTTATTTATTTGAAACTCAGAGTTATACACAGAGAGAGAGAAGAGGCAGAGAGAAAGAGAGGTCTTCCATCTGATGGCTCACTCTCTAATTGGCTGCAATAGCCGGAGGTAGGCCAATCTGAAGCCAAGAGCTTCTTCTGGGTCTCCCACGTGGGTGCAAGAGCCCAAGGACTTGCGCCATCTTCTACTGCTTTTCCAGGCCACTGCAGAGAGCTGGATCAGAAGTTGAGCAGCCAGGTCTCAAACTTGCCCCTATATGAGATGCTGGCATTGCAGGCAGCGACTTAACCCACTGTGCCACAGTGCCAGCCCCCCAAATGCTTTCTTAATTGAGTCACAAAATGCCAGACCATTCTCTCTTAAAATTTAACATACTATACACACTTATTTTCCTTCATTCAACAATACATATGCAAGGAATTATTTTTAATAGTTCATAGATATTTTCTTTATTCCATCTTTTAGCTCCAAGGTACTGCATTACATATTTCTACCACAGATTGGTCAACTTATCTCCATGAATGAGCATGTAGGTTATTTCTGATATTTTGCTATTATAAAAAATGTGGCAATGAGTAATTTTGTGCCTATCTATTTTCATGTTGTTAAATATCTTCAGGTAAATTCTGAAAAGTAAGATTGCTGGATAAAAGTATAAATACACACAGTTTAAATACATACTGCTGGAAATACTCCAAATGTGTATTCCAAAATTCACATGTTTAAAATTTAATTCCCAATGCAATACAGTTGAGGTGAAGATTTTGGGTAGGTATTAAGGTTATAAGGGCTGAGTCTGCCAGTTCCTTGATCTTAGACTTCCCAGTTTCCAGAACTGTGGAAACTAAGTAACTGTTTTTTTTTTTTTTTTAAACTTTCTCAGTCTCAGGTAATGTTACAGTAGCAGAAAATGGATGAAGACAGAAACTGCTACTGAGAAGTGGGGCGGGCTTCTGCTATAATAAAAAAAAAAAAAAAGAAGAAGAAGAAGAAGAAGGGGCAGGCATTGTGGTGTAGTAGGTTAGGCCACCGTTTCAGATACCTTAATCCTGTATCAGAGTGCCCAATCTGAGCCCTGGCTGTTCTGCATCTGATCCAGCTTCATGTATCCTGGGGAGGCCCTGGATGATGGCTCAAGTACTTGTGTCCTTGTCACCCATGTAGGAGCCCTGGATGGAGTTCTGGCCTCCTGGCTTCAGCCTGGCTCTGCCCTGGGTGTTGCAGCCATTTGGGAGAGTGAACCAGTGAATTAAATCTTCTCCCACTCCACCATCTCCTTTTCTCTCTATAACTTTGATTTTCAAATAAATAATTTTTTAAAGAATCTTTCTATTGATAAGCAATTTTGCTTATCATTTTTTATGATGCTGGTTAGTTTACCCTTTCTTTGGTTAGGCTGTTTGGTATTCAGACTTCAAATGATATATTTGATGCCTATTTTATACCTGTCTGACTCAACAAACTTATTCTATTTCCTTCTCTTCCCAATCTCTACATTCTCAGGCTTCTCAATCTGCTTTAGCCTTAGATTAATATGGCTACCAGTCACAGCTATTCCTTTTGTCATCTACTGATTATAGGAAACTTGTCCTATAGTATAAGGGTCAACAAATGATGAGGACTTGCAGCTTGCAATCACTATTTGTGGGTAATCCTCAGTCAGAAAAGTAGCTAGCAATTATTCTGTTTTGTGAGATGTCTTCACTTTGTTGACTGAGTCCTTTGCTTTACAAAAGCTTCTGAGTTTAAAATAATTCCATTTGTTTAACTTTGCTTTTGTTGCCTGTGCTTTTGGTCATATCAAAAAATTAGCCTACACCAATGTGTTTTAAGTGTTTCCCCTGTTTTCTTCTTGTAAATTCACAGTTTCGGATCTCTTCTTTAGGTTTTTGATCCTTTTTGAGTAGATTTCTGTATATGGTGAGACGTAAGGGTCTCATTTCAACCTTCTACATGTGTATTTCATTTTCCAAGCACCATTTGTTAAAAAGGTGTTCTTGGCATCTTTGTCAAAAATCAGTTGCTGAAAATCCCAAGGAGATCCAAGATGGCAAATAGGGAGGGAGCTTACTGCTCTAGTCTAGGGGAAGACAGTTTTAAAAAAGGGGAGAGAGTGTAGTCTCAGAAAAGGGACAGGGAGAAAACAGCAGAGGAAACTCCATGTAAATTACAGGGATATGGTGGAGGGTGTGGACATGCACAACTCAGGACCCTAGCAGCCGAGAGCCTCAACAACACCTCTGGAGAGTGAGATTGGAACAGACTATAGCAGCCCAAGCCAGTGGTGACAAAGTTGTGGGAAGAGCCTGGCACTAGCCAGGCTTGGAGCCCTATGGGGGACACTGTACCTGCCAACCTAGAGGAGAAAAAAGGGGGCATGTTTCCCTCTCCCCAGCCACTATGTACTGGTATTCTGTAACAAGCTGAAAGAGGGCAGGTGCCATTTTGGACATATATAACAGCTGTGCCAGCTCATCTCCATGCACCCAGCAACCATCCAACTGGAGACACCTGAGTCTGGCTGGGGGAAAATTCAGGGGGGCTGGGTGCTTGTGACTGGGGGAGGCTTGTGTGTCAGGACTGTGAAAATATTGTGGCTTCATGGGAGATGCAGGGTGTGGCTTAGACTTTGGACAGTCACTAAAGGCAGCTCCACATGCCTGAGATTCCCTGATTCCCAGGTGATGCTGCGGAATACATGCTTATACAGAGGACCACAAAGATCCTTTGAGTGGTTCTTGTGGCAGCATGGACAAATATTGTACCCACTCGGGCAAGTGCCAAGGCACTGGTCTCCTTTGAGGAGTGGAGGAGAGTTTGAGAAGAAATTGGAAAGGCCCCAAATAAATGAGCTATCAATGCATCTCAGGGGCCTAGAAAAACAATAACAAACTAAAACCAAAACTAGTAGGGGAAATAAATAATTAAAATTAGAGAAGAAATAAACAAAAGAAATAAAAAAAAAACTATACAAAAGATCAGCAAAACAAAGAGCTGGCTTTTTGAAAAAATAAAACTGACAGATCATTGGTCCAATTAACCAAAGAAATAAGGGAGAAGATCCAAATCAATAAAATTAGATGAAAAAGGAAATGTAACAACAGACACGACAGAAATAAAAACAATCTTGAGAGCTGGGGCAGAGGTGTGGAGGAAGTCACTGGCTACTTCAAGGCACCTCCAACTCTGATCTGGCTACTTAGCCGTTTCTTACTGATTGTGCCTGGCATGTCCCAGGTACTTTGCAGAAATTTCTGTGGAATTTTTCTTTTTGCAAACTTGTGTTTTCACTGCTCTTAGAGTTCATAACATCACCCATGCTTCAAGTCCAAGTTAGCTGCTTCCTTTTTGTAACTCCCATATCTACTCTCCTAGCCAAGTCCTGTCCATTCTACCTCAACAGTCTTCCCATCCCTCCTCCCCACTTAAGCAATTTCAGTAGGCTCTCAGCTTCACTTAACCTCTTCTTACTCCAGACTACTTTATATACAACACTAGATTCAGATTAGGAAAACAAAAACTCTAACCATATATCCCATGTGTGCTCTATTTCCGCTACTAGACTATAAGCTCCTTATGGGCAGGATCTATGTCTGAGTCATCTTTGTAATTCCCATAGCATCTTACCAATAAATATTTCTTGAATAAACAAAAATAAAAAAAATTATTAGAAATTACTAAACAAGAGGTGTATACCAACAAACCGGGAAAAACAGAAAAAAGTGGAAATTCCTAGTCACATACAACCTACTTAAATTGAGCCATGAAGACACAGAAAAACTAAAAAGGCCAATAATCAAGACGGAAATTGCTAATACAGACCCTCAGGAAAAGAAAACCCCAGGACAGAATGGCTTCACCACTGAATTCTACCAAACATTTAAAGAAAAACTAATTCCAATTCTTCTCAAGCAATTCAAAACAACTGAAAGAAAGGGAATCCTTCCAAATTCTTCTTATGAAGCTAGCAACACCTTAATTCCTAAACCTGAAAAAGATACAACAGAGAAAGGGAACTACAGACCAATTTCCCTGATGAACATAGATGCAAAAATCCTCAACAAAACACTAGCCAATCAAATCCAACAATGCTTCAGAAAGGTCTTTCACCTGGACCAAGTGGGATTTATCCCTGGTATGCAAGGATGGTTAATCATTTGCAAATCAATGTAAGAGATCACAATAACAAACTGAAGAACAAAAACTATGATTATATCAATATTCAGGGAAAACATCTGACAAAATACAACATCCTTTCAATGAAAACTTAAAGCAAATTGGAAACAGAGGAACATTTCTCAATACAATCAAGGCAATTAATGACAAACCCATGAGCAACGTCCTACTGAATGGGGGAAAGTTGGAAGCATTCTCACTGAAATCTGCAACTGGACAAGGATGCTCACTTTCACCACTGCTTTTCAATACAGTCCTGGAAGTTCTAGCCAGAGCCATTAGGCAAGAAAAAGAAATCAAGGGGCTACAAATTGGGAAGGAGAGAATTAAACTATCCTTATTTGCAGATGACTTGATCCTATATATTAAGGGATCAAAAAAGACTCCACTAAGAGACTATTGGAACTCATAAAATAGTTTGGACAAGTACCAGCATATAAAATCAACACACAAAAATCAACAGCTTTTGTACACACAGACAATGCCATAGATAAGAAAGAGCTACTAAGATCAATCCCATTTACAACAGTTACCAAAAAAATCAAATACTCTGGAATAAATTTATCCAAGATGTCAATTCTCTAAGATGAGAATTACAAGACATTAAAGAAAGAAATTGAAGAAGATACAAAAACGTGGAAAAATCTTCCATGTTAATGGACTGTAAGAATCAATATCATCAAAATGTTCATACTACTGAAAGTAATTTACAGATTCAATGAAAGACCAATCAAAATACCAAAGATATTCTTGTCAGATCTAGAAAAAATGATGCTGAAATTCATATGGAAACACAGGAGACCTGAATAGCTAAAGCAATCTTATACAATAAAAACAAAGCCAAGGCATCACAATATCAGATTTCAAGACATACTACAGAGCAGTTAGAGTCAAAACAGCCTGGTATTTTTACAAAAGCAGATGGATAGACCAATGGAACAGAATAGAAACACCAGAAACCAATCCAAGCATCTGCAACCAACTTATCTTTGACAAAAGAACTAAAAATCAATCCGTGGAGCAAGAACAGTCTCTTCACCAAATGGTGCTGGGAAAACTGGATTGCCACATGCAGAAACATGAAGTAAGACCCTACCTGACACCTTTCACTAAAATCCACTCAAAATAGACAAAAGACCTAAATCTACGACATGAGTCCATCAAATTATTAGAGAACACTGGGTAAATTCTACAATACATCAACATAGACATATAGTTCTTGGAAAAGACCCCAGTGGCACATGTCATCAAAGCAAAAATTGACAAATGGGATTACATCAAATTGAGAAGCTTCTGCACTGCAAAATAAACAATCAGCAAAGTGAAGAGGCAACCAAAAGAATGGGAGAAAATATTTGCAAACTCTACAAGTGATAAAGAATTAATAACTAGAATATATAAAGAGCTCAAGAAATTCAACGACAAACAAAACAATCTGGTTAAGAAATGAGCAAAGAACTCAAACAGGCATTTTTCAAAAGAGAAAATCTAAATGGCCAACAGACACATCAAAAAATGTTCAGGATCGCTAGTCATCAAAGAAATGCAAATAAAAATCACAATGAGGTTTCACCACACCCCAGTTAGTATGGTTTTCATGGAGAAATCAACAAACAACAAATGCTGGTGGGAATGTGGGGAAAAAGGTACCCTAATCCACTGTTGGTGTGAAGGTAAACTACTACTGCCATTATGGAAAAGAGTATGGAGACACCTCAGAAATCTGAAGATAGAGCTACCATATGATCCAGCCATCCCACTCCTGGGAATCTACTGAAGAAAAATGAAATCTGCATATGAAAGAGCCATCTGTACCTCCATGTTTATTGCAGATAAATTCACAATTGCAAAGACATGGAATCAACCCAAACGCCCATCAACTGTAGACTGGATACAGAAATTATGGAATATGTACACCATGGAATACTACACAGCGATTAAAAAACCAAAAAAATGAAATCTGGCAATTTGGAACAAAATGGATGAAACTGTAAAATATCATACTTAGTGAGATAAAAAGCTGACCCAAAGAGACAAATTCTGTATGTTCTCCCTCACATGTGATAACTAATAGAGAACCTAAAAGGCAACCTGTAGAAGTGAAACAGGCTCTTTGAGAAGCAATGACTTTGAAAAGCCCTGCTCTTCAATGTAGAGGAACATTTTCTTTGATTTTTCCCCCCTTATATTACTATCATTCTTTCATACAAATCCTAGAACTCTTTACTTAGCATAGAGTTAACCACATGTGTATAAAGTTAATTGGGTGGGCACAGGGGGAAGAATTATCACAATCTTAAATTTGTAATTGTGAAATGTATGAAGTCCGCAACTGTGAAGCAGTACAGTTCTGCAAACATTCCTATGGAATTACTTCTAAAGGTAGTTTAAAAACTTGCCACAGGACCCCAAATCTCCTTAAACTGGGAGTTAAAAATAGAATTTCAAGTGTTAAAGGGATCATATGGATACAATTAAGTGTTAACTAATCATGATTTATATATATATATAATATATTTATATTTATATATATATAAATCAAGTGTTACAGTGATAATATAAATATCAGTAATTGCTTGGTAATAATAATAGGCAAAATTAAAAAGGAGTGATTGCTCCAGCATGGGAAGCAGTCCATACAGCAGACTCATAGAATGACAACTGCCTTAAGTAGCACTCTGTCCTCAGAATCAGCCCCTTAGGCATCCTGGTGTAGCTGAAAAGCCCAGGTAAGCATTTCAGGCATGGGAAGCCAGGACACTGTGGCAAAAAATAATATTCTACATGAAGGATCTCTGTGGGTGAGATGCCCGGCTACCAAAGAAGAATGTAATTTTCTCTGAAGACAGGAGAGAACTTCTACTTTGCTTATGGTTTGTCAAGTTGTGGATCCACGAGACTTCCATAGCCTTGCCAGCTCATGTCAAGAGCCCGAGGTGATCACTGAGGATAGAAAATCTCCTTCAAGAAAATGAAATCTTAAGGAGGAATCAAAATGAAACACAGAAACTAGAAGAACAGGAAAGTGTGATAGTGAATAGAAATCAAAATGAAATGAAGAACTCAATAGATCAAATGACAAACACATCAGAGAGCCTTACAAACAGAGCCAGTGAAACAGAAGAGAGAACATCAGGGCACTATATAATGATTAAGGGATCAATTCAACAGGAAGATATAACGATTATCAATGTACATGCACCTAATTACAGGGCACCAGTTTATTTAAAAGATTTGTTAAGGGACTTAAAGGGAGACTTAGACTCCAATACAACAGTACTGGGGACTTCAATACTCCACTTTCAGAGATAGATCAACAGGACAGAAGATCAACAAGGAGACAGTAGATTTAAATGACACTCTAGCCCAAATGGATCTAACAGATATCTACAGAACTTTTCATCCTACACAGAAAGCATTTACATTCTTCGCAGCAGTACATGGAACCTTCTCTAGGATTGACCACATACTAGGCCATAAAGCAAGTCTCAGCAAATTCAAAAGAATTAGAATCATACCATGCAGCTTCTCAGACCATAAAGGAATGAAGTTGGAAATTAGCAACTCGGGAATCCCTAGAGCATATGCAAACACATGGAGATTGAACAACATGCTCCTGAATGAACAATGGGTCATAGAAGAAATCAAAAGAGAAATAAAAAACTTTCTTGAAGTAAATGAGGATAACAGAACAACATACTAAAACTTATGGGATACAACAAAAGCAGTGTTAAGAGGAAAGTTTATATCAATAGGTGCCTACATGAAGAAATTGGAAAGGCACCAAATAGATGAGCTTTCAAGTCATCTCAAGGATCTAGAAAATCAGCAGCAAACCAGACCCAAACCCAGTGGGAGAAGAGAAATAATTAAAATCAAAGAAGAAATCAACAGGATTAAATCCAAAAAAACATTACAAAAAATCAGCCAAACAAGGAGCTGGTTTTTTGAAAAATTAAACAAAATTGACACCCCATTGGCCCAACTAACTAAAAAAAGAAGAGACCCAAATCAATAAAATCAGAGATGAAAAAGGAAATGTAACAACAGACACCACCGAAATAAAAAGAATCATCAGAAATTGCTACAAGGCCTTGTATGCCAGCAAACAGGGATATCTATCAGAAATGGATAGATTCCTGGACACATGCAACAACCTAAATAGAACCAGGAAGACATAGAAAACCTAAACAGACCCATAACTGACACAGAAATTGAAACAGTAATAAAGGTCCTCCCAACAAAGAAAAGCCCAGGACTAGATGGATTCATTGCTGAATTCTACCAGACATTTAAAGAAGAACTAACTCCAATTATTCTCAAACTATTCAGAACCGTCGAAAAAGAGGGAATCCTCCCAAATTCTTTCTATGAAGCCAGCATCACCTTAATTCCTAAGCTGGAAAAAGATGCAGCATTGAAAGACAATTACAGACCAATATCCCTGATGAACATAGATGCAAAAATACTCAATACAATTCTGGCCAATAGAATGCAACAACACATCAGAAAGATCATCCACCCAGCGCAAGTGGGATTTATCCCTGGTATGCAGGGATGGTTCAATGTTCGCAAAAAAATCAATGTGATACACCACCTTAACAGAATGCAGAAAAAAAAAAAAACTTGATTCTCTCAATAGACACAGAGAAAGCATTTGATAAAATACAACACCCTTTCATGATGAAAACTCTAAGCAAACTGGGTATGGAACGGCCAACATCCTACTGAATGGGGAAAAGTTGGAAGCATTTCCACTGAGCTCTTGTACCAGACAGGGATGCCCACTCTCACCACTGCTATTCAATATAGTTCTGGAAGTTTTAGCCAGAGCTAATAGGCAATACTTTCAATACTAACACTTTCAATACTATATTTAATAAGAATGGTAAAAGTAGATCAAGGTCATCATCATAAGGGACCATATGGTTTTTAATCTTTATTCTCTTGATGTGACTTATGACATTTACTGATTTGCAAATATAGAACCACCCTTGCCTCCCAGGCATAAATCACTTAATTGTGTTAAATGATCGTTTTGATGCAGTGCTGGAAGCAGTTTGCTAACATTTTATTTAGAATGGCTGCATCTATGTTCACTAAGGATATTACTCATATATTTTGTAGAATTCAGGTGTAACATTACCAGGTTCTGGACATTTCTTTGATTAAGAACGTAATTACTGCTTCAATCTCATTTCTTGTTCTGAGTCTGTTCAGATATTTATCTTCTTGCTTTATTCTTGGAAGGTTATATTATCCAGGAAGTACATCCATTACTTTGAGGTTTTCAAAATTGTTAGCATCTTGGTATTTCTATGGCATCAGTGGTAATGCCTCTTTCTTTCATCTCTGCTCTGATTTTTTATCTTTTCTTATCTCCTGTGAATTTTGCGTTTGGTTTGTTATTTTTCCAAGTCCTTGAGTTGTATCATTATACTGTTTGTTATCTTTTTGTTAAATGTAAGCACTTATTGCTATAAACTTCCCTCCTAATTGTGCTTTTTCTGTATCCTATAGGTTTTATGTGTCTTCATTTTCATCAATTTCAAAAATTTTGTTTCTTTTTAAATTTCTTCAGTGATCCATTGGTCATTCAGGAGCATGCCATTTAATTTACATATATTTGTAAATTTTTAGAAAGATTTATTCCAGCCGGCACCATGGCTCAACAGGCTAATCCTCCACCTAGCGGCGCCGGCACACTGGGTTCTAGTCCTGGTCAGGGCACCGGATTCTGTCCCGGTTGCCCCTCTTCCAGGCCAGCTCTCTGCTATGGCCTGGGAGTGCAGTGGAGGACGGCCCAAGTGCTTGGGCCCTGTACCCCATGGGAGACCAGGAGAAGCACCTGGCTCCTGCCATCGGATCAGTGTGGTGTGCCGGCCGCGGCAGCCATTGGAGGGTGAACCAAAGCAAAAGGAAGACCTTTCTCTTTTTCTCTCTCACTCACTGTCCACTCTGCCTGTCAAAAAAAAAAAAAAAAAAAAGAAAGAAAAAGATTTATTCATTAATTTGAAAGTCAGTGTGACAGAGAGAAAGGGAGACAGACAAAGTGAGAGATCTTCCAACTGCTGTTTCACTCCCCAAGTGGCAATAATAGCCAGGGCTTGGTCAGTCTGAAGCTAGGAACCTCATTCAGGTCTTCCACGTTGAAAGCAGGAGCCAAAGTACTTGGGCCATCTTCTGCTGCTTTTCCTAGGCCAATATCAAGGAGCTGGATGAGAAGTGGAGCAGTTGGGGCTCAAATCAGGGCCCATACAGGATGCTGGCAACTCAGGTGGTGGCTTTACCCACCATACCACAATGCTGGCCCCAGTATTTCTAAATTTTCTCATTATCTTTTGGTTAACTTCTAGTTTTATTCCTTTGTGGCATTAGAGTACATGGTATAATTTCTACTTAAAAACTTACTGAGACTTTATTTGTATTCTAATATATGTTCTATTCCAGATAGTGTTCTATGTGCTAATGAGAAGAACGTGTTTTGTAGCTTAAAGATGAATGTTCTGTAAATATCTATTAGATCCATTTTCTCTATAACATGGTTCAACTCTGATATTCTTTGTTGATTTTCCTTCTGGATGATCTGTCCATTGATTATAGAGGTTTTCTGAAGTTCCCTATTACTGTATTGGAGTCCTTAGATCATTATATTTAACAATATCTGCTTTATACATTTGAGTGGTCTTCCTTAGGGTATGTGTATTCATGATTATGATATCTTCTTGTTCAATCAATTATCTAGTCAATAATGTCCTTCTTAGTTTTTGATTTAAAGTCTGATTTATCTGATGTGCGTATAGCAATTCCTTCTTGTTCTTGTTTTATCTTTTTGCAACCCTTCACTTTCTATGTATATCTTTACCTATGAAGCGTATTTCTTTTAAGTAGCACAGTTGGATCTTGGTTTTGTGGTTGTTGTAGTTTTAAACACATTAAGACATGGAAACTTAGTCATTCACATTCAAGGTTATCATTGATAGATAAGAACTCCTGTCATTTTGTTGGCTGAATAATCATTCCACTTTCTTTGGGCCTGCAGGGTTTCTGATGAAAAGTCCGTTATTAGTTTAATTGGTTTTCCTTTATAGGTAACTTTGACATTTTTCTCTTATTGTCTTTAGGATTTTCTTCTTGTCCTTAACTTTAGACATTTGACTTTTATAGGCCTTGGAAAATGCCTTTTGTGGTTGAGTCTGGTCTGGGATCTATGAGTTTCCAGTAACTGGTTCCATATTGCTTTCAAGACTTGGCAAATTTTCAACTATTATTTTATTCAATAGTTTCTCAATGTGTTTTTATTCCTTTTACCGTCAGATATATCTATAATGCAAATACTTGTAAGCTTAACAGTATGCTATAATCCAC
This sequence comes from Lepus europaeus, assembly GCF_033115175.1. Lineage (NCBI taxonomy): Eukaryota > Metazoa > Chordata > Mammalia > Lagomorpha > Leporidae > Lepus > Lepus europaeus. The sequence continues at coordinate 78,571,765 of NC_084842.1, read as the reverse complement.
ATAGGCTTTATTTTTCTTAACTCTCTTTCGTTATTATGAAATCATGTCCTCCAGATTAGAAATTCCTTCTTCCACTTGGTCTAGTCTATTGTTGAGGCTCTTGACTGTATTTTTTACTTTATTAATTGAAGTTTTCAGTTCCAATTTTTTTGCTTTTTAATGACCTATATTTCTTTATGGGATTTTTCATTCATATCATCTAATGTTTTCCTCATTTCTTTAAACTGTCTAGTTGTATTTTCTTGCATCTCCTTAGGATTTTATTTTGAATTCTTTCCCAGGCATTTCATATATTTGCTTCATTTCAGTATCTATTTCTTGAGAATATTCTGTTATTTTTGAGTTATCATGCTTCCTTGCTCCTTTTGTTTCCTGTGTCTCTATGTTGATGTCTTTGCATCTGTTTTTTTTTTTAAACATTTTATTTATTTATTTGAAAGTCATAGTTACACAGAGGAGTGGGAGAGAGCGAGCGAGCAAGCAAGCAAGAGGGAAGGAGGGAGGTAGGTCTTCCATCCAATGGTTCATTCCCCAATTGGCTGCAATGGCCGGAGCTGCACCGATCTGAAGCCAGGAGCCAGGAGCTTTTCCCGGGTCTTCCACGTGGGTGCAGGGGCCCATGGACTTGCGCCATCTTCTACTGCTTTCCCAGGCCATAGCAGAGAACTGGATTGGAAGTAGAGCAGCCAGGTCTTGAACCAGCATCCATATCGGGTATCTCTTGGGTTGTTGCTTTGGCTTTGCTTCTGGTTGAGCCCAGAAGCATAACCTAAGATACTTAGGTTTCTTTTTTCTTTTTTTTTTTTTTTTGCACAGGCAGAGTGGACAGTGAGAGACAGAGAGAAAGGTCTTCCTTTGCCGTTGGTTCACCCTCCAATGGCCGCAGCGGCGGGCGCACCACGCTGATCTGAAGCTAGGAGCCAGGTGCTTCTCCTGGTCTCCCATGTGGGTACAGGGCCCAAGCACTTGGGCCATCCTCCACTGCACTCCGGGCCACAGCGGAGAGCTGGCAACCAGGACAGAATCCGGCGCCCGGACCAGGACTAGAACCCGGTATGCCGGTGCCGCAAGCGGAGGATTAGCCTAGTGAACCACGGTGCCGGCCTTATTTAGTTTTAAACAATGTTAGTTAGCAGTGTCTGTGAGTCCCACAATTGTCTAGTCTGCAGTAGTTCTTGATGCAGAAGTATGACTCAAATAAGTGAGGGCTTCCTAGAAACACACCTTCAGTCCCAAATAGCTGGATGTCAACCAAATTTGGTTTTGTGGTATCTGAAGCCTCTTCATGGTGTCAACCGACAGTGAAGGCTGTCCCATTATACTGCCAGATAAGCTTGAGTGACGCTATGGCTTATGGCATCAATACATGTAGCTATGGAACTATGTGATGTGGATGGGACCTTCTCCAGGTCCTGCTAGGACAGTGTGATTGGTGCTGGTGCTTACAGGACCAAAAAACCCTAGTCCCAGCAGTGAGGGATGTGAAGGGAATCTTGCCCCATTCCTACAAGGTGACTACAAGATATACTGAAGATTTTTCACTGACTGGTATGGCACTAGAGTGGCAAAATGCAAAAAGTTCTCCCCTAAATACCACAGGATAGATTCTGGTGACTTAAGAGAATTTAATACTAAATCACGGTCCTACAGCTGCAGGATGTAGTGGAGTCATTACCCAGGTCTCACCGGGTAAAAGTCAGTTGTGATGTGGATTGTGGATTACCAACCTGAAGCAAAGAAATGCAGACAGGACTTTCTCCATACCACAGATGAATGAAAGTTACTCCAGAGATTGTACGACCAACAGGAACATCTCCAGACCTGCAAAGTAGAGGGAACTGTCCCAGGTCCCTTCAGGACATGCAAGGTTGACATTGTGGTTTGTGACTTGGGCCCCCAGACCCATGTGCTAAGAGGTGTAGAGAGGCTTTCATCAGATGTAGTCCTGTTTCTTTCTTCTTTTTTTTTTTTTTTAATAGGCCGTGGCTGGTCCCGAGCCCCAAGAAGCCAAGGGGAACTTCCCTGTCTCAGACATAGCAAGTAAGTATGGTTCCAGGGATTGTACCCAAAATTCACACAACTGCGAGTACAGGGGGTCTGCTCTCTGCCTTGTCTCTTAGTTCTGGCAGCTCCCTGGTAGCAGGAGACCAGCCTCCTTTCCCTTAAATCAGAAAAGAGTTCAGCAGTGGATCTACCACAACAGCTTGGACTTTGGTGCTCTGGGGGCAGAGGGAGGCAACGTGGGTTCCTTTTTTAGGGCAGAGTAGTTGCCTATACCCCAGTCAGTGCTCTAGGCTGGATTTAAAGTCAGTGAGGATTGTGGAATTCTTCCTAAGTTAGGGCTGCCAGTTATTGGTGGTGGCAGGAGGCCAAGGTAATTTCTTCTTACTCTTTCCAAGAAAGATGGCATCCTGTTTGCCAGGGATCCAGTGTAGAAGCTGCAACAGGTGGGGCAGGAGCTGTTGCATAGCAGGTAAAGCCCCCGTCTTCAGTGCCGGCATCCCACGTGGGTGCCAGTTTGAGTCCTGGCTGCTCCACTTCTGATCCAGCTCTCTGCTATGGCCTGGGTAGTAGAAGATGGCCCAAGTCTTTGGGCACCTGCACCCGTGTGGGAGACTGCAAGAAGCTCCTGGCTCCTGGCTATGGATAGGTGCAGCTCTGGCCGTTGTGGCCAATTGGGGAGGGAACTAGCAGATGGAAGACCTCTCTCTCTCTTTGCCTCTCCTCTCTCTGTGTAACTCTTCCAAATAAATAAATAAATCTTTAAAAAAAGAAAAGCTGCAACAGGTACAGCACGCTTTGTTGCTCTTTCTGCTGGATTTCAGAGTCTCTGCTATTTCCCCTTCCCATAACTTATTTACTGAAATTTTCTTTTACTCAGTTCCCAGGAAATGCACTTTTCCTTTGTTGTTATGGTGTTTTTTTGTGTCTGAGGTGAGTGATGCTTCTCTCCACTCAGCTTTTTGTTCCTTTCCCTTCGTTAAACTGTTTGAAAATGTTATGTTATGATTCATCTATTTTCACTCCTTGTGACACTTCATTATCTGGTAGTCCACTGGAGTTTTCCCCCTAATTATCGAGCTTTACCAAGATGTCTCAAAATTGACTACTTGCTTCAATTATGTCAGGTATACAGTGGGCTGGCTAGTTTCTAATTTGCTATTTCTATAAAGTTTACTTGATCTACAATTTTAGTAGTATGTTCTACTTTTAACTTCTTTAAGATTCCAATTATACATGTGTTGGAGTTTCTTGGTCTATCACTATATGGTTCAGATGTTGACTGTCCACAAAGGTCTATGTGTTAAAGGCTTAGATCCCAAGAGTCACTACTGGGAAGCAATGGAACTTTTAAGAGGAGGGGCCTTGGTAGGATATCTTTAGGTAGCTGGAGTCATGATTTCAGAAGGTAACTTGTGATCTCCTGAATTTGCCAGAGGGTTGCTCTAAAAGCCTGAGTATGGGTCCGTTAATTTCTTCTCTGCCTCCTGGCCAAGTGATTCTTCCTCTGTATGTGCTCCACCATCTGCCATCTGCCCCTTGGCAGCACCACAGCCTACATCATATCATTTGGACTTTGAACCACCTAATGCAAGCTAATTAAACTGCCCTTTCCTTCCTAATTAGCCTGACTCATGGACTTGGTTGCATTAGTTAATACACTTATATAGAGCAAAACACTTTCTTCCTCTTTCTTATGTTATTTCATTTTCACTCTCTCAGCCATTCCTCTCATTTTGCCAAAGACACTTCCTGTATTTAAAATCTGTTCCCCTTTGGATAACCAAAAATTAAATTTATTTCTAAGATGATTCTCTACCCCACGGCCCCCGTAATTGGTTACTTCTCAATTTCCATCTTCTTTTCCATCAGTTTCTTTTTCATGAGCTTAGAAATTCTGTATAAGTTGTTTTAGCGTATTTGCATTAATATAATTCATTTTGGAGTGCTATCCTACAGTATTCTTCTGTTTGGTGTAGTTTTTGCTTGTTTTTATAAAGAGAATTTTCACAAGTTAATGCTTTGATTTTCATTTGCTGTTTTTTCATTGTACATTCTGTTCATTTGAATTACTTTCTATTCACAGACCAGTAATTACTGTTATATGAAAACAAGACTAAACAAAGCAAAACGTGGTATACACGGAAAGAATCCTCCTGTGCTGGCAGTTTCTTTAATTAGTGGATTGTTTTGTTTTGTTTTTTTAGTGGTAAAGTGGATTAAAGGGTTGGTTTGCTTAGAATTTTATGACTCTCAGAAGACAAATTTTTAGAAATATCATAGTCAGACAAAAAAATCAGAAAAACTGAAAATAGTGTTTGAGCTTTATGGGATACTATCAGATGATCAGACATACGTATCTTAGGAGTTCCTGAAAGAGTGGAAATAGTGAACAGATTAGAAGACCAATTCAGTGAAATAATAGCAGAGAAATTCCCTATTTTAGAGAAAGGTAAGGACATCCAAGTACAGGAAGCACAGAGAACCCTACAAACAGAGAACAAAACAAAACAACCAAACAACAAAAAAAACTTAACCCTGATTACTGTACCCAGCAAAGCACTCATCTATAAATGAAGGTGGCATAAAGACCTCCAAAAAAACCAACCAACCAAAATAAAAAACCCAGAAATTCAAAGAATTTGTCACCACTCATCCCACTCATCCAACCTTACAAATGGTACTTAAGGATGTGCTACACATAGAAACAGAGAGACAGTCAGCATCATGAAAGAATATGAAGGCAGAAAATGTTCTAGTAAAAGTACAAAGGAAATGTAAAACTAGCAGAATTTATATAAAAATGGCAGGACCAAGTCAATACTTATCAATAATAACCCTGAATGTAAATGGCCTAAATTCTTCCATTAAAAGATACAGACTAACAGATTAAAAAACAAGACCCATCTATTTGCTGCTCTAAAAAATATACCTCACCAACAAAGATACACACAGACAGAAAGTGAAAGGATAGAAACAGATATTCCATGCTAACAGAAAGCAAAAACAAGCAGGAATAGCTATCCTAATATGACACAAAATAGACTGTAACATAAAAACTGTTAAGAGTCAAAGAAGACCATTATGTAATGATTAAGAGATCAATTCAAAAGGAAGATGTGACTATAACAAAAGTATATTGCCCAGCACCAGGTCTGGCTATTTGAAACAAATGTTAACGGATCTAAAGGGAGATTTAGGCTCCATTACAGTAACAATGGAAAACTTCAACACCACATTTTCATTAATGGACAGAAAAACTAGACAAAAAAGTCAACAAAGAAACAGAGCTATTCTACACTATGGAACAAATGGACCTAACTGTTATCTACAGAACATTTCATCCCACAGTGGTAGAATACACATTCTTTTCATCAATGACTGAAACTTTTTTCTATGTCAGGTCATAAAGCAAGTCTCAACAAATTCAAAATAGTTGAAATCATACCATGCGTCTTTTCTGACCACAATGAAATGAAGCTGGAAATTAACAACTTAAGAAACTCTGGAACATATGCAAACACTTGGAGACTAAACAATATGCTCTGAATGAACAGTAGGTCAGAGAAAAAAATCAAAAGGGAAATTAAAAAATCCCTAGAAACAAAATGAAGATGACAGCATGACATACTGAAACTTGTGGGATACAGCAAAAGCAGTGTTAAGAGGAAAGTTTATAGAAATTAGTGCCTGTATGAAGATATTGGAAAGGCATCAAACAAAATATCTCACAATGCATCTTAAGGACCTAGAGAAATAAGAACAAACCAAACCCATTATTAGTGGGAGGAAAGAAGAAAAATTATAGAATAAACAACTCTGAAACAAACAAAATTGATACATCATTAGCTCTAACCAAAAAAAAAAAAAAAAAAAAAAAGTGGGGAGGGGGGAGACCCAAATGAACCCAGATGAACAAGGAGATGTAGTAATGGATACCACAGAAATAAAAGAATCATCAGGAATTACTATAAATGCTATATGTCAGCAAACTGGAAAATCTAGAAATGGATAGATTCTTGGACACATACAATCTACCATACTTGAGCCATGAAGACAGAAATCTTAACCAGACCAATAACCAAGAAGGAGGTTGAAGCAATAATAAAGACCCTCCCAACAAAAAAAGCCCAGGACCAGATGGCTTCACTGCTGAATTCTACCAGACTTTTAAAGAACTAATTCCAATTCCTCTCAAAATATTCAAAACAATTCAAAGAGAGGGAATCCTCCCAAACTCCTGCTATGAGGCCAGCATCACCTTAATTCCTAAACCAGAAAAAGATACAAGAAAGAAAGAAAACTAGTATACGGGGCTGGCGCTATGGCACAGTGGGGTAAAGCCCTGGCCTGAAGTGCTGGCATCCCATATGGGTGCTGGTTCTAGTCCCAGCTCCTCCTCTTCCAATCCAGCTCTCTGCTATGGCCTGGGATAACAGTAGAAGATGGCCCAACTCCTTGGGCCCCTGCACCTACATGGGAGACCCAGAAGAAGCTCCTGGTACAGCTCTGGCCACTGCGGCCATCTGGGGAGTGAACCAGCGGATGGAAGACCTCTCTGATTCTAACTCTCTGTAACTCAAATAAATAAAATAAATCTTAAAAAACAAAAACAAAAACAAAAACAAAAAAACAAAACAAACAAAAAAAAAACTAGAACAGCCATTGTGGAAGACAGTACGGAGCTTCCTCAGAAATCTGAAAATAGATCTACCATATGACCCTGCAATCCCAATCCTGGGAATTTACTCAAACAAAATGAAATCAGATGAAAAGATTTACTTGTACCCCTTTGTTTACTGCAGCTCAATTCACAATAGCTAAGATATGGAACCAAGCCAGATGTCTGTCCATCAAGCGATGACTAGATAAAGAAAATGTGGTGTATATATACAATATGGAATACTACTGAACCATAAAAAAGAATGAAATCTTGGGCTGGTACCGCTGCTCACTTGGCTAATCCTCTGCCTGTGGTGTCAGTACCCTGGGTTCTAGTCCCGGTTGGGGCTCTGGATTCTGTCCCAGTTGCTCCTCTTCCAGTCCAACTCTCTGCTGTGGCCCAGGAAGGCAGTGGAGGATGGCCCAAGTGCTTGGGCCCTGCACCCACATGGAGACCAGGAGGAAGCACCTGGCTCCTGGCTTTGGATCAGTGTAGCGCACCGGCCGCAGTGGCCATTTGGGGGGGGCGGGGGTGAACCAACAGAAAAGGAAGGCCTTTCTCTAACTCTGCCTGTCTAAAAAAAAAAAAAAAAAAGAATGAAAGAATGAAATGAAATCTTGTCTTTCACCACAAAACAGATGCTTCTGGAAACCAATATAATTAGTAAAATAAGACAGTTCCAACAAGACAAATACCATATATTTTCCCTGAACTTTGGTAATAGAGTATCAAAAAATGTAATGTATATGAACAAAATTCGCATTTTTGAGAACTGGTTATTTTCTATAGCCTTTGCCTTTACTGTTAAGGAATAGTATTTTTTTCTTCTATTTGTTGAATACTTAGTGTAGGGTTAATCTTATGATTATAAAATGAACTGAAAGTATGTCATTATAAAAATTAAAAGAAATGAGCAGGAAGAGGGACAATGGTAGTATGGGCAGGAGGGAGTATAAGGTGTAAAGTATCATTATACTCCTAAATTTTGAACTTGTTCACCTTACATAAATAATATAAAATAAAAACAAAAGTATCTCAGCCTGGGATAACGATTTTGTGCAGTGGTTACGACACCACTTGGCAGGCCCAATTCCATAGTAGAGAGCTTGGGTTCAAGTTCTGGCTCTTCTTCCAACTCAGATTCCCGCTAATCGGCATCTTAGGAGGCAGCAGGTGATGACTTAAGAACTCAGATCCCTGCTACCCACATGGGAGGCCCAGGTCACGTTTCTGGCTCCTGACTTCAACCTGGCCCAACCCCAGCTGTTACAGGAATTTAGGGAGTGAATGCAAGTGGAAGGTCCATCTGTCTGTCTCTCTGCCTTTCAAATACAAGAAAATAAAAGTTTTTAGAAAAAAAGTTAAAATTTTTTAGTATCATACATTGCTAAAGTATTTAATAGTCATGAGTTCTCCTTATCCTACGGATTACTTAGAAACGCCTTAAAACATCCACATATATTTAAATTTGAAATAATACTTTTTGTTATTGATCAATCAACATCTTAATTCAGTTGCCAAGAATACAGTCTTTATAATACTAGATTTTACTTGTTGATAGTTTCTTAATGGGCTACAAAAGAGCAATTTGTATAAACTGCAAGTATATTTGAAAAGAATGTGTGTTCTACAATGGTTAGGTTTAGGGTTTGATCTAGATGTCCATGAAATAAAATTATTAATTTTGTTGTTCAAATTTTCTCTCCTTTTCATTTTAGGTCTGTTAGATTTATCAATTTAGAGGTTAATTTTTTTCCTGTATTTTTTTCTTCTACATTTGGCAATTTTTGCTTTATGTATTTTTAAGTTACGTTATACTGATCCACACACGCAGAATTTTCAGATTTCTGGTGAGTATCAACTTTTATCCTGAGATAAAAGTTCTAGTATCTCTTATCTTTACCAGTCATGTTTTTGTATGCATATTGGTTTAGTTCTTTATTAGTGCTCATTTTTCCAGTTTTTCCAGCTTTTCATGGTCTCCTTTATAAAAAATTTACAGATGAATTTGAATTTTTATTCTGATATTCTATGTCTTAATTGGAGAGTTCATATTATATCCATTTAGATATCCAATATTTCTGTTTTGTTTTGTCTCCGTTTTTCTTTTGAAATTGTTCTATTTTGAAATTGTTTTCCCTTTTTTTTCTACTGGTTTAGATTATTATCTTTTTTATTAGTAGCCCCAGAAATGTCCACATGCAAACTTTTCCTTGTCAGTATTTAAAGTTAATAGATATATTTGCCCTACTAAAAGGGATACATAGCACTTTAATTCCAGTTACACTGCTACTGGTTTACATGCTCTTCTTGTCTGGCATTTCAGTTTTAAAAAAATCTTTGTAGTGGATATAATTATTATTTCATATACTCAATTTTAAAAAAATTATGTATTTCAAAGAGAAAGGGAGACATATCATCCATCAATTGATTCACTTCCCAAATGCCCACAACAGTTGGAGCTATGCGCAGCAGAAGCCAAAAGCCTAAAATACTGTCCAGGTTACCCATCTGGATAGCAGGGACCCATCACCTGCTGCCTTCTACCGTGCATGTTAGCAAGAAGCTGGATCAGAAGCAGAGCCAGGACTCAAATTCTGGCACTGTGATATGGGATACAGGTGTCCCAAACAGCTTCTTACCCTCTGCACCACATGCCTGCCCCACAGTTGGTGTTCTTTTAGATTTATCTGCATGCCTATCAATTTTTATTTATCATTCTTCTTTGCATCTTACACTTTATTTTTAGGATTGTCTTCTTTCTTCTTCAAGCATAGTCTTGAGTTTTGTTTTTAAATAAAAACTATGTTGGAATTAAAATATTCTGTGTCCTGCTTCTATCCCCAAATTCACAGTTGCTCCTTGAAAGAGTCTAAAATCCTAGACTAATAGTCACTTTGTTTTATTGGAGTCCATTTTTGCTGGTTGTGAGAAGTCATGGGTCATTCTGTTGTTCTACGCGAAGTCTTTTCTTGTTGTTTAAGATTTTCTTTCTCTTGGTCTCCTGCAACTATGTCTCATATAAACTTATTTTCATTAATTCTTTTAGGTAACAGTATTCCTGGATATGATTCATGAGGATCTTACATAAATTCTGGAAAATCCTCTTAAATTCTATTTCTATATTCATTCTAAAATTCTCATTTTACTCTTTCATGCTCTTACCATTTTTAACATTCTTCATCAGTTTGCTGCATTAAAAAAAGTATTTAGAAGACAAAATGATAGTGTGAGGTGGGGAAGGAATGGGTGAGGAGAGAGACAGATTGATTTTTCTTAAGTTGGTTCATGCTCCAAACATCTGCAACAGCTGGGCTGGGCTAGGCCAAAGGCAATAACTAGTAATTTTATTCAAGTCCTCCACATGGGTGGCAGCCACACAAATGCATAAGCCATTATCTGCTGCCTCCTATAGTGCACATAAGAAGCGAGACCAGAGGTACAGGCAGGACTCAAACATCTGTACTCCCATAGGATGCAGGTGTGCCAAGCAGGGTGTAGTCAGCAACACCACAACTCCTCTGCCACCTTTGCTTGACTTTCATGGCTTCTTCAGATTATCAACAGCCCTCACTATATGTTATTGACTGTTTAAAACTTCAATAAGGTTTTAATTTCCATAATTACAATTTTTACCTTGAGGCATTCTATTTGCTTATTTTTTTTAAAGATTTATTTTATTTGAAAGAGGTGCAGAGAGAGAGGAGAGAGGAGAGAGAGAGAGAGAGGAGAGAGGAGAGAGAGAGGAGGAGAGAGGAGGAGGAGGAGGAGGAGGAGGAGGAGGAGGAGGAGGAGAGAGAGAGAGAGAGAGAGAGAGGTGTCTTCCATCTGCTGGTTCACTCCCCAATTGGCCACAAGGGCTGGAGCTGCGCTGATCCAAAGCCAGGAGCCAGGAGCCTCTTCTGGATCTCCCACATGGGTGCAGGGGCCCAAGGACTGATCCATTTTCTACTGCTTTCCCAGGTTATAGCAGCTGGTTTGGGAGTGGAGCAGCAAGACTCGAACAGGCGCCCACATGGGATGCTGGCACTGCAGGCGGCAGCTTTACTCACTATGCAACAGTGCTGGCCTTTGTTATTTTTCATAAAAATATTTTGGGTAGTTTTTTTTAATGGTTTCTATTTCTTAATTCATGTCTTCAATTTTTAAACATATTTATTTTATATTCTTTACCTTTTGGCTACAAAATCCAGCCTTTGAAGGTTTAAACATTATTTCTACCAACTCTTACATATATTACTGCCTTATTTGGTTGTGTGTTTTATGACTTACCTTTTGGAGATTGAGCTAATTTTTTAGAATTTGGGGAGTATTTTAAGATTATTTTGTGCATGTATTGCTAGAGAGGTTGTATATTCAGTCCTAGATGTACCTAGATCAATTAAAAATGATTTCAAATATAAATTTCAGATATCTGAATTAGTGTGAATTGAGATTCTTAAATATGGTGATAACTAGCCAATGGCTAGACATTACTATGCAAAAATTTCCCACTTTGAATACAGATATAAACACTTTCTTTAAAAAAAAAAAGTACCATTTAAAAGCCAACTTTTCATATGTTTTATCTTAAAAAGAAATAATGCATTTAGACAAGGCTAAATACCCAACAAAACTATCCTGCCTGGCCCTGTTATTCATCATGAAAAGAAACACTCCTTTATTTTCCGTTAGCAAATTATCTCTGCATTTCAAAGTTAAACGGGGTCTAAGCAGCTTCTTTTAACAAAGCAAAAACTAGATTAAGGGGGAAAAATACATACTATGATTTCAGAATTATTTTTCATCTTAAAAAACTGTTCAGTAGATGGTATCAGAGATACTTCAGATTAGAATAAGGACTCTTGTTTACATTCTAAGTATTTTAAAAAATTTTGAAAAAATTCAGAGAATTGGCTGAAATGATTCTCGAAAAAGATCAATAAAATTGATAATGCCCTAGCCAGTATACCAGAAAAGAGAGAGAAGACACAAAGTACCAATACTGGGAATGAGAGAGAAGCCATCATTACAGATCTCTTGGACATTAAAAATGAAGGAATAATATAAATAACTTTATGTCCAAAAATTTGATAATTTAGGTGAAATGACAAATACACTGATATAATCTTTAACACTTACATAAAGAGAAATATGTAACTTGAATAGGCTTATACCTATTAAAGAAGTTAACTCAACAATTAATAAGCTTTCAAAGCAGAAAGCACCAGATCAGATAGTTTCATTGATCAATTCAAACATTTAAAGAAGAAATTATATCAATTCCCCTACTTCCAGTAAGAAGTAAAAGGAATATCCTCTAACTAATTCTGTGGTAAGTATTTCCCTAATGCCAAAGTCAGACAATGATATTACACGAAAGAATGCTACAAATCAGAAAACTACATAAACATGAATGTAAGAATCTTCAAGGAAAATATTAGCAAATAGAATGCAACAATATATAAAAATAATTTTAAATCATGACCAAGTAGGATTCATCCTAGGTATGCAAAGGTAGTACAATATTCAAAAATAAATTATTATTTTTTTAAAAAGATTTGCTTTATTTATTTGAAAGAGTTACAGAGAGAGACAGACACGGAGAAAGAGGTCTTCCGTCTCCCCGTTCACTTTGCAAATGGCTGCAATGGCCAGAGCTGAGCCGATCTGAAGCCAGGAGCTTCTTCTGGGTTTCTTATGTGGGAGCAGGGGCCCAAGGACTTGGACCATCCTCACTGCTTTCCTAGGCAGGGAGCTGGATCAGACTGGAGCAGCCAGTACTCTAACCAGGGCCCATATGGGATGCTGGTGCTACAAGGCGGGGCTTTAACCCACTGAGCCACAGGACTGGCCCTCAAAATCAATTATTATAATCTACCATATTAACGGACTAAAGAAAAAAAATCACAATCACATCAATTGAAGCAGAAAAATCATCTGACAACATTCAACACCCGATCATAACAAAAAATTTCAGCAAATAAGGTAAAAGAGAACCTTCTCATTGTGGTAAGGAACATCTAAAAAACCCTACAGTTTAAATAATGTTTAAAGAAAACAAACATTAAATAATGTTTAAAGAAAACAAAGTATCCCTCTTACCACTTCTACTCAACATTGTACTAGAAGTCCTAGGTAATGTAACAGGAGAAAAAGAAATAAAAGATAGACCAATTGAGAAAAAAAGAAATAAAACTTTCTTTCACAGGTAACATAACTGTCTGTGTAGAAAATCCCAAAGCACTGATCCAAACAAACCTCTTAATTAAATATAAGTGATTACAGCAAGTTTCCAAGGTCCAAATTTAACATATAAAAATCAATTGTTTCTTAAATACCAGCAATAAATAAATGAATTAGAAATTTAAAAATACAACACTATTTATATTAACAAGGAAACAAAGAAGAGATACACAGGTAAAAATCTAACAAAATATGCACGATATCTGTATTAGCATGTTATAAAACTCTGATAAAAGCTATAAATAAAAAGATATCCCATGTTCAAGGATTTATGATGTCATTTCTTTCCAATTTGTTCTTATCAATCTATCATAATCTCCATTAAAATACCTGTGAATTAATTTGTAGATGTTGACAAACTCATTTTAAAGTTAATACATAAGGGAAAAACACACAGAACAGCCAACTCAATAGCAAGGAAGGTACAAGTTGGGAGACTGACACTATCCAACTTCAAGACTTACTGTAAAGCTATAGTAATCAAAAGTGTGATATCCACGAAGGAATGTATAAATAGATTAGTGAAACAGACTACTAGACAGTTCAGAAATAGATCTACATTGATCTCTGATAAAGGAGCAAGCCAATGTATAAAGGACAGTCTTTTCAACAAACATGAGAGGAAATGAACACCACATGCAAAGAAAATAACCCACATATAGACTCGAACACTGAGTATATATAATGTAAAATGTAAAACACAAATACTAATGTATATACCCAATGTAAAACACAAACCAACAAAATCACTAGGGAGCTAATATAAAAAATCTAGGAGAGCCCAGGTTTAGCAATGGTTTTTTAGACATAACAATAAAAGAAAGATTCATAAAAAAATTGAGTGAACATTATTCATTATTGGAGGGAACGTACAATGGTACAACTACTTTGAAATATTATTCAGAAGCTTTTTAGAAAGCTAAAAAGTCTTACCACATGGTTCAGCAATTGTACTCCCAGACATTTACCTAAATGAGTTGAAAACTTATATCTACACACAAGCAATTAAGATTTTTTAAAAATACTTGTTTATCTGAAAGAATTACAGAGAAAAGAGAGAGAGAGAAAGAGACAGAGTCTTCTAGATGGCCACAACAGCTAAAGTTCGGCCATACCAAAGCCAGTAACTTTATTTGGGTCTCCTACCTGGGTGGCAGGGGCCCTAGGACTGGGGCCAAGTTCTACTGCTTCCCCAGGCCATTAGCAGGGAGTTGGATTGAAGTGGAGCAGCTAGGATTTGAACGATACTCATATGGGATGCCAGCATTGCAGACAGCAGCTTTAGCTGTTATACCACTACACCAGCCCCAAGATGTTTTTCATGAGGTTAATGACTAAGTAAACTGTGGTATATTCAGTCTGGAATACTGAGCATTAGAAAGACATAAGCTATCAAGTCATAGAAAAAGGAGTAAACTTTAATGCACACTACTAAGTCAAAGAAGTGAATCTGAAAAGGCTACATATTTGATGCTTACAACCACATGATATTCTCCAAGAGGCAAAACTATGGAGATGATAAACAGATCAGTGTTTGCCTGTGATTGGGGGTGTTGTAGTTGTAGGGATAAACAAATGGAGTACAGGATTTTTCAGGGCAGTGATACTATTGTTTGTGATACTGTAAGGTAGAAAACTGTACATTTAGCAAAACACACAGAAAGTGATTCTAATATAAAGTATGGACTTCAGTTAATAATAATGTTTCAATATTGGTTCATCAATTGTAACAAATATACTACTGAAAGATGGAAATTGAAGAGGTGGGAGAAGCATCAGGAGAGACTTGGATTGTGTTCTAGTACCCAGCTTCAGGGCCATTGCAGTCATTTGCGGAGTAGAACCAGCAGACAGGAGCTTTCTCCCTGTGTGTCTTTTTCTATCTCTTAAACTCATAAATTAATTAATTCAGTAGACGGCAGCAGAGATTCTTCAGATTGAATAAGGACTCACAAGGTGCACCGCGTTATTCACAACGCTTGGTTTTAATATCTAGACATGTTTTCAAGATCCTATTTATTTAGGAAAGGTATGTTACTGACAACTAAATTTATCTGCAAGTTCTATCATTCTCTAAGTAGGTAAATCATGGAAATGCAGGAATGCAGATCTGCAGAATTATGGAGTAACAGTAATGTTACATTATGAGGAAATTTGAAAGGTGCTATATTAAGCTATTTAAAATCCAAATTCCGACTCACATTTTGACAACTACACAGCACATTCAGCTGGCATTTCTTGACTACTACTAGGGAACAAGTATCTTAGTAAACTGTCTTTCTCTATAGGCTAAAGGCATTCACTAAACATGGCATCAAAGTAGTTTTAAATTTATCTTCCCTTCAGGCTTCGAAAGAATATGCTTTTTTTTTTTTTTTTTTTTTTTGACAGGCAGAGTGGACAGTGAGTGAGAGAGAGAGAGAGAGAGAGAAAGGTCTTTCCTTTACCGTTGGTTCACCCTCCAATGGCTGCCGCGGCCGGTGCACTGCGCTGATCCAAAGCCAGGAGCCAGATGCTTCTCCTGGTCTCCCATGGGGTGCAAGGCCCAAGCACTTGGGCCATCCTCCACTGCACTCCCTGGCCACAGCAGAGAGCTGGCCTGGAAGAGGGGCAACTGGGACAGAATCCGGTGCCCTGACCAGGACTAGAACCCAGTGCGCCGGCGCCGCAAGGCGGCGGATTAGCCTGTTGAGCCATGGTGCCAGCAGAATATGGTATTTAAAAAAAAAAAAAAAAAAAAAAAAACAGGGTGAAAGAATATTAACACCAAGCAACTAATCACCCACCCATGAGAATTCCAAATGACATACTGAGCATGCAGTTTTACAGAGAACAAATGAAGTAGACCTGATTTATATAACAATCTCTTCCTCTATCTTCTTAATTTAGATCACTTAAAAGTGATCTTATACAGACGCCATTTACCCATTAATCAAGTTCCATTACCACATACTGTCACTTTGGTGGAAACGGGTAAAGAAAGGAAGGAATCAAAGTAGTCTTATCTGGAGAAAAGAGTGACCTGTATTCTCATAATTTCTGGGTTTAGAATTCAATGATCAGAAACAAATTATCAGGCCGGCGCCGTGGCTCACTTGGCTAATCATCCGCCTGCAGCACCGGCACCCAGGGTTCTAGTCCCAGTTGGGGTGCCGGGTACTAGTCCCGGTTGCTCCTCTTCCAGTCCAGCTCTCTGCTGTGGCCCGGGAGGGCAGTGGAGGATGGCCCAAGTGCTTGGGTCCCTGCACGTGCATGGGAGACTGGAAGGAAGTACCCGGCTCTTGGTTTTGGATTGGTGCAGCGCTGGCTGTGGCGGCCATTAGGGGAGTGAACCAACGGAAAGAAGACTTTTCTCTCTCTCTCTATCTACAACTCCCTCTCTCTCACTGTCTAACTCTGCCTGTCAAAAAAAAAAAAAGAAATCAGTCATGGAACTGCTAAAATAATACAAATAAAGCATAAAAACTATTACCCTTATAGTCACTTTTACATTGGAAAATAATTCATAGTTAATGTTTATTTCCACAAGAAATTATTGCTTGGAATTCCAAATAATTAATCAAAAAAGCTTAGAACATAATTTATCTTTTATACTATATAAATTTAATTCAAGGACATGCCAGTAAGAGGTGAGTAGCTTAGCATGGCAAATTTTATGAACAAACAATAATATTAATTGGATCTAAATATAAAGAACCTTTTTGTTTTCCTTACAAGCTTACTGCAGGTAAACATGACTGTTTAAGGTTTGTTGAAATGTTAACAATAGCTACTGGGCTTTTATCTACCTAACAGAAAAACTAAATTTCTGGATCAGATTTTATTTAAGATCAAATCTAATCTCGTGATTTTACAGAGAAGGACTCAAAAATCCAGTCAGATCAAGTCAGAAACAATGACAAAGCTTAGAATGCCAGTTTCCAATCTTCCAGATCAGAATTTTTAATAACTTTAAGTTATATAATTTTCATGTATTTCATATGTATAGTTTTAGGAACATAGTGACACTTCCCCTCCACCTTCCCTCCTGCCCACTCTCTAACCCTTCCTCCTCATCCCTCTCAGATTCCCACTCTTAATTTTTACAAAGATCCATTTTCAGTTTACTTAATGATCATACAGTTAACCCTACACTAAATAAAAGAGTTCAACAAATAGTATGACGACAAAAAAAAACCCACACTTCCCCTTCATAAGAGATAGGGGCTATAAACAGTCATAAAACTCAAAATGTCCATTTCACTCCAACACATTACATTCATGTACTCTATTAGTTACCTTGGATCAGGGAAAACATATGCCATCTGTTTTTTGGGGGGATTGGTTTATTTCACTAAGTATAATGTTACAATAGACAGAATTTCTTTTTTTTTAAAGTGATCAGAGTTTTTTCTACCAGACCACATAGTCTAACAAATATACTAGTACAGCTGTGCACCTCACAGCAATATTTTGGCAGTAGTCTGGTAAGATTAAATTGCATCTTAGCTTGTATAAGTACATCCAATGACATTTGCACAAAGATGAAGTTACCTAACAATGCACACTTCTCTTATTAAGTGACACATGTCACTGTAAGTATCACTGCTTACTCAAATATACTTAGTTCTTGAATTGGCATAGCTTGAAGAGCAAACTGAGACAGTAAGAGATATTGTAGAATCTAAATTGAATGCATTGAGTTTTCAATAACTAATTTATTTGTAAATTTATCTGACTTTATCAAGTTCCAGAGTTCACATTATTAGAGTTCAATTAGAGAGGCCTTTTAATAAGAAGATAGGGAGAAAAGTTTTGATGCAATGTTGTGTGCCTGTGTTTCTAACTGTACTCATGCCAAGTTTCAGGAGTCACACCAACTGAAACATCTCTCTTCATTTTTCTTAGGAGCAGTAATAACCTATCTTAATCAGAGATGATCATTCTAGTTGCCCCCAACTCCAAATCTCTCTTCACATATAAAATTGCAGAAGGTTCACAATTACCATCTGCATATTTTCAGACTTCAGTTAACCACAGGTAACTGTCTGTGCCTCTTTCTCTAACTCTGCCTTTCAAATAAATAAATAAATAAATGTTTAAAAAACATTTATACAGTCTTTTACCTACCTATTAAGTGTCATTAATGGTGCTTATAAGCAAAGCAGATAACATTTCAAACATACATGGTGTTTGCTGAAATATACTAAGGCATCTGACATTTCTTTGCCGTAGGTAGGATTTATGAGATTTTTAATATCATGCAACTGTAAATCAACTAGGCTCGGAAGAAAGTATCACAACAATGGAAAGAGTATGAAAAACCTAATTTTTTTTTCTTTGCTAACTTAGGAATTGAAGGAAATGTGGACTATATAGTAAAAAAAAATCTTACATCTTGCTCTAGGAAGTTGAATTTAATTAAGTGAACACTGAAAGTGTTAAAAGAACCATTAATATCCCAAAATGAAAAACTTACGGTTGAAAAAAATCTTTCAACTTGGTGCTCATCATTAGGCAAAGATTAAAGACTTTCCTTTAAAGATAAAGGAGATACTTGATAGCAAATCTTTAAATCATAGCTCATGCAGACAGTTTCAGATGATTTTGATCATGATATGAGAAGACTCCTCAAGATAAAAAGTCAAACTATGAGCATTGTTTTAGGTGAGGAAAGTTGAAAAACTGCAAGAGGAGGGGGAAGTCAATAGCATATCCGTTCTGAGGGCTCTACCCTACCATGCCCCCTGCCATTCTATTGCTTGTGTATGGCTTCAGCTTATGGTATGCAGCTAGTTCCAAGGATTTAGACACAGATAATCTAGGGCATTAGTATTCTCTAGTTCACTTCATCAGCTCTTTATAGCTTAACTTACCATCAAAGAGCAGCAGGAACTAAGATCCCTATCACTTTTCTTACCACCAAATTTCACCCAAGCAACTTTATAACCTATTAATTACACATCTTAAAAACTGCCTTGTTTGTTTTTCCAAGAGCTATTAGCAATCAATTACTGAGGATTATTTCATTATTTGTTTACATTATAATGTATGTTGCTCATCCAATTTTTTTAACTGCTATTTCTTTGGAATAAGGGAACAGAGACAAATAATCTCTAAATACGCTTCATACTTTAAATACTATAATTGTAGATTGGTCTTTAAAGGAAAACAAATATCCAGTGAAACTGAAGAATGGATTAGGACAGTCACTTGCCACATTTCTGATCTGTAAATTTTCAAAAGCTGGTGCTACCTTAATTCTAGAAATGCATTTCTCCCCTAAGATCTCTATAGTTTGTTACCTCAACTGTTACATCACTGCTCAAATGTCACATGACTACAATTATAAAACTGTGATCACCATCACCATTCTGGCATTTGCTATGCTACTTCTCTCTTCCTTGTCTCCACAGCATTTACCTCTATATATCTAGCATGTGTGAGTTGCAAGTATCTGTTTACACAAATTCAACCACAAATATGATTTATTTATTGCCTTTGCACGCTAGAACACAAAAATTTTTGTTTTTTGTCTTTTGTTCACTGGGATAGACCTAGCATGCAACAGAAGTTCAATTGATCTTTGCTGAATTAATGAGCCAGTCATCAGGCCAGAAATATGTTTTAGAAAGCCCAATGCACCAGTCTTACTTAGGGGAAAGTCACACTTGGGATAATAAAGAACTAAGTTATTAAGAGTTTGGAAAAGAACACAGCTGCACAAGTTACACAAACTAGGAAAACACTGAAAGATGTCTATTTAAAATTGTAAGTCAATACTAAATGGGCACATAGCACATACAGGTTCTTCTGTTAATTCTACACAAAAATGAGGCTTCTCATCTAGACCCTGAATATATAGTATTCTGAACAGCATACGTTAATTATTACAATAGTATAGATGGATACATGCTAATTTCATTGCCTGCCAGAGTAGAAAGCATGGGGAAGAAATACTACCCAAAGACAGATGGTAATTTAAAAAATAGTGCCTCAAAGAAAATTCCATCTTTAATAATCATTAAATTACCATCTTTCTCAAATGAACTAGAATATGCAAAGAACATATTTAGACTAACTTGTAAATAACTAAAGATAAATGAAAAGATCTATTTCTTCCCCCAAATTTAAAACACTTCTACTAAATAAAAGTTTTAAAAAGGAGGGGTGAGTGGGCATTCAGTGCCATGGTTAAGATGTCACTTAGGATGCTCACATCCCAAATCAGAGTGTCTAGGTTCAAGTCAACACTGCTTCAGATTCCACCTTCTTGCTAATGCACACGTGGAGAGGCAGATGATGAGTCAAGTAGTTGTGCAACTGCTATCCATGTAGGAGATCTAGATTGTGTTCCAGGTTCCTGGTTCGGCCTGCCCCAGCTCTAGCTCTTGTGGGCATTTGAGGGAGTGAACCAGAGGACAAAGATCTGTCTTTCAAATAAAATGAAAATAGATAAGTAAAACTGAAAATAAAAACAATTACTTCCTCCAAAGAGTATTAGAACTGAATGAAACAACTGAAAGAATACAATGACTAAAGACTGCTGAAAGGAATTTATTTTAATTGATATATAGAAATTATACATATTTATGGGGTACCATGTGATGTTTTGATACATGTACATATTGTGAAATGTTCAAAATAGGGTAAACACATATCTCCTCAGATGTTTATCAATCCTTTGTGGTGAAAATATTAAAAATCTTTTCTTTTACCACTGTCTTTTGAAAATACATAGTACCTTATCATTATCTATAGTCACTCTATACAGAACTTGCTAATTCTACTTATTACTTTGTACCTGTTACTTAACCTTTGCTTCCCCTTCTTACCCCTATTTTTCCTAGAATCTGGTAATCACCATTCTAGCCTCAACTTCTGTGAGATCAACCTTTTTAGACTCAACATTTGAAATCATGTAGTACTTGTCTTCTGTGCCTGGCTTGTTTCACTATACATAATGACTTCCAATTACACCCCATATTGTTGCAAATGACAGTTATTTCAGTTTTGTAATCGCTAAATAGTAATTGTGGATATGCAGCATGTTTTCTTTAGCCATTCAATTGTAACTGGGACACTCAAGTTGTGTCCATTTCTTGGCTATTGTGAAAAATACTGCAATAAACATGGCCGTGGAGATATTTTTTCAACAAACTGATTTCCTTTCCTTTGGATATATACTCAGTGGTGAAATGTTAATTCAATTGTTAATTTCTTAAGTAACCTCCCCACTGTTGAGAGGAATTTAGAATCCCTTTCATTTTCAGCGTTTGGGGCTAATCCCCAGAATGACTTAGAATATTAGTCCTTAACTTGTCACCTGCAAGAACACACAACAGATGTTTCTGGAAAGGTTTAGCATACTACGGTTGTGAGTCACATTTTAAAAATATTATTAACAGGTAATCATGACTTAAAGCATTGCTTTTGGGGCTGGCGCCATGGCTCACTTGGTTAATCCTCCGCCTGCGGCGCCAGCATCCCATATGGGTGCAGGGTTTTAGTCCCGGTTGCTCTTCTTCCAGTCCAGCTCTCTGCTGTGGCCCGGGAAGGCAGTGGAGGATGGCCCAAGTGCTTGGGTGCCTGCACCCGTGTGGGAGACCAGGAGGAAGCATCTGGGTTCTGGCTTCGGATTGGTGTGGTGTGCAGGCCGTGGCAGCCATTTGGGGGGTGAACCAATGGAAGGAAGACCTTTCTCTCTGTCTCTCTCTCTCTCACTAACTCTGTCAAATAAATAAATAAATAAAGCATTGCTTTCGATTTTTAAAACATTCTTTAACTAGGTTTAACTGCACTCTAGCTTATTGTATATCAGCTATGCCAGGTACTGATCTAGGTTGTAGGAACACAGCAAAACAGACAAAAATCCTTGCCCCAGCTGGATATTATATTCTAGATGTGACAGATAAACATGTTAACAGAAGGGTCAGGGAGACTTTAAAGAGAATAATGCAAAAGAGATGAGAAAACTTATGATATACAGAGTGGTTACAAAAGTACATGGTCAGGATGGGGTAATAATTGATGATATGAAGGACTGAATAATGATCACTGGTGAAAACATAGTTTAGTATTTCAGATAGAAGCAAAAGCAAGGATGAAGGTCCTGAGATGAAAATAAGGCAAAAATATTTGAGGAAAAGAAAAAAGTCAGTAAGTCTTCCAGAGAATGAACAATAAAGATATAGTGAAAGAGCAGGGAGAACCACACCACTGCACCCTTGGTAGATTTTATTCTAAGTGACATACAAAGACACTGCAAGTTCTTGGGCAGAGAAATAATTATCCAGTTTAGGCTTTGTTTTCTGTGCAGAAAAATGAGCTGGGGGAAAGTAGAAACAGGAAAAAAGTGTTAAGGCTCTTTAGTTGTATATGCCAGAAATTACATACCTTAGATTAGGGAGATAGCAATGGAAATGATGAGACACGGTCAGATTTAGAATCAAGTAGAGACTTGTTGGTAGGTTGGATATAGGATATGAAAGAGACTGAGACATCAAAAAAGGCTTATAATTTTTGGGCCTGATCAAACACCTTTTGATTAAGATGGGAGAGGAAAGAGATTAAAATCAAATTTTCTGCTTAGACAGGGCATTCTGAGATGTCAGACATTGAAGCAAAGAATGTCAAGTAGGCACTCAGAAAGAGGGCAAAGGTAGAGGAATGGTCCAGATTAGATTTCATATTTAGGGATCATAAGCACGCACATAATAAGTAAAGCCATAGGACTCAATAAGGCCATTAAGTCAGTTAAGGTATATAATTGAGAACTAACTCCTATGACTCTTCAACACTTATGGGTCAAGAAGAAGGGAATCAGCAAACCTAAGTGCGTTCTTAGTATATGAATAATATCCTATAGATACAGGGTAAAACAAGAAGAAAAATCTTTTCATTAACATCTCTGAATATGCCTCATAATGGTATATGAATTATTTTATGGCATTAACATACAGCTCCCTAAGAGTTACAAAAGGGCAATCCACAGAAGAGAAATTCAAAGCATGACCAAAATATCATAAAGTAACACTTGTATAAAAAATATTAAGGCTGGACTGAATCATGTCAAATTTATATAGTCCTTCAAGGAAGTCTGCATTTACAGAAAAGCAATCCAAAAAAATAAGTTAACAATGCCTGTTTCCAAGGAATAAATACTTGGGGATGGCTTTGCGATGTAGCAGGTTAAACTGTGGCCTGCTATGCTGGCATTTCATATGATTACAGGTTCAAGTACCAGCTGTTCCACTTCTGATCTAGCTCTCTGCTAATGCACCTGGGAAAGCAGTAGAAGATGGTTCACATGCTCGGGCCCCTGCATCTCATACTGGAGACCTTGATGGAATTCCTGGCTCCTGGGATCTAGGCAAGCACTGGCTGTTGCAGCCAACTGAGGAGTAAACCAGCAGATGGCAGATATCCCCCCTCTCTTAACACTAACTTTCACATAAACTAATAAACCTTAAAAAAAAAAAAAAGAAATCAAATACTGGATCACCAGTCTAACCTAATTAGTGAACTGATTTAGTATTTAAGTCACGCAATAGGATAAAACATAAATATTAGTTTGACTTTTTGTTCAGAAAAGACAAGGAAAACTATATATAAAAACATGGCTATCAAGTTTTTAAAGCAGTTAGTTAAAAAAATTTTACTTAGGGGCCAGTGCTGTAGTGTATCAGGAAAAGTCACCACCTGTAGCCCTGGCATCCATATGATCCATTTCTGATCCAGTTCCCTGCTACTGTGCCTGAAAGCAATGGAAGACGGCCCAAGTCCTTGGGCCCCTGTACCCATGTAGGAGACTCCTAACAAGCTCCTGGTTCCTGGTTTAGGATTGGCTCAGCTCTGGCCATTATGGCCATTTGGGGAGTGAACTAGTGGATGGACAATCTTTCTTTCAATAAATAAATCAATCTTTTTTTACAGAGCAGGTTCATATTTATTTGTACAGTTATATATATATATTATTATTATTATTTGACAGGTAGAGTTATAGACAGTGAGAGGGAGAGACAGAGAGAAAGGTCTTCCTTCTGTTGGTTCACTCCTCAAATGGCCGCTATGGCCGGCACTGTGCCGACCCGAAGCCAGGAGCCAGGTGCCTCTTCCTGGTCTCCCATGGAGATGCAGGAACCCAAACACTTGGGCCATCCTCCACTGCCCTCCCGGGCCACAGCAGAGAGCTGGACTGGAAGAGGAGCAACCGGGACTAGAACCCGATGCCCATATGCGATGCCGGCACCGCAGGCAGAGGATTTACCTAGTGAGAAACGGTGCCGGCTGTCCAGTGATATATTTACAGTTGAATATAAATTAAAGGCCTGCTTGCACACCAAAGCAGGTCCTTTGGGTAGTTCAGTCAAACAGGTAAGATCTCCAGCTGGCTCACAAGAGGAGCGTCCACTCCTTGGCCCAACTTTTAGAATTTTGCCAGCTTATAGCTCATCAATAATTTTCTTCAATATTCTTAGGTATCAGATCTTCATAGTAGCTGTCATTAATTTGAACCATTGGTGCATTTACACAGGCCCCTAGACATTCCACCTCTATAAGAGTGAAAAGTCTATCAGGTGTAGTTTCCCCAACCTTTATTCCAAGCTTTTTCTGAAAGGCCTCCAGTATGCTGTCGGAGTTTCAGAGCGTGCAAGGCGCAGTAGTGCAGACCTGAATGTGATATTTTCCAACTGGCTTTCAATTATACATGGTATAAAAAGTTGCTACTTCATATACTCTCATTGGAGGTACTTGTAAAACTTCTGCAACCTTGTTAATAGCAGAGATAGGCAACCACCCATTCTGTCGCTGGGCTAAATCCAGAACTGGAAGCACAGCTGCTGCTTTATGCCCTTCTGGATAGTTTTTTACAGTTACCTCTATCCTCTTATAGTTGTCTGGTGTGAAATCAAATGGAGTATCTGGGTTATTCTCAGGAGTGTCTCTGTGCACAAATAGGGCTCTTCCAGCTCCATTTTGCACACTCTCTTATGCAAATTCCTTATGTGTTTTCCTTACTGGGCTGAAGAAAGCTGCCTGGGCCCAGAGCTCTGTGGAGAAGAATGTGGCAGGCCAAACTGTTCAGCTTTCCCTAACAAATAAGTCTTAATTTTATTTGAAAGGTAGATGGAAGGACAGAGATTTTACATTTGCTGATTCATTTCCCAAATGCCCACATAACAAGGCTGGGCTAGGAGAACCTGGAAGTCCAAAACTTAACAATCTCCCATGCTAATGCCCAATCCGTATTAATTAATTTAAAGCAAAAGCATTAATTAATATAGAACTTTCAATTAATTCCATCAAAAAGGTCTTATTTTTTTAAACCCATAACAGATACCATTTCAATGAATACTAAAGGTTTGTTGGGGTGAGCAGGAAAAAATATTTTTTTTTTATAAAGGATGAGTTCATTTTATTGTATATTTGGCAGTATAACCATTCAACTACTCTGCATGTATTATCTGTTCAATTTAGTCATGTCCAGCTTAATTTAATTTATAAATAAAAGACTCATTCTTCATTCCTAAGCCAGTAACTCAAGACACTTCAGGTGATCCAAGAATGAGATGCTAATGCCCAAATAATTTAATTTAATTTCATGGAGACAGGTTTGGACAAGGCATTTTATTATCTACATGCCTGTATTTATTCACACTCACTCTGATACTCAAATTATATAAGATATTTAAGTACAAAGTAAGAAAAAGCAAACTACATGTACATGCTAAATAATTCACTTTTCTAAGAGATTAAGTACTAACACCTAATTGAATATTTAAAGAAACAGATGTCTGGATATAATTTATCTTTGTTTTTATTCACTCAAGAAGTATTTACTGAGGACCTAATATGTGATAAGTATCATCTTAGAAGCTGAGAATTCCACAATAATGAAAATGAAATTTTTATTTTACATTAGCACATGAGTTAATTTTAGGGTTAATCTCTGGAAAGAATTCAATTTTAACCACTTCTAAAGTGAAGCATATGCAAAAGACTAGTTAAAAATTTACCTTTGTACTAGAACATCCTTCTCCTATTCTACATAGTCAACCCTGAAAGTCTATTTCTGACTAGCTTCTGATTATAAGCAACTGTCTGAGTTATATTTAGTTTAAGTAATAAGCTTGCTCCACTCCTGAAAAGGTCTAATGCCACTGATACTCCTACAATCTATTAAATATTGTGTGAAAACTCACTGCTAAAACTGTTCACAGTTTGTATAAAGGAAAAATAGAAAACTATGAGAAATGTAGAGCATATCTTATAGTCCCTCTATAATCTAATTCAAATAAAGTAATTTTAACCCTGGACTGCTAAATAGCAGGAAATAGAAAGTTTTTTCTGTTTAATACTTTTAAAAACTTGGAGTGTTTTTCATACAGAACACCATTTTTCTCGTTGATTTCTTCTTGAAGGCTCAAATGTTTATAATATAGAACCAAAAGACATGCTATTTAACTTCTGTTAGCTTGTCCCTATTGTTACAATAACAGTATTTATCTCTTAAGATTGCTTTGTAATTGAATGAGATAAAACATATAAAAGATTTAATGCTCAATCATAACTGATGACATAAATCATTACTTCGGTTAATAAATATGATCAATACACATTGTGTGTAACTGATCATACAGATAAGATTAAGTGCTAAAGGGATCACATAAATAAGGCCAAGTGTCTAGTAATAACAATAGATAGAATTAAAAAGGAGAAAATGATCCAACATCGGAAGCAGGCCACACAGTAGACTCATAGAATGACAAATGCCCTATATGGCACTCTGACCTCAGAATCAGCTCTTAAGGCATTAGGATGTGGCTGAAAAGCTCATGAGAGCATTTTAGGCATGGAAAGCCAAGATACCATAGCAAAAAATGATCTACACAAAGGATCTCTGTGAGTGAGATCCCAGTGGAAAGAAGGGGCCATCAAAAAAGGATGTAATTTTCTCTGAAGGGAGGGGAGAACTTCCACTTTGCTTATGGCCCTGTCTAAATACTGATGGAGTTTGTGGTCACAAAAGGCTTCCATAGCTTTGGAAGCTCACAACAACAGCCTTGGGTGATCACTGATGTTATAGGTAAGAGTTTTAATTGTTAAATCTACAACAGGAGTCACTGTGCACTTGCTCCTCAGGTAGGACCTCTGTTGTTAATGAGTTATACTGTGATAATTAACAGTAAAAGTTGTATTCAAACAGTACTTGATACTTTGTGTGTCTGTGTGGGTACAAACTGTTGAAATCTTTACTTAGTATAGAGTTGATCTTCTGTATATAAAGATAATTAAAAATGAATCTTAATGAAGAATGGGATGGGAGAGAGAGTAGGAGGTGGGATGGTTTGGGGGTGTGAGTGTGGGTATAGGGGAGAAGAACTGATATATTTCAAAAGTTGTACCTATGAAATTTATATTAAACAAAAGCTTTCTAAAACATAACCATGATCAGTAATAATAGTTTACATTCATCAGTAGCACCATCCCCAATAAGCTGGGGAAAACAATAAGAACAAAAAGAATATTAGAAGATTCTTTGTTCTGGCAAGTTGAACAACATGTACATATATTCCTTAAATTAAGCAACAGATTTAAAGTATCACTAATATGAATGCCACCAATATCCAGAATTCCCAAGAATGTAACTATGTTGAATAAATTTTCAAGAAACAAAGCGTTTTGCTAACAAGATGCTTTACTAACATTCTGTTTGCTACTCCAAAGAAACAAAGTATTTCCTGTCTTTAAAAACATATATCTTGCCTTTTATTTCATAAATAGTTACCAACAGAACTCAACAACAAGAAGTAAGTTAGTGGAGTTAAGACCATTTATGATACTGTTATTAACTCCAGCTCCATCCTGACAGATCATATTGGAAATAACTAAAAATATCCTATTAAAAGAGAATTTAAAAACAACCACTAGTAAATAAGTACAAAAGTTGTAAGCTTAAATCTGGAAAGTGTTGATGGACTACAAATAAAGGAATTAACAAAGATAAGACCTAAAACAAAAACACCAGTAAGAACCTTTAAATTAAAACTCTTCATTCTTTCAAAGGATCTTGAAGAAAACTAAGAAATTCCCAAATGGAGAGAGGTCACTAAATATCCAAGAACACTCACCCAACCTTTGGTAGGAGACCTCTTGGAGAATCAGATGCTTGAATCAGCTGAAATAGTACCAAGTTTTTACTGATTACTCTTAATAAAGCAATGGAGCAAAGGTTAACTCCATACTATCAAAAATTGTTTGTTATTATTATTGATAATCATACTTACTACTATTATAAATGACTCAAAAGGAGACTGCATACTGAGTTCCAAGGCAAATCAAACTGTATGTATGTGTAAATGTATACATTTCCTATAGCTATTTTAGAAATATAACCTGTTAACATAATTCTTCCTATAGCTGTAAATTTATTGGCAGAATAAAGTTTGCTAAATTAATATATTGTAAAGTTTTTAAGAAAGTATGTAAAATATTTTTAACTTTGGCTAAGATTGAAATTTTTGAAAAAGATTAAACAAGATTCCTTTTCTCAAAGATGAGTATTTTAAACATTATTAATGAAAACATGAAATATCAATATAGTAGAAAGCATCTGATGGTACCTAATGCCAAAGGGAGTAAAATAGGTATGACAGTTAGATGAGAATATTGTAATGTTTCTCAATCTCTAAAAGTGATAAGATAATCCTCAACTTGCAGCGTAACTTTCTCCAAAAGTCCATGTTGTGAAAAAATAATGCACACTAATAATGTGGGAATGGTCAAGAGCAAAAAAGTAGAAAGTTCTATATTTTTCCCAAACAAGCACTTCCCCAAAAAGCTACTTCTGCTTGTAGGTGTGTCAAGCAAGGGAAAAAATGAAAAAGACCCACTTGGATTAAAAAATATCGACAGACAAGGAGTGAAAAAGAACACTGATTTTTTTTTTTTAATGTCAAGTAAGCATACTGAAGCTAACAAATCCTGAAACAGCAAGCCAGCAAATATACTATAGTCTAGCTGATAAATGATTTAACTATTATTAGGGATAGGTTACAATACTCATTTAACGTATAACTGATTGAACAAGCAACTTTTGAAGTCGAGAATAACAATAAAATAAGGAAGACCAAAATCAAGTTTTTAAAGGTGCCTGTACGTGGAAGGGAAAAATGAATGATAAAGTCAGAAAGAGATGTGAGAACATAATGCCACATAGGAACGCCAAGTACAAGACTAGCACTAGAGTGAATAAGAATCTTAACATATCTATGAAGAAAAATTATGGATAAAGTAATAATTAGGAATGAAGTTGAGACTAAGGCATTCTTGTGTGAGAAAAATCAAACATTTTAGATTTCTACTGAAAACATTAAATGACAAAACATACCAGTATTACCTTTCTTTCGAAAGAGTGCATTTAGGTAACTTTCTGCTTGGCATTCAATCTTATCAGTGTTGGACTGGCCCTGAGATGATAGCTCCTCTGTTGGTGTTGACTGTGAAGAATCAAGAGATGGTATACAATCCTAAAATTATAAGAAAACAACAAGCATATAAAATCATTTTATATGTACATATGGAATTTTTTCATTGAAATAATCAATGGAAAACACTGCTCCATTTGTTCTAATTTATAAACCAACATCAAATTATATTGAGGGAAATAAAATTTGAAAGAAGAGTAAGGAGAAAAGAAATTTAGTTCAGAAAAAAGGACCAAGATAGCCTTGTTCCTTAACAAAACTACAGTCAAAAAAGGTAGAAGAGTAGATAAACACATACAGCTAGTAAATTCACTACATGACATGCAATAATGTGATTACATCAGAATTTTAACAAAGCTGATGTATTAACTCACGAATCTGACTGAAACCAGTATAGTTTCTCAAACTCTCTTTTCTTCCTAGCCTTTCTCACACCTGTAGATAAGCAATCAGGATTTCCCATATGCAAAAATGCTGGCTGCATAGTTATGTGCTATTTACAAAGTGGGCATTTAAATATTTCATTATTTACATAGAAATAATTATTATATCCTAAAACTTCAGGGGTAAATGAGAGGCTAAAAACTAGCTGTACATTATACCTCTACTACTGATTTCTAAAATGTCAGATTGTGGGGAAATCTCAGGCCAAACTAGGCTCCCAACCTCATATATATATAACTAAACACAAAAGAGACCTGAATTGAATTTCTTCAGTAAGGAAACAATAAGAAGGGAATAATAAATGAGCAAAGAGATGAGTTTTCTAGGATTTTCACCTGCTAGTTAAGCTAAATGTTAGACTTCCTTCATAAGACTTTTATTCTTTTCATTTATCAAAATGAAGTATTTAAACTTCCACTGTGAGTCACAAATTTCCAGACAAATTAAGAAAAAAAAATGTTACAACTGTGCAATTAATTTAAAAATATTTTTTTAGCACTAAAACTTACACTGACTGCTTCTCTCTGTAGATTACAAAATGAACATTTTTCATCCATAGACCAGTCAGTCAGCTCTTCTGGTTCACAGTCTTTAAAAGAGGGAAAAATATTCATTAAATATACTAACTTTACTTAAACAAGTAAAATTACCACTCTCTACAGCAATGGCTCATACAATAAAAAAAAAATAGAAATGAAAAATAAAAAACTGCTAAAAGTAAGAATAGAAGACCTAACTTTAAAATTAAAGTGATGACATCAAAAAGAAATAAACAAGGAAAGCTATAAGGAGCATACTTTTGCACTATTATGGGATACAGGAGCAAAATAATGAAGTGGCTATAAATTAGCAACTCTCAAAAATAGAGTTTTAAGTATCATCTAACCTTCTGAAAGAGTCAACTCATCACTGGCCATTAATTTTGCTTTTATATCTGCTATGGAAAACTCAACAAAGGGGGAAATTTAAAGAGAAAAGGAATAAATTTTGCATAGCAGGAAAGGCAACATAAAATACAGAAACAGAAGAAAGCACCAGAAAAGTCCACAGATTTGAGAAAACGGAAAGATGTCTAAGAAAAAAAGTAGAAATACATAGCTCAAAAATCAGATAATATTTTTATTACATTGTTCACAGGCTTTGTTGCAAGAGTCGGAGTAAAAATTAGGTAAACAGGTAAGGTATATTATTCAATACAAAACATGATTTCTTTATTCATTATAATCCAATTGTTGGAATATATTAAGAGTTTCTGGAGAACAAAAACATTTTCTAGTGAAGAAGTTTTATGAAGATGTAATAATTACACTGTTTTCCTGATTGTATTTGGTATAGACAATGATTTTCAAATTTATCCCTTGCACCAGAAAGTCCTTCAGTTTTTTTCACAAATAAAACTATAATGCAGAAACTCAAACACAAAATCTTTATCATCTGAGGAAGCTATACTGTAACTAACTGAAATAACACTTGATGTGCCACAGAAATTTTCTCTCCTACTTTTCAAAGGTAGAGTTGAATACATGTCTCTGTTATAATACACATAAAATAAAGCTTATCTCTTTTGGAATGACAATGGATGAATACTGGTTAGGATTATTTCAATACCCTTCCACCCCCTTCCCCCTCACACAATTTGCATCAATCCAAATCCACAGATCAGAAAAGAAGATAATTGCTGTTGGAGTATAAATTTGTTGGAATATAAAACAGTATAATAATCTCTCTCTGATGTCAGACAATGTTATACAAATGTAAGAGGTTGTGTCTTCAAAAAGTTCACAAAAAAATGTGCTTTACGAAAAATCAGGCATGGATTTCAAAAATTTTTTGCACCAAAATAAACTCATAGTAACTTGGTATAACATGTCTGTAAAAGACTTAGTTTAAGTCACTAAGAAGGATCAGAAAATGTCTAAAGAGTCCCTTTCGGATTACATGAATTCTGCTAAAATTAAAGCAAGAACAGACATGAAATTTGTGCTGAGCTTTGGGTGGAAGTAAGAATGATGAAATCACTGATGTTTTACATAAAGTTTATGAGGACAATGCCCCAAAGAAATCAGCAGTTTGATGGGGTCAGCGCTGTGGCATAGCGGGTAAAGCCACCACTTGTAGTGCTGGCATTCCATATGGATGCCAGTTCGAGTCCCGGCTGCTTCACTTCCAATCCAGCTCTCTGCTATGGCCTGGGAAAGCAGAAGAAGATGGAACAAGTCCTTGTTCCCCTGCACCAGCGTGAGAGACCCAGAAGCTCCTGGCTCCTGGCTTTGGATCAGCGCAGCTCCGGCTGTTGTGGCCAATTGGGGAGTGAACCAGCAGATGGAAGAGCTCTCTTTCTTTCTGCCTCTCCCTTCTCTGTATAAGTGTGACTTTCAAGTAAATAAATAAATCTTTAAAAAAAAAAAAAAGAAATCAGCAGCAGTTTGCAAATGGTATAAAGGATAAAACTATTTTGAAGATGAAAACTGCAGTATCAGATCATACACAATTTATGAGGTTATTAAGAACCTCATTCATTTCCTATTTAAGAAGTCTGATTAACAGTAGAAACAACAACCAACACCAAAAATGTCTCAACTGGTTAAACTTACAGAATTTTGACTAAAAAATTTTAGTGGAAAAACTTTGACAGGTAATCTACTGCAAACAGCAACACGTGCAGTGCACATTTTAAACCAATGGGATCAAAATCCTGAAGCATTTCTTCTATGAATTCTAAGAAGCAATGAAACACGCAGGTTCAGACATTTGGTGTGTGTGCTTGGCTGAGGAGCCAATGGGGCAAAGCTACCATATGTGGGATTATGACTGAATGCCCTAAGTCAGAATCCCGCTCAGGCGGAATGATACGGCAGTGCTGAAGGAGCCTCGGTTGGCCTCAGATAGCCAGTAAAAAAAAAAAAAAAAGCAATGAAACATAGCTTTATCAACACAACCTAAAAACAAAGCATAATCAAAGAATAATTAAAACAATGGCTACCAAGAAGAATGAAGTGGTGTGGTCAAAGCAAAAGAAGAGTCGTCAAGAGCAAGGCAACACCAAGTTTTCTGGAGTACTCAAGACATTTTGCTTATTGACTTTTTAGAATGTCAAGGAACAATTACACGTACTTATTAAGAGAGTGTTTTGAGAAAGTTAAGACAAAGCTTTAGCAGAAAAAGTCCAAGAAAGCTTCAACAGAGAATCATCCACTACCATGCCTAGACTCCTGTTCATTCCTCTCACCCAAAGAGCAGTTTTGCAAGAGTTTCAACTGGGAAACCACTGAGCATCCACTTTACAGTCCTGATTTGGATCGACTACATTGACATGGTTAAATTCCTGGGACCTTCAATTCTTTAGAGATGTACTAAATGTATGGTTATCAATGTTTACAAAAGCTTCTTGAACTTGAGGGAGCTCACGTTGAGAAATGAAGTTTATATTTTTAATTTTTATCTTTTAATTTTCCTTTTCCATAAAACTTTTGAATCCCCTATTATAAATATTATATAAATTTGGAAAAAGAAGAAATGGGAACATAAGATCCAGTACAGAGTGATGAAAAGATAACTGGACTTGAAGTCTCTGAAAATCTGTGAGAGAATTCCAGTTAGTAGTTCTAACTTTTTCAAGTACAAAGCTTATTGTTTCAATTACTTATGTGTAAAATAAAAGATCACACATCACCTAACTCATTTGTGAATCAAATGGAAAAATACAAAAGCATGTTATAAAGTAGGAAACACCAAGCAAAGGCTAGTTATTAACAAAGTAGAAATACCAGTGATTGTTTTTAATAGTCTACGATCACACATGTATGTAATAACATTAATTTACAGAAAGCAGATAATTTCAATTCAATATCTGCTAAAGAAAATTGGTCACCTTTTATAAACAATCCAACAAAACAAAAAGTTTAAGTAACTTACATTATTAAACATCTGGTTTTTATAGAATTTCAAGTATGTAGGCTTTCAAGTGCAGTGGATATAGGTTTCCAGTTTTTCACCCCCTTAACAGAACAAAATCATATATCCATACTGTTTAATAAAGGATTATGCTGGGTTTCTTATTAGGGAAATCAAGCTCTATGATCGGTATAATGAATGGAGAAGACAGTTTGTCATGCCAAACTGCAATTTTAAAAGGCATAGCACATTTTCCCAGGCCCTCTTGAGTTTCCACCATTTAACCTGAGATCTTGCCCCAGATAGTCATGATTCCTTCAGTCTGGGACATGGAAAGATATGTGGAGAAGACATAATTTCTATTCACAGCCTGGAGATCAAGCTTAATCAGTTCAAACGTAAGTATTCCACAGATTTTGGAGTCGCTGGTTATGTAGCAGTAATGAAGCAAAAATGTGACTCATACAACCCAGCATAATGTAATTTTGTTGGGTCAAGGAAATATTATCGCTTTTTAAAAATCAGAATCTCTTGAAGGAATTTAGCATTGAAATTTTTGAAAAATATATTATTGGCCTAAAGAGTGTATACTTTGAAAAATAGTTAGAAGGTTTCATGAAGTTTCAGGGATAAATATATAAGCTAAGTCAAGGAACAACAATTTTAAATTAAGACAATAAGCTCCAAAATAATTTCAGAGTAGGCATATACTGAAATCGTTGTCACTTATTGCAGTTATTTTAACAGGAGTTCCTTAAGGAAATGTTAATTAAATGCCTCCATAATTATATAAATGGTGCTGCATAAACAATTCAATATATTTAAGCCATTAAATTTTGCTAGATTCAAAACAGTGATTTACTAAAAAATATTTAACAATTATTATACAGTAACCTTTAAGTCTAAATAAATGATGGTGAGATACATTTTTATATATGAGAAACCAAATTGAAAACTCAATTCTACACTAAATATTCTTCTTCATAATATTTTTTCACGTCACTGAAAATTAAATCCTGGAATCAAACAGACTCATTTTATTTCTAGCACAAAATTTGACAACCAGGTGTTCCTCTCTAAAACAAGTTATCTTTAAAATTTTAATACATGAAAGTATAAGCTCAAAAAGTTACAACTATGTGCCTTACAGAAGTAGCCTTGTTAATAAAAAAAAATCTCACAATAAAATCTGACAGTAGATCAACCTTTCCATTACAGATATATATTCTTGTAGTTAAAGTCTGGTTCTAGTCATTTTATCTAATCTATTTTGGAAAGAAAACCTTGGTATTGAAACATGGGCTTTTTTCCCCCCAAATCAGAAATGGCTGCAGGCAAGTTGAGTTTTGTAAGCTAATACTGCATAGTAATAACTTTTAAGTTAATTCCAGGCCATGAACTTCAAGTAAAAAGAGTAGTTATTCATTTCTTTTTTGCTAATCAGTATTTAACACGCAAAAATAAGCATTCAAGGGGTCAGTGCTGTGGTGCAGTGGGTTAGCACCCTGGCCTAAAGTGCCTCCTTCTTCACTTCCAATCCAGGTCTCCGCTATGGTCTGGGAAAACAGTAGAAGATGGACCAAGTCCTTGGGCCCCTGCACCAGCGTGGGAGACCCAGAAGAGGCTCCTGGCTTCGGACTGGTGCAGCTCCAGCCATTGTGGCCAACTGGGGAGTGAATTAGCGGATGGAAGACCTCTCTCTCTGCCTCCCTTCTCTTTGTGTAACTCTGACTTTCAAATAAAATAAATATGTAAAAAAAAAAAAAGCATTCAAAAATATATCAACCAGTAACACCTATTAAAACATTGTTTTTTGTCTTTATCATGGTAGCGTTAGGATTTGGGGAAAAAAGATATTGAGCCAAATATATTAAGGTTTAATCAGTGTTATGTATCAGAGGTCAGGAAATATTTCTTACAAATAGCCAAATAATTATTTTATATTAAGCAGATCTTGCAGTCTTTCACAAATACTCTACTACAGTTACACAAAAGTATCTACATCAATTGATGAATGAGAACTACGTCCAGTAAAAACTTTAGTTATCGGACAATGAAATTTGAATTTCATATGATTTTCACATGTTTCATTGCTCTGAATTTTTGCTTTTTACAACTAAAATTGTAAAAAACATTATGAATTCACAGGCCAGTAAAAAACAGTCAACAAGGTAGATTTAGCCCATGTGCTATATAGCTGGACAACCTCTGTTATACATAATCCCTTCGATAGATAGGTAGGCACATTTACAAAAAACAAGCATCTATCAGCCAGTATCCACAGATGTGCTTTATTAGGGTTCATGGCATTTACAGTCTTATTCCTATTTTCATAAACATCCATAGTCAAAGCATGCAAATCAGATGATCATCTCTCCCCCTTTTAAAGAAACTGGCCTAACAAGACATAAGAAAGTGTTAACTAAAATAAGAAACAAGAATGAATTTTTGCTTAAAAACTCCTGTGACATCAGAAGTACATTTAAGGCAGATGGACAAAGAAAGGAATAAACACTAGGGTCTTTTCTTGAAGAATGCAAATATTTGAAGTTTATGACATTCAAAATCTCTTTGGAGACCTCACTTTATAGAAGAGAAAATAGTTCTGACTGTCCTCAGAAAGGTAAGGAGCCATAAGGTAAATCAAAGAAAATGGAAAACTAAACTTTCTGTTTTGTCTCCACTAAAGCAAAAAACCAGCACTCAAATCCTTCTTTAAATCAATCTGGAGGCTGCTCTTTGTCAAATTCCAGAATTATAATGTAAATATCTCAAAAGACTAGTATGTATGTATCATAAAAACAGTCTTCAACTTAGGAGGGAATTACCTTTATATTCTTAGAATCCTATCTATGAAATATATAAAATCTATTCTCTTTCTATTAATAAAAATAAAAGTTTTGGTGACTGCCATAAAAAAGTTTTTAAAGAAGTTTTCCATTTCAAGACACCCTATGTGGGACCAGAGCTGTGGCACAGCATGTAAACTTGCCTCCTGCAGTGCCAGTATCCCATCTGGGTGCAGGTTCTAGTCCCGGCTGCTCTACTTCTAATCCAGCTCCCTACTAATGCTTCTAGGAAAGCAGTGGAAGATGGCCCAAGTGCTTGGGCCCCTGCACCACGTGGGAGACCCAGAAGAAGCTCCTGGCTTCAGATACGCCCAGCTCTGGCCATTACAGCCACTTGAGTAGTGAACCAGTAGATAGAAGATAGCTCTCTCTTTCTCCCTCTGACTCTCTGTAACTCTGCCTTCCAAATAAAATAAATAAATCTAAAAAAAAAAAAAAAACAAAAAAACCACCCACACACTATTTGCTGAAGGTAGTTTTTTAAGTAGCAGAATAAATTCACAACGTATTTTTCAACACAAATGATAGGCTTGCAAACTAAGTATTTTTTAAAAAGATTTATTTATTTGAAAGTCGGAGTTACACAGAGGAGGAGAGGCAGACAGAAAGAGAGGTCTTCCATCCACTGGTTCATCCACTGGTTCACTCCCCAATGGGCCACAATGGCCAGAGCTGCACTGATCCGAAGCCAGGAGCCAGGAGCTTCTTCCTGGCTTCTGGCTCAGGTGAAGGGGCACAAGGGCTTGGGCCATCTTCCACTGCTTTCCTTGGCCATAGAAGAGACCTGTATCAGATGTGGAGCAGTCAGCACTTGAACCAGAGCCCATATGGAATGCTTGTACTCCTGTGCTATGTCACAGTACAGGCCCCAGTCTATCTTAAATACATGTAAATACCATGGGTTTCACTTCAGAATTTGAAATAACTCAAATAATAGAAAATAATGCTTTGCGGGGCAGGTACTGTGATTTAACAGGTTAAGTCACCGCCTTTGGTGTGGATGCCATATTCCCATATGAGTGCCAGTTGGAGTCCTGGCTGCCCCACTTCAGCTCTCTGCTATGGCCTGGGAAAGCAATGGAGGATGGCCCAAGTCCTTGGTGCCCTGCACACGTGTGACAGACCTGGATGAAGTTCTTGGCTCCTAGTTTTGTCCTGGCCCAGCCCTGGCCATTGAGGCTATTAGAGGAGTGAATCAGTGAATGGAAGCACTCTCTATGTGTCTCCCTTCCTCTCTCTCTGAAACTCTTTCAAATAAATAAATATTTTAAAAAAACCTTAAAGACGAATGCTTTGCCACCCAATTTGTTTCTCAAGTTATAAACAGTAACAAGGGTCCAGATTTCAAGTGACTTATCTAAAAAACATACACTAACCTATTTGAGTCCAAAATACATGTTTACAGAGAGAAATAACTTACATCTGTAGTCTTAGATCTATTTACTAAACTATTTTTAATGTTAATGAAGGAAACAGCCTTATTTAGAAGAAAATGAGAAGGAAGAAGGCTTATTTAAGCTTTTTCAAGATGCTCTACCCTTTAATAGCATTGGTTTAATTTTTCTTCAAAATGAAATGGCTGTCCTTATCCTTGCATAGATATAGCTGTGTTACTATAAATAATATCATTACTATTCAGTCATCAACTTTGATCAAAAACTGTTTTTAATTTAAAAAAAAAAAAGAAAAGCAGTAAACAATTTACCTAATTTACCTGGAAAAAATAAGCTTCAATATTTGGGATAAAAAGGATAACAAAGAGCAGGTATTTTGTGCTGTATTTGAAATGCCACTTGGGACAACTGCACCCTGAATCAGAGGGCTTCAGTTCATGCTCCACTTCCAATTCCAGTTTCCTGCTAACATGTACCCTGGGAGGCAAAAGGAGATGGCTCAAATACTTAGTCTCTGTCATCGACATGGATTGAGTCCTGGCTTCCTAGGTTTGGCTTGGCCCAATACTGACTATTGCAGGTGTTTGAGGAATAGACAAGCAGAAGGAGTATCTGCTTCTGTCTCTATTTGCCTTTCAAATAAATAATGGGGATTGGTATTGTGGCACAGCTGACTAAGCTGTTGTTTGGACACTGGTATCCCATATTGAGAACTGACTGGAGTTCTGGCTATTCCACTTTCGATCCAGCTCTTCGTTAATGTGCCTGGCAAGGCAGTGGATGATGAAGGGCTTGGTTCCTTGGCACCCATCAGAAAGACCCAGATAGAGGATTTTTTTTTTCATTTCTTAAACTTTTATTTAATGAATACAAATTTCCAAAGTACAGCTTATGGGTTACAATGGCTTCTTCCCCCCTCCCATAACTTCGCTCCCACCCGCAACCATCCCCTTTCCCGTTCCCTCTCCCCTTCCATTCCCATCAAGATTCATTTTCAATTCTCTTTATATACAGAAGATCAGTTTAGTATATATTAGGTAAAGATTTCAACAGTTTGCCCTCACATAGCAACACAAAGTGAAAAATACTGTTGGAGTACTAGTTATAGCATTAAATAACAGTGTACAGCACATTAAAGACAGAGATCCTACATAATATATTTTTTTTTAAAAATTAATTAATTTTCCATGCCATTTCCAATTTAACACCAGGTTTTTTTTTTTTTTCATTTCCAATTCCCTTTATATACAGAAGATCGATTCAGTATATAATTAGTAAAGATCTCATCAGTTTGTACCCACACAGAGGCACAAAGTGTAAAAATACTGTTTCAGTACTAGTTATAGCATCACTGCACATTAGACAACACATTAAGGACAGATCCCACACGGGATGTAAGTACACAGTGACTCCTGTTGCTGACTTAACAATTTGACACTCCTGTTCATGGCATCAGTAATCTCCCTAGGCTCTAGTCATGAGTTGCCAGGGCTATGGAAGCCTTTAGAGTTCGCTGACTTTGATCTTATTCCGATAGGGTCATAGTCAAAGTGCAAGTTCTCTCCTCCCTTCAAAGAAAGGTACCTCCTTCTTTGATGGCCCCGTTCTTTCCACTGGGATCTCACAGAGATCTTTCATTTAGGTCTTCTTCATTTTTTTCTTTTCCATGGTATCTTGGCTTTCCATGCCTACAATACTCTCATGGGCTCTTCCGCCAGATCCGAATGCCTTAAGGGCTGATTCTGAGGCCAGAGTGCTGTTTAGGACATCTGCCACTGTATAAGTCTGCTGTGTATCCTGCTTCCCATGTTGGATCGTTCTCTCCCTTTTTGATTCTATCAGTTAGTATTAGCAGACACTTGTCTTGTTTGTGTGATCCCTTTGACTCTTAGACCTATCAGTGTGATCAATTGTGAACTGAAATTGATCACTTGGACTAGTGAGATGGCATTGGTACATGCCACTTTGATGGGATTGTATTGGAATCCCTTGGCATCTCTATCTCCACCATTTGGGGCAAGTCCAATTGAGCATGTCCCAAATTGTACATCTCCCTCTCTTTTTCCACTCTTAAATTTAACAGGGATCACTTTTCAGTTAAAATTTAAACACCTAAGAATAATTGTGTGTTAATTACAGAGTTCAACCAATAGTACTAGAACAACAACAACAACAACAAATACTAAAAAGGATAAAGTATTACATTGTACATCTAGAGTCAGGACAAGAGCTGATCAGGTCATTGTTTCTTATAGTGTCCATTTCACTTAACAGGTTTCCCCTTTGGTGCTCAGTTGTCACCGATCAGGGAAAACAAATGATATTTGTCTCTTTGGGACTGGCTTAATTCACTCAGCATGATGTTTTCCAGATTCTTCCATCTTGTTGCCAATGACTGGGTTTCACTGTTTCTTACTGCTGTATAGTATTCTATGGAGTACATGTCCCATAATTTCTTTATCCAGTCTACTGTTGATGGGCATTTGGGTTGGTTCCAGGTCTTAGCGATTGTGAATTGAGCTGCAATAAACATTAATGTGCAGACAGCTTTTGTGTTTGCCAATTTAATTTCCTTTGGGTAAATTCCAAGGAGTGGGATGGCTGGGTTGTATGGTAGGGTTATGTTCAGGTGTCTGAGGAATCTCCAGACTGACTTCCATAGTGGCTTAACCAGTTTGCATTCCCACCAACAGTGGGTTAGTGTCCCTTTTTCCCCACATCCTCTCCAGCATCTGTTATTGGTTGATTTCTGAATGTGAGCCATTCTAAGGGGGGGTGAGGTGAAACCTCATTGTGGTTTTGATTTGCATCTCCCTGATTGCTAGTGATCTTGAACATTTTTTCATGTGTCTGTTGGCCATTTGGATTTCCTCTTTCGAAAAATGTCTATTGAGGTCCTTGGCCCATCTCTTAAGTGGGTTGTTTTGTTGTTGTGGATTTTCTTGATCTCTTTGTAGATTCTGGTTATCAACCCTTTAACTGTAGTATAGTTTGCAAATATTTCTTCCCATTCTGTCGGTTGCCTCTTCACTTTCCTATTTCTTTTGAAGTACAGAAACTTCTCAATTTGATGCAATCCCAAATGTTAATTTTGGCTTTGACTGCCTGTGCTCCTGGGGTCTTTTCCAAGAAGCCTTTGCCTGTACCTATATCTTGCAGGGTTTCTCCAATGCTCTCTAATAATTTGATGGTGTCAGGTCGTAGATTTAAGTCTTTAATCCATGTTGAGTGAATTTTTGTGTAAGGTGAAAGGTAGGGGTCTTGCTTCAAGCTTCTGCACATGGAAATCCAATTTTCCCAGCACCATTTATTGAATACACTGTCCTTATTCCAGGGATTAGATTTGGATCTTTGGTCAAATATAAGTTGGCTGTAGATGTTTGGATTGATTTCTGGTGTTTCTATTCTGTTCCATTGGTCTATCCATCTGTTTCTGTACCAGTACCATGCTGTTTTGATAACAACTGCCCTGTAGTATGTCCTGAAATCTGGTATTGTGATGCCTCCGGCTTTGTTTTTGTTGTACAAGATTGCTTTGGCTATTCGAGGTCTTCTGTGTCTCCATATGAATTTCAGCATCATTTTTTCCAGATCTGAGAAGAATGTCTTTGGTATCTTGATTGGTATTGCATTGAATGTATAAATTGCTTTTGGGAGAATAGACATTTTGATGATATTGATTCTTCCAATCCATGAGCATGGAAGATTTCTCCATTTTTTGGTATCCTCTTCTATTTCTTTCTCTAAGGTTTTGTAATTTTCATCGTAGAGATCTTTAACATCCTTGGTTAAGTTTATTCCAAGGTATTTGAATGTTTTTGTAGCTATTGTGAATGGGATTGATCTTAGAAGTTCTTCCTCAGCCATGGCATTGCCTGTGTATACAAAGGCTGTTGATTTTTGTGCACTGATTTTATATCCTGCTACTTTGCCAAACTCTTCGATGAGTTCCAGTAGTCTCTTAGTAGAGTTCTTTGGGTCCCCTAAATAAAGAATCATATCATCTGCAAAGAGGGATAGTTTGAGTTCTTCCTTCCCAATTTGTATCCCTTTAATTTCTTTTTCTTGCCTAATAGCTCTGGCTAAGACTTCCAGAACTATATTGAAGAGCAGTGGTGAGAGTGGGCATCCCTGTCTGGTACCAGATCTCAGCAGAAATGCTTCCAACTTTTCCCCATTCAATAGGATGTTGGCCGTGTGTTTTTCATATATTGCTTTGATTGTATTGAGGAATGTTCCTTCCATACCCAGTTTGCTTAGAGTTTTCATCATGAAAGGGTGTTGTATTTTATCAAATGCTTTCTCTGTGTCTATTGAGAGAATCATATGGTTTTTCTTCTGCAGTCTGTTAATGTAGTGTATTACGTTGATTGTTTTGCGAACGTTGAACCATCCCTGCATACCAGGGATAAATCCCACTTGCGCTGGGTGGATGATCTTTCTGATGTGTTGTTGCATTCTATTGGCCAGAATTGTATTGAGGATTTTTGCATCTATGTTCATCAAGGATATTGGTCTGTAATTCTCTTTCAATGCTGCATCTTTCTCCGGCTTAGGAATTAAGGTGATGCTGGCTTCATAGAAAGAATTTGGGAGGATTCCCTCTTTTTCGATTGCTCTGAATAGTTTGAGAAGAATTGGAGTTAGTTCTTCTCTAAATGTCTGGTAGAACTCAGCAGTGAATCCATCTGGTCCTGGGCTTTTCTTTGTTGGGAGGGCCTTTATTACTGTTTCAATTTCTGTGTCAGTTATGGGTCTGTTTAGGTTTTCTATGTCTTCCTGGCTCAATTTAGCTAGGTTGTATGTGTCCAAGAATCTGTCCATTTCTGATAGATTTCCCTGTTTGCTGGAATACAAGTCCTTGTAGTAATTTCTGATGATTCTTTTTATTTCTGTGGTGTCTTTTGTTACGTTTCCATTTTCATCTCTGATCCTATTGATTTGGGTCTTTTCTCTTTTTTTAGTTAGTTGGGCCAATGGGGTGCCAATTTTGTTTATTTTCTCAAAAAACCAGCTCCCCGTTGGGCTTATTTTTTGTAATTTTTTTGGATTCAATCCTGTTGATTTCTTCTTTGATTTTAATTATTTCTCTTCTCCCACTGGGTTGGGTTTGGTTTGCTGCAGGTTTTCTAGATCCTTGAGATAACTTGAAAGCTTATCTATTTGGTGCCTTTCCAATTTCTTCATGTAGGCACCTATTGATATAAACTTTCCTCTTAACACTGCTTTTGTTGTATCCCATAGGTTTTGGTATGTTGTGCTTTTATCCTCATTTACTTCCAGAAAATTTTTGATTTCTCTTTTAATTTCTTCTATGACCCATTGTTCATTCAGGAGCATGTTGTTCAATCTCCATGTGTTTGCACGTGCTCTAGGGATTCCCGAGTTGCTAATTTCCAACTTCATTCCTTTATGGTCTGAGAAGCTGCATGGTATGATTCTAATTCTTTTGAATTTGCTGAGACTTGCTTTATGGCCTAGTATGTGGTCAATCCTAGAGAAGGTTCCATGTATTGCTGAGAAGAATGTAAATGCTTTCTGTGTAGGATGAAAAGTTCTGTAGATATCTGTTAGATCCATTTGGGCTATAGTGTCATTTAAATCTACTGTCTCCTTGTTGATCTTCTGTCCTGTTGATCTATCTCTGAAAGTGGAGTATTGAAGTCCCCCAGAACTATTGTATTGGTGTCTTAGTTTCCCTTTTATTCCCTTAACAAGTCTTTTAAATAAGCTGGTGCCCTGTAATTAGGTGCATATACATTGATAATCGTTATATCTTCCTGTTGAATGGATCCCTTAATCATTATATAGTGCCCCTCTTTGTCTCTCCTGACAGTTTTTGTGGAAAAGTTTATGTTGTCCGATATTAAGATGGCTACGCCCGCTCTTTTTTCATTTCTGTTGGCATGGTATATATTTTTCCAGCCTTTCACTTTCAGTCTGTATGCATCATTGTTGGAAAGATGAGTTTCTTATAAGCAGCAAAAAGATGGGTTTTGTTCCTTAACCCAATCAGCCAATCGGTGTCTTTTAACTGGACAGTTCAGGCCATTAATATTCAATGTGACTATTGAGAAGGAGTAAATTTGCCCTGTCACTTGCCAAAGATTTTTTCTAATATATGGTTTGAGACTCCTGTGATCTTTTGCTGTGAGGTTTCCTTCCTTTACCTTCTTTTATATTGGTGACCATGTTTCTGTGTTTCTGTATGTAACACATCTTTAAGCATCTTTTGCAGGGCTGGACGAGTGGCAACAAATTCTTTCAATTTCTGTTTGCTGTGAAAGGTCTTCATTTCCCCTTCACTCACAAATGAGAGCTTTGCAGGATATAATATTCTGGGCTGGCAGTTTTTCTCTCTTAGTACCTGGGCTATATCTCGCCATTCTCTCCTAGCTTGTAGGGTTTCTGATGAGAAGTCAGCTGTGAGTCTAATTGGAGATCCTCTGAAAGTGGTCTGATGTTTCTCTCTTGCACATTTTAGGATCGTTTCTTTATGTTTCACTGTGGTGAGTTTGATTATGACGTGTCGTGGTGAGGATCTCTTTTGGTCATGTTTATTAGGGGTTCTTTGAGCTTCCTGTACTACGATGTCTCTGTCCTCCAAACCTGGGAAATTTTCTGCTAGTATCTCACTAAAAAGGCCTTCTAATCCTTTCTCCCTCTCCCTGCCTTCAGGAACTCCTAGAACCCGAATGTTGGGTTTTTTAAGAGTATCCTGTAGATTCCTGACAGTATTTTTTAGATTTCTAATTTCTTCTTCTTTTCTTTGATTTGACTGTTTCCTTTCCTGTTCTCTGTCTTCTAATTCCGATATTCTCTCTTCTGCTTCGCCCATTCTGTTTTTAAGGCTTTCTAATGTGTTTGTCATTT
The DNA here is from genome assembly GCF_033115175.1 of Lepus europaeus. NCBI lineage: Eukaryota > Metazoa > Chordata > Mammalia > Lagomorpha > Leporidae > Lepus > Lepus europaeus. Next base: position 78,526,953 of record NC_084842.1, on the reverse strand, counting down.
GATCTATTGAGTTCTTCATTTAATTATGGTTTCTTGTCACTATCACAGTTTCATGTTCTACTAGTTGTTTCATGTCATTTTGATTCCTCCTTAATATTTCATTTTCGCGAGAGAGATTTTCTATCTTGTCCACTAAGGATTTCTGTAGTTCAAGAATTTGTTTTTGAGAACTTCTTAATGTGCTTATCAATTTTTTGAGATCCGCTTCTTGCATTTACTCTATCTCTTCATCTTCATAATCTTGGATTGGGGTGTCTTTCATTTGGGGGCATCATAGTGTCTTCCTTGCTCTTGTTACCTCGGCTTCTATGTTTGTTGTTTGGCATGTTGGAGATAATTTATGGTTTTTGTTTTGTTTTGTTTTTTGTTTGTTTTTTTTTTTTTTTTTGCTGTGGTGTTTTTTTCTCTTTATACAAATGCCTCTAAGTGGGCTGTCTGCTTTGATGGATCCTTAGAGGCTGTGATGGGTGTGGCCAGAGAGCTCTGCTTGATTCTTCAGGTTTAAGGCTGTGTAAAAAGTGACTCACCGAGATTGTTCTCTCCCTTGCTCCTTGCTGGATTTTTTTTTTTTTTTTGACACAGTTGGGAAGTAATTCCGCACAGCTGAGTGGAATTGAGGGTAGCTGAAATCTGGCCTCTGTGAGTATTCGTGTGATCTACCCCTGGGACCACACAAAGAGTTTATGCAGCCCTCAATGTGTTCTCAAGTTTCACCATAGACCCAAAGTTACTGATTTTGTGTACTCCTTGCCGCTTTACATATATAAAATGGTGCCTGCTCTTTGTTTTGCTGAAGTGCAGAGAGAGGCCTCTGCCTTTCCCATCAATGTCTCGGGTTTCTGAGGCTTTTGTCTTACCTCAGGTTCCCGCGCTGGCGAGATTCTGCGGCTCCGCTCCCGCAGCGGGCTTCCACGCGGTGGACTCCCTGTAGGTCCTCTGTGTCACATCCACTGGATCTGGAAGCGTTCCCTCTACAGTTTTTTTCTTGAGTCTTTTCCTGAGGCTACAGTAATTCCACTTTTATGAAACTAAATTTTCCCAGACTATCGGCGCACGTTCTTACTATCCGCCATCTTGGCTCCGCCCCCCCCAGATAGAGTTTCTGGTTCCTGGTTTCAGCCTGGCCCAGCCCTGCCTGTTCCAGTTATTTGAGTAGTGAACCAGCAATGGAAGAACCACCCCCCACCCCCCGCCTGTCTCTCTGTCTCTTCAATAGGTAATAAACCTTTATAAAATAAATAAAAAGGACTATGAAGCAAATATTCCCTTATGTGATATAAAAAGCTAAGATCGGCCGGCACCGCGGCTCACTAGGCTAATCCTCCGCCTTGCGGCGCCGGCACACCGGGTTCTGGTCCTGGTCGGGGCACCCATCCTGTCCCGGTTGCCCCTCTTCCAGGCCGGCTCTTTGCTGTGGCCAGGGAGTGCAGTGGAGGATGGCCCAAGTGCTTGGGCCCTGCACCCCATGGGAGACGAGGAGAAGCACCTGGCTCCTGCCATTGGATCGGCGCGGTGCGCTGGCCGCAGCGCGCCTGCCACAGCGGTCATTGGAGGGTGAACCAACGGCAAAAGGAAGACCTTTCTCTCTGTCTCTCTCTCACTGTCCACTCTGTCAAAAAAAAAAAAAAAAAAGCTAAGATCTAGAGTTTAGCTAATTTTATAATTTTTTAATCTAAACAATGTCTGAAAGAGTTCAAAAAGTACAAAATCTATTTGAAGTAAAAGAATAAATGGAGTGGGATACAAAGAAATGTGATCTTAAATAATTTAATTATAATATTCATACAACAAAAATCTTGGCAATTAAGGATAATGATCTAAAATTATATACTCAAATTTATATACATATTATATACACAGTATATGATATCTTAACAAAATTATAAATATTGATGTTGTCAAATATATTATAGTTAACTATTCAACATCCAAGTCCTATACCGGCATCCATTCTATGCCTTTAACTGGTTTCTTTTCTCTTTGAAAAGGTGAACTTTGGTTTCCTGAAACTCTTCACATAAAGAATCCCCGTACAATAGCTGTCAAAAACAGATTAGTCTGTGCTCTAACATTTTTTTTTCCCCTTGAAGAATTAAAGGATGTGAAATCCTGTCATTTGCAACAAAATGAATCTGGAAGACATCATACTTTGAGAAATGAGCCCATGCCAAAGAGAAAAAACACATGCTCTCCCTGATCTGTGAGAACAAATAGAGCACCTAAACGAAATCTGAGAAGTGAAATTAGCACTTACAGAAGGGATGACTTGAGTTGCCCTTGTCTTAACTGTTGAGAAACAGTTTTTTTCTCCTTACTGTTTAACTCTTTACTTAATATAGAGTTAATCATATGTGTATAAAGTCAACTGAGGATGAATCTCAGTAAGAAGAGTGGGAATAAGAGGGAGGAGGAGGTTTTTAACTGCAAAGCTGTATAGTTCTGCATACAGTCCTACAGACTTACTTCTAAGGGTACACTTTAAAAACTTGTCATGGGGCTCCAAATCCCATTAAAATTGGGAGTAAAAATGCCATCTTAATTGTTAAAGTGATCATATTAGGTGTTAAAGTGAACATATAGATAGGATTAAGTGTTAAAGAGATCATATAAATAGCATCAAGTGCCTGGTAATTATAATAGACAAAATTAAAGATGAGGGAATATCCAACACGGGAAGTAGTCCACACAGAAGACTCAGAATGACAAACCCCTTAAACAGCCACTCTGACCTCAGAATCAGCCCTTAAGGCATTCAGATGTGGCTGAAAAGCCCATGACAGCATTTCAGGCATAGAAAGCCAAGACACTGTAGCAAAAAATATCCTACATAGAGGATCTCTGTGAGTGAGACCCCAGTGGAAAGAAGGGGCTATCAATGAAAGATATTCTCTTCTCTAAAGGGAGGTGAGAACTTCCACTTTGCTTACGGCCTTGTGTAAGTACTGACAGAGCTTGTGGTCACAAAAGCCTTCCACGGCCTTGGCAGCTCATGGCAAGAGCCTTGGGTGATCACTAAAGAAATAAATAAGAGTTTTAATTGTTAAATTAACAATAGAAGTCACTGTGCACTTACTCCCCATGTAGGACCTCTGTCCTTAATGTGTTGTACTATGAGAATTATTGGCAAAACTTGTTCTCAAACAGTAGCTTATACATTGTGTGTGTGTGTGTGGGTGGGTGGGTGGGTGGGTGTGTGTAGGTGCAAGCTGCTGAAATATTTAGTGTAGAGTTGGTTCTCTGTATACAAAGTTAATTAAAAATGAATCTTAATGAAGAATGGGATGCGAGAGGGCATAGGAGGTGGGATGGGAGCAGGGGTGGGACAGGGGGAAGAACCACTATATTCCCAAAGTTGTACCTATGAAATTTGCATTCATTAAATAAAAGCTTAAAAAAAAAGAATGGAATGGGATACAAACAAATGTGACCTTAAATTATTTAAATTAATTCTAATATTAAACAACAAAATCTGTGCAATTAAGGATAATGATCTAAAAATTATATACTCAAATAAAATTATATACATATATTATATATACAGCATATGATATCTTAGCAAAATTATAAATATGCACAATATGTATTTTGCATTTATACATTTATCACTGAGTACTGAGGTTATGGCAATATTTTTCCTTCCGGCTTATGTGTATTACTCAATTTTCAAAAATGAATATGTGCTATTTATATATAAAGAGATATACGCAGGCATTTGGACTTGTGGATTAGATACCCATATTCCGTATCAGAATGCCTGGGTTCTAGTCTGGAAGTCCCAATTCCAGTTTCCTGCTACTGCAGATATTGGGAGGCAATGGCTAACTTCTGGGTTCCCAGCTCTGGCTTCATCCAGCCCAAGCTTTTGCAGGCATTTGGGGAGTGAACCCAGAGGGTAAGATATGAGAGTTTTTCCTTAAAAAAAAAAAAAAAAAAAAAAAGAAGAAGAAGAAAGAAATTGAAGAACTTGTGATGTTAATGCCGTAGTGTAGTAGGTTAAGACTCTGCCTGTGGTGCCAGCATCCCATATGAGTGCTGGTTAAAGTCTCAGCTGTTCCACTTTCAATCCAGCTCCCTGCTAATGGCCTGAGCAACCAGTGGAAGGCAGCCCAGAGGCTTCAGCCCTGCACCCATGTGAGAGACCCAGAAGAAACTCCTGATTCCTGGCTTTGGATCTGCTCGGCAGCCGTTTGGGGAGTGAATCAGTCAATGAAAGACCTTTCTCTGTCTCTCCCTCTTTGTGTAACTGCCTTTCAAGTAAATAAATGAATCTCAGAAAAAAAAATTGCCTAAAAACAAAATGCAGGTATATTTCCTTATAACATTATGTTTTTCAATATAATAATTAAGTTCTGAAGGAAGAAATATATATATGTAGACTATCTACAGAACTATAGGAACAAATAAATCAAAGTATCAAAGTGGGGAAGCAAGACACTAAGAGTCACAAGTTGCAACTTGTGTTATCAGAAGGTAACTAAGTACACGGATTTCAAACATGAAAACAGGACAGCAGAAAAGAAAGCTGAAAAAACATCAATCACAGGTTAAATTCTTGATTCTTTAGATTTTTCCTTTGTTCATTCATAAGTTCAGCAGAAACACTCATGAAACCATATTTAGTCAATATTATTTATAAATATCATACAAAAATATTTAATTCAGAAGTGGGCATCTGGAATAGCAGTTGACACTGCTTATGTTGACCACATCTCACATGCCTGGTACAAGTCCTAGATACTCTGCTTCTGATCCTGCCTCCTGCTAGTGTGTAGTCTGGGAGGCAGCAGGTGATGTCCCTAGTACTATGGCCTTCACCACCCAAATGGAAGAACTGGATAGAGTTCTGGCCTCTGGCTTCAGACTGGCTTAGCTCTGGCTATTACAGTCACTGGGGAAATGTACCAGTGGATAGAAGATGTTTCTCCCTCTGTCTTTGCGTCTTTCTCTGTCTCCTTGCCTTCAAATAAAATAAAAAAAAAAATTCTAAAAATATATTTAATTCAACACAAAATTATGCTAAAATTTAAAAAATTATTAAAATTAAGAGATTTAATAAAAAGCTCTCTTTAGCCATTAAGAATGATAAAACACTGGAATGGGCACATTCTGGAGCCTCTATCCACCTATGTTCTTCATAGCTATGGTTCATCTCACTGAAGACTGGTAATAGGGGAAGATAGCATTTATAGATACTTTCAGCTCTAACACTCATGAATGAATTAACTTGCTCAACAATAATAAAGTGAGCAGAATGGAGGGTAGGGTAGGAAGTGTCATTATTCCTAAATCTACGTACATGAAATACATGAAGTTTTTATACCATACATAAAATTTAAAAATCTGAACAGAGAAGCAGTATTTCTCAGACTGATAATCTGCCTTTTAGATTTTTTTTATTTTATTTAATGAATATAAATTTCCAGTGTACAGCTTATAGATTACAATGGCTTCCCTCTCCCATAACTTCCCTCCCACCCGCAACCCTCCCCTCTCCCGCTCCCTCTCACCTTCCATTCACATCAAGATTCATTTTCAATTCTCTTTATATACAGAAGATCAATTTAGTATAAAGATTTCAACAGTTTGCACCCACATAGAAACACAAAGTGAAACATACTGTTTGAGTACTAGTTATAGCATTAAATCAAAATGTACAGTACATTAAGGACAGAGATCCCACATGAGGAGCAAGTGCACAGTGGCTCCTGTTGTTGACCCAACAAATTGACACTCTAGTTTATGGCGCCAGTAACCACCCTAGGCTGTCGTCATGAGTTGCCAAGGCTATGGAAGCCTTCCAAGTTTGCCAACTCTGATCATATTTAGACAAGGTCATAAAAGACAGAGTGAGGATAGTAACCAGTGAACCTAACAGTGGCATTTACCAGGTTTGAACAACTATACAGCATTAAGTGGGGAAGAGGACCATCAGTACACACAGGTTGGGAGTACAGCCATTGGTGGTAGAAGTTATGGAAGGAAACCTCACAGCAAAAGATCACAGGAAGCTCAATTTCTCTTTGACATAGAATTAAACTCTGATGATCTGTTAAAGCAATGTGTTAAAGTAATCTATTATGTTCTCTTGATGTCTGTTAAATGCTAATTGTTCAAAAACAGCTGAATTTTTATTAAGAGCTATGGGTTATTTAAATATGTGCTTATTTTCAAAGATTTGAATAATCACCTTGTAACAATGATCAAATTTGGTCTATGTTATGTCATGATTTTAAGGAATCTTATTTCAACCAGATATTTTGGATTTTGAGCCTTCTTGGCATTCTTGACAGGCATTCAAAAAATCAAAGTTTCAAACAATCTGGTCTCTAAAATTTCCAGTAAATCTTGGACTTTTGTTTTTCCAGTTTGGGCCCAACTGAAAAAATCGAAGGACCTATGTCTCTCACCAACTAATCAGGCTATTTGGATTCTATTAGAAGTACTGTCAAGATGTGATGTGGTACCAAACTTTAAGTTTCTATAATGGAAAATGCTATTAATACAAATGTTTGAGAATTAAAAAGTCTAATGATCTTGTGTTACTAGACATGATAGTTATCTTAATGAGAAAGCCCCAGAGGCCTAAAGGGCTAAATACTTGTAAAATCCTACAGGTGCTTTCAAAAATACTGTGCAGTAAGCAAGTGCCTCTTGTTGGTTGATGAGTTTATAATTTTAAACATGGCGACTTAAAGTCTTTTGTCATCCATAGTTATATATGATTTGCTGCTCATAGAACTAAAGCCTTGTTGGTTCTGTGTTTAGCTGTCCTCCTATAGGTTCCTATGGACTTTTTCCAACCACTTCTATTGTATTCAGTACTTTGGGATGGCTCTGTAAACAGATGAAGCCAATAATGTATTAACAGTATCAACTTAGAGAAGGTATGGTTAACTGAGGTTACTAAAAACAAAAAGCAATTCAAATCAGTTGGCAATCGACAAAAAGAGTTAAAGATTTTAAAAGCTATTATTAAAATTGCTATATTGGTCTATTATGCTATGTTATATGTGTGTACATATTGTATGTCCACATGGGAAAATTTTATTAAGCGTTTTATTTTAAATGGCTTACAGATAAGATTGTCCATAAATTTAAGCTGCTAAAATCAAAGATACATTTTAATTTGTGTGACCTGAATCTGTGTATCATATGTCTTAAACTTGTTGGTAGAAAGAAACTAAAAACATTTTAGATGGTTGTGCTTAAGTTTACTGGTTAAACAAACTACACCATGTTAGATATTTAAGAGGTGTTTTCAAATACATAATTCTTAAAATTTATAGAAGGCATTGGACCTTCTGGTAAATGTTTTCTTAAGTTGTTATCTAATGGTTGAAACGGTTTGCTAAGTATTCATGTGATATTGCTATTGTCAGCAAGCGATCTAGGACTTGCTCCCTCATTTCTCTATTCTAAGCCCAACTTGTTCTTCCATTTCTCTATTCTCTTCAAGGTAGGAAACTAATTCTATTATGAAGGAATCTGTAGGACAAACAATTTAATCTTTAGACCTTATAAAAGAGATGGCTAACATTTTTCTGTAATAGCATAGCCAAAATAAGAGCTTAAATTATAATCTCATAGCTAGATTCACTTCGCCATCAGCGAAGTATACAGTAAGTAGAAAAAACCTCCCTTTCAGACCAAACGGAAAGAAAGTTTTTAAGTGAGAATATAATTTTCCTCATGGGCATTGCCTACCTTAGAAAAACTACTACAGAACATGCCTGTGACTATAGACTTGTAGTTCAGGCCACCGAAGATTAGAGATGGGACTTGGGCACTCCCTTGACTTGCATCCTCTGGTCTGCTTTAACACAAACCAGGAGGAAAAGAAAGCTAGGCATCAGAAGCAATGGGTGGCAGGCCTATTAATGGCTGATCTGTACAGTGATCTGCCCTCAAGGAGACCCAACAGGCCAGTCCACTGCAGTGGCTTTCAATGTGGTAAGCCTGGGCTTCAGCAGAAGTCAGCTTGTGAAGAGCCCTGGCAGCTCTGCCAAGAGTTGGATCACTGGAAATGGACCTGCCCTGGAGTCGAAGGATGCCCAGGTCAGAGCCACAGATCTTATTGGCTCTAAGCTGAAAAGCCCTTCACTCAGCCCAACTTCCAAAGGGACCACTGCAGCTGAGGGGATGGTCAAGTAGGGTCAGCAACATTGCAGGCAGAACTGTAAATTTCTTGTTAGAGATGCCACCTGCCTTTACCTGGCCAGCTCTCCTCCCAGGCCAGCCAAGTAATGAAAGTCAACAGAGTGCCTTCCCTTAGGAGGTTCACACCTCCCTTAGGATATACCCCATGTGAAGAGATAGATAGGTCTGGGCCTCTTAACTTACAAGGCCTAAAGCCCACCAGATTATTATCAAGCCCCTTCTGTGAGGTTCTATTTACCTCTCAGTCAGAAAACTTAATTGTAGCTTAGACAGTGCCTTTTAGATTATTTCTATAATGGGCAGCAGGAGATAACTGCTGCAAACCTGTGACTTGTGGTAGCCCGGTACAAGGAGGCTTCAATTAGCTATTCAAAAACTTTTGTACACTGAACTAACTGGAAGGCATAAAGTTGAATATCATGTCTCTGACCTCAAGATTTAAGAACCTGAAAGATTTTAAACCTGTTGGTAATACAGTTAAGATAATTCACAGATAACTTTAAAAATTGCATAGGAAGGGCCAGATAAAGCTGCTGCCTGAAGTGCCAGCATTCCACACAGGTGTTGGTTCCAGTCTTGGCTGCTCTACTTCCGATTCAGCTCCCTCCTAACATGCCTGGGAAAGCTGCTGAAGATGGTCCATGTTCTTGGGTCCCTGCAGCAACATTTGAGACCAGGAAGAAGCTCCGGGCTTTGATCGGCTCAGCTCTGGTCACTGAAGCCATTTGGGAAATTAACCAGCAGACAGAAGAGAGAAGATATTTTGCGGTCGGCACTCTGGCGTAGCAGGTAAAGCCACCACCTGTAGTGCCGGCATCCCATATGGACTCCACTTCTAGTCCTGGCTGCTCTACTTCAGCTCCAGCTCTCTGCTATGGCCTGGGAAAATAGTGGAAAATGGCCTGAGTCCTTGGGCCACTGCATCCACATGGGAGAACCAGAGGAAGCTCCTGGCTCCTGACTCCTGGCTTTGGATCGGCCCAGCTCTGGCAATTGTGGCCATTTGGGGGATGAACTAGTGGATGGAAGATACCGCTTTCTCTTTTTCTCTCTTTCTCTCTGTAACTCTCTGCTTTTCAAATAAATAATTCTTACAAAAACAGAAGATATCTCTAACGTTCCTTTCAAATACATAAATAAATTTTTAAAAATAAGTAAATTAATTCTACATAGGAAAGACTAAAAAATAATCATCTTTACATGAGTACATACCTGCAAGACCCCATTTCCACCCAAGGATAGTTTTAGAAAACACAATTTATATGTGAAAGAGTTTATGAATTTGAAACTCCAAGCAAATGCATTAGTTCTGGAATTATTGATATTTCACACTATTAGTACACACATTGTATCATCAATATCACAGGAAAAATTTAGTGACCACAAAAATACATAATGCATTTAACCTGGAATAGATTTCTCTTTCCAACTGTATTTGTAAGTTTCAGTAAGAAAAATAACTATATTTTAATTTTTCTTATTTTAGAAATTATGCTTGATATTAGAAAAATCATGTATAGAGAAATTGTCCATAATCTATAGTACTCATAATCTATAGTGCTCATCCATAATCCATACTTGAAACATAACCACCACAAACACTTCAATACAATTTGCTTTTTTTCAATCTAACAATATCTCCATGTGATAACTCTTAATGGCTGTAAACATTCCATTTATAGCTATAAATAATGTATTAAACACTCTTTTAAAATAAAAGCAAGATAAATTAAAAAGAACCTTAAAAGGACTATAATAAGCAGTCTTATATATATAATATATCACTTGCACATTTATTTATTTTGCCAAGATACCTTAGAGTAAAAATACTACATAGGAGTGTGTGTGTGTGTGTGTGTAGTTTCTTTATTTAGACTTTTGATAATTAATGATAAACTGTTTCTTGTATAAAGGTTGTATGACTAATATATAACGGCTCAAAATTCACTTAGTAGTACATTAAAAATTTATTTCTCAAACATAATTTAAAATATTAGATTTTATCAATAAAAATAAATTATCTTCAATTTAATTATAAACCTTTGTTCTTTGTATGTTATAAAAAATATAATTGTATGCACATAAGAAACATAAGCATGATGTAATACTTGGGGGAAATAATCTGAGCTTAATATAATAAACTGTACTCAATTTTCACAACTTATGCAAGAAATATTTAGAAAATCTTTTAAATAGAATGGGCCATCAAAGAAGGAGGTACTTTTCTGAAGGGAGGAAAGAAATTCCACTTTGACTATGACCTTGTCTAATAAGATCAGAGTTGGCAAACTCAAAAGGCTTCCATAGCCTTGACAACTCATGACAAGAGCCTAGGGTGATTACTGATGCCATAATCAAGAGTGTCAATTGTTAAGTCAACAACAGGAGTCACTGTGCACTTACTCCTCATGTAGGATCTCTGTCCTTAATGTGTTGTACAATGTGAATTAATGCTATAACTAGGACTCAAACAGTACTTTTACTACTTTACAATGTGTGTTTCTGTGTGGGTGCAAACTGTTGAAATCTTTACTTAATATATACTAAATTGATCTTCTATATATAAAGATAATTGAAAATGAATCTTGATGTGAATGGAATGGGAGAGGGAGCCACTGTAATCCAAAAGCTGTACTTTGGAAATTAATATTAAATAAAAGTTTAAAAAAAAGAAAATCTTTTAAATAGAATAATCATAATTTTTGGCAAACATGAGAAAAAGCATTTCAGTATGGTTTAAAGACAGCCTGGAAACAAAGTGGTATCTTTTTTTTTTTATTTTATTTTTATTTTTTGACAGGCAGAGTGGACAGTAGAGACAGAGAGAAAGGTCTTCCTTTGCCGTTGGTTCACCCTCCAATGGCCGCCGCGGCTGGTGCGCTGTGGCCGGTGCACCGCGCTGTTCCGATGGCAGGAGCCAGGTGCTTCTCCTGGTCTCCCATGGGGTACAGGGCCCAAGCACTTGGGCCATCCTCCACTGCACTCCCTGGCCACAGCAGAGAGCTGGCCTGGAAGAGGGGCAACCGGGACAGGATGGGTGCCCCGACCGGGACTAGAACCCGGTGTGCCGGCGCCGCAAGGCGGAGGATTAGCCTGTTAAGCCATGGCGCCGGCCAACAAAGTGGTATCTTTAAGATGTAATTATTATTACTTTGGAATATCCTTTAGATATAATAGCTGAAAAGGAAATCAAAGCAGGAAGCACCTTACAAGAAATGGATCTCTCAAATCTTTTAGGCGACATTAAATAATTAAGTTGATTAAACATAGAATAACGTCATCCAATAATTGATTTAATTAATTGATATGTTTGGTTGATTTTTTAAATCTTGTTTAAGAATGAGTTAAGGCATGTAATTTACAAAATAACAAACTGAGCCAAAAACAATTTTGTTTTCTATTTTGGTTTAGTATACCAACCTTTAAAAAAATAACTTATGTACTAAAAGGAATACCTGGAATTACTTTATCCATTTAAAAATATTTTTTAGTTATAAGAGGAAGTAAATACATGTTTAATATAAACTTAGTGTAGAACCATTTTTCTTTTGTAAAATGGGACAGATAAAAATTTAAAGTAAAAATTTTTAAATTACCTTCAAATAAACTGAGGTCTCTTCGTAGCCGTGGTCCATAAAGCCCTTCTAAAATACTCTCAAAACCTGTGTTTTAAAAGAGGAAAGTATATTTACTATTGAAAAAGCCATATACTTCACAAAAATTAAAAATAACAAATTCTTTTTCTCAATAAATTATTAATTTAACATGCTGTATGTGTTTGTCCTCCAGTCAGATTAAATTGAACTAGGCAATATGCAAATCATAAAATGATTAGAAATTATATGACTGTTAACAAAATGAAAATAGTGAAATATAAGTATTCACTACTAAAACAAACATCTCTGTCATTCTGGAAATATTCCAGGATTAAAATATAGTATCATGTGGCCTAGCAGGTAGAGCCGTGGCCTGCAGTGCCAGCATCCCATGTGGGTGCCAGTTTAAATGCTGACTCCTCCACTACCAATCCAGCTCCTTGCTATGGCCTGGGAAAGCAGAAGATGTCCCAGGTCTTTGGACCCCTGCACCCAACATGGGAGACCTAGAAGAAGCTCCAGGCTCCTGGCTTTGGATTGGCCCAGTGCCAGCCATTGCAGCCATCTGGGAGTGAAGCAGGTTGGAAGACCTTTTCTCTCTCTCTGACTCTCTGTAACTCTGCCTTTCAAATAAATAAATCTTAAAAAAAAAAATATCATGAGATTTCTTAATTCTGTAAGCAGGGAAATACTGAGAATACATGTATTAGAATCCAATGTTAAAAAAAAATGTTAATTAAAATAATGTATTTAAGCACAGTTACAAGAGTAAGAATATGCATAAAATTTAAACTTATTTGTCAAAATTAATACAACAATTTATTCATTGTTATGGATTGCTTTAGATTTTAGTAACAATGAAAATCTTGTCAAGTTAACAAAATCTGACTTCATAAGTTTCACAAGTATTTTACTTTCTAGATAATTTTAATATTTTATAAAGTTTTAAAGTTTGTTATATTTAATTTGAAAGAGTTTAACAAACCATAAAACATCTAAAAAGAAAAATGCCCAGGATGGCAAAATAGTTGGGAAGCCAAGAAAAAGAACTAAAATAAACGTGTGGATAAAGAAGTTTCAAGAAAGCTAAAGGTAGAATGATAAATCTTACAAATGAAAGAAAAGATTTTCTCAGTGGTATCTCTAAATTGTAAAACATCAGAAATACTTCAATGCAGGTATCTCATAAATTAAAAGATGCTTTTTAAAAGCATTTCAATATCAAAATTCAAATTATCTTAAAAATATCGTATATCAGTCAAAAAGTGGCAACTTTTTTTCATGTTATAACAAGAGTTAAGGGTATGTCTTTTTTAAAAAATTTTTGGGGGTTTTGTTCATTTATTTATTTATTTATTTAAGATTTATTTTATTTATTTGAAAAACAGAGTTACAGAGAGAGAGAGAGACAGAGAGAGAGGTCTTGCATCCACTGGTTCACTCCCCAGATGGCCACAATGGCTGGAGCTGCGCCCATCCAAAGCCAGTAGCCAGAAGCTTCTTCTGGGTTTCCCATGTGGGTGCCAAGGACTTGGGCCATCTTCTACTGCCTTCCCAGGCCACAGCAGAGATGCTTGATTGGTAGAGGAGCAGCTGGGACTAGAACTGGCACCCATATGGGATGCCAATGCTTCGGGCCAGGGCTTTAACCCGTTGTGCCACAGTGCTGGCCCCTTTGTTTATTTATTTATTTAAAGACAGAGTTACAGAGAGGAGAAGGGAAGAGAGAGAGAGAGAGAGGTCTTCCATCTACTCGTTCACTCCCCAACTGGCCCCAATGGCTGGAGCTGCACAGATCTGAAGCCAAGAGCCAGGAGCTTCTTCCAGGTTTCCCACGTGGGCACAGGGGCCCAAAGACTTGGGCCATCTTCCACTGCTTTCCCAGGCAATCGCAGAGAGCTGGATCGAAAGAGGAGCAGCCGGACTAGAACCAGAGCCCATATTGGATGCTGGCACTTCAGGCCATATCTTCTCAGTATTTCCTTGCTTACAAGATTGTTAAGAAATCTGCCCATATGGGATGCTGGCGCTGGCCCCTAAGGGTACATCTTAAAACTGACAGTATCCCAGAGCGGACAAAAGTGAGGTACTTATGATACTTAGTATATATTCATTGAATAAAATCCTTGTGGGCAGTCTCAGGAACCAGTTAGGGAGAAAACAGCAGAGGAAATTCTACACAAATTGGAGGAACACACTGGACCCACATGGAGGGTGAGGATGTGCACAACTTAGGACCTCAGCAGCTGAGAGCCTCTGCACCAGCATTGGAGAGTGAGGTAAGACCAAGTCGCTGGTGAAAAAGCTGCAAGAATAGCCTAGATGGGATCTGGTTTGGAGCCCTATGGGCAATAGTGTACCTGCCAAATTAGAGGAGAAAAAACAAAGAGGTGGGGAGTACGTTTTATCTGTCCCCGATCACCCTGCAAAGGTGTCCTGTAACAAGCTGACAGAGAGCAGGCGCCATTTTGGACATACATGACATACATAACATTTGTGCCAATTCATGTCCGTGTTTAGCAGAGAGCCAAGCAGAGAATCCTGAGCCTGGTGGGGAAAACAGACTGGGGCTGGGTGCTTTTGACTGTGGGAGGTTTGTGTGTGGGGACTGTGAAAACATTGAGGCTATGTGGGAGGACTCAATGTGGCTGGGACTTTGGGCAGTCACTGTGGGAGGTGCCACACATCAGGGCTCCCTGGTTACCTGGCAAAGGACATTGTTGGGGAATCTGCTTACATTGAGGACTGTGCAAATACTTTGTATGGTCCTTGTGGCACTGGCACTGGTCTCTTACGAGGAGAGAAGTTCAGCTGAGTCTATGCCAAGAGACAAGAAACCTCCCTTCTGATAAAAAAAAAAAAAAAAAAAAAAAGAGATTTAGCATGCCAAACCTGGGTGTGTCATCTCAGACACACCCTTCACCCTGGAGAACTAAACAGAGCTCCCTGGCCACACACACCATAGGTCACTAGGAATTCCCTGAAAGCAGACACTCCATTAATCCACTCATAGTCCAAAGATACAAGTTGTCAGTGACAGTGAAAAAACAGAGCAGAAACCAATGAGTATCTCCACAAATGCCGAAAAACAAGCGCACCAATTCAAGAAAAAAGAATAAGGAAGACGGCAGGCTGCCTCTAAAAGAACACAGCACTTCAATATTAGATTGTGAAGATGATGAGATTGAAAGAAATGCCAGAAATGGAATTCAAAAAAAATTGATCATAGGATTACTTAGAAGCAATCAGAAGCAAATGTGTGAATTAATTAAATTCATACATAACATCAAAGAAAAATAATCTCACGAAATTGAGATCTTAGAAAGCAAAATGAAATCTTGGAGATGAACAATTCAATAGAATGAATTAAAAAATGCAGGGGAAAGCCTTAACAACAGAATCAATGAAGCAAAAGAAAAACTACCTGACATAGAAATCAAAGCACAGGAAACTATATAGACCAAACACAAGAAGAAATTATAAAAATAAAAAACACTGTTGGAAATCTACAGAATACTATTGAACAAATCAACATATGGGTTCTAGGAGTTCCTGAAGGCATGAAAGACAAAGAATTAGAAGGCCTTTTTAGTGAAATAATAAGAGAAAACTTGCCTAATTTTGAGAAAGAAAGGGACATCCAAGTACAGGAGCACATAGAATTCCTAATAGACATGACCAGAAAAGATCTTCACCATGATACACTGTAATCAAACACTCCACAGTAAAACATAAAGAACAGATTCTAAAATGTGCATGAGAGAAATGCCAGAATAGTTTCAGAGGATCTCCAATTAAAATCACAGAAGACTTCTTATCAGAAACCCTACAGGCTAGAAGAGAATGGTGAAATATATTCCAAGACTTAAAAGAAAAGAACTGTCAACCCAGAATACTATACCCTGCAAAGCTCTTATTTATGAATCAAGGTGAAATAAAGACTTGCCATGACAACAGAAACTGAAAGAATTTGTCACCGCCTATCCAGCCTTGCAGAAGATGCTCAAGGATATGTTACACACAGAAACATAAAAACATTGTCATCACTGCGGAAGAAGGTAAAGGAAGAAAAATCTCCAAGTAAATGTAAAAAGGAAATCCAAAATAAAAAATAGGAATATTTATGGAGAAATGGCAGGGCAAAGAAGTTACTTATCAATAGTCACTTTGAATTTAAATGTCCTTAATCCTCAAGCTAAAAACACAGACAGGCTGAATGGATCAAAAAGCAGAGCCATCTATTTACTGCCTTTAAGAAAAACATTGCACTAACAAAGACACACGCAGACTAAAAGTGAAAGGATCAAAAAAGACATTCCATGATAACAGAAACCAGAAAAGTGTTAGTGTAACCATCCTAATATTAGACATAATAGGCTTTAAAACAAAAACTGTTAAAAGAGACAAAGAAGGGCACTATGTAATGATTAAGGGCTCAATTGCACAAGAAGAAGTAACTATTATAAATGTATATGTACCCAATTATAGGGCACCTGGCTATTTAAAAGAAATGTTAAGAGATCTAAAGGAAGACATAGACTCAAATAAAATAGTAATGGGGGATTTCCATACCCCACTTTCAGCAATGGACAGATCACCCAGACAGAAAATCAGTAAGGAAAACAACAGAGCTAATCGACACTATAGACCAAATGGACCTAACAAATACCTACAGAATTTTCACCCTACAGTTGCAGAATAACATTCTTCCCAGCAGTGCATGGAACTTTCCCTAGGATTGACAACATGCTAGACCATAAAGCAAGTCTCAGAAAATTCAAAAAAATATAAATCATACCATGCATCCTCTCTGACCACAATGGAATGAAATTGGAAAAAAACAGCTCAGGACTCTCCAGAACATATGCAAACACATGGAGACTGAACAACATGGTCCTAAATGAACAGTGGGTCATTAAAGAAATCAAGAGAAATAAAATATTTTCTGAAAACAAATGAAGATGAGAAGACAACTTATCAAAACTTATGGGATATGGCAAAAGTAGTGTTAAAGGAAAGTTTACAGCAACTGATGGCTACATCAAGAAATTGCAAAGACACCAAATAAATGAGCTACCAATGCATCCCAAGGATCTAGAAAACCAATGATCTAGAAAACCAAACCCAAACTAGTAAGAGGAAAGGAATAATTAGAGAATAAACAAAATTGAAACAAAAAATATAAAAGCAAAACAAAAAGAAAAAGAGAAAAGCAAAACAAAGAGCTTTTTTTGAAAAAATAAACAAAATTGATACACCATTGGCACAATTAACCAAAAAAAGAGAAGACCCTAATCAATAAGAGATAAAAAGGAAATGTAACAGATACCACAGAAATATAAAGAATCATCAGTAATTACTAGTAACAGCTGTATGCCAACAAGTGGAAAACCTAGAAGAAATAGATGCATTCCTGGACACATAAAACCTATGTAAATTGAGCCAAAAGACATAGAAAACCTAAACAGATCCATTACTAAGATGGAAATTGAATCAGTAATAAAAACCCTCCCAACAAAGAAAAGCCAAGGGCCAGATGTCTTCACTGCTGAATCCTACCAGGCATTTAAAGAACTAACTCCAATTCTTCTTAAGTTATTCAAAACAACTGAACAGGAGAGAATCTTCCCAAATTCTTTCTATGAAGCCAGCATCACCTTAATTCCTCAACCCAGAAAAGACACAACAGTGAAAGAGAAGTACAGACTAGTTTCCCTGATGAACACAGACCCAAAGGATCCTCAACAAAATCCAGGCCAATTGAACCCAACAACACATTAGGAAGATCATTCAACCAGACCAAGAGGGATTTATCCCTGGTATGAAGGAATGTTTCAAGATTCACAAATCAATGTGATACAACTCATTAACAAACTACTGAACAAAAACCATATGATAATCTCAATAGATGCAGAGATAGCATTAGACAAATATACCCTTTCATAATGAAAACTCTAAGCAAATGGGTTTATTAGAAGGATCATTTCTCAACATAATCAAGACAATGTATTATAAACTGATAGCCAGTGTTCTATTGAATGGGGAAAAGTTAGAAGCATTCCCACTGAGATCCAGAACCAGACCGGGATGCCCACTCTCACCATTGCTATTCAGTATACTCTTGGAAGTTTTAGCCACAGCCATTAGAGAAGGAAAAGAAATCAAAGAAATTCAGATTGTTAAACAGGAAGTCAAACTATTCCTATTTGTAAATGACATGATTCTACATATAGGGGATCCAAAAGACTGCACCAAGAGATTGTTAGAACTCATAGAAGAGTTTGGTAAAGTAGTAAGAATAGAATCAATACACAAAAATCAACAGTCCTTGTATACACAGACAATGCCATGGCTGAGAAAGAACTAAGATAAATCCCATTCATAATAGCTACAAAAAATCAAATACCTTGGAATAAATTTAACCAAGGATGTCAAAAATCTCTACGATGAGAATTATAAAACATTAAAGAAAGAAATAGAAGATACAAAAAAATGGAAAATTATTTTGTGTTCAAGGATTGGAAGAATCAATCATCAGGGCTGGCGCTGTGGTGCAGCAGGTTAAACCCCTGGCCTGAAGTGCCGGCATGCCATATGGGTGCTGGTTCTTGTCCCGGCTGCTCCTCTTCCCATCCAACATCTCTGCTGTGGCATAGGATAGCAGTAGGACAGCCTAAGTCCTTGGGGCCCTGCACCCGCATGGGAGACCTGGAAGAAGATCCTGGCTCCTGGCTTTGGATCGGTGCAGCTCCAGCCGTTACGGCCATTTGGGGAGTGAACAAGCAGATGGAAGATCTCTGTCTCTACCTCTCTCTGTAACTCTTTCAAATAAATAAAATGAATCTTTAAAAAAAAATCATCAAAATGTCCATACTACTGAAAGCAATTTACAGATTTAATGCGGTAACAATCCAAATACCTAAGAAATTTTTTTCAGATCTAGAAAAAAGATGCTGACATTCACATGGAAACACAAGAGACCCTAAATAGCTAAAGCAAAATAAAAAACAAAGCCAGAGGCATCACAATAACAGATTTCAAGACATCCTGTAAGAAAGTTACAATCAAAACAGCCTGGTACTGATAAAAAAAACATATGGATAGACCAATAGAACAGAATAGAAATGCCAGAATTCAATCCAAGCATCTATATCCAACTTATATTTGACCAAGGAACTAAAATCAATACCTGGAGCATGTACAGTCTCTTCAACAAATGGTGCTGGGAACACTGTATTTCCACATGCAGAAATATGAAGCAAGACCCCTACCTTATACCTTGCACAAAAATCCATTCAAAATGGATTAAAGATCTAAATCTATGACCTGATACTATCAAATTAGGGAAACCCTGCAAGACACTGGAACAGGCATAGCGTTCTTAGAAAAGACCCTAGAGGCACAGGCAACCAAAACCAAAATTAACGAACAGGATTACATCAAATTGAAAAGCTTCTGTACTGCAAAAGAAACAGTAAGAAAAGTGAAGAAGCAACCAACAGAATGGGTGAAATTATTTTCAATCAATGCAACTGACAAAGGATCTGTAACCAGAATATATAAAAAGATCAAGAAACTCTACAACGATGAAACAAACAATTCAGTGAAGCAACAGGCAAAGGACTTAAACAGACATTTTTCAAAAGGGAAATCCAAATTGTCAACAGACACATGAATAAATGCTCAGGACCACTAGCTGTCAGGGAAATGCAAATCAAAACCACAATAAGGTTTTACCTCATCCCTGTTAGAAGGGCTTTCACACAGAAATGAACAAATACTGGCAAGGATGTGGGGAAAAGTTACCCTAATCTACTGTTGGTGGGAATGTAAGCTGGTCAAACCACTATGGAAGGCAGTTTGGAGATAGCTCAGAAATCTGAATATATACCCATCACATGACACATTTTACTCCTGGGAATTTACCCAAGAAAAATGAAATCAGCATATGAAAGACCTATCTACACCCCCATGTTTACTGTAGCTCAATTCACAATAGCTAAGACATGGAATCAACTTAAATGCCCATCAGTTGAAGACTGGATAAAGAAATTATGGAATAGGTACTCTCTGGAATAGTACACAGCGTTAAAGATAAAATGAAATCTGGTCATTTGCAACAAAATGGATGGACCTGAAAAATATCACTTATTCAAACAAGTCATTTCCAAAGGGACAAATACCATATGTTCTCCCTGATCTGTGATAACTAATAGAGCACCTAAAAGGAAATCTGTAGAAGTGAAATAGACACTTTTGAGAACCAATGATTTGAAGAGCCCTTGTCTTGACTGTGGAGGAACAGTTTGTTTCGTTTTGTTTTGTTTTTTCTTCCTTAATGAAGAATGGGACTTTAGGAATGAGAGAGGAGGAGGTGGGTGGCAGGGCGGGTATGGTGGGAAAAATCACTATATTCCTAAAGTTGTACTTATGAAAACTGCACTAATTAAATAAAGGTTTCTTTGGGAAAAAATTAAAAAAATAAAACTCCTGAAATTATGCTCTTCAAAAATAAGTAAATAAAAATCCTTGTGAAATGACTTCTTATTACCAGTTCCCAAAAATGGAAATTTCAGGAAGAAACATGAAGAACTACTACGGAGCTTTCAAGAATGATGCAGAAGGGCCAGCGCCACAGCTCACTAGGTTAATCCTCTGACTGCAGCACCGGCACCCCGGTTCTAGTCCCAGTTGGGGCATCGGATTCTGTCCCAGTTGCTCCTCTTCCAGTCCAGCTCTCTGCTGTGGCCCGGGAGGGCAGTGGAGGATGGCCCAAGTGCTTGGGCCCTGCACCCGCATGGGAGACCAGGAGAAGCACCTGGCTCCTGACTTCAGATGGGTGCAGTGCGCTGGCTGTAGCGACCACTTGGGGGGTGAACCAATGGAAAAAGGAAGACCTTTCTCTCTGTCTCTCTCACTGTCTAACTCTGCCTGACCCAAAAAAAAAAAAAAAGAAAAAAAAAAAAGCTACAGAAAAAACATTCACCCTGGGTAGAGACTAAGAATAAGCTCAAATTTTCCTTTTATGATTGATATTATAAGTTTGCTTTGCTATGATCAGTGTGTTTCAAAAATATTATTGCAAATTACTATTTTTAGATGTTATTTTCTGATATGCTGGATCAAATGCATAGCCTCTTTCAGTAAAAGTCCACTAAAATGAAACAATTCACATTTCCTGGACTTAAGCTTAAAGAGAAAAAGCAGGGTCATACTTTCATCCTTAATTCCTCAGTAGAGAAGACCAACCTCTTCCATATATCCTATTAAAAATGTATTCATGCAACATAGGGTTTGTGGTATTATAAGTAGTATCTTTAGTTAAAAGTTTCATTTCTTGAAGCTTTATAGAAACACAGGTGATGTCTGTATACTGACTTTGTGTCCAGCAATAATGCTAAACTAACAATATATGTAGATTTCTGAAGTCTTTTTTAATATACGGATTTATAACTTACAGATAATAATTCTGATTTTCATTTCTTTCCAACCCATATTACCTTTCTTTTTTCTTGCCTTACTACCTTACAAGTCCTCAAACAATGACGCCAAAAAATAATGGTGATAGGAGTCACCCTTGCTTTACACTCAGTTGAAGTGGAAAGCATTCAAAATATTATCATTCAATGTTCCTGTATTCTTTTTACAGAATATCATTCATCACATTTAAAAAGTTCCTTCTATTTTTAGCTTACCGGGAATTTTTTAAAATCAAATGAATTTCAAATTTTATCACTTATTCTGAAGCTACTGAAATAATGCCATTTAAAAAATCTATTAATATAGTAAATCACACTGACTTCTGTTAAATCAACCTTCTTCCATTTCTAGCAAAAACAATTATCATGAAGTATTTTTATACTACACATTTGCTGGGTTTACTGTACCGATAATTGCTAAAATTTTTGTCATCTACATTTGCCACTGAAACTGCTTGTGAAAATTTTCTTTGTTGTACTTTTAAGTGTTGATATCAATGTTCTATTACCCTTATGAATAGCAACGTCACTTTTCCTATTCTGGAATAAAATGAAATATGAGATGCGTGGCATGAATATTTAGTAAAATATGGCCAGCCAGAAGTCAACTGGGATTCCTACTGAAGTGTCTACTATTGATCAAATTTACTTAACTGTTAAAGGCCTATTCAAGGTATTCTATTTCTTATATTAGTTATATTTTTTCTGAGAACTTGCCCATTTCCAATTTTTTTGCATGACAATATATACTAAGCAGCAACATCGATGATGCTTTCATTCTTTACAGTGACCTACATATTTTTTTCTCAATAAAGCTCATAATAAGTTTCTTAAATTTAATTAACTGTATTTTAAAAGATTTTTGGGAGATGCCTTATTTTTTGTATTGCATTTTGTTTTCTTACCCATTAATTTATGCTTCTGCTTCTATTTCTTCCTGTCCTCTACTTTTACATTTTGCTCTTCTTTTTCCAACTTCTTGAGATACATGTTTAGCTCGTTAATGTTTCTTTCTTCTGTTTCCAACATATGCACTTAAAGCTGTAAATTCTCAAGTACTCCAATAAATGGCATCCACAACTTTTGAAGTATATTTTCTGTATCACTCATTCAAAATATTTCCCAACTTTCATTATGATTTCTTTTTTGGCTCATGGATTTTCAGAAGCATATTTTTTACTTTGCAAATACATAAGCATAATCTACCTGTTCTTTTTACATTTTTAATTTAATTATATTGTAATCAAAGAAAATACCCAACATGATTTCAATTGTTTGAAATTGGCTGAAACTTTTTATGATAAATATAAACAATTTTTGAAAATTCTCTACTACACTTGAAAAGAAGATATATGCTAAAACTTTTGGATGCAACATTCTATATTTTTAAGTCAGCATGCTAACTGTGCTTTTAATATCATCCACATCTTTCCTCATTTTTCTTATGTGTTTGTTCTAGTAATTTTTTTAAAAATATTTATTTGAAATGCGGGAAACCCAAACAGATTCAGGCAGAGAGTACTGTCACCCAGTGATTCATTCTCCATATGTTTACAATGGCTTCAACAAGGCCAGTCCAAAGCCAGAAACTGGGAGCTCAATCCAGGTCTCCTTTGTAGGCTGCAGAAATGCAATTATATTAATCATCACATCTGACTTTCAGGATCTCCAGTAGCAGGAAACTGGAGTTAGGAGCCAGAGCTGGGTATCTGAACCCTGGTACACTAATATAACTTAATTATTAGGTTAAATACATGCTCTTGTTCTATGATCACTGAAAAAAGTATGAAAAAAGTTCCATAATATTGTGACTTTATCTATTTCATATGTTCCATAAATTTTTTTTCTGTATAAGTTTTAAAGGTTATGCTATAAGTGCTTATCATTCATAACTGTTATAAAAATCCTATTCAACAGATCTATAATTATGAAGTGACCCTCCATTTCTGGATTAATCCATATGGTGGTGGTTATAAAACATGTTTTACGATACACCTTTTTCAATTATTTCGTGATAATGTTTAGTATTTAAAATAATATATAGGGTTTTTTTTAAACCTGCTCTCACATTATTGTCAGGATTCAACAGAATTAGCAATATATTTAAGTGTTAAATCTTTATCTAGTTTTCTATTTATGTCAAGGTTTAATAGTTCTATTTTGTCACCTTTCTTTGATATGCTGAAATTGGCTGAGTATTTACCAGTCCACTTGGTACTTCTTTAAACAAAATGAGAATTATGACCTTTATTTCTATACTTTTTGTGGTTAAACTGGTAATTAGTAAATAGGCTTAATTTTAATTAAAATGCTTACCTGTCCTTCCACAACTTAAATTTCCTTCCTACTTATAGTAGCATTTTGTCTGCTTAACTAAACATGATGTTCTTTTATTTTGCACACATACTTATCAGTATCTTTGCTTTTCATTACTTTCCCAGAGCAACCTTCCAGGGTTATTTTCCTTCTGCCTGTAATATCCCTTTTAGGCAGCATCTAGGGATGATATAACATATATCCTAAGACTATGATCAAAATAATCTAAGCTTGGGGCCAGTGCCATGGCTCACTTGGTTAATCACCTGCGGCGCCGGGTCCTCTTCCAGTCCAGCTCTCTGCTGTGGCCCGGGAAGGCAGTGGAGGATGACCCAGGTGCTTGGGTCCGTGCACCCACATGGGAGACCAGGAAGAAGCACCTGGCTCCTGGCTTCAGATTGGCGCAGTGCCAACCGTAGCGGCCATTTGGGGAGTGAACCAACAGAAGGAAGACCTTTCTCTCTCACTGTCTATAACTCTGTCAAAAAAAATTTTTTTAAAAATTATCTAAGCTGGTCTCCTATCCTTCATACCACTCTCTCCTCTGTATTTTACATTTATCTTGCCTTACAGCCTGCAGCGCAGGCATCCTATATGGGTGCCAGTTTCAGTCCTGGCCGTTCCACTTCCAACCCATCTCCCTGCTAATACACCCGGGAAAGCAGCAGAAGATGGCCCAAGTCTTTGGGACCCTGCACCCACATGGGAGACCCAGAAGCTGCTCCTGGCTCCTGACTTAGGCCCAGCCCTGCCTGGTTGTTGTGGTCATTTTGGGAGTAACCAGTGGATGGAAGATCTCTCTCTGTAACTCTTTCAAATAAATAAATAAAACTTAAAGAAGTACTTCTAATTGCTGAGGCAGTTTCCCTTTTATGGATTACCACAAATTAATAATCATGTCACTGGATATTTGATTTGTTTAAAATCTATTATTTTTAAAATTACTATGAACATTTTTATATATGTGTGTATGTATAAATATACGGTCTTTCTGTATGTATATTATTGTTTCTCTTGAATAAATACCTAGAATATCATTACTGGTTTTTTGTTAATATTTGAGAAAGTTAATGGCAGATTTACAAATTGGCTGCACCATTTTACATTTCCACCAGCAATATATTAGAGATTCAGTCAAACCAAGGTCTTACCAATACACGTCAACATATTATCAATCTTCTTAATTTAAGTCATTCCAGGGAGTGTATATGGATATCTCACAATGCTTTTAATTTGAAATATCCTGATGATTAATTACTTTGAACATCTTTTCTCTTGTAAGGTTTTTACTAAGTGTTGATAATAAGATAATAATGGTCTCATCAAGTAAATCAAGAAGTAATCTATTTTCAATTTTCTGAGTTTGGATACTGTAATATTTTTACATTAAATATTTAATAGGGTCAATATTTTCTTTGTGGCAAACTTTAAACTATGAATACAGTTTTTTTAAATTGATAGAAAACTATGAGAATGCTCACAAAGTTTATAGCAAAGTGGAATGAAAAGATAGTATGTATTTTCCATGAATCTTCTGCAGTACCCTCATATTCAGGATATTATTTGATTCAGTTTTAGCAATGTGTATGTTACAGCATTTATTTGCAAAAAGCTGTTCAAATGATGTTCTTATTACCATTTTATTTTAATGTCTACAGAATCTATAGTGATATGCTTTTTGATTCCTGAACCTGGCTTAATTATCTTGTCTACTTTTTTCAGTGATTGCTTTAACTCTTAAAATGGTATTGTTATTGACCTTTTACCCTTACCATTTTTATTTTCTTCCAATTATCTTTTAGTTTCACTTGCCTCTTTTATTAAATTTTTAAGGTGGAAGCTTAGATAATTGAGACCTTTTTTCTTACTCTCAAATAAAAGCATTAATGGTTATAAATTTCTTTCTATTCAGTTCTATCCCATAAAAATCTTGTTTTACACACTATAAAAAGGCAGTTAATTTTAAAAATTTGTCAGTTTTCAGAATTCTGTTACTGATTTTTAATTAAATTCCTTATATTAAGAAAACTTACTTTGTAACATTATAAGATTTTAAACCTGAGGCTAGGTATATGAATAACATGATCTATGTTGAGAACATTCCATGTACAGTTGAAAATAATGTGTATCTGCAGTTGTTAGTATACTGTAAATGTCAAGTAGGCCTAAATGAGATAGTTTTCTGTAAGTCTTCTACATCTACACTGATTTTATCTATAGTTTTTGCTTCACGTATTTTAAAGTTGATATTGAATGCATATTCCAAAATATTGGTATGGCTCTTCTGTGAACTGACATCATTATGAATGCCTCTCCATATCCATGTAGTGAAGTTTACTATATCTGATGTTTTATCAGCCATATCTGCTTTCTTATGATTGAATTTCACGTGATTAGCATTTTCATTATGTATCTTTTTTTACCCTTTAACTTTTAACTTACCTAAGTCTTCATATTTGCAATGGTTTTTTAAAAATAAAATGTAAAATTGATCTTCCATTTTACCCAGCCTGAAAAATCTCTACTTTTGACTGCAGTGTTTAGACCATTAATATTTAATGTAATTATGGCTATTACTGCATTTTAAAACTGTCATAGTTTAATTGGTTTATCTTTTCCAACATTCTTTTAATCCCAGTGTATTAAAGAAGTACTTCCATTGTCTAAGGATTTGCATTGTCAATGACAAGTTTAGTCTTTCTTTTCTTTTATACTCTGTATGTATCTTTTTTTGTGGATGCTTTATACAGTCTTTTTTATTCCATTATCACTTTCAGCAACTTGATTACATGTCTTGCAATGGTTTTGTGAATGTTGAGGTAAGTTGAATTCACTGTATGTGTAGGGTTACAGTTCTCATCAATTTTGGGGGGATAAAAGTTGGACATTAGTTCTCCAAGTATTTTTTCCTATGGTATTCTTTTGTCCTTGGATTCCAAATAATTGTTAAGACCACTTGATACTGTCCAACAGGTCACCAAGTCATTATTCACTATTTTTCCCCAGTTGTTTCAATATCTGTACTTCATTTGGGGTAGTTTGTTATTTTTCACATTCATTGGTCTTTTCATCTGCAGTGACTAAATTACAGTTAAGTAACTATGTTTAACATTCAGTCATGTGCCAAATAATCATATGATGGTATATACCCTAAGCCTACCTATGAATGTAGTAAGCTGTATCATCTAGATCTGTGTAAGTATATACTATGAGGTTCACACATACTTTCTCAAAATATTACTATAACCAACATAAGATTGCACAGAGTTTTGAAAACTTCTGACATGCATATACCCATAAAACCACTGCCACAATCAAAGCAACAGTTTAAACATTCCCAAAAGAATCTTCATTCTTGACTCTAATCCATCTTTCCCTCCACTTAAAATTCTAGGGAAACACTCAAATGCTTTTGGTAACTATAGCAGACCAGTTTGTATTTCCTATGATTTCATAAAGATACAATCCCATTTTAGAATTTTTCTTTTCTGAAAAGGAGGGAGGAGGGTTGGTCTTTTTCACTCAGAAGAATAATTTTGAAATTTCTTACATTGCTACTAGTTATCATCACATTTGTTATTTCCTACTATTTTACACCTATACAATTTTTATCTTGTCAGAAGTTGGTAAGGGAGCTGGGCATAGTAAGTTAAGCCTTTGCCTGGGCACTGGTTTGAGTCTTGGTGTTCCTCTTCCAATCTAGATCCCTGCTAATGGTCTAGGAAGGCAGTGGAAGATGGCCCAAGTGCTTGGTCCCTTTCTCTGACGTTGAAGACCCAGGTTAAGCTCCTGGCTTTGGATCGGCCCAGCTCTGGCCGATTTGGGAAGTGAACCAGCGGATGGAGACCTCTCTGTATTTCCTTTTCTCTAACTCTTTGTCTCAAATAATTTTTTTTTAAAGAAGTTAGTAAATATATACTTTTGTCTTATGCAAACAACCAACAGTGAAATGGGTTATGGGAGAGATTTATGCTTAGTTTTTTTTTAAGTTTTGTAGTATTTTTTACCTAAAATTTTTTACTTAAGGTGTACAAACTTCACACATTTCATGAATACAAACTTAGAAACAGTGATTCTTCCCACAGTATACTCCCTCCATCCCACACTCCCACCATTCTTCCTCCTTCTCCTATTCCCATTCTTATTTTTTTTACAAAGATCTATTTTCAATTAACTTTATACACATAAGATTAACCCTACAGTAACTAAAGGTTCAACAAGTAGTATGAAGGGAAAAAAAAGAAACTATTTCTCAATAGTCAAGACAAGTATTGTTGTTTAAATATCAGTGTATTTACTTCTCATCTCCCCAACCAGGTCACAAGCTCCTCGAGGACAGAACCATAGTTTACTCTTTCAAGAAACCACTTCAACAGGGCATTCTACATTTTTCATCAATTTCAGAATGATTGCAATGCATTAGTCTGCCTGAACTAAACCAGGCTTTAAGCATGTTTAGATTTAGTATGAATCTTTTGGAAACCCTTGCTCAATAGCTGTTTTTTTTTTTCTTTTTTTCAAACTTTTATTTAATATTAATTTCCAAAGTACAGCTTTTGGATTACAGTGGCTTCCCCTGCCCCCCATAACCACCCTCCCACCCACAACCATCCCATCTCCCGCTCCCTCTCCCATCCCATTCACATCAAGATTCATTTTCCATTATCTGTATATAAAGAAGATCAATTTAGTATATACTAAGTAAAGATTTCAACAGTTTGCACCCACACAGACACACAAAGTATAGAGTACTGTCTTAGTAGTAGTTATACTGTTAATTCACAAACTACAACACAGTAAGGACAGAGATCCTACATGAAGAGTAAGTGCACAGTGACTCGTGTTGCTGACTTAACAATTGACACTCTTGTTTATGGCATCAGTAATCACCCAAGGCTCTTGTCATGAGCTGCCAAGGCTATAGAAGCCTTTTGAGTTCGCCAACTCCGATCTTATTTGGACAAGGTCATAATCAAAGTGGAAGTTCTCTCCTCCCTTCAGAGAAAGGTACCTCCTTCTGCGATGGCCCATTCTTTCTGCTGCGATCTCACTCACAGGGATCTTTCATTTAGTGTTTCCCCCCCCCCCCCCCCCCAGTGTCTTGGCTGATTCTGAGGCCAGAGTGCTGTTTAGGACATCTGCCATTCTATGAGTCTGCTGTGTATCCCACTTCACATGTTGGATTGTTCTCTTTTTAATTCTATCAGTTAGTATTAGCAGGCACTAGTCTTGTTCATGTGATCCCTTTGACTCTTAGTCCTATCATTATGATCAATTGTGAACAGAAATTGATCACTTTGACTAGTGAGATGGCATTGGTACATGCCACCTTGATGGGATTGAATCGGAATCCCCTGGCACGTTTCTACCTCTACCATTTGGGGAAAGTCCAATTTAGCATGTGCCGAACTGTACATCTCCTCCCTCTCTTATTCCCACTCTTATATTTAACAGGGATCACTTTTCAGCTAAACACATAAGAATAATTGTGTGTTAATTAAATAGTTCAACTAAAAGTATTAAGTAGAACAAAAAATACTAAATGGAATAAAGTAGTAAGTTGTTCCTCGACAGTCAGGACAAGGGCTGATCAAGTCACTGTTTCTCATAGTGTCCATTTCAATTCAACAGGTTTCCTTTTAGGTGCTCGGTTGTCATCGATCAGGGAGAACATATGATATTTGTCCCTTTGGGACTGGCTTAATTCAGTCAGCATGTTTTCCAGATTCCTCCATTTTGTTGCAAATGACCAGATTTCATTTTTTTTTACTGCTTTATAGTATTCTAGAGACTACATATCCCATAATTTCTTTATCCAGTCTACTGTTAATAGGCATTTAGGTTGATTCCATGTCTTAGCTATTGTGAATTGAGCTGCAATAAATATTGAGGTGCAGACAGCTCTTTTATTTGCCAATTTAATTTCCTTTGGGTAAATTCCAAGGAGTGGGATGGCTGGGTTGTACTGTAGGGTTATATTCAGGTTTCTGAGGAATCTCCAAACTGACTTCCATAGTGGTTTTACCAGTTTTATGCTTAGCTTTTTAAGACATCAAATTGCTTTCAAAAGATACTTAGTCATTTTACATTTCTGCCATCTGCCATCCATGCAGGGAAGTTATCATAGCTGACTCCCATCCCCACCAATTGATTGTCAATAGTGCATTTTTCTCCTGTTTTATATATATATATATATATATATTTAGTTTAATGATTTTTAAAAAAGCACTAATTTCATTGTTATATCACTGTGGTTTTAATTTGCATATCCCCATTGACCATCTTTTCACATGCTTATTTTATTTTAGTTTTTATTTTTATTTATTTTTTTTGACAGAGTAGACAGTGAGAGAGACAGAGAGAAAGGTCTTCCTTTTCCGTTGGTTCACCCCCCAGTGGCCGCTGTGGCCGGTGCACTGCATTGATCCGAAGCAGGAGCCAGATGCTTCCTCCTGGTCTCCCATGCAGGCGCAGGGCCCAAGGACTTGGGCCATCCTCCACTGCCCTCCCGGGACACAGCAGAGAGCTGGACTAGAAGAGGAGCAACCAGGACAGAATCTGGCACCCTGACCAGGACTAGAACCCAGTGTACTGGCACCTCAGGCGGAGGATTAGCCTATTTAGCCGCAATGCCGGTCATACATGCTTATTGCCATTCATATCCTTCTGCCTGCTTGACTCTTTTGCATAATTTGTAACTGGGTTGTTTGACATCATATCATTACATTGTAAGAGCTTTTCTTGTTTTGCTTTAAATATATTCTGCATACAATTTCTTTGTAGGATACATATGCTATTAATATTTCCTTTTGGTTTATGATTTACCTTTTTTTAAAAAAAAGATTTATTTTACTCACTTGAAACACAGAGGGAGGGAGGGAAGGAGCAGGAGAGATCTTCCATATGTTGGTTCACTCACAAGACTGCCTCAACAACCAACGCTGGGCCAGACCAAAGCCAGGAGCCAGAGCTTCTGGGTCTCCCACATGGGCGCAGGGATACAAGCATTTGGTCCATCTCCCACTGCTTCCCTAGGCATATCAGCAGGTAGCTGGACCAGAAGCAGAGCAGCCAGGACTTGAACTGGTTGCCATATGGGATACAGGCATCACAGGCAGCAGCTTTACCTGCTACACCACAATGCCATTCCCCCTGCTTGCTTTCTTAACTTTTATTCATGTGTAAACACAGTTAATTTTGATTAAGATCAATTTATCCACTCCCCTCACCCTCTGCTGCCAAGCATAGTGGTTGTTTTTATGTTCTAAGAACCCCTTCTCTACTCCAAAAAGGCAAAGATTCACTCTTGAAAGTTATACAAATTTTTACATTTAGGTCCATAGCTTATCTTGATTATTGTTTTGTGAGAAGTTGGAGAGCGATGTTTCATTTTGTTTTCATATGAAAATCTATTTGGTTCACTATTATCTGTTGAACCATTTGTTTCTATTTGATATGCTCCATATCTCATTATGTTTGTCATTCTTTTACTCAGTAATTTTATCCTTATACTTTATATATTTTAATATTTTCAGTATATTTTAATGTTAAAACTGCTATTAAAATTGGTCAGTATACAGTATAACATTCTACCCTGCTAATTCTGTCATTTATTATTTCTGCTTCTACTTACTCCTGACTGGAATTTCTTGCGATTCTGAATGGCTTTTGTGCATGTTTAGTAATTTTGTTTTAATCCTAGACATTGAGTTTGTAAAGTCTAAGTGTTGGATATTTTTCTCCTTTAAAAAACATCAGATATTTTTTACTCAGAAAGTTAAATAACTTGAAAATTATGTTGATGTGTTAAAACCATTTTTTAAGAGTCATTTAAATACCAAAGTAGAAAAGCTCTTCCATTACTAAGTTTAGCTTTCTTAGACCTTCACTGAATTTTATTCAATGTACTTCAATTATACTTCTTCTGTTCAATGATTATATTTACTCTGGGTGGTAGGAAACTTCATGATCCCCAACCTTGTGTGAGTTCTAGAAACTGCTTGCATTATAATCCCAGAAACGTGTTTTATCAAAGTTGTTATGTATCAGGACTAGTGGAGAGTCATCCTACAAATAGATGGACTGGTTTTCAATCAGATAAATATGCAACTCATACGGATTCCTTGAACTCTTTCTCCAGATTGTTTCTTCTTTTCTGGTTCTTTGCCCTCACAAATTCTACCTACTCACAAAGATGTTTTCTCAAGGTAGTGAAAGCTCTAGGCCCTTTTTAGTTCCACTCTGCCTGTACTTCAGTTTGGAAATTATCTACAGAAAAATGTTGGGAGTCATCAGAGTCCATTATCATTAACTTCTTTTCTCATAATCCTGTGCTCCATTTTCCAATCTCTAAAAATTTCTATAAGAACTGTATATGATGTAGCTTCTTATCTATATACAACAGAAAATAAAGCCAAATTGTATTACTTCCTCATAGTCATATGGAAGTTCATTCTCTGACCTAACACTGACAATTTTAACAATTCCGTTGTTTTTCAAATATGTAACATTTTAATAGTTAGTAAAACTAGTAATGGTTTTCATAATGTTTGTAATTTATTTCTTTAAATATGAAATAGTTTTAAATGTTGTAAAATCAGTATTTACAAAAAGTTTTTACAGCAATAGCTGACAATTGCAACACCTTATATAAGTTTGTTCCCACTGTTTGATGGTTCTTGTCTAGTTTATTTATTAAGTATCTTCTGAATTTTGCCTTAAAAAATTAGACTCCCTAAGGACTAGGATACATATAACCTCCTCCAGAGAGTTCCAATACTCAGTACTTGCAAATGAATTATATTCATTTATATTCATATATATGGCAACTCAGCACTTGCAAATGAATTATATTCATATATATGGCAAGGGGGAATTAAGATTACAGAAGGAATTAAGTTTGCTAATCAGCTGACCTTAAAATAAGATTATCTCAGTGGATCTAAGGTAACACAGGGTCCTTAATTTGGAAAGGAGGCAGCAGAAGAGTCAGAGAGAGATGGCACTATGAGAAATACTCCGATGGCCACTGATGTACTTGAAAATGGAAGGAAGACCACAATCCCTTAATACTGGAACCCTCTAAAAGCTAGAAAATGCAAGAAAACACATTCTGACCTGAGCCTTTAAAAAATACAGCTATTCCAATAGCTTGATATCAGCCCAGTGAGATCCATTTCAGATTTCTGACCTCCAGAACCACTGGATGATAAACTTGTGCTGTCTTAAGTCAATAAACTCATATATGGTATTTGTGATAACAGAAAAATCAATGTATGTTTCAAACTAACTTTACAGATCTTCTAGAGGGCCCATCTGTAGAATAGTTTTCCCTGTTTACTGTTTTTTTTGCTTGCTCTGATCATTGTGTCAAGATAAACTTCTGGGAATGTGGGAAGGATGATTTAGATCCACTTGCTTTTCCCCTGAAGGCCTGACCCTTTGATGCTCAAGCTTAAGATAACCTCTCATAAGATATATACTGGGACAAGTCCTGGTGTTTGAACTGTGATATTCTTGCTTAATCAGTCAAGAGAGCACAAACATATGGTATTAACATGATTTGAAGCTCAGGCAGTAATTTATGTCTTATTTTCAACTAATCTTTAAACTTAGCCTGGTAGTCACAATTGTGTTTTCAGTTCTTCATTGCTTTTAATGTTTATTTTTACTCTAATATTTTCCATTGTTTTCAGAAGTGTTAATTTATGGGGCTGGCTCCATGGTGCAATAGGTTAATCCTCTGCCTGCAGAGCCAGGGCATCCCATATGGGCCCCAGTTCTAGTCCCGGCTGCTCCTCTTCCAATCCAGCTCTCTGCCGTGGCCTGGGAAAGCAGTAAAGGATGGCCCAAGTCCTTGCACCCACATGAGAGACTGGGAGGAAGCTTCTGGCTCTTGGCTTTGGACTGGCGCAGTTCTGGCCGCTGCAGCCATTTGGAGAGTGAACCAGCGGAGGGAAGACCTTTCTCTCTGTCTCTCCCTCTCATTGTAACTCTACCTTTCAGATAAATAAAAATCTTTATAAAAAAAGAAAAAGATGGCTGGCGCTGTGACTCACTTGACTAATCCTCCGCCTATGGCACCCGCTCCCCAGGTTCTAGTCCTGGTTGGGGCGCCAGGTACTAGTCCCAGTTGTTCCTCTTTCAGTCAAGCTCTCTGCTGTGGCCTGGGAGCGCAGTGGAGGATGGCCCAAGTGCTTGGGTCCCTGCACCCGCATGGGAGACTGGGAGGAAGTACCCGGCTCCAGGCTTCGGATCAGCACAGCGCTGGCCATAGCAGTCATTGGGGCAGTGAACCAATGGAGGGAAGACCTTTCTCTCTGTCTCTCTCTCACTGTCTATAACTCTCTCTCTCTCTCTTACTGTCTAACTCTGCTTGGCAAAAATTTTAAAAAAGTGTTGATTTAGATAAACTTAGAACATCCTTAGATCATCAAAATTCCTTATCCATTCCCTTTGAATATACAGATGCTCTTTGACTTACTGTGGGGCTGTATCTCACTAAGTCCATCATAAATTGAAAATATTGCTGTCAAAAATGTATTTAATACTCCTAACCTCCAAACATCACAGCTTAGAACACAGTACACTGCAGAGTATTGGCTGCTTTTTCTTATGATTCTGTTACTGACTGGGAGCTGCAGCTCACTGCCACTGCCAGTTGCACAAGTTTCAAACCCATACTGTTATCCAGAGGAAAAGAAAAAAATTAAAAATTTGAAATATAGTTTCTACTGAATGCATCCAGCTTTTGCACAGTGAGAAAGTTGAAACACTCTAAGTTGAACCATCCTCAGTCACAGATCATCTGGACTACAAAGTTCACTTACATAAATGCATGCAGTTATTCACTTCCCTATTGAGAGCTGAGAAGACATTTCACATTTTTACTTACAAACAGTGCTACATTAAAAACTTGCATACTGTCTCATCCTTTCCAAGTATTAGTTGCTTCGTTTCTCCTAGGCAGAAATTGATATGTGGAATTACTTGGCCCTGGGGTATGAACATTTTTTCCCCCAGGGGAGCATGCAAATGCAATTCCCCACTACTGCATATTAATACAGTCGAGTTTCCCACATTTGGGGAAATCACAGGGGTTAGCACATCTGCAGAGCAATAAAAGCCTCGCCCTGGAAAAAAATCACCTGCGTGATCATGGTGTCTCCCCTGCCATGTAAGTAGGAACATTTTTAATTTTACTAAATATTGCATTATAAGGTAAATGATTTTGTAATCTCACCAGCAATATTTAAGTTCTGCTTTCTCAAATGATCACCATTTGGTGCTATCAGACTTCATATTTGTCTATTACATGAATATGAAATGATATATAACTTTAATCTGCTGATCCCCAATTATTAGTGAGGCTTAGCATATTTTCAAATGTTCTGTTTGGAGATTTCCCTTTTGGCTACTTTTAAACTACACTGTTAGCCCTTTTCAAAATTTAATTATAGTGTTTTTGTATTCTTGGTAGTAAATTTTAACTTCATAAGTTGCAAACATTTCTCAATTACACCTGGCCTTTCATTTTGTCCTCAGAGATTTTAAAATTTGTTTTGATGTACCAAAATAAAACATTTTGTTTGCATCTTGTTTTATAGTTCATGCATTTCTGAAATTCAAAGGTAATCATTTTACATGTGTATATGTATGCCTTTGATTTTCACATGTAGTTTACTTGATCCACTGAAATTCATTTTTATGAAAATAATACGGCAAAACAATTTTTATACTAGCAACTTTCTATTAAATTGATTAGAAGGCCACCTTTATTACTCATGAAAAATCAAAATATATGTGGGGCTATACTTTTTAATCAGTAATTTTTGTTGGTATAATTTGCTACCACATAATTCAACTATTTTCTATCGATTTATCTTTTCTGGATATTACATATAACTAGAATCACATCAGTTGTGCTCTTTTTTATCTAGCATCTTTCACTGAGCATAACATCTTTGAGGTTTACCTATGTTATAGCATATATTAGTACTTAAATCCTTGTTATTGCTGAATAGTATTTCATTGTTTGGATATTCCACATTTGTTTATCTAGTTTCCACCTCTTGGAACTTTGGGTTAGTTTCTATTCTTTGGATACTGTGAATAATACTACGATGCACATTTGTATCCAAGTCTTTGAGTGGAATATATCTTTATTTCTATACAGGTACACAGAAAAAGAACTACTGAATCATATGGAAATTGTTTATTACTTGAGAAACTGCCAAACTCTTGTAAAGTGGATGCATCATTTTACATTAACATTATAGATTTCTTAACACCCTTATCAACACTTGGTCTTTTTAAATTGTAGCCATCATAGTGGGTGCAAAGTGTCATCTCAGCTCCCTAGTGATTAATTGTGGGGAAATTAGTTACATGAGGCAATTCAAAGATGGCACCCA
Organism: Lepus europaeus; assembly: GCF_033115175.1. Classification (NCBI taxonomy): domain Eukaryota; kingdom Metazoa; phylum Chordata; class Mammalia; order Lagomorpha; family Leporidae; genus Lepus; species Lepus europaeus. Next base: position 78,490,992 of record NC_084842.1, on the reverse strand, counting down.
AAGGAAGTAAGGTGGGTGGAATTCAAAGTTGTTTACCACTAAAGCTAATTGGCCATGCAACATCAGGGGAGGTAACAAAACTAGTAACAAGTGTATAGACATATGGCTAGTCCTGTAAAAGTCGTCAGGTAAAATGACTGTTAAAGACCACCAATCAGTTAAAGCCCTGCCCCAATGACTGCAGTTTTGTGCTTTAAAAGGCTTTGTTATGCGCGAAATCAACGAGTTCTTGCTAGACTTGACTCTCTGCTGTGTCTGATTGTCTCCAGGATCAGGAGGCTGGGGAACCGGCGAGTGGCACACTTACCTTTCCTAGGACCCAGTCCATCCTTGTACAGGTGGACTAAGACCCTGCAATTAATGATACTCAACAATCTTTTCATGTACTTATTGGCAATTCATACATGTTCTTTATTGGAACATCTATTCAAATCTTTGTCCCATTTTTAAGTTATCTATCTTTTCATCATTAAGTTTTTTTGTGGTTATAAATCCCTTATGCGATAATATCTGCAAATATTTTCTCTCAGTCTGTGGTTTTTCTTTTCAAGCACAAAAGTTTGCAACTTTAAGTAAAATGTATCCTTTTTCTTTGCCTATCTGTTTTTAGACTCTCCATTGGTTTATTCTTCTCCACTACAATGTGTTAAGGAAAATTATTTTATCATTTTGAAATATTCTTAAGTTTTATGATTGTCTTAATAAAAGTCCAGCATATTGTTTTTTTAAATTTTACCTTATTCTAGTTAGTCTAGCTGGCTTTAGTTGACCACTAAAAATGTCAACTTAACAACAACAAAACCCAAACAAAATAACCCAACCTTGGGAACAGCATTATGTGCAGCAGGCACCAGTTTGAGTCCTGGCTTCTCTGCTTTAATTTAGCTCCCTGCTAATGTACCTGGGAAGGCAGTAAAAGGTGGTCCAAGTGCTTGGGCTCCTGCCACCCACGCGGGACACCCAGATGGGAGTTTTGGGCTCCTGGCTTTGGTATGGAACAACCCCAATCACTGAGGTCAGTTGCAGAGTAACCTAGTAGATGGAAGCTTGTGTGCTTACTTCCCCTGCTCTTGTGTCACTCTGTCTTTAAATAAATCTTTAAAATCTTATTTCTCTGTGGTGTACATGGATGCAGCTGACTTTTTAACAAAATTCTTACTAAACTTTCTCTTGTATTTTTCTTCACAGATACCTCTAGAAAACCGTATGTATAATTCTTCTTTCCAATCATGTGCTTTTCCTTTTCTTAATTTTCTTTTATTGGCTATATTCTTCAGTTAAAGTTGGACAGAACTGATAATACTGAGTATCTGACATTTTACTGATTACAAATGTAATTCCTCTAATGTTTCAAAACCATATTTAATGCCTTCTATAGATTTTTGGTACATCCCATATCTTTATCAGAGAATAAAGGTTTCCTCCTGTGGCATCTATTTTTATTTTCTTTTGGTCCAGAGTAACAGAACTTGTTTACTGAGCACATGGGAAAAGATGGGCAGTATCAAGGATTAGAGGTTTCAGTGATATCTAAACAAATGTATTGAGTAAAACTAATAGAAGATATCAAATTACAACAGAGTTTTAAGATTTCAGATATTAAAGAATTCTATATACAGGGACCATGGAAATATCTTCCAAACTTTTGGGAACTAAACTGCCAATCAGCAAATGTGTGAATGATTATGTACTCTCAATATCTATATGCGCATAAATATGCTTGTGTATATAAAGAAAATATATAAATAAAAAGAAAATAAGATGAAATTAAAAATATTTTAAATGTTTTCATATTACTGAAGTCTTCTTTATAGTAATCATTAGTGGATCAAAGCATGTGTATTGCTTACTTGTTCCTGCATAACAAAAGATCACACACTTAGTGATTTAAAGTGTCACCAATTCATTCATTCAGTTCTTTAGGAACTTCCTTAGAAGCCTGGCACAATAAGACTGGTTCTGTTCAGTGTATAATAAAACTAGAATAAAAATATGGACCAAGATGAGTTCTCATATAGGGCACTGAGAAAAATAATCTGTTTCCAAATCCATTCTTGATAGAATTTATTTTCTTATGGTTACAGAACAGGGGCTGTTATTTCCTTGCCATCAGCCAAGAGTTACCCTTAATTCCTACAGGCCACCTTTACTAATCACAAGGCAAAGGTGGAGAGTGGGATTTTGAGGGCTATCTTAGAATTTTGCCCACTGTAACAACATATACACTAAGGGTGAGGTTCATTATTAACGTTTACGGCTATATTCAGTTAAATTACCACCTTGATAGGTTTTGATTTTGGGGTTCTATTTTCAAATATGATCAGAATTGCACTGCTTTCTGCCAGTGCTCTGGCATAGCAGGCCAAGCCGCCACCTGCAGCACCACCACCCCATATGGGCGCCAGTTTGAGTCCCAGCTGCTGCATTTCCAATACAGGTCTCTGTTAATGTGCTTGGGAAAGCAGAAGATGGCCCAAGTCTTTGGGCACCTGAACCTATGTGGGAGACTCAGAAGAAGCTCCTGGCTCTTGGCTTCAGACTGGCTGAGCTCCAGCGGTTGCAGCCATTTGGAGAGTGAGTCAGCAGATGAAGATCTCTCCCTCACTCTCGTTCTTGCGCTCTCTCTCTCTCTGCTTCTGCCTATCCCTCTCTGTAACTCCACCTTTCAAGTAAAATAAATTGTAAAAAATAATAATAATAAATACTGGGCCTATGCCTTTACAAAGCGGGATGAAGGGGCGGCATTGTGGCTTAGCGGGTAAAGCCACCGCCCGTAGTTCTAGCATTCCAAATGGAAGCCAGTTCAAGTCCCAGCTTCTCTAATTCCAATTCAGCTCTCTGCTGTGGCTTGGGAAAGCAGTAAAAGATGGCTCAAGTCCTTGAGCTTCTGCACCCACATGGGAAATCCGGAAGATGCTCTTGGCTCCTGGCTTCAGATTGGCCCACTTCCGGATGTTGCAGCCATCTGAGGAGTGAACCAGCGGAAGGAAGACTGAAATTTTCTTCGTGTTTATCTGTGCTTACATTTTAGCATTAACTTTAATGTGTGGTTTCTAGGTAAACACTATTTTAGTTAAAACTGGGTGACGATGCAGCGAAAAATACACTTGAAGTGACAAATGCCAAAATTTTGAAAGTGATTGCATAAAGGAAAGGACTGTTTTCCATCATTTCAAGTCACATAAATGAAATTGGACCTTCTGAAAATGAACCAGTATTAAACTATATACTAAGTTTAATAATTTTTTTTTGTAAAAAAAGTATTCAAGGCATTTAGAATTTTCTTCCTCTATCCCATAGACAGAATAGAGACCACATTTGCAGATCATTTGTTAAAAGTATGGTCCACATTCATCTAGAATATATGGCTAAAAAGAATATCATTTCCATTCTAACAAGAAAAGTCTGGATAACCTATTTAAAAAAGCATAACTTTTCTTAAATCCACAGGAAAGCTTAGGTTTATACTAACTTAGAATATGAAAACTGACTCATTTGTCATAGCCAATGGGAAGAGGTAAGGCCACCACACAAATGAGTAAGAAGAATTCATCTGAAATTTTTAACAAATTGCTTAAGGGAAAAAGTGTGGACTAGCACAGCATATAGAACCACTGGACTCGAGATAGCCACACATGGGCTCTTTGGACATTACCAACAGCACATTAGAAAAAGTAGAAGAATGTCTCTTAGTGACACAGGCATGAAAGAATAGACTGATACTATGGGAAAAGCAAAAACCCTGTCTAATCTCTTTTCCCTTAAGGAGCAAATGCTTTAAGCTGCCTGGCATAGAACAGCAAACCATGTCACTCCAAGAGCATAAGTGAGACCCACTGTGACTTTAGTAAAAACAATTCTGTCCCATTGGGAGGAGCAAGAAAACATTTCTGGACCTAGAACATCAGATGTGTCCTACAGCAAGGAAAAGGGCAGAATTACCGAGATAAATACATCCCAAAGACCCAGGGACAGAAAGGCTGCCAAAAACCAAGGATAAATCATGACAAGAGAGAAATTCTTGGGGCCAGCATTATGGTGCAGAGGGTTAAGCTTCTGTTTGTGATGCAGGTATCCCATACTGGAATGCCAGTTTGTCTCAGCTTCCTACCCTGCTCCCTGCTAATGTGCCTGAAAAGGCAGAGGAAGATGGTCCAGGTGCTTTGGCCCCTGCTATTCACCAAGGATATCTGAATGGAGTTCCAAGCTCTCAACTTTGGTCTGGCTCAGCTATGGCTGTTGCAGCCATCTGAGGGAGTGAACTAACAGACAGAAGTTCTCTGCTCCTCCCAATGGGATAGAACCGTTTTTACTTCAGTCACAGTGGGCCTCATTCACTTATGCTCTTGGAGTGACATGGTTTGCTGTTCTATGCCAGGCACCTTAAAAAGGGGGGGGTAGGGGAGCATTCTTATTCCCAGTCTTCTATCAGGATAGCTAGCACAGACTAACAAGCCACAGAAATCCACCAGAGGTAAAAAGGCAAAAGCTTGAGAAGGTCCTCTGTAAGGGGCTGTGCAGAGGAAAAGCTAAAGACTAAAGTAAAGCAACTAAATATGACCAGAAATCTAACCATTTTTTTCTACATTTTCCAATTTGTTGGCATATAGCTGCTTGGAATAATTCCTGATGATTCTTTTTTGTATTTCTGAGGTATTAGTAACATCTCCTTTTTCATCTGAATTAATTTCGGTTTTCTGCCCTTTTTTTGTCATTGGTTAGTTGGAAAATGACTTATTGATTTTTATTTTTTTAAAAAGACAAGCTCCTTATTTCACTGATGTTTTGCATAGCTTTTTTTCATTCCTATTTTATTTCTTCTCTATTTTTTAATTATTCCTTTCCTAATAATTTGGATTTGGTTTTTTGTTCTTTTCGAGGTCCTTGGGCTGCATTATTAGATCATTTATTTGACAACTTTCCAATCTTATCGCTCTAAGTTTTCCTATTAACACTGTTTTTGCCATATCCCATAAGTTTTTTTTTTTTAAAGATTGATTTATTTATTTGAAAGTCAGAGTTACACAAACAGAGAAGAAGAGACAGAGAGAGAGAGGCAGAGAGAGAGGTCTTTCATCTGCTGGTTCAATCCCCAGTTGGCTACAATCGCCAGATCTGAAGCCAGTAACCAGGAGCAACTTCTGGGTCTCCGACGTAGGTGCAGGGGCCCAAGGACTTGGGCCATCCTCCACTGCTTTCCCAGGCCATAGCAGACAGCTGGATTGTAAATGGAGCAGCTGGGACTCAAACCAGTGCCCATATGGGATGCTCACACTGCAGGTGGCGGCTTTACCCACTATGCCACAGCGCCAGCCCCATCCCATAAGTTTTGTTATGTTGTGTTTTCATTTTCACTCATTTCAAGAGATGTTTTTGATTTCATCTATGACACACTACTCATTCAGGCACATGTCAATCAGTCTCCATTTGTTTGTATAATTTTAGAGGTTTTCTTGTTGTTGTTGTCAATTTCAAGATTCATTCCACTGTGGTCAGAAAAAATACATGATATAATTTCAATTTTTTTGAATTTGTCAATACTTGTTTTATGTCCTAATATATTGTAGGGAAGGCTGAATCCAGAAAGGACTAGAGGAACTTCCTAAGCCTGCTCAAGTTTGAAGACCTGTCTTTAAATTTCAATTCCCTGACGGTAAACAACCCAGCCCCAGGGAGCTTTTGCCTAAGGATCACTGAAGTGGTATAACAGGATTGGCGAAAACCCTTTTGCATCACATCACCCCACCCCTTGCCCGCATCCACTCTGTACTGCAGCTTTTTAAACACCTCCTTTACAATAAAGTGAGATCCTGCTTCCACTCGACTCCGCACTGCGTCTGATTGTCCTCTGGGTTCAGGGAGGCTGAGTGGCAGGTGGCGCACTTCCCCTCCTCAGCTAAGACAGGCTGCAGGCAGCCTGCCTAATTCCCTGGTGGTGAAAAGGAAGAGTCACCGCAATATGATTTACCATTATTGAGGCACACAGACATAGAAAACCTGAACAGACCAATAACCAAGATCAACACTGAATGAGTATTAAAAAGCCTTCCAGGCCGGCGCCGCGGCTCACTAGGCTAATCCTCCGCCTTGCGGCGCCGGCACACCGGGTTCTAGTCCCAGTCGGGGCACCGATCCTGTCCCCGTTGCCCCTCTTCCAGGCCAGCTCTCTGCTGTGGCCAGGGAGTGCAGTGGAGGATGGCCCAAGTGCTTGGGCCCTGCACCCCATGGGAGACCAGGAGAAGCACCTGGCTCCTGCCATCGGATCAGCGTGGTGCGCCGGCCGCAGCGCGCTACCGCGGCGGCCATTGGAGGGTGAACCAACGGCAAAGGGAAGACCTTTCTCTCTGTCTCTATCTCTGTCCACTCTGCCTGTCAAAAAAAAAAAAAAAGCCTTCCAAAAAAGAAAATCCCAAAACTGGATGGTTTCACTGAATTCTGTCAAACTTTTAAGGAAGTTCTATTACCTTGAACTATTCTCTTTGAAGTATCCAAAACAACTGAAAAAAAGGCAACTCTTCCAAACTCATTCTACAAAGTCAGTATCACCTTAATTCCAAAAGTAGAGAAAGACATAACCAAAAAAGAGAACTACAAACCAATATCCCTGGCAAACACAGATGCAAAATCCTTAAATAATATACTAGGCAAGTAAAATCCCATCAACACATCAAAATGATCATTCACACAGACCAAGTGGGATTTACCCTGGAGATGAAAGAATGGTTCAACATAAGCAAATGAATAAATGTGATATATTACATCAACAAAATGAAGGATAAAAACCATATGAATATTTTAATAGATACCAAGAGAGCACTTGATAAAATATCAAATACAATTTATTTTCATGAAAAAAAAAAAACTTTAAAAAACTGAGAAAGAGTCTGGCGCCGCGGTTCACTTGGCTAATCCTCCGCCTGAGGCACAAGCACCCGGGTTCTAGTCCCAGTTGGGGCGCTGGTTCTATCCTGGTTGCTCCTTTTCTAGTCCAGCTCTCTGCAAGGGCCCGGGAGGGCAGAGGAGGATGGCCCAAGTGCCTGGGCCTTGCACCCGCATGGGAGACCAGGAGGAAGCACTTCGCTCCTGGCTTCGGATTGGCACAGCGTGCCGGCCGTAGTGGCCATTTGGGGAGTGAACCAAGGGAAAAAAGGAAGACCTTTCTCTTTATCTCTGTCTAGCTCTGCCTGTAAAAAAAAAAAAAAAAAAAAAAAAAAAAAAAAAAAAAAAAAAAAAAAAAAAACTGAGAAAGGAACATACCTCAACTCAGTAAAGGCAATAATACACGACAAACCCACAGCCAACATCATACTGAATGGGGGAAAGCTGGAAGAATTTCTACTAAGATCCAGAACCAGACAAGGATGCATATTTTCACGACATTATTCAATCTAGTTCTAAAGTTTTAGCCTGAGCCATTAGGCAAGAAATGGGTATCAAAAGGATACAAATGGGAAAGCAGGAAGTCAAATTATCCCTGTTTGCAGATGACATGATCCTTTATACAGAGGGAACAAAAAGACCTCATGTAGAGATGATTAGAACTCATAAGAGAAGTTAGCAAAGTAGCAAATATAAAATCAATACACAAAAATTAACAGCATTCCTCATGACAAGAGCCTAGGGTGATTACTGACACCATAAACAAGAGTGTCAATTTGTTAAGTCAACAACAGGAGTCCCTGTGCAGTTACTCCACATGTAGGCTCTCTGTCCTTACTGTGTTGTACAATGTGAATTAACACTATAACTAGTACTCAAACAGTACTTTACACTTTGTGTTTCTGTGTGGGTGCAAACTGTTGAAAATCTTTACTTAATACATACTAAGTTGATCTTCTGTATATAAAGATAATTGAAAATGAATCTTGATGTGAATGGAATGGGAGAGGGAGTGGGAGATGGGAGGGTTGTGGGTGGGAGGGAAGTTATGGGGGGGGGGGGACTGCCACTGTAATCCATAAGCTGTACTTTGGAAATTTATATTTATTAAATAAAAGTTTAAAAAAAAAACAGCATTCCTATACACCAACAATGCTCTGGCTGCACAACAATTTGAAATATCATTCCCATCCACAATAGCTGCAAAAAAAAAAAAATTAAATATCTTGGGATGAATTTAACCAAAGATACAAAAATCTCTACAATGAAAACTAAAGCATTAAAAAAAGAAATAGAAGACACATACAAAAAACAATGAAACAAATCTTTCATGTTCATGGATTGAAAAAATTAATTCACCACAATATCCATATTACCCAAAGCAATCTAAAGCAATTTATAAATTCAATGTGATCCAATCAAAATAAGTCTTTCTTCACAAATCTGGAAAAAAAAATGCTAAAAATCACCTGGAAACACCAAAGAACACAAATAGTCAAAGCAATCTGAACAATGAAAACAAAGCAGGAGATATTACAATACCATATTTCAAGACATACTACAGGATTGCTATAATCAAAACAGTCTTGCACTGCCACAAAACTAGACATGTAAACAAATGGAACATAATAGAAACCCCAGAAATTAACCCACATATATGCGACCAACTAATCTTTGACAAAGGAGCAAAAATCATTTCATGGAGAAAGGAGAGTCTCTTCAGCAAATGATGATGGGAAAATTGGAAATCCACATGTGTTTGACACAAAGACCCCTACCTTATACTCTATACAAAAATCAACTTTCAGTGGATAAATGATCTAATCTTAAGGCCTAAAATTACTATAGGAAAACACAGGCAAAACAGTGTAAGACATTGGAATAGGCAAAGACTTCTTAGATAAAACCCTAGGAACACAGGCAATAAAAGTAAAAATAGATGAATTGGATTACATTAGGCTAAGAAGCTTCTGCACAACAAAGGAAATACTCCAAGTGAAGAGGCAACTGACAGAATGAGGGAAAATATTTACAAACCACACAGATAAAAGAATAATATCCAGAGTATATAAGGAGCTCAGAAAACCCAAACAACAAAACATACAATCCAATCAAAAAATGGACAAAGGATATGAACAGGCATTTTTCAAATGATGAAATACAAAGGGCCAACAGACACAAGAAAGATGCTCAGGTACACTAGCCATTGAGGAAATGCAAATCAAAGTCAATAAAGTATTACCTCATCCCAAATAGAAGGCTATTATCCAAAAATAAAAAAAAAATAGCAAGTACTGATGAGGAGGTAGAGAAAGAGGTATCCTAAATGCACTGTTGGTGATGATGGAAACTTATGTAAACATTATGGAAGACAGTAAGGAGATTCCTCAGAAAGCTAGAAATAGATCTATCAAAGGACCCAGCTATCCCACTCCTGGGAATATATGCAAAGGAAATGAAATCATCGTATTATAGAGTTACCTGCACTCCCATGTTTATAGCAGCTCAATTCACAATGGGATCAGCACACATGTGTACCAATTGTTGACTGGGCGAAGAAAATGTAGAAAATGTGGTATATAAACATGATGGAATATTACAAAGCCATAAAAAAGACTGAAACCCCGACATCTGCAACAAGATGGATGCAACTGGAGACCATGATGCTAAGTGAAATAAACCAGATTCAAAAAGAAAAATACTGCATATAATTTCTGTATTTGTAGTAGTTTATATAGAGAATAAAAATTGTATGTCTTATAATTAGAAAAATAGTTATAAATATTGCTTCACTGATTCATACTATGTAAATGACAATATACTCTTCTTGCTGACAGAAAAAGACATCTGAGGAGAAATAGTGAAGAATCTTGGGGTACTAGTAATGTGTTGTTCTTTATTTGGATGTTGGTTATGAATGCAATCAGAGGACCCAAAACTCATTTACCTACATACTGATGTGCATTTCTTGTTATATCTACTGTATTTCAATAGTTTAAAAAGATTTCTAAGTGAAATGGAACACTGGGGGGAAAACTCTTAGGAAAACAATCCCCACCTGAACAACAAGGTTAATAGCATAGGAGTTTGAAGCTACTGAAGGTAACTAAAGTTAACTACAGTACCAACAAATTCAAACCCAATTCAACTCCTGACTAGACAGACTCAACACTAATAGCCAAGCAGAAGAGATATGCCAATTTTCAGACATAAAAGCTATTTACCTCAGCATGTGCTGTTCCACATACTGTGACAAGTATTCAAAAATCACTCATAAGAAAAAATAAGATCTATCAAGGAACCAAGAAATTAAGAGAACTATATTCAGGTATTGCACAGATATCAGTAAGTAACACCTCTAGTGGAAAACAGAGCAATAGACATACACACACACACACACACACATACATATATATACACACATACCTGGAGAATGCCAACAGAAAGAAGCTATAAGAAACTGTAAAATGGAGATTCTAGAAAGAAAAATGAAGAAACTTATCTACAGGTTCTCCAGTACTGTCAATATAGCCAAAGGATCAATGAACTTGAAAATAGATCAACAAAATGTATTCAAACTGAAGCATAAGAGTTTAAGAAAAAAAATAAAGTGGAAATAAAAACAAGAATTGCTCACAGTATCAACTTGTCTAACACAAATGTAACTGGAATCCCAAATGGAAAAAAAATGGTACAGAAGAAGTATCTTTAAAAAGATAATAGCTGAGGATATAATAAAAGTAAGGAAAGACTTCACACCACAGATCCAAGAAACTCAGAAGTAGCCAGGTGAAATGAACACTTAAAATCTAGAATACAAAGGAAAAAAGGCAAATTACATATACAAGAACAAAGAATTTATGGCACATCTCACATCCAAAATTATGCCAGTCACAAAACCATAGCTCCTTTGAAATGCTTAAAGGAACAAACTGTCAGCCCAGAATTTTATAACCAGAAAAAAACATGATAGGGGGAGGCTGGCACTGTGGTGCAGTGGATAAAGCTGCCTCATGCAGTACCAGCAAGCAAGTCCTGGATGCTCCACTTCCAATCCAGCTCCTTGCTAATGTGCCTGAGAAAGCAGCAGAAGATGGCCCAAGTCCTTAGGTCCCTACATCCATGTGGGAGACTGAGAAGCTCCTGGCTCCAGGCTTTAGATCAGCCCAGCTCTGCCTTTTAAATCAATAATAACTCTGCATTTTAAATAACTGAATAAATCTTAAAGATAGCAAAATGAAGAATTTCAATTAAACAAAAACTAACAGTTCATTATCACCAGACCTGAACCATAAGTAATATTAAAGTAAATTCTTCAACTAAAAGACATGTTACCAGTCATCTGTATCTACAGAAAGAAATTAAGATTCCTAAAAAATAGTCAAGATGAAGGAAAGCATAAAAGACATTTTTCCTATTTTTAATTGTTCTACAAGATAGCCAAATAAAACCAAATTAACCAAAAAAGTAAAAACACTCATAATTTGGGTTTACAGCACATAGGAAGTTTCACACATCATATAATTATGACTTGTATCTACATTACAAAGAACTCTGAAAACTCAACATTAAAAAAAATCAAGCCATAGATAGGTATGTTTACCCTGATTTAAACATACAGTGTATACATGTAATGAGATAACATGTCAACTAATAAATATGTATTCACTTATGTAGCAGTTAAAAAAGACAATGAAAAGTACTCAAATTTTTGAAAGGGCAAAAGAATTAAAAAGACATACCACCAAAGAAGACATATGGACAGCAAATAAGAACATGAAAAGTTGTCCACATGTCTTGTATCAGTGATGCATATTTTTAAATTTTATTTAAGGTATATAAATTTCATGCATTTCCTATATACAGATTCAGGAACACAGTGATACTTTCCATTCTATTTTCCTTCCCTTCTTCCTCATCCCACTCTTTTCCCATTGTTAATTTTTACAAAGATCTATTTTCAGTTTACTTTTTATACTCATAAGATTATCCCTGCACTAAATAAAGAGTTCAACAAATAGTACAGAAGAAAAAAAAAAAAAAAGCACTGTTCCTCAAGTAAAGAGTTCAACAAATAGTAAAGAAGAAAAAACCACTGTTCCTCAACAGTAAAGACAAGGGCTATAAACAATCATTGTACTATGAGAAAACTAGTCTTCAAACAGTACTTTACACTTTCTGTGTCTCTGTGGTTGCAAACTGTTGAAATCTTAGTATACAGTTGATCTTCCGTATAAAAAGACAATTATAAATGAATATTTTTTTTATTTTTTGACAGGCAGAGTGGACAGTGAGAGAGACAGACAGACAGAGAGAAAGGTCTTCCCTTTGCCGTTGGTTCACCCTCCAATGGCCGCCACGCTGCAGCTGGCACACCACGCTGATCCAAAGGCAGGAGCCAGGTGCTTCTCCTGGTCTCCCACGGGGTGCAGGGCCCAAGCACTTGGGCCATCCTCCACTGCACTCCTGGGCCACAGCAGAGAGCTGGCCTGGAAGGGGGGCAACCGGGACAGAATCCGGCGCCCCGACTGGGACTAGAACCCAGTGTGCCGGTGCCGCAAGGGGGAGGATTAGCCTAGTGAACTGCGGCGCCGGCCACAAATGAATCTTAATGAAGAATGGGATGGGGCAGGGAGTGGGAGGTAGGATTGTTTGGGGGTGGAAGGGTGGGTATGGGAGGGAAGAACTGCTGTAGTCAAAAAGTTGTACTTATGAAACTTATGTTTATTAAATAAAAGATGTCTATTAAAAAAAGGGCTCCAGGAAAAAAAGAGAACAATCTTTGCATCTCAGAATGTCAATTTCACTCATATAATTGTGTGTGTGTGTATACACACCATAATTTTGTTATCCAATCTCCAGTTGATGGACATCTGGGTTGATTCCATATCTTAGCTATTGTGAATTCAGCTGCAATGAACATGGGAGCACAGATCACTCTTTCATTTGCTGATTTCATTTCCTTTGGGTAAATTCTGAGGAGTGGGATGCTGGGTCATAAAGATCTATATTCAGATTTCTGAGGCATCTTCATGCTGTCTTCCCAGTGGCTGAACCAGTTTATATTCCCACCAACAGTGTATTAGGGTTCCTTTCCCCCCACATTCTTGCCAGCATTTATTGTTTGTTGATTTTTGTATGACAGCCATTCTAACTAGAGTGAGGTAAAACCTCATTGTGGTTTTGATTTGCCTTACCCTGATGGCTAGTATAGCTGAGGTGTTTTTTTTTTTTTTTGCTTGTTTTTTAATGTATCTGTTTGCCATTTCAATTTCCTCTCTTGAAAAATGCATGTTCAATTCCTTTGCCCATTTCTTAACAGGATTGTTTGTTTTGTTGCTGTTGAATTTCTCGATCTCTTTATAGATTCTAGATATTATTCCTTTATCAGTTTTATACTTTGCAAATATTTTCTCCCATTCTGTCAGTCGCCTCTTCAATTTGCTGAAGTGTTTCCTTTGCAGTATGAAAGATTTTTAGCTTGAAGCCATCCCATGTGTCAATTTGAGCTTTGACTGCCTATGCTTTTGGGGGTACTTTCCAATAAGTATTTCCCTATGGCATTGTCTTACAGACTTTCCCCAAAGTTCTCTAGTAATTTTAGTATATCCAGTCATAGAATTAGGTCTTTGATTCATTTGGAGTGGATTTTTGAATAAAATGTGAGGTAGGCATCTTATTTCATACTTTTGCATGCAGAGATCCAGTTTTCCCAGCACTATTTGTTGAAGAAACTGTCTTTGCTCCATGGATTGATTTTAGCTCCTTTGTCAAAGATAAGTTGGTTGTAGATGCATGGATTGATTTCTGAAGTTTCTATTCTGTTCTATTGTTCTTAATGTCTTTTTGTTTTTTTCCAGTACCAGGCTGTTTTGTTTAAAAATGCCCTGTAATATGTCATCAAATGTAGTATTGTGATGCCTCTGGCTTTACTTTATTGCATAAGATTACCTTAGCAATTCGGTGTCTCTTATGCTTCCATATGAATTTTAACATTTTTCTAGTCCCGAGAAGAATGCTTTTGGTATTTTGATTGTGATTACACTGAATCTGTAAGTTGCATTTGGTAGTATCAACATTTTGATGATATTAATTCTTCCAATCCATGAACATGGAAGATTTTCTTTAATGTTTTGTAATTTTCATTGCAGAGATTTTTAACTTCCTTGGTTAGATTTATTCCAAGGCACTTAATTTTTTTGTGTAGCTATTGTGAATGAGATTGATCTTATAAGATCTTTCTCAGGGATGATGTTGTCTATGTATATAAAGGCTACTGATTTTTGTGCTAATTTTATATCCTGCTACTTTATCAAACTTTTTTTTTTTTTGACAGGCAGAGTCAGACAGTGAGAGAGAGAGAGAGAGAGAGAGAGAGAGAGAGAGAAAGGTCTTCCTTCCATTGATTCACTCCCCTAATGGCTGCTACGGCTGGCACGCTGTGCTGATCCGAAGCCAGGAGCCAGGTGCTTCCTCCTGGCCTCCCACGTGGGTGCAGGGCCCAAGCACTTGGGCCATCCTCCACTGCCTTCCCAGGCCACAGCAGAGAGCTGGACTGGAAGAGGAGCAACCGGTACTAGAACCCAGGTTGCCGGCGCCTCAGGCGGAGGATTAGCCTAGTGAGCCATGGCATCAGCCTTACCAAACTCTCCAATAGTCTCTCAGTGAAATTTTTTGGATCTTCTATATATAGGATCATGTCATTGGCAAACAGGGATAGTTTGACTACCTCTTTACCAATTTGTATCCCTTTGATTTCTTCTTCCCTAATTGCTCGGCTAAAACTTCCAGGACTATACTGAACAGCAATGGGAAGAGTAAGTATCCTTGTCTGGTTCTGGATCTTAGTAGGAATGCTTCTAACTTTTCCCTATTCAATAAGATGCTGGCTGTGGGTTTGTCATAAATTGCCTTGATTATGTTGAGAAATGCTCCTTCTATGCTCAATCTGCTTAAGACTTTCATCAGGAAAGGACGTTGTATTTTTATCAAAAGCTTTTTCTCTCTCTACTGAAATAGATGGCTTTTGTCCTTCAGTTCGTTAATGTGACCTATCACAATTATTGATTTGCAAATGATGAACCATCTCTGCATACCAGGAATAAATCCCACTTTGTCCAGATGGATGATCTTTCTGATTTGTTGTAGGATTTGATTAGCTACTATTTTGTTGAGGATTTTCGCATCTATATTCCTTTGGGATATTGGTCTACAGTTCTCTTTCTCTGTTGTTTTTTCTAGTTTAGGAATTAAGGTGTTTCTGGCCTCATTTGGAAGGATTCCCTCCCCTTCAATTGTTTTGAAAAGCCTGAGAAGAATTGGAATTAGTTCTTTAAATGTCTGGTAGAATTCAGCAGTGAAGCCATCCAGCCCTGGGCTTTTCTCTGTTGGGAGGGTCTTTATTACTGATTCAATCTCTGTCTTGGTTATTGGTCTTTTAAGTTATCTAGGTTTCACGACTCTATTATGGTAGATGGTATGTGTCCAGGAATCTAATCATTTCCTCTAGATTTCCCGGTTTGTTGGCATACAACTCCCTTTAGTAATTATTAATTTTTTTTTATTTCCATGGTATCTGTTTCTACATTTCCTTTTTCATCTCTGATTTTACTGATTGGTGTCTTCTCCCCACCCCTGGTCTTTTTTGTTTGTTTATTTCTTCTCTAATTTTAATAATGTCGTTACTCCTACTAATTTGGAGTTTGGTTTGTTGTAGTTT
The DNA here is from genome assembly GCF_033115175.1 of Lepus europaeus. NCBI lineage: Eukaryota > Metazoa > Chordata > Mammalia > Lagomorpha > Leporidae > Lepus > Lepus europaeus. The sequence continues at coordinate 78,475,394 of NC_084842.1, read as the reverse complement.
TCCTAGGTCCTTGAGATGCACTGATAGCTCATTTATTTGGCACCTCTCCAATTTGTTATTTTTGTTAAAGATTTATTTGAAAGTCAGAGTTACAGAAAGAGAAAAAAGGAGAGGCAGAAAGAGAGCAACAGCAAGGTCTTCCATTTGCTGGTTCACTCCCCAGATGGCTGCAACATCTGGAGCTGCACTGATCCAAAGCCAGGAGCTTCTTCCGGATCTCCCACACATGTGCAGGGGCCCAAGGACATGGACCATTTTCTACTGCTTTCCCAGGCCATAGCAAAGAGCTGGATTGGAAGTGGAGCAGCTGAGACTCGAACCAGTGCCAATATGGGATGCTGGCACTGCAGGAGGCAGCTTTACCCGCTACACCACAGTGGCAGCCCCTCCAATTTTTTGATGTAGGCTCCAACTGCTATAAACTTTACTTTTACCACCACTCTTGCTATATCCTGTAAATTTTGATGTGTTATAATGCCATTTTAATTGTTTCCAGAAATTTTGATTCCTCTTTAGAATATTCTATGGCCCACTGTTCTTTCAAGAGCATGTTGTTCAGTCTCCTCAATTTTGCATATATTCAAGATTTCTGAGTTGCTGATTTACAGCTTCATACCGTTGCAGTCAGAGAAGATGCATGGTATGAATTTGATTTTGTTGGATTTGCTGGCCTTACTTTATGGCCTAGCATATGGTCTATCCTAGAGAAAGTTCCATGCACCCACTGATGTAAGAATGCATATTCTACAAAGGTGGGATGAAAAGTTCAGTACATAACAGTTATATCCATTTGGTTCACAGTGTTGTTTATTGATTTTCTGTCTGGTTAATCTGCCCACTGATGAAAGTGGGGTGTCAAAATCCTCCATTACTATTGGATTGGAAACTATGTCTCCCTTTAGATGCATTAACATTTGTTTTATTTGTTTTAAATAGTCAAGCACCATGGCATTGGGTGCATATACATTTATGATAGTCGCATCTGCTTAACTTATCCCTGAATCATTAGATAGTGCCTTTATCTCTTTTAATTAATTATTTTTGTTTTAATGTTTATTTTGTCTGATATTAGGTTAGCTAAACCTGCTCCTGTCTGCTTTTTACTAGTATCAAATATCTTTTTCCATCCTTTCACTTTCAGTCTGCATGTATCTTTGTTGGTGAGGTGTTTTTCTTGTAGGTAGCAAACAGATGGGTTTTATTTTTTAATCCATTCACCCAGTTTCTATATTTTAATTGGAGAATTTATGCCATTTACATTAAAGGTGACTAGATAAGTAACGACTTAGCTCTGCCATTTTTCCATAAATATACCTATTTTTAATTTGCATTTCCTTTGTACTTTTACTGGGAGATTTCCTGCCTTCACATTTTTCATAAAGACTGTCCTTCTGTATTTCTGTGTGTAATACATCCTTAAGCATCTTTTGTAAGGCTGGATGAGTGGTGACAAATTATTTCAATTTTTGTTTGTTAAGGAAGGTCATTATGTCACCTTCTTTCATGAATGAGAGCTTTGCAGGGTGTGGGGAACCGCAGGCTGGCCACCTGTGAGAACCACCTCATCTGCATAGCTTGCAGCAATCGGTCGACCACAAGTCCTACGAAAACAACCAGGTGAAACAGATGAAACAGAATGGACTCTGCATAAACTAGGAAGAACCAGGTGAAACAGATGAACTTTCAACCTGAGACTATACGCGCCCTTTCATCTGATTGGACAATATCAGCATAAAGGGACATTGGGATCTGGGCGGGCCAGCAGGGCCACCACTGCTGGCGGCCACCACCTGCTGCCGCGGCCCCTCTTCTTTTCTCCTCTCCCCACTTTCCTTCTCTCCCCACAAGTAAAAGTTCCTTGAGAACCGATGAACAGTGACCGTGTCGTGACTGCGTTGGACCCTTGCTGGCGAGGGCCCGACAGCAGGGTACAGTATTCTGGGTTAACCATATTTTCTCTTAAGATTTGTACTGTGTCTCTTCATTCACTTGTAGCCTGTAGGGTTTCTGATGATAAGTCAGCTATTAGTCTAACTGGAGATTCTCTGAAAGTAATCTGACATTCTTTTATGCACATTTTAGAATCTTCTTTTACTGTGGAAAGTTTGACTACTGTGTCAAGGTGAAGATCTTTTCTGGTCGTATCTATTAGAAGTTCTATATTGTGTTTCCTGTAGTTGGACATCCTTTTCTTCAAATTAGGAAATTTTCTATGATTATTTCACTAAACAGGCCTTCTAGTCCATTTTCTCTTTCCACGCCTTCAGGAGCTCATAAGACCCATTTGATGGTACCCCATATATCTCCAACACTGTTTCTAATTTTTCTATTTCTAATTTCTTTATTTTGGTCTGACTGAAAAATTTCCAAAGATATGTCTTCAAGCCTAGATATTGTCTCTTCTGCCTCACCAAGTCTGTTCTTAAGGCTTTCCACTGTGTTTTTTGACATACTGAATTTTTCATTTCTAATATTTCATTTTCTCTTCAAAATCTCAATTTCATGGCAAAATTTTTCATTCATGTCATATATGGAATTCTTTAATTTGTGACTTTGCTTATCTTTGCTTTTGAGTAATCCTATGGTTAATCTTTTGAATTCCATTTCAGGAATTTCATCAATCTTTTCATATTCACATTCCAATATTGAAGTGTTGTTGTGTTCCTTGGGGGAGTCATGTTGTCTTGCTTATTCTTGTTTCTTGATTTAGGCATCTGTGGAGATACTTATTGGTTTCATTCTCTGGTGGCTTTTATCTTTGAATTATTCCCCTGTGGCTTAGTGGAGTGGCTGCTCTTTCAGTGAACAACCAGAGATGTGTGCTGGGTGTGGCCCGGGAGCTTGAAGTCAGAGCTCCAAGGTGGGATGAGTATCCAAGGTGATATCCAAGTTGGGTGTGGTAGATTTCCTCTTGTTAACAGAAAGTGGGGGTGTGGTCACCTCTGTTGGTGTAATCACACCCTCATATCCTCTCTTCCAAGGTGGTCAATGCCATGGTATTAGACATCAGTGGGTACAATACTCATTCACGCTCTATATGAACCACACAAAGCATCTGTGCATTCCTCAGTGTGAACATGGATCTCACTGCAATGACTCACCCAGGCAATCAGGGAGCTCTGAGTGTGTGAATCTGTACACAGTGATTACTCAACAACCCAGCTACATCCTGCACCTTCTCATGTAGTCACAGAGTTCCCACAGTCTCAGCACACAGGAAGGATTCACTCCACTTTGCTAGCCTGTCCCATCCACAGAGAAGCTGAAACCTTTCCAGAGTCAGCTGCCTGTGGGTGCTCTACCTAGACAGTTTGAGCCCTGGAGCCTGTCATAATGTTGAGATGCTGATGGCACCTTGCAGAATTATATGCATCTAACTCATTTTCTATCACTTACAACATAACACCACAGCCTAATTACATTAGAAAAGGGGTTTGCTCTAGCTCACTATTTTGGTCAGTGAGATACTAGCAGAAAATTTCCCAGGTTTGGAGAAGTACAGAGGCATCTTAGTACAGGAAGCTTATAGAACCCCTAATAAACATGACCAAAAGAGATCCTCACCACGACATGTTGTAATCAAACTCACCACAGTGAAACATAAAGATTCTAAAAGGTGCAAGAGAGAAACGTCAGATTACTCTCAGAGGATCTCCAATTAGACTCACAGCTGACTTCTCATCAGACACCCTACAAGCTAGAAGGGAATGGCGAGACATAGCCCAGATACTAAGAGACAAAAACTGCCAGCCCAGAATATTATATCCTGCAAAGCTCTCATTTGTGAATGAAGGTGAAATTAAGACTTTTCATAGCAAACAGAAACTGAAAGAATTTGTTGCCACTCATCCTGCCCTGCAAAAGATGCTTAAAGATGTGTTACACACAGAAACACAGAAACATGGTCACCAATATGAAAGAAGGTAAAGGAAGGAAACCTCACAGCAAAAGATCACAGGAAGCTCAATTTCTCTTTGACATAGAATTAAACTCTGATGCTCTGTTAAAGCAATGTGTTAAAGTAATCTATTATGTTCTCTTGATGTCTGTTAAATTCTAATTGTTCAAAAACAGCTGAATTTTTATAATATTTATTAGAGCTATGGGTTATTTAAATATGTGCTTATTATCAAAGATTTGAATAATCACCTTGCAACAATGATCAAATTTGGTCTATGTTAAGTCATGATTTTAAGGAATCTTATTTCAACCAGATATTTTGGATTTTGAGCCTTCTTGGCATTCTTGACATGCATTCAAAAAAATTAAAGTTTCAAACAATCCGGTCTCTAAAATTTCCAGTAAATCTTGGATTTTTGTTTTTCCAGTTTGGGCCCAACTGAAAAAATCGAAGGACCTATGTCTCTTATCTTATAGAGACACCAACTAATCAGGCTATTTGGAGTATATTAGAAGTACTGTCAAGATGTGATGTGGTACCAAACTTTAAGTTTCTATAATGGAAAATGCTATTAATACAAAAGTTTAAGAATTAAAAAGTCTAATGATTTTGTGTTACTAGACTTGATAGTTATCTTAATGAGAAAGCCCCAGAGGCCTAAAGGGTTAAATACTTGTAAAATCCTACAGGTGCTTTCAAAAATACTGTGCAGTAAGCAAGTGCCTCCTGTTGGCTGATGAGTTTATAATTTTAAACATGGCGACTTAAAGTCTTTTGTCATCCACAGTTATATGATTTGCTGCTCATAGAACTAAAGCCTTGTTGGTTCTGTGTTTAGCTGTCCTCCTATAGATTCCTATGGACTTTTTCCAACCACTTCTATTGTATTCAGTACTTTGGGATGGCTCTGTAAACAGATGAAGCCAATAATGTATTAACAGTACCAACTGAGAGAAAGTATGGTTAACTGAGGTTACTAAAAACAAAAAGCAATTCAAATCAATTGGCAATCTACAAAAAGAGTTAAAGATTTTAAAAGCTATTATTAAAATTGCTATATTGGTCTATTATGCTATGTTATATGTGTGTATACATATTGTATGTCCACATGGGGAAATTTATTAAGAGTTTTATTTTAAATGGCTTACAGATAAGATTGTCCATAAATTTAAGCTGCTAAAATCAATCAAAGATACATTTTAATTTGTGTGACCTGAATCTGTGTATCATATGTCTTAAACTTGTTGGTAGAAAGAAACTAAAAACATTTTAGATGGTTGTGCTTAAGTTTACTGGTTAAACAAACTACACCATGTTAGATATTTAAGAGGTGTTTTCAAATACATGATTCTTAAAATTTATAGAAGGCATTGGACCTTCTGGTAAATGTTTTCTTAAGTTGTTATCTAATGGTTGAAACGGTTTGCTAAGTATTCATGTGATATTGCTATTGTCAGCAAGCGATCTAGGACTTGCTCCCTCATTTCTCTATTCTAAGCCCAACTTGTTCTTCCATTTCTCTATTCTCTTCAAGGTAGGAAACTAATTCTATTATGAAGGAATCTGTAGGACAAACAATTTAATCTTTAGACCTTATAAAAGAGATGGCTAACATTTTTCTGTAATAGCATAGCCAAAATAAGAGCTTAAATTATAATCTCATAGCTAGATTCACTTCGCCATCAGCGAAGTATACAGTAAGTAGAAAAAACCTCCCTTTCAGACCAAAGGGAAAGAAAGTTTTAAAGTGAGAATATAATTTTCCTCATGGGCATTGTCTACCCTAGAAAAACTACTACAGAACATGCCTGTGACTATAGACTTGTAGTTCAGGCCACCGAAGATTAGAGATGGGACACGGGCACTCCCTTGACTTGCATCCTCTGGTCTGCTTTAACACAAACCAGGAGGAAAAGAAAGCTAGGCATCAGAAGCAATGGGTGGCAGGCCTATTAATGGCTGATCTGTACAGTGATCTGCCCTCAAGGAGACCCAACAGGCCAGTCCACTGCAGTGGCTTTCAATGTGGTAAGCCTGGGCTTCAGCAGAAGTCAGCTTGTGAAGAGCCCTGGCAGCTCTGCCAAGAGTTGGATCACTGGAAATGGACCTGCCCTGGAGTCGAAGGATGCCCAGGTCAGAGCCACAGATCTTATTGGCTCTAAGCTGAAAAGCCCTTCACTCAGCCCAACTTCCAAAGGGACCACTGCAGCTGAGGGTTACCTGGCCAGCTCTCCTCCCAGGTCAGCCAAGTAATGAAAGTCAACAGAGTGCCTTCCCTTAGGAGGTTCACACCTCCCTTAGGATATACCCCATGTGAAGAGATAGATAGGTCTGGGCCTCTTAGCTTACAAGGCCTAAAGCCCAACAGATTATTATCAAGCCCCTTCTGTCAGGTTCTATTTGCCTCTTAATCAGAAAACTTAATTGTAGCTTAGACAGCACCTTTCTTAGCTCCTCTAATAATGACTCTGTCCTTTGTTCTAGTCCCTGTCTAGCGCACTTGGGCCTCATTCCTTTGTAATCATAACTTCTACTCTACCACCAATGGCTCTACTCCCAACCTGTGTGTACTGATGGTCCTCTTCCCCACTTAATGCTGTATAATTGTTCAAACCTGGTAAATGCCACTCTTAGGATCATTGGTTACTATCCTCACCCGGTCTTTTATGACCTTGTCTAAATATGATCAGAGTCGGCAAACTTGGAAGGCTTCCATAGCCTTGGCAACTCATGATGAGAGCCTAGGGTGGTTACTGGCGCCATAAACTAGAGTGTCAATTTGTTGGGTCAACAACAGGAGCCACTGTGCACTTGCTCCTCATGTGGGATCTCTGTCCTTAATGTGCTGTACATTGTGATTTAATGCTATAACTAGTACTCAAGCAGTATGTTTCACTTTGTGTTTCTATGTGGGTGCAAACTGTTGAAAACTTTATACTAAATTGATCTTCTGTATATAAAGAGAATTGAAAATGAATCTTGATGTGAATGGAAGGTGAGAGGGAGCGGGAGAGGGGAGGGTTGCGGGTGGGAGGGAAGTTATGGGAGGGGGAAGCCATTGTAATCTATAAGCTGTACACTGGAAATTTATATTCATTAAATAAAAGTTTAAAAAAAAAAAAGAAAGACTCTAAAGTACTCACACATATTGTGTGACTCCATTTACATGATACTAGAAAAAGCAACTGGGGCCAGTGCCGTGGCTCACTTGGTTAATCCTCCGCCTGTGGCACCGGCATCCCATATGGGCGCTGGGTTCTAGTCCCAGTTGCTCCTCTTCCAGTCCAGCTCTCTGCTGTGGCCCGGGAGGGCAGTGGAGGATGGCCCAGGTGCTCGGGCTCCTGCCCCCACCTGGGAGACCAGGAGGAAGCACCTGGCTCCTGGCTTCAGATCGGTGCAGTGCCGGCCATAGTGGCCATTTGGGGAGTGAAACAACAGAAGGAAGACCTTCCTCTTTCTGTCTGTATCTCTACCTGTCAAATAAAAAGAAGAAAAAGAAATAGCAACTGTCAGGTCAAAAAGCAGAACTATGGCTATCAATGTCTTATGTAAAAAAAAGAGATGACTACTATGGCACATAAACTATAGGGGATGATAGAACTGCTCTTTATCTTGATTGCTGAAGAGCTGATTACCCAACAGCTTACATGTGTCAGCAATGCTCATCATAATCTTGAAAGATAATCCCAAATGTTGCAATTCTGAAAGATTAAAATCCCTAAAGTCTGAAACATTGTAAATTAAAATCAGAAAAACGGCAATTTCCATTTTCAGGCTGAATAAATACTGAAAACCTGGCAAAGCATGATTTTTGGTGTGTCTGTGGGTGTTTTTCCAAAGGAGATTGGAAATGAATCTGAATGGACTAGGTAGAGAAGATCTGCCATCTAGAAAATAAATGTAAATATATTCTCCAAAGGCACCAATGCCTAACAGAAAAAAAAAAGCATCACAAAGCAATACTTCAAAACATGCTACTGATGAAAGTTGTCCAGCTCTTACAGGCTACCTCTGTGCAATTGCCCATAATCTATCCCAGTTAGTAGTACCCTTTTGCAAACAAATTTTTTTAGTCCCTCTCACACACTATTTTAAGTTGTCAGCATTATGTTTTATAATTCTCTATGCTATGTAATTCATCTTTGCATGATATCCAATATCAGAGGTATAAATTATGTAAAGAATTTGAGATTTATAATCCATTACATGCAATTTTTTTGCAAATTTGACTCTGCAAAAAGTATATTACATTGACTCTGTGTATAAGCACTGTGTAGGTAGGTAAAAATGCTGAAACTTCCACAGTAAACGAAGAACTATTCTTTTGTATACATCTGCATATTTGAAAAATAAGATTGTCTCCAGATCTCTGTATATGTGGTGATGACCATCATGGTTTTTGATTGATCTCATTGGAAGACTTAGGTCATCCATCATAGCATTTCTGATGACTGAAATTACAAAGGTGGGTGTACATAATTACCATAGTGATGTGCACTTATATATTTTGCTTTTAAGCCTATTTATGAAAACAATTTTTCTGCTCATAACTGTTATACCAGCACAACTGTCACTTGTATGCATGTTTATGCTTATAAAAGTATGTATGTTATTATTACTTATTTTGTCAAGTGTTCTGTCATTTTTATTTCTCAAATTCCATTAAAAATACAAATAAATATCCTTCTTTTAAAAATTTAAGATATTTTTCCAGAATTATATTTTTAGGATTTTCACCTTTTGAGATTTCAATGATTGTGGCCCAATTTGTGTGTTAGAAATCACAGAACTGCATTCTATAAATTACATCTTAATAAACTTTGCCAAATTTTTTAAATATGGTATAAAGTTTGGCCTTTAAGATTTTTTATTTTTATTTTTGAGAGGTAAGGAGAGAAAGAGAGAGAGAGAGAGTAAACACGAGAGAGCTCACCCATATACTGGGTCACTCACTCCCCAAAAGCCCACAACAGCCAGAGACAGAAGCTGTGAGCCAAGCCAAGAAGTCAAAACAGGCCTCCCATGTGGGCAGGCCCAATTATCTGAATCATCAAAGCTGTCTCCCAGGGTCCTTTGGAGGAGGAAGCTGGAGCCAGGGATTGAACCTAGATACTAGACATGATTATTCTATCCAGTGTCAACTGCTATTCCAATCTATTCCTAAGAGAGTTTTTGAAACAGAATAGGATGAAAGTCATTACTGAGAATTAAATGAACAGTAGGGTCGAATGCTCAGTGGAGTTATCCTCAGCAACAATGAAGCCCAGAAATAATGTTAGGATTTAGAGTAAAAATGGGAGAATAGAAACTGCTATCAAAGTCATTAGTAAATGTTGAAGGATAACCTAGCTTTCAGCATGCTCACAGCACACTAAAAGTCTATTTATCTTCAAAAATAAAATGCCTTATAGCAATAATTTGGATGCATAAGCAAAATACAGAGTACACATAGAAAAGCTACCTTCAAAAATGCTTTTTCAGAATTTGTGTAATTAATATTTTCATTTAAATATGATATTCTATGAAAGAGGTCACATCAGAAGATCTAATCCCTCTCTTGATAGGGAAAATAAAATTTTATATACATAAATAGAAATAAGTGAAAAATTAGAAAAATTCCATCTTTAAAATGAAAAGTTAATAAAAGAATTTTTCAGCCCTACTTAATCTAGCATAGCACCTCTCATCACTAGTAAATTCCTGCAGACAAGAATACTTATTGTATCTCAACTCCATTCTGCTTTTGTCCAGCCTTTCTTTTGACTAACTCAAATTCTATGTCTTTAGGCAGCAATCTTAACCATTTTTTATGGACATCTATTCCTCTTTAAATGCCTATTGCACTTGTTTGTGTCACACAACTTAAGTACCTCAGCCTTATCAAGCCTTTTTAACCCCAACTGTAACGAAAATCAACTGAATTCAGAAAATCACTGTTCTGATAGTCACACATTCCAAATTTGAACATCTGAAGTAAGAAATACCTTGGGAAATAATATATTATTGCCAATTGTATTCAAATAATAGCTAGTAGCTTCAAATTGTTGGATAGACTAACAAAATTCAAATCAAACCCAAATCAGAACCATGATAAACAAAAACAACTCTCTTCTTTTTAGGAGACATCCAGATCTTTAGTTGGAAAATACATTCACCAAATATATCACAAATAGATAAGAGGAACAATGTGTCTTTTGTCCCCTTCTTGGTGCACAACATTAGCAATGAGCAAAGATTTTAAAGCTTCCCCCAACCCTACTACTACCACCAAGTCAAAAATGTCTTTTCCTCTTTAGCCCAGTAATATCATTTCTGAAGACCTAAATTTTGCAGAATATAATCTCCCTTCATCCTCATACACAGAAGTATGTATCTGGATTACTCAGTAATAGTAAGGTACAGTGAACACTGGGTAACAAAAGTAGAGCAGAGGTAAAATCTGATAAGTAATCATGCTATAAACCTGAGAGTAGAGAGAGCAGGCAGCATACTGTTGGCTCTGCATTTTCCATTCTGTTTGTCATAATGCTAATTATTAAAGTTTGACCTGATGGTTACAAATTTAATAATGTGTTTTCATAAAGCAAATACATGACACAATGCCTTTCTATTAATTTATTTATCTTTAGAAGATTCTTTGAGTTGCTATATTAAATTTTAAAATTTGATAAATACAAATTATTAATATTCTAGTAACAAATCTGATAAATTTGATCTATATGATATTCTGTCTTTTCCTAATACTATAAATATATGGTATATTATAATATAAATATATTATTCCTAATAATATAAATACCTAATGAAGTGATTCTTCAATCAATACTCAGTTGATAAATCCATTTAAATGTTTTTTTAGTTACGTGTTGGTAAATCCATGCACCATACTCAATGTTTATAAAACTGTCTAAAAAATTTCAGTACTTTGAAAGCGCTAGAATTTTGCTATTAAACACTGAAGACTGGAATTAAATGCAACAGACATTAAGACAAAAAGCAACAACCTAGACTGTGGTGTTGGTGAAGACAGGAAAAGATGGGGTCAGGGAAGATTTCCCAGAAATGATAATGCCCAAGCTGAGATTTAATGAAGAATAAGAGTTATTTAGGCAAAACAAGGAGCATATTACGTATTTAGAAAGGTGAGCAACATTTTAGAACAAAAAGAGATCCTCATATGTTTAAGAACAGTAGAGATGTTCTCAATCTATACTTTCCAATACTGTAGCTAGCAAACTGATTTTCAATCTAAATATTAATGTCTACAAATTGAAAAAATATGGCAAGAGTAGAGAATGTGATTGAAAGAAGGTCAACACATGATGGAAGAGATATGTAGACACAGATTCTGAACAGCCTAGCCCGTTGGACATGTAGTTAATTTTTTAAACTTTTTTTTTTCCAAATTGTTGAAAAAGATAAAGACAGAACAGTAGTTTCCATCCACTGGCTCACTCCTAAAATGCCTGTTAATGGCCCTGGCTAAGCCAAGGCCAAAACCAGAAGCTAAGTCTCCAATGTTAATGGCAGGAATTCAACTGCTGAAACAGGTGCCAGGAACCAAACCCAGTACTCCAATGTAAGATGCAGATATCTTAATCCTTAAGCTCAATGTTCACTCCTTAGGTAATTTTTCCCTCCCCCCAGGGAGTCAGAATGACATATGGAAGGCAAAATTGTGACAAGAGGCAGGATTAATTTTTGCATTCTGAAAAGACCAAACATAAGTGGCAAGTAGACTGAAATGAGCAAAGAATGAAGACCGAGACTTGAAGAAATACGTAAGATTAAAAAAAAAAAATAGGTAGTAAAAGCTTACCTGACAGAAAAGAGAGGGCTTTCAGCAATATTAATAAAAGTAAATGGAAATAACTTTAAGAACTCAGCTTCATTATTTTGAGGTAACAGTGAGAGGAGTAAATGGAAAAAGTAGATTTTTGGCTTGAGAAACAAAGTGGATAAATATCCATTTAGAAGAAATTCATGAGCTTTTGTTGTTGTTTTGCTTTTGTTTGCATGGTAGCTATAAAGGAAGTTCACGTTTGGGTGAATATATGCGTATAAATTGAATACATCAGAGGCAGAAACATGAACTTAGAGATGGGTAGAAGATGGAGTTTCATTTTTCCATTTAAATGAATTAAAACAAGTTTTTGTCAAGTATCAGAATCAAACTTCAAGAAATTATTTTGAGAGACAGAAATAGTTTTGAACCCAAATATTTTTATTTTCTTTTATTTTTTTTGACAGGCAGAGTGGACAATGAAAGAGAGAGAGAGAGAGAAAGGTCTTCCTTTGCCGTTGGTTCACCCTCCAATGGCTGCCGCGGCCGGCGCGCCGCGGCCTGCGCACCCCGTTGATCCGATGGCAGGAGCCAGGTGCTTCTCCTGGTCTCCCATGGGGTGCAGGGCCCAAGAACTTGGGCCATCCTCCACTGCACTCCCAGGCTACAGCAGAGAGCTGGCCTGGAAGAGGGGCAACCGGGACAGAATCCGGCGCCCCGACCGGGACTAGAACCCGGTGTGCCGGCGCTGCAAGGTGGAGGATTAGCCTGTTGAGCCACGGCGCCGGCCCTTGAACCAAAATATTTTTAAAGATTTATTCTATTGAGTTACAGAGAGAGGTAGAGACAGAGAGAGAGGTCTTCCATCCACTGGTTTACTCCCCAGATGGCCGCAACGGCTGGAGCTGTGCCGACCCGAAGCCAGTAGCAAGTAGCTTCTTCTGGGTCTCCTACATGGGTGCAGGGGCCCAAGGACTTGGGCCATCTTCCACTGCTGTCCCAGGATATAGGAGAGAACTGGATCGGAAGAACAGCAGCCGGGACTAGAACCGGCTCCCATGTGGGATGCCGGCGCTTCAGGCCAGGGCGTTAACCCACTGCGCTGCAGCACCAGCCCCTGAACCAAAATATTTTAAAGTCACCATTTCAAAGTTGTTTTTCTATTTTTATTTCCATTGTTGTCAATGTAATATTCAGTGTTTCAGTGCATAATACAATCAATAGTCCATCTCATACCATACTGCTCCCTAGCCTCCATAGTTTCCAATACTCAAACCTCAAGTCACACTGTACGTACCTCAGTTCTTTACATAAACTGTTCCTTCAGCCATATCACACTCAAACTCCCATTCCCACTCCAAAAACATAACACCTACTCCTTATAAACTTGGTTTAAGAACTGCTGTCTCAATTTAAATTTTTATCTCATCTAATCTAGCAATAGACTACATGAGAGTCATGTTACATGTATTTTATATATACAAAACATCCTGTATTAGTCCCTTTGAAGCACTAACAATTATAATTAATCATGTCTAATTTTTAATGTCTCTTTCCAACTAATGAATTAATCTATTTAACAATATTTGCATGTTTATTAGGTGTTCTAGAACCTGGAGATACATCAGTGAGTCAGAAATGATAAGAACTCTATCCTCAGCACAAAATGGGGGAAGGAGAGTACTAGAAAAAAAAAATAGCATATAAATCAATCTTTATTTGATAAATATCACAAAAATCTATATATATCCCAAGGAGGCAGGAATCATATCATCTTGCTCACTAAGCTAGCCCCAATGCTTAGCCCATGTTAGGTACTCACATATTACTTGAATACATTTTTGAGAGAAAAATTTTATTCTAACACCTAACACTTTTTTTTTTTGGGACAGGCAGAGTGGACAGTGAGAGAGAGAGACAGAAAAAGGTTTTCCTTTACCATTGGTTCACCCTCCAGTCGGCGCACTGTGCTGATCTGAAGCCAGAAGCCAGGTGCTTCTCCTGGTCTCCCATGGGGTGCAGGGGCCCAAGCACTTGGGCCATCCTCCACTGCACTCCCGGGCCACAGCAGAGAGCTGGATTGGAAGAGGAGCAACCGGGACAGAATCTGGCGCCCCAACTGGGACTAGAACCCAGAGTGCCGATGCTGCAGGCGGAGGATTAACCTATTGAGTCGCGGCAACGGCCCCTAACACATTCTTAAAACAACTTCTAGAATGCAGCTCCACTTGTAAGTTGAAAACTCCCTGTAGTTAATAATTCTCCCTTTATATCAAGTAGTTTTCTGAAATTCACATTTATATCTACTTTGTTCTTGCTTATTAATTCAGTGTTTTATTTATTTAGTTTGCAGCGTTACCACTACCACTCTCTTCAGCAGTTTTTACTATGCTTTTCAGTGTGTTGTTTTTCTAAGCATATATCAAATATATTTCCTCCTAGTACTTTAGGATCCTAATGTCTCTATTAAGGAAGGTGTTTCTATTTCAATGTCCTGAAGTCTCCCTAACTCCCAAACATGAGTACTTAAATAAACTTCTGGCATCTTATGAGAAAAGGACAGCAATGGTGCTAAATACCAAAAGCCACCCACTACAACAAAGAATTATCCAGCCAAAAAGTCAATAGGGCCAAGGTTGAGAAATAGCGTTAAAAGAAACTAGGTCAATATATTGGAACACACACTAAATGAAAAAAATTTAAAAATTAATCACCTATTTCCCTGATTTATACTGCAACAAATGGAAACCAAACTAGTCAGAGAATTACTAAGAAATAAGTACACTTACAAGGTACACTGTTGAAATCTTAAACGGTTGATTTGACACTAGAATAATTATTTCACTATATTTAAGTGCTTCTCAGTCACTGTTGGAGAAATTGGTCTTACTCTCACATTAGCATCCCCGAGTTTTATATCCGAGTCTGTTTTGCCCTCTCATAAAATATAGAAAACTGAGTTCCAGATTTGCCATGGTACCATCCATATGATCCTGCCGAATAATTTCTTTCAATCAATAATCTCTCTTCTAGGCCGGCGCCGTGGCTTAACAGGCTAATCCTCCTCCTTGCGGTGCCGGTACACCGGGTTCTAGTCCCGGTTGGGGCACCGGATTCTATCCCGGTTGCCCCTCTTCCAGGCCAGCTCTCTGCTATGGCCCGGGAAGGCAGTGGAGGATGACCCAAGTGCTTGGGCTCTGCACCCGCATGGGAGACCAGGAGAAGCACCTGGCTCCTGGCTTCAGATCGGCGAGATGCGCCGGCCACAGTGGCCATTGGAGGGTGAACCAACGGCAAAAAGGAAGACCTTTCTTTCTGTCTTTCTCTCTCACTATCCACTCTGCCTGTCAAAAAAATAATAATAATAATTTCTCTTCTATAACACGAATATTATCAACACTTCATATACCTAAGATTATTTTATTAAAATATATGTGCTTTACTAAATGTTTTAAGTTCCAAGTTAATTTGCACGCAATTTCTTGGTAAAATATAAAGCAACAAACAAAAGCTAGCTGCAATCAGAAACTTGGGACAGATAATTCAATTTACTCCTCAGGACACAGATAGATTAAGGAGATATATTCTAACTCAGCTGTGCTCATATTGTTTCACATTATTAATTAATTTTATGTACTTGAAAGAGATGGAGTGGTAGAGACAAAGATAACATCTGTTGGTTAACTCCCTCAATGCCCATAACAATCAAGGCTGTGCCAGGTCAAAGTCAGGAGCCAGGAACTCAGTCCAGATCTCCCAAAAGGGCCGCAGGTACAAGTATTTGAGCCATGTCCTGATTCCTTCAGGGGTGCACATTAGCAGGAAGGTGAAACTGGAAGCAAAGCTGGGACTACAACCCAGACACTCTGATACGGGATGCTCATGACAGCAGCACCTTAATTGCCTCACCCCCCTCCAGCATTATCTTTTACTAGATTAAGTTTGCAAATTTTTAAAATAATTATTTATTTATTTGAAAGGTAGAGTTGCACAGAGACAGAGGCAGAGAGAGAATAGAGAGGTCTTCCATCTGCTGGTTCACTCCCCAGATGGCCACAACAGCTGGAGATGTGTAGATCCAAAGCCCAGAGCCAGGAGCATCTTCTGGGTCTTGCACTCGGTGCAGGGACCCAAGGACTTGGGCCATCCTCTATTGCTATCCCAGGCCATAGCAGAGAGCTGATCAGAAGAGGAGCAGCCAGAACTAAAACCAGCTCTCATATGGGATGTTGGTACCGCAGGCAGCAGCTTTACCCACTATGCCACAGAGCCGGCCTGAGGCAAATTACTCTTATAAAGCTGTAATACTGGGGGCCTGTGGCATAGCAGATAAAGCCGCCACCATCAGCTCTGGCATCTTATATGGTTGCTGCTCAGCTTCCAATCCAGGTCCCTGCCAATGTGCTTGGGACAGCATTGGAGAATGGCCCAAGTGCTTGGGACTCTGCACCCACATGGGAGATCTGAAAGAAGCGCCTGGCTTCAGATCTGCCCAACTCTGGTGGATGCAGCCATTTGGAGAATGAATCAGAAGATAGAAAATATCTCTCTTCCTCCCTTTCTCTCTTCTTCTCTGACTCTACCTTTCAAATAAATAAATAAAATCTAAAAAAAAAAAAAAAAAAAAAAAAAAGTTGTACCACTAGTGGTGGCAGCACTGTGGCACAGCAGGCTAAGCTGCTGCTTGTGACGTTGGCAACCCACATGAGCTCCAGTTCAAGTCGTAGCTGCTCTACCTCCTATCCAGCTCTCTGCTAATGCATTTCAGAAGGCAGCAAATGATGGTCCAAGTGCTTGGGCACCTGCCACCCACACTGGATACCTAGATGGAGTTTCAGGCTCCTGGCCCACCCCCTACTGTTATCATTTGGAGAGCAAAGCAGCAGCTGGAAGATCTCTCTAACTCTGCCTTTCAAATAAATATTTTTTTAAAAAAGTAATACTAGAGCAATGCTATTTGTAGCACTGACATGCCTCATGTTATATCAATCTAGTAGTTTAAAAAATCTAGATTTATAAATTAAAAGACATAATCTAGGGTTGATAATATGTTTTAAAAGGAAACTTCCTACAAGTAGATTTGCCAAGTACTTAAAACGAAAGAACTCACTCAATGTGTATCATTTATAGAAGATACCCACCTGCTAAATAAAATATCTCATTCTTCACACTGAAATGTCCATACAAAGTAGACTATGAATGCTTCTTAGATTATTATTTTTTTTTTTTTTGACAGGCAGAGTGGACAGCGAGAGAGAGAGAGAAAGGTCTTCCTTTTGCCGTTGGTTCACCTTCCAATGGCCGCCGCGGTAGCGCGCTGCGGCCGGCGCACCGCGCTGTTCTGATGGCAGGAGCCAGGTGCTTCTCTTGGTCTCCCATGGGGTGCAGAGCCCAAGCACTTGGGCCATCCTCCACTGCACTCCCTGGCCACAGCAGAGAGCTGGCCTGGAAGAGGGGCAACAGGGAAAGGATCGGTGCCCCGACCAGGACTAGAACCCGGTGTGCCGGCGCCGCAAGGCGGAGGATTAGCCTGTTGAGCCACGGCGCCGGCCTAGACTATTATTAATAAGAGAAAAATATATAACTTCAGAGTGGAGTCAAGGAAATGAAACTGAAATGATGGATGGGAATTTCAATTTAGTCTATCAAATTTTATTCTTCAGGGTGGAAGGTATTTGAGTACAAATTATAATACTGTTTACAACTTTTGGGGGGCAGATATAATTCATAAATAGAAAAAAGTTTTTTAATTCCAAACATTAAATTCATTACCAATATTAGCTTTATATTTCTACAACTAAAACACCTAGGAGAAGATACTTATAAAGGAAGGAAGCTTATCGCAGCTCAGTTTTGGAGGTGCACAAAGATTGGGCAGCCCTATTTATCTGGCATCTGATGAGGCAGGTGGATGGAGTACTGTATGCTGAAGGAGGATTATATGGTAGGGCAGGAAGCAAAGAGACAATGAATGTTCTCATCAGCATGCTCTCTCCTCATTAAACCATCATGATTTGATCTTGGGGCTCCACCCTGGAGACTTAACCCAATCCAACCAGTTCCCAACCTTCAGAAACCTTAAATGGACTAGGTTCCGATCATCTCTGCACCATTAACTTAAGACTCTGGGGTTTAAGCATCTGCATAAGCTGAGTACCCAAATCTTGTCCAAACCATAGTATTATCTTAAACAGTACCCTCTGTTGAATATCATGCTCAGTAGAAAATTCAAAGGTTACTGGAATATCTGACTACCAAGGTTCTTATAATGGATATTGGACTCAGTATTCTAATCAACTTTACCATTTAGAACTGAAGAATAATTTTTGCTAAAACTCAATGGATCTCTACTCTCTATAAGATGAATCACAAGGGTACAAGTTCTAAGCTAGCACACATGTCCTTTTTGATCTAACTCCCGCCTATTTTCTAAACTCATAATTTCATCATAATACATGCCACTTAAAAGAACCAAATAACTCATTACATTGTGTATACATTTGAGCTTTTGCACACAGTTTTTATTCACCTGTTAAGTGTCTTGTCTTACAAACTAACCTAAAGCAATATCTTCCAGCTTTTTCATGAGCTGAACAATTACTTAACCATATTAAGCAAACATTTTGTTCTTATGTAAAATACAAAGACCTGGCATACAAGTACTGTCTAAACCATATCTCAAAGCCTTCTACAATCCTGTTTGTCAGAATTCAATTTACCAATACCACATTCTCTAAGCAGCTTGGCATTCTTATTTAATTTGCAATTTGAGACTTTTATTTTTGGGTTGGGGAGAGACAGTGTTTGGATCCTTGACAACAGCAATAGTGTCTTTGTATTACCCTCAGGATCTGTCATTGTGATTTATCTAATAAAATGTTAACTTGTGAAGTTTATAGAGGATTTGGCTGAACAAAGGAGGAACCATCAATACTTAAATACAACACTTTTTCATTAAAGAGGTAGAACAGTTCTAAAATAAGCATTTGTGGCAAATGATGTGTTTAGAGGACACTAAAACAGGAGACAAAAAATGTCTTCACATTTTTAAAAAGTTTTATTGAGTTCATAATAAACACCTGCCTTAGACTTACAGTTTAGTGGGGAAGAAAAAGCAGACAAGACCCATAAACATATACAATGCCTGAAGTAAGCAAGAGTTAATAGAGCCCAAAGCAAGTGAGAGTGAGTGAGAGAAAGAAGATAGAAAAGACAGTATTATTATCTAATTGAGGTAATGAAGAAGTGTTGATAATGAGCACAATGGTTAAGACAATGATGAAATTTTTAAGTACAGAAAGGACGAATTCAGGATAAACAAGGCTAAAATGAAATGGAAAAATTTTTACAAAGTAAAGAAATAATATTCAAGTATAGGGGCCGATGCCATGGCTCACTTGGTTAATCCTCCCCCTGCTGTGCCAGCATCCCATATGGGCGCCGGGTTCTAGTCCCAGTTGCTCCTCTTCCAGACCAGCTCTCTGCTGTGGCCCGGGAGGGCAGTGGAGGATGGCCCAAGTGCTTGGGCTCCTGCACCCTCATGGGAGACCAGGAGGAAGCACCTGGCACCTGGCTCCTGGCTTCGGATCAGTGTAGCTCTGGCTGCGGCGGCCATTAGAAGGAAGACCTTTCTCTGTCCCTCTCTCTCACTGTTTAACTATCTGTCAAATAAAAAAATTTTTTTTTAAATATTCAAGTATAAACTAAGTATTAGATAAGTAACTTGCAAGAGTAACTGGTTTATAAGGCAAAAGACACTCTGGCTTATTTCAGTGGCTTATCTCTACTTGAATTCAGTTAATTCTATAAAAAATAATTGTTAAAGCCATGAATCAGACAGTAGAGAGTCTGTTCCCCAAAATTTCAACTCACTTGTGATACATTTTATAATTCATAGAATTTTGCAGTCTTGGTTTTAAACATCTTATGTCAATTTCCAAAATCAAGACTAAACTTGAAGAATAATCACTAAGTTTGCCACAAATAAAGCTATTGGAGACTAGTGTCATGGCACAGGGGGTTTAAGCACCTACCTGCAATGTCAGCATTCCATATGAATGCAAGTTCCATATCCAGCTGCTCCACTTCCATTACAGCTCCCTGCTAATGCACTCGAGAAAAGTAGTGGAACATGGCCTGAGTGCTTGAGCCCCTACCACCCATGTTGGAGACCTAGATGGAGTTCTAGGCCCCAGACTTTGGTCTGGCCCAGCCTTGGCCGTTGAGGCCATTTGGAGAGTGAACCAGTAGATGGACTGTGGGGCATGAGTGCGGCCATGGCGCGGCCAGGCCAGGCCCGGCCTGGGGGGCTCCGCATGCACAGCTGCCCCCGGGTGCCCTCGCGGGGCCAAGTAAGATGGCACCCAGAGGAAGTAAGATGGGCGGAATCCAAAGTTGTTTACCACTAAAACTAATTGGCTGCGCAACATCAGGGGAGGTAACAAAACTAGTAACAAGTGTATAGACATAGGGCTAGTCCTATAGAAATCCCCCTGTAAGGTGATTTTTTAAGTGATTGGTTGGTCCTTAGCCCTGCCCCAATGACTCTGCAGTTTTGTGCTATAAAAGGTACTATTATGCACAAAGTAAATGAGTCCTTGCTACTAGTCTTGGCTCCCCGCTGCATCTGACTGTCTCCGGGATCGAGAGGCTGGGGAACGGGCGAGTGGCGCACTTACCTTTCCTCGGACCAGTCCATCCTGTACGGGTGGACTAAGACCCTGCAATGGACAAAATCTGTGTCTCTCCTTCTCCCTCTATAACTCTGTCTTCAAATAAAATAAATGAATCTTGAATAATAAAGCTGTTAAAAGTGTCACAAGTAATAAAGAAAATGTATGGTAGAATGAACAACATAGACAATGCAGATGCCTGGTACATTAAAATTTTTTGATATAACTTTTTATGATAACTCTGCACATCTGACCAAACAGGCTACAATAAAGGCAGAGAATAGTCAACTTTATTACCTAATTTCAATAAGATTTGTGCTTATGTTTGTTTAGTACTAAAAGAGTAAATATTCATTCAACAGTTATTTAAATACTAAGTGGGTGCCAGGAAGTGAGGAAAAGAGAAATATGATTTTTATGTGTAAGTGTGTACATACATACTCTGAATTTGGTGGGAAGTAAGCAGTAGACAGTTACTATAAAGAGGAAGGAGAATGATAACAGAACACACAGAAAGGTATAAACCCTACACTAGAGAGTTTAAGAAAAGATTCTAGAAAACAGTGAAATCTAGAGAGCTAAAATGAAATTTTAAAATATTCCAGGAGTTAAATCAAAATTAAGAATATATAACATACAAGAATGTTCACTATTTTGTTTGTAATAATATACAGTGGAAAGCAACCCAAGTACCCTTCAAAAAATAGATAAATGTGATATTTACATTGGGGAATATTATAGAGTACTGATAATGAATAAACTATACAGGCAACCACATGTATCACAAAAACATAATACTGTGTTAAAGATGCTAAACACAAAAGAACCCATGCTTTTTAATTCCATTTAAACAAGGTTTCCCCAAACAGGCAAATTTAATCTATTATGTAAAGAAATCCTATTCACTTCTGGGAAGGGGAAAGAGACTGGTGACTAGGAAGGGATATGATAGTAATCCTTTCTTAATCTGGCATTGGTTACAAGAGTAGGTACACACTGTTCACATAGGTGTAAGTTCATGATCTCACTTTTTTTTTCTACGTTATGTTAAAAAAAATCAAAGTCAATGAACAGCAGCTATTATAATATATAAACAGAAACAGAAAACAAGGGCACAGTGCTTGCGGATCCAAAAGAGTTCAGTGTAACTCTGTAAAATGTCAAAGACAGTATCTATACTCAAAATTTTCTCGGGGGATTAAAAGATACAATATATATAAAGCACTTAGCAGATACAAGTATTAACAGACAGGCAAGAAATTTTAGTTGCCATTACTACTGTACTACTACTATGCTATTGATGCAGCTGTCTGATGGTGGTGTTCCAGCTAGAATCACAAATAAAAAGGCCAAGGCAGTAAAGAGGAAGCAGGTTATATTGCATTTACTAAGCCTCATTATGAATTTAAACTTTATCTTATGGTCAGCAGGCAACCAATAAAGATTTTTACAGAGCTGCAAACTCAGTCTCCATGTTTACTAAATGGAAAGCCTGATCTAAGCCTCAGTTTAGTTTTCTCAGCTATAAAAATAAAGATAAAAATTTTACTGTTTCATCTGTGAAAGTTAAAACATAACATATATAAAGACCTAACATAGTGTCCAACACCTGTGTAAGCACTCTCCTGCGGTTTGGATATGATTTGTCTCCCAAAGGTTCATGCATTGGAAGTGTGGATCCCATTGTGGTGACAGTAAGTGGTGGGGCCTAATGCATCATCTTAGGTCATAGAAGGAATTAAGGTAGTTCTTCTGGGGACACCAGAGTTAGTTCTTGTGAGAAGGTTGTTAGATAACAAGGCTGAGGCTGGCACTGTGGCTTAGTGGGTAAAGCCAGCCCCTGCAGTGCTGGCATCTCATATAGGCGCAGGTTCAAGTCCCAGCTGATCCACTTCTGATCCTGCTCTCCGCTATGGCCGGGGAGAGCAGTAGGAGATGGCCCAAGTCCTCCGGACCCTGCATCCACATGGGAGACCTGGAAGAAGCTCCTGGCACCTGGCTTCAGACTGGTGCAGCTCCAGCTGTTGAGGCCATCTGGGGAGTGAACCAGCAGATGGAAGACCTCTTTCCATCCTTCGCCTCTAACTCTTCCAATTAAATAAATTTAAAAAAAAAAAAAAAAAAAAAAAGGCTGTTTCCCAGCCTCACTGTTTTCCTGTCTAGTGATATGCAAGTTCTCTGCCTTCTGCATGTGCTTACACCATTATAATGCTGTTTACCATGGAATTCTCACCAGAACTGATGCCAAGACCACACCCTTAAGCCTCCAGAACTATTAGCTAAATCAATCTTTTTAATAAAATTACCCAGCCTCAGGTATTTCACTAGAGCAATTAAAAACTAATACACATTCAACATCAGCCATCAATGTTTCAAAGAATTCTCACTGATTAAAAAAAAAAGTCTATGAAACTATTTATTGTAGCTGTGTAGTTTTTAAGGGTTGAAAGTGATTAATTCACAAGACCATAATATACATGCTAATTGCATTGCTTTTAATTATTTTTATTTGTGGCAATCTTAAACATACAGAAAACATTTGAAGTATAGCAAGAACTTTTATTTTCCTAACCACCTGATAGTAAATGGCCTGCATTGAGTCTCACCACTCTTGAATTCTCAAATTATTATTTTCTTACAAAGACATTCTCTTACGAAAACAATCAGTAAAATGGGAAAATTAACGATACATTATGCTCACTGCTATTTGGGATGTCATTGTTCTCAGGCTCCTTTTCGGTAACCAGTTTAGGGCATATGATATAATGGTAGATACACAGACACTGCTGTATCTCTATATCTATACATAATGAAAAGCATGAGTTTACACCAATTTCTCATTTCAAATCCACTCTATGGACAGCATTTTAGTTTTTATATTTATAACTCTGCTTTGACAATAAGAAGCCTGACTTAATATTTATTTATTTGATCAGTGTCTCTTTATGTAACCCACTTCCCATTATGGTTGGCTCTCATTCTACACATGGACACTCCCTCATCCCTCCCAGTCCCAACATCCCTACACCTATCCCATGTGTATATAATCTGCTCAGGCCCCTATTCTCATGCCAGGCAACCATTCCACAAGAATATCCTCCCTACCCTGTTCAGACTCTAACATCCCAAATCAAGCTAACATTCCACTCAGATGCTTCCACTGAGATACTCCCTCCCACCCACCTCCGCCGCCATGCCTCAGGTTCTGACTCTCTGCGCTCAGGACACCTCCACACATGCACTTCTTTCTCACCTGCCACTTGAGTCTCAGTATACTTACTTCAGGCTGCAATCCTACATGGATACCCTCCTACCTTCCTGCTGGGTTTCTGAGAACCTACAGGACCATATGACAGCCCAAGTAGATGCCCTCCTCATCCTCTTCACCTAATCTGGTCTGGACATCCTTTGTTGGGACAAGCTGACCCTCCCC
Organism: Lepus europaeus; assembly: GCF_033115175.1. Taxonomy (NCBI): domain Eukaryota; kingdom Metazoa; phylum Chordata; class Mammalia; order Lagomorpha; family Leporidae; genus Lepus; species Lepus europaeus. The sequence goes on along the minus strand of NC_084842.1, from coordinate 78,451,605 downwards.
ACACCAGACCATTCTCCTTCACAGAGACCTTATGCTCCCTGCTTATGCCCAACACCCTGTACCAGCATGCCTTCCTATGCAGACATGCTCTTTGCCCTCACAATTCCATCAACCCACATGCACACCCTCCACATTCCGTCGGGTTCTAATATTCTACTCCTCCTACAGAATATGACTATCTTCCAAACACTGCACCCAGAGAAGACACTTTGTCTTATTTGGTACCATCGATGGTTTTAGTACTCAGAAAGAGGAAGAGGATACAGAACAACTGATGATACCTTTTAAAAATACCACTGAATAAACTATATAAACACCCACAATCAATGCTAATTAAAAATGACAATGTGTTTGTTAAAGTAGTACCTCCATATCAGTGAGGATTGGTTTCAGTACTATCCTTAGGATATCAAGATCTGCAGACGCTCAAGTTCCTTATACAAAATCAATACATCAAATACAAATACATCAAATACAAAACCAATACATCATCTCAATTACTTTAAATCATATTTAGATTGCTTAAAAAACCCAATAAATGCAAGTGTATGTAAATAGTTGTTACACTGGAATAACTACAAGAAAAAAAAAAGAATGTACATGGTCAATACATACACAAATATTTTTCAAATATTTTTAATCCATGATCAGTGGAACCCACAGATATGGGATCCACAGATATGGACCAACTATATACATCTTTTCCATAAAACAATGTTTGTCCATACTAATTCCCCTAAATTTAAAAAGTCTATTGAAAATTATAATATAGAAGGAAGACTTGTCTTTTCTAATCAAACATGCATTTTACTTAAGTACCTTTGTAGGCCTAAAAAAAGGTCTACTTAACTTAAAAAAATTTATTTTGAGAATTAAAAGTACACAGGTGTTCCAAATACCAGAATTACTTTTTTACAATATCCAGAATATGTGAGATGGACTTGTTCATAGAATAATAACAGTAGTATTGTTTCCAACACACTTATCACCAGATACACTCTGCAAAAAACCTTCCTCAAAAGCCCCGATTGTTAGAGGTATCACAGCTTTCTTGGTTTCAATGAGGAAGGATGCTTAAGAGGCACAATCTAAGCCTCTCTTCACTTCCAGGAAACTGATGTGATTTACCTGTTGATTTTGGAATGAATAACTAAGTAGAGAGGGCTCAGCTCTGCGCCTCTTGCCCTTGGGAGGAAACTACTGAGGGAGAGTACACCTGCAGAGAGTTCATGTTACATGGTGCTTCTCCAGTGCACCTACGAATGGATGGCTAAGTAGGACTATGTCAGCCCATCTGATTATTCCTATAACCTGGCCTCTATAAGTAACAAGGGTATTTTGGTTTGTTTCCATCTATCTCCTTGTTATATTCTTGTAACCTAGCCTCTATGAGTAACAAAAGATTTTGGTTTCCATCTCTCTCCTTGTTATATTTCAAAGCCTGGGCAGAAGAGAAGGGTGCCATTTGAAAGTACTTTGAAATTCCAATGTCTCAATTAATATTTTTCCAGTTTTGACTCAGAAGGCTGCTTCTTAAATCACTGAAGAAAAAAAAACAAAAAACAAAAAACAAAAAACCAACTTCAACCCGGACAAACAACAGATGTTCCAAATGAAAATAAGCTAACTTATCTGGTCATGGTTATACCATTTAAAAAAACAAACTTCAAAGGCTCATATTTTCCTTCTTGTAGAGGTCATTTTTATGCTCATACCTCTCCAGTCTTATTTCCTACTCCCACTCCATACTACATACTCATACTACAGTGTTGAATATTTCCAGAATATATCATCATTTCGATTTCTATATATTTGCTTATATTACCCCTCTGCCTGCTCCCTACATCCTACTTTCCTGCAGAATCATCTCAGTAGTCAGCAAATTATGGCCTATAGGTAAAATCACCTATTTTTATGAATAAATGTTTATTGGGATATAACCCAGCCAGCTCATTCATTTATGTATTGCTTTTGCACTACAATAGCAGTGGTCAGTAGCTGCAACAGAGACCAGATGGCCATTGAGAGTAAACTACTCAGGAAAAACACAGACTACAGAGAGCTCATATTATGCTATGCCTCAGATTGGATGAATAAGTCAGCCTACACAGTCTACCTGACAATTCTTCTAATGTCACAATGTCTAAATATGAGAGTATTTCCGGGCCGGCGCTGTGGCGTAGCAGGTAAAGCCACCGCCTGCAGTGCCAGCATCCCATATGGGCACCAGGTTTGAGTCCCAGCTGCTCAACTTCTGATCCAGCTCTCTGCTATGACTTGGGAAAGCAGTACCAGATGGCCCAAGTCCTTGGGCCCCTGCACCCGCATGGGAGACCCGGAAGAAGCTCTTGGCTTCAGATCGGCGCAGCTCCGGCCATTGTGGCCAATTCGGGAGTGAATCAGCAGATGGAAGACCTCTCTCTCTCTCTGCCTCTCCTTCTCTCTCTGTGTAACTCTTTCAAGTAAAATAAATAAATCTTTTAAAAAAAAAAAAGTATCTCAAAAAGTTTCTAGAAAAATAAAAGGTGTTTTGGTGTAAAAAAATTTTTTAAATACATGCAGTTTCTTCAGAATGCACATTTTCCTTAACATTTTAGAAGACCCCTTGTATTTACCATCCAGCCCTTTACAGAAAGTTTGTCAATCTCAGTTTTCACTTGAAGAATCTAAAATGATGACTCCAAAAGCTCAAGTCAAAAGTAATTACTCCCTTGCCTATCTTTCCATTATATTATACTAAGCTTAAAATTCTTCATATCCCTAATCATTGTGAGCTCTTTAAAAGCATAGTCTAGGGGCCTGTGCTGTGGAGCAGTGGGTTAACGCCCTAGAATGCAGCACTGGCATCCCATATGGGCGCCAGTTCAAAACCCAGCTGCTCCACTTTCTGTCCTGCTCTCTGCTATGGCCCGGGAAAGCAGAAGATAGCCCAAGTCTGTGGGCCCCTACACCCACATGGGAGACCAGGAAGAAGCTCCTGGCTCCTGGCTTTGGATTGGCACAGCTCCAGCCATTGTGACCATCTGAAGAGTGAACCATCAGATGGAAGACCTCTCTCTCTCTGCCTCTCCTCTCTCTGTGTAACTCTGACTTTCAAATAAATAAAGCTTTTTTTAAAAAAAAGCATAGTCTAAAATCTTATTTCTTGAATTAACAGTAAGTTTTTTGATCCATTCTACCATTCTTGCCTGTCCCATAAAACAGCACTCCCACAAGCACTTATTCAGTCGAGGAAATAAAATGAATATTGATGCATCATACCTACTGGATGAATTAATGTTTTAAAAGCCATTTTTCAGTCATGGACAAGACTCTAGCTCACTGTGCCTCCCTGGGTTAGAGCTTCCTTGTGTTGTAGAAGAGGCCTGCAACTGCTGATTGCACTACCTTTTTTTCATTTCTTTTTTTTTTAATTTTTATATATTTAATAAATGTGAATTTACAAAGTGCAACTTTTGCATTGTTGTGGCTTCCCCCCTCAACCTCCCTCCCTCCCAAGGCCCTCCCCTCTCCCACTCCCTCTCCCATCCCACCCTTCATCGAGTTTCATTTTCAGTTACCTTCATATACAGAAGATCAACTTAGTATATACTAAGCAAGTATTTCAACAGGCTGTCCTCACACAACAGCACAAGGTATAGGGTATTGTTCGACTAGTAGTGTTTTTAAGTTTCATAGTAAAACACATTAAGGACAGAGATCCTACGTGGGGAGCCTGTACCCAGTGACTCCCATTGTAGATTTAACAATTGGCACTCTTATTTATGGCGTCAGCAATCACCCGAGGCTCTTGCCACGAGCTGTATAGGCTATGGAAGCCCCTTGAGTTCACCAACTCCGAACTTGTTTAGTCAAGGCCGTATCACAGTGGAGGTTCCTTCCTCCCTTCAGAGAAAGGCGCCTCCCTCCTTGATGGCCTGTTCCTTCTGCTGAGGTCTTTTTCACCAGGATCTTTCATTTAGATTGTTTTTGCCACCGAGTCGTGGCTTTCCATGCCTGTGAGACTCTCATGGGCCTTTTAGCCAGATCCGAATGCCCTAAAGGTTGATTCTTAGGCTGTTTTGGGCATTTGCCATTCTGAGTCTGCTGTGTGTCCTGCTTCCCCCGCAGGATCATTCTCTCCCTTCTAATTCTATCCTTCATTATTTGCTGACACTGGTCTTGTTTGTAAAATCTCTTTGACTTACCCTATCTTTTTTGATCGGTTGTGTACTTATACTTATCACTTTACCAAGTGCGCTGACATTGGTACATGTCTCCTTGATAAGACTGAGTTGAAATCCCCTGGCACATTTCTAGTTCCACCATTGGAGGTAAGTCCAAGTGAGCCTGTGATTGCACTACCTTTGACAGGGTGTTCAATGCAATTCAGAAAGCCAGGGAGTAAGGTAGTCTGATACTTAATTTTGGCTTCAAGTCATCACCAAGTTCAACACAACCTTATTAAAAACCCAGTGGCACAGCAGGTTAAGTTGCTACTTAGATGCCCACATCCTACCACCAGACAGCCTGGTTTAAATCCCAGGTAACTCTACTTCTAATCCAGCTTCCTGATGATGCATCCTGGGAGTCAGGTGATGCCACTCTAGTGGAAGACCCAGATGAAGTTGCTGGCTCCTGACACCCGTCTGGTCCAGCTCTGGCTGTTGCAAGCATTTGCAGAGTGAACAAGATGGGAGCTGTCAAACACTGGCATGTAACATACATTCTCTCTATTTTTATCTACTTTAAAGATGAAACAACAACAGTTAAAAAAAAGCTAATATTTTCATCCCTGATTCCTATGTCTATTTCCAGTTCAGAACCCAGTATGAAAAAAGAAACAGAATTATACCTCAACAAACTGTCAAATAGGCCTCAAGATATTTGGTGACTGACAACAGTAAATTAATTGGAAAAAAAAATTTTTCTTTAAAATGTGCCAGGCACCAATGCCGTATGTACTATCTCAGTGATGAACTTGGTGAGGAAAACATTTTTGAAGGACAAAAATAAAGAATTCACATTTACTAATTCAAACCAAGCCCAGTCTATTTCTTTATCTAATATATCTGAATATTTTGTCACTATCTCATCTAAGCTTAATACAACATACAAAATAATTATCAATATCACTGATTCTAAAAAGTACTTCCCATCTACCTTAGTATTATAAATCTATCTTCTATCTAAGAAACAAACATCTCTAGACCCCAGATATGTCTCCAATTTCTGTTCTACTCACTGGTTATTCCTCAAAACATAGTTCTTAACTGAGCAGTCTCCTACAAATGTTAACCTCTGCATATAAATAATTCTCTATAGCCTATTACAATTTGGCAGCCATTTCTACTGCTCTGCTGAAATTTATGTAGTCAAGGTCATCTACAACGTCCATGTTCAAGAAAAACCATTTCACCACAGGTATTTAACATCAATATGTAACAATCCCTCCTTATTTTAAATTATCCACTCCTCTTAGGATTTGGTAATACCAATATCCCCTAGTTTTACAGTTAAAAAAAAAAAAAAAGTAAAGTCATTGGCTAAAGATTTATTTATTTCAAAGTCAGAGTTACATAGAGAGGACAGGCAGAGAGAGAAAGAGGTCCTCCATCCGCTGGTTCACACCCCAGATGGCTGCAACGGCCGGAGCTGCACCGATCCGGAGCCAGGAGCTTCTTCCGGGATCTCATGCGGGTACAGAGGCCCAAGGACTTGGGCCATCTTCTACTGCTTTCCCAGGCCATAGCAGAGAGCTGTATCAGAAATGCAGCAGCCGGATCTCGTACCAGCGTCCATATGGGATGCCGGTGCTTCAGGCCAAGGTGTTAACCTGCTGCACCACAGAGCCGGCTCCTGCCTTTACTTTTAAGTATAAAAGTTCAGTGGCCCACTTTGAAGTTAGCCTTCCTCTGGCCAGGAAATGTTACAATTTCTTAAGTCTTCTATTTCTTTTTTTTTTTTTTTTTGACAGGCAGAGTTAGAGAGAGAGACAGAGAGAAAGTTCTTCCTTCGGTTGGTTCACCCCCTCAATTGGCCGCTACAGCCAGCGCTGCACCGATCCGAAGCCAGGAGCCAGGTGCTTCCTCCTGGTCTCCCATGCAGGTGCAGGGCCCACTGCCTTCCCGGGCCACAGCAGAGAACTGGACTGGAAGAGGAGCAACCAGGACAGAAACCGGTGCCCCAACCGGGACTAGAACCAGGGTTGCTGGCGCCACAGGTGGAGGATTAGCCTAGTGAGCCGCAGCGCCGGTCAAGTCTATTTCTATCCTACCCTGTGGTAATCTCATCATTTTCCATAGATTTAAATATCACCTTCACGCTAATTCTCTAAAACTTATGTCTTCATTCCAGAAGCCACTATTATACAATATAGCATTTCTGATTACAACACAGCAATCTTAAAAGTAAAACATCTTGTGTCTATGAGTCTTACATGGGTTCTTTCCATTTACCCCTTTCTACCATTTATGAAGACTTAGTCCCTCATCATCAACAGTTTATTTAAACATAAGGACTACAAAACATAACTACTTCCAAATTACATTCCTTGCATGACCTGTTAGAAAAGAACTGGTCAGAGGCCGGCACCGTGGCTCACTTGGTTAATCCTCTGCCTGCGGCGCCGGGGTCTAGTCCTGGTTGCTCCTCTTCCAGTCCCACTCTCTGCTGTGGCCCGGGAGGGCAGTGGAGGATGGCCCAAGTGCTTGGGCCCCTGCACCCGTATGGGAGATCAGGAGGAAGCACCTGGCTCCTGGCTTCAGATCGGCGTAGCGCTGGCCGTAGCGGCCATTTGGGGAGTGAACCAACGGAAGGAAGACCTTTCTGTCTGTCCGTCTCTCTCTCTCTCACTGTCTATGACTCTACCTGTCAAATTAAAAAAAAAAAAAAGAAAAAAAAAAAAAAAAAGAATGGTCAATTTGAATCCAAGGGCAAAGGTCTCTAAATGTTCTAGAAAACTCTAGGTAGAGCTGAATTTTAAAGACAACTGGGGATGCAGGGTTGAAGATACAACTAAAGTGATTCAAGAATATGGAGAAATATGTATAAAAGAGAATAAAAGCAAATGAAAAGGTTGTATTGTGTAAAGAAACTAGACAAACGGGGAATAAACAGTCTGGAAGAACACAGCCAACCATAGCCAACTAGTTGAATGTGGTTAGGGGCTTTCATCTGATGAACAAAAGACGAAACGGAGATATTACTTGATTTGTAAACTATGAAATCAAAGCAGCTACTTCAAGCAATGATTTCCTGTAGGTTATAAGTGAGGCTGTATGATAGTAAAACCAGTAATCTAGATACAAACCCAAATCTTATGTTCATCTGCTCAATTTACCACATCACAAACACTGAATCCATCAGATACTGTGAAGAAAGTGAAATAACCTGACAACAGTTTAAAGAGAAAAAAATAAAAATAATAAAAATGTAACTAAGCTGAATAGAGTTGTTGCCAATTATGAAAAAACTATATGAAAGGGAATGAGCTAAGATAAAGAAAAGCATCTTCACTGTAAGTTTTTTTTTTTTTTTAAGATTTATTTATTTATTTGAAAATCAGAGTTACAGAGAGAGAGAAGGAGAGATAGAGAGGTCTTCTATCTGCTGGTTCACTCCCCAGTTGGCCACAATGGCCGGAGCTGTGCCGATCCAAAGCCAGGAGTCAGGAGCTTCTTCCAGGTCTCCCACGTGGGTGCAGGGGCCTAAGGACTTGGGCCATCTTCTACTGCTTTCCCAGGCCATAGCAGAGAGCTGGATTGGAAGTGGAGCAGCCAGGACTCAAACCAGCAGCCAAATGGGATGCTGGCACTGCAGGCGGCGGCTTTACCCGCTATGCCATAGTGCCAGCCCCTGCTGTAAGTTTTGTCTAGAAAAGTTAAGAATCCTCAGCCGGTACCGCCGCTCAATAGGCTAATCCTCCACCTTGCAGTGCCGGCACACCGGGTTCTAGTCCCGGTTGGGGCGCCGGATTCTGTCCCGGTTGCCCCTCTTCCAGGCCAGCTCTCTGCTGTGGCCAGGGAGTGCAGTGGAGGATGGCCCAAGTCCTTGGGTCCTGCACCCCATGGGAGACCAGGGAGAAGCACCTGGCTCCTGCCTTCAGATCAGGGTGGTGCACCGGCCGCTGCGGCCACTGGAGGGTGAACCAAAGGCAAAAGGAAGACCTTTCTCTCTGACTGTCCATTCCGTAAAAAAAAAAAAAAAAAGAAAAGAAAAGAATCCTCAAACCTTTTATTTACTCATTTTGTCTCTCCCTCTCTGTGTAATTGACTTTCTAATAAATCTTAAAAATTTTTATTTAATCTAAATTAAGAACAAAATGCTATTTTTCAAATACAAAGATGGTATTATGAGAGGACTTCAAAATGCTCATTGAAAAATGAAATCAAAAGACAAGTTTGTTTTGGTGCAAAAATTTTGAAATTGATATTTTTTCATAATACGCACTTTTCCAAGATTATTTGAAGACTTGTCATATTTTGTTATTTAGTTTTCTAGTGGTAGCAGTAGGTTGGTTTGGGTCCATTCACCTTCTCTTATGTACATTCCTTTGTGAATAAAAACCACTTAAAAAAAAAAAAACTGAAAGGATTGCTCCATTAATCTCATAGACTCGAATTAAGTGGGTCTCCTAAATTTTGTACTTATGAACCTTGATGTTTTAACTTTTATCTATCAGTCATGAATGCTGGCTATAAACAGATGCTATTTTCTCTGTGGCATCCAGATTTCAATATACACAAACATTCTGCATACTAATTACAAAGGAGCAAATAATAACTTTCAGGGAAAAATACAAAGAAAACCATCTTAACCAAATTCTTAGAACTAACCTCACCAATACTGGAACAAACCAACATCATGAGCCTCAAGATACAATGTACTGACAAAGAATGAACATATCTTCAGAGGTACTCATGGCTAACACATAACCAATCTAATCACGAGAAGACAGACAAATTCAAATTGAGGAAAGTTCTACAAAATAACTGCCCTGTACTTTTCAAAAATGTCAAGGTCAAGAAATACAAAAACAGGCTTAGGAAGTATTCCTAACTAAAAAGAGAATAAAAAGCCATGATGATTACAGGTAATAATGAGTGATCATATGGTAGATGCTGAACAGTACTGAAAAAAGGTCATAGAGAAAATAAAAAATTTTGAATATGGATTACAAATTACACAAGAGCAGTATATTAATACCAAATCTCATAGTTTTAATAACTGTACTATGGTTAAGTAAGAAAATGCCCTTGATTTTACAAAATATATACTGAATCTTTTAGGAGTAAAGAAATATGACAGCTCTAAAGCATCCAATTGTGCAGCTCCTACAGAGACATGGATATGGGGCAAGAATGATAAAGCAAATATAACAAAATGAAAAACTGGCAAATGTGGGTAAAAAGGCAAAGGAATTCCTTGGTACTATTCTTTTACCTTTTCTTGCAAGACTGAAATTATATCAAAATAAAAAAATTTAAAATGGCCTATTTCCCATATCAAGTATCTTAATACACTATAATAGTCATGGTAACGTTTAAAAAGATACTAATGCATCTCTTCAATCTAGAGTTTACCCTGTCTTTAATTTTATGAGACTTGTCAGATACTAATTATATTATACATGAGTATTCCGTAAGATCCAGGACTAAGTCTATTATCACCCAACATTATACTTAGTATACTATTTATTATGTTCAATAAGTACTCAAACATTTGTTAAATGAGCACATCAAAATTATAGAATAGTAATGGATGATTACAGAAAAACAGTCAAATTAAGAAAAGCAACACTTGTCTTAGAGCTATTAATTGGGGCAAGGAGCTTGAAGGCCAACTCTCCAATTAAAAGAAAAAGCCTGGAAGGACTCAAGAGAATAGTCAAAAATCTAAGGTAAAGAGATGAGCTACAAATTATGAGAAAATAGACATCTCTTTTCACATCAACAGTTAAACATTTTAGCTTTTAAAATAACAATAAGAAGTCATGACAACTAAAATAACTGTCTTCTCTATAAAATTATTATATATAAGCTAAAAAAATGTGTTGGATTACTTTAAAGCATTAGGCTAAGAACTAAGACTCCTAAGTTTACTACAGGCTCAATACTAATTTGTTGTACAAACCTGAGACACTACCTACATCTAAAAATAAGATCATTCTCTTCTTCAAAGGCAAGAAGGATATTTTATAAAATTATTTCAAGCAATAAAAGCAGTGAATATTCAACACAAAATATATTCATACATAAATGTGTGAAATATATATTCACACATGTACATAAATGCAAAGAGAAAAGTGGATTTTTGTAAATGTACTTAAAGTTATAGATGTTATTATATTAACTGCAAAAGGTAACATACAATTATTATACGAACTACATTTAATCACAATTTACACTATAAATGTGACAGGCTACTGGGGGGAACCAAACACCTGATCAAAGCAGCAAATATTTACCCTACTTAAAAAAGCATTTTTGCTTATTTAAAAATAACAATGACAAAAACAAAGTTATGAGGTGGGTCTTAATTTCCTGACTAGGGCTGAGACCGTGGGAAATAATTCTCAAACACTAAAACTTCAGTTCTTAGAACTGAAGAAAAAATTTACTTTCATATACAGTATAATTATATACATTGAAAATATAATATAAAGCAGGACACCCAAATCCCACATCAGAGTGCCTGAGTATCATCCCCAGCCTGGGCTACTTGCTTCCCCTTCTTACTAATGCAGACCTTAGGAAACAGTGGTGATGGGTCAAGTAATTGAGTTTGTTACCCACGTGGGAGACCTGGATTGAGTTCCCACTTGGGCCACTGCAGACAAGAGGAGAGGGCTGGGGTGGGAAGATGTGAACCAAAGGATGGGAGTTCTCTGTCTCTTTGCTGCTGCTCAAATCATAATTTTTAAAACATTTTAAGTGTATACAGAGATTAGGTATTACACACCCAGTATTAAGTGAATTTTCGGCGTTCTCCAATACTACTTCAGTATCTAAATAGTACAAACAGAAAGATTCTAATTCTATTTTCTATCAAACTCATTAATTCTGTCTTTCACTTAACTACAATTTAACTATTTTTCAAAGGTACTCATCTTTGTGATGCAAAACCATACTTAATATCTAAATAAGCTAGATGACAAATAAAAACCCCACATATTCTAAAACATAAAAATTGACCTAGGACGTCCTCAAATCACAGTATGGCTTCACAAAACTTAACAGTAATACATAGAAACACTGTTGCAATGCCGTCATCCTACCTGAGTCTACCTGAATGAACTAATCAATTTTTAAAATCAGTTTTTGGTAAAAGAGATCTTTACATAAACCAGTATAAAAAACAGGTCCATGTAACCAAGAAGAACAAATGGCAAATTCAGCTTTTTAAGAAATATATGTAAAAAACAGTGAGAATTAAAAACAAAACAAAACACGTAATAGTTGCCTAGAGCTACTTCCCATAATCTTTCTTTAGATAAGACCAATTATATTTTACAAGCCTGAAACAAAACAGTAAATTGCTTAACCCTCACTTAAATGCTTCAATCAGAGCAATCTTCTTTCTTGCACGCTTTCCTGTATTCATCGTGATGTGCAGTGCACATTTCCAAATTGCAGTTGTACTCGTTTAACCTACTACCACCTCCTTTCCACTCGAGAAAACCAGGAAGATTCTAAGGCGCTAACCAAACCCACCTGAGAGCGGGATAGGAGGTAAGGAGCGCGTGGCGGTGCAAGAACAGATGCAGACACGGTACGAGTTGTTTTCCTAAGCCACGAAGGTTTACTCCTCAACTCCAAACGCCAGGATTTACTGGCCAGCGCGGCAAGCTGCGGCTACTCGCCACCGTCCGCTCCTTACACAACACAACCTTCCTCTCCACCTCTGCCCAGTCCCCGCGTCCAACACAAACACGCACGACACGCCCCAGCCCGCAACTCGTGCTGGCTCCTCCGTATCCATGCCCGCGAGACCAACCTGCTGCATAACAGATCCACGCAAACGTCTCACTCGGGGGCGGCAGGGGGGTGCAAGAAGTGACCTGCAGCAAGGTGGGGGAGCCCCATCACTTTCCGCCACCCTAAACAGCCCACGGAACGAGATCCCCAAGACCATAAGTTTGAAGCAGAAGCGAGCAGACCCCACCAAAAAGAAAGACGCGATCCGCAGAGGTGAGGAGCGCGGTGTGTGTGTGTGTGTGTGTATGTCCGAGTGTGCAGGGAAGAGTCCATCACATGACACAAAAAGGACCAGAGCCGTCCCGGCGTCCGCGCGGGGTGGGGAGGGGGTGGAGGGTGCCGTTCCCTTGGCAACACCCCCCCATCCGTCCAGACTTCCAAAGAGGGAGGAAGAACTTCAAATCCCAACCGTCAGCGCTCGAGCGGCTCCTGCTTAAAGAGGTACACACAGAGCCGGCGCCGCCGCCGAGCGCGAGAGGGCAGAGTTGGGCGCCCCCCGCCCCAAGGGCAACGCCCCCGCCGCCCCTCGCCCGACCACCCGCGATCCCCGCCCCGCAAGCGCCCCGAGGGTCCCCGGGGTATCAGCGGCGTCGAGCCGCCCGGCCCCCGGGGGCGCCAAGGGGGTGTGTGTGCGCTCGGCGGGGGCGCGGACCAGCCCGCCTTCCTCCCGCCACCCTGCCCGCCGGCTCCTCTCTCCGCCCGGGCGCCGACCCGCCGGGCGGCTTCCTCCCTCTTGACAGGGGGCACGGCGGCCGGCGACGGGGGCCGGGGACTTTCGGGCAGAGCGAGAGCCAGCGGCCGCCTCAGGGGCTCGGCGAGCGGGTCCGAACTAACAGTTCCCGGGGCGCCCAAGAGCGGAGAAGCCGGAGGAGCGCGGACCGCGCCAGGCGAGGAGCCCCAAGACAAAAGGCGAGCGCCGGAGCCGCCGCCGCTCCCATCTCGCTCCCCCATTGAACTGACCCGAACGGGAGATTCAACTAAACCCCTCAGCCTCAAACTCCTCGGGCTGCGGCAGCCGTCGCCGCGCGGAGCCCGGGGCCCCGATCCGTGTCTCTCTTACCTACACAGTGCATGAGACGGTGGCGCCAAGAGTCGAGTTCCCGCCGGAATCCTCTCCTCTCCGCCGCGCACCGAGGGCTCCGGCACTGAGCAGCGGCGGCGGCGGCAGCAGCGGCGGCGGCAGCGGCCATTCTCTCTCTTCCCTTGTCCATCTGCGTCCCGCGTCACGCGCCCTCATTTACATACGAGCGGCGCAGGCACGAGGCAGGGGCGCGAGCCCTCAGCGCGAGCCCCGGAGCGCGCGCCCCCCGGAGGGGGGTTGATTGACACGTGTCACTACCTTCCCTCAGCCCTTCCCTCCCCCTCCCACCGCTCCCTCAGGGAGAGGCGGGGAGGGAGCGAGAGGAGAAGGAAGCAACCTGCCGCTTCCGCTGACCCCGCCTCCCCATCCACTCCCCTCTCCCCCTCCCCCCGGAGTTTACTCAGGCGAGCCATACGGCTCCCGCCGCCCGCGAAAACCCTGAGCGGGAGCTGGAGACCCAGCGCCCCGCCAGGAACCGGCTCGCTAATGGAGCGGACTCGTAACGCCTCCCTTCTGCCTTCGCGCCGGGCTCCGGCTCTAGGGGACTTCAATTCCCATGCTCCATTGCGCCAGAGTCCCGAAGCGGAGCCAGCTGTCAGGGCTCGGTGCATGCTGGTCATTGTAGTCCAGCAGGGAGGCGCACTCACCGGTCTTCACACCCTTCAGCTGGAAGACTGGCCTTAGCCTCCTCTGAGCGGTAAGCCTTGTGCGCTTAGCTTCCCACAGGCAGCGTCGCGGTCCGACCCAGCCGTGGTCACTTAGGCTCTGCGCTGGTAGGGCCAGGTGGAAACCATTGCCGATACAACCTTCGCTGCGTGTTTTTAAGTACTGAAAACTTTTCGGGTTCCTGTCATCTCGTAACTCGCAGGGAAAAGGCTAGCCTGTCACTGAGCTGCATCTGAAATTACTGCCTTACGACCCAGTGACTTCATTTTCCAAGACAAAGAGCTCGCGGAAAGCGAGAATATTTGTAAGAATTGGGGAAAAGATGCGGAGCTTCTCACTGAAAATCATTTATAGGGTATTGAATAAAGCTGACTGAAAAACTACAGAAGAAACTTCTTAGGCTCCACAAAACGTGAACTCCTGTAGGGCAGCTATCCTCTGAACCTCCTCACCATGACATCTTCCCCTGGGCCACCAGACCCTAGAACAGCGCATGGCAAGGCGTTTAGCGCCTTCCAAATGTTGTGGGATAAATTCTGCGCTGTGCTAGAGAAAGTAACTTCTTCCAAAACAGTCAGGAGTCTTGATTAAATGTAGACTCCAATTACATTTTTCAATTTTTGCTCAAAAGACTCAGTGGAAGTTTGTTTCTTTGTGCAGGGACCAAACCAGTTTGCTGAGAAGTACTGTGCATTACTGGAAATTTATGCATAAGTATGTGGGAAATGAATTCTTCTTGGAAACACATAAATTCTGAGTTCGGGTACCAAACTTCCTGTTTTGTGGCTTGTTCGTATCCATCTTCCATCTCTCTCTCTCTCCTTTCTCCCTCTGTCTCTCTCTCTCTCTCTCTCTCTCTCACACACACACACACACACACACACAGTGTTTCCTTGTTTATCATGACCTCGGTAATGAAGAAGTAATTTCATAAAATTTTTTAAAAATATAGTTTGAAATCTTATAACCACCAGTTCTAGATTAGTCACAGTTGGAAGGTAGGTGAAATCACTAATGAAAGTGCTTCCAGAATTATCAGTAGATAGTTTCCACTTATAATTGCCAAGATGATCCACCTTTGTAGCTTTCCTGACCACTTTTATTAGTTAGGGTGGGACTGATTATAATGCGGTATCAAAAAACCTGAAGCTCTTAATAGCTTAAAACAACAGCAAGGACAGAAATGTACTTCCTACTTATCTGTAGGTTCATCTGAAAGGATAGCAGTTTATTCTCTGTGATTCTCAGGAGCAACTGAATGGCTTAGGGGGACTTGAATCTCTGGGTCTCCCCACCTTGTGTGGTAGAAGGAAGAAGAAGAATGCCAAACTCTTTCTTCCTAAGAGATGCAAGTCAATTCTGCTCATGTGTCACTGATCAAAGCAAATTATACGGCATGACTTTTGAAGGGGATAGAGGAAGTGTAATCCACTACTTCCCAGAAGGAAGATGACTAGTATTTATTGGTGAATAGCACCAAGGATTACTGCAATCCATCCTACTAGTCACCAATTAACAGTTTATTCTCCTTTCATTACAAGATACATTAAGTGAGATAATCCAAAGGTTCGTGTCAGTAAGGATTTAACCTCAAAGTCTAGGATCCCTGAATGACACCTGGTAGTCTCTGTATTAACACTGGATAAAGCTTCATTGTTATAGAGAAATATGACTAAAGTCATGTTTTTTGAGATACTAACACAAATAAAAACTCTTATTTTGTAAGAAAGATAAGTAATCCAATATGTTAGTTCATAAAATATCTATTCAATTATAAATTATCAACATGTAACAAATATATACATTTTATTATTTAATAAAGTCTAAACACTTTTATATGGTGTAGAAACCATTTTAGTTAACTTATCTGCTTTTTAAAGATTATTTATTTGAAAGAGAGTTACAGAGAGGCAGAAAGAGAGAGAGAGAGAGAGAGAGAGAGAGAGAGAGAGGTCTTCTATCCATTGGTTCACTTCCAGATGGCTGCAATGGCCTGAACTGCACCGATCCAAAGCCAAGAACCAGGAGCTTCTTCCAGGTCTTCCACATGAGTGCAGGGGCCCAAGGGCTTGGGCCATCTTCTGTTGCTTTCCCAAGCCATAGCAGAGAGCTGGATTAGCAGTGGAACAGCTGAGACTTGAACCGGCACTCATATGGGAGGCTGGCATTGCATGTGGTGGCTTTACCTGCTACACCACAGCACAGGCCCCTATTTTCTGCTTTTTAAAAATCATATTTTATTATATTTCTTGCAGTTCTGGACTGTAATGCATTTCACTTATCAGCGATCGAAAAACCAGAGAAAAATTTGACTAACCAATTATTTAGGACCAGAACATAGCCCAAAATTTCTAATAAGTCACATACTCTGGGCTGGCGTCGTGCCACAGTAGATTAACGCCCTGGCCTGAAGGCAGAGTTACAGAGAGGCAGAGGAAGAGAGAAAGAGTGAGGTCTTCGATCCACTGGTTCACTCCTCAGACGGCTGCAACAGCCAGAGCTGTGCCTATCTGAAACCACAAGACAGGAGCTTCTTCCAGGTCTTCCACGTAAGTGCAGGGCTCAAAGGACTTGGGCCATCTTCTACTGCTTTCCCAGCCATAGCAGGGAGCTGGATTTGAAGTGGAGCAGCCAGAACTCAAACTGGTGCCCATATGAGATGCCGGCACTGCAGGCAGTGTCTTTACCTGCTACACCACACCACCAGCCCCAAGATAATATATTTTAAACCAAGAAGTTAACATCATTTGGTCTTTTCTGCATGTTGACATCCTTGTTACTAATGAAGTAATAATATTTCATGTGAACCAAACATATCATTTTACTTACTAAAATGCCTAGCGAAACAGAAATATGAGCAATTCATGAATATGACAATTGTTTTTCATGTTGTTGACAATGGGATTTGGGTTTCAGAAAAAAATTGGACTGAAAGATCACAGATTTGAGATTATAAGCATAGTAGCAGATGGAGCTAACATTATGTTCTGAACATAGATTATTAAGTAAAAGTTTGATAATTTTTCTCTACCTTGTTCCTGAGATACCTGTCACCAGATTTATACCTTTTAACAGGAAATTGGAGATTCTTCTCAAGAGAAACTCAAAAGTCTCTGAGCAAAATATACTGACATTGTACTGTCTCCCCCAATGAAAAGCTGGCTTTCTGCTTCAATAAATCCCAGTAGACATCAAAATTTGCCCACTTACTAAGAGACAGTTCTTCCCAGGAACACGAGGCCATAGTTACCACAAAAAAAGGGAATACAGATACTCAAAGAAAAAAAAAACAAAACAGACTTTATTGAAAAAATCACCTACTTTGTCCAAATCCCTACTAGAGACTGGTTTTCCTAAAGTAGGCCTCTCAAAACAGAAAATAGCATTGAGATTACATGTTAATATGACCTCATATTTCCTTATATCTTATATTTGAACATCCTGATTTCTTGGTATATAAGTTGTATACCAGCACTGTTCAGTTTTTCAATAGAAATGTAACTTGAGACATAAATGTAAACATCATGTGGAATTTAAAAATGTTTAATGAGCTCTTTTAAAAAGACAAATTAATTTTAAGAACTTATTTTATTTAATCTAGTATATCCAAAGCATCCTCATTTCAAAATATAATCAACATAAAGTTACTGTTGAGTTTTTTTCTCTATTAAATCTTGAAATTTCTTGTGTATGTTACACTTACAGCCTATTTCAATTCAGATTAGCCACAGTTCATGGTCACAGTGGATAGACTACTACCATGTTGGGCAGAGCAGTTCTGGACTGCAAAAGCTTTTATATACTACCAAGTAGGGGCCTTATTTTCTCCCTCCCCCAACCAATTTCCTCTCTTAAAAATCTGTTTCCATGGTAGTCATCTTTCTACAATGCACAAAATAGGACAAGGTTAATCTATTCACAATCTTATAGTTTGAAAAAGGAAATAAAAAGAAGTGTGCATGTATTTTCTACTTTTCTAGAAAAAGATCTGAAATAAAATGGCAAATCACTCTGGTGCTTTCATTCAGCATGAGTTAAAGCAATATGAAACAGATGATCACATCTTGATGACAATTATGGTACTACTTGGCAGGAGGAAGTGAGGAAAGAATTTGGCTTGGTAGCATTAAATAGCTGCCCAGATAGGTTCCACAAAGAATAGAGAGTGAGAAGATTCAAGTTACCCACATGCAGCTCATGCAATAGTTGCATCATGCTGTTGGGGAAATATCAAATGTTAAGAAAGAATACTTTCTAGTACACTTTGATTCCTCAAAGAATTCTGGTTTGTGCATACTCATGTTTGAGACTAAATAATCAGATGTGCTTTCTTGTATATTTAAAAAGCAGGTTTTTTTTTTTCTAATATGAATCTCTTGATCCAAGAGTTTATTTTGGCACTTTGAGAATTATGTAAAACTTATTGCCAAAGCAGCATTTTCATTTAAAGCATTGGTTTCGAAGCACGCCTAAGTTAAGAAAGAAAAAAAATGAAAGTAAAATAAAAAGTCCTCTAAAATGTCAACCACTTTGGGATGGATTTTTCACAATTTTCTCAGTTCAAACAAACCTACAGTATAAATAAAAATGTGACAGAATTTTATTTTGCACATTTAATATGATTAGAATTTATATACTGCTATAAAAATTTTGTTCTGTTCATTTTCACCTTTAATATATATATTAAACAACTTGAATTTTAATAGTAAACTGGGTGAATTAATTTTAAAATGTTAATTTAGGATATGTATTTAATCATAAAATATATATTTAGTCGGAAAGCAGTATCTCAAAAATACAAATTCAATAAACATTCTTGGCACCTAATGTTGGTCAAATGCTATACCAGTGCTGGGTCTTCAGAGATAAGACACAAAGTCTGCTCTTCTGATCATGGCCCATGTTTGTAAGTTTTGTTGCACAGCATTTGTAGACCTCTCTTTGAAAACAATACTTTGATTTTTCCCTGAAGAACATCTCTTGGGGCAGCGCTGTGGCATAGTAAGCCAAGCCTCCGGCACCAGCAGACCACATGGGCCTCAGTTCATGTCCCTGCTACTCCTCTTCCAATCCAGCTTTCTGCTTATGGCCTGGGAAAGCAGTGGAAGATGGCCCAAGTGCTTAGGTACCTGCACCCCCATGGGAGACCTGGAAGAAGCTCCTTGCTCCTGGCTTCAGATTGGTCCAAATCCAGCCATTTTGGCCATTTGGGGGAGTGAACCAGTGATTGGAAGACCTTACTCTCTGTCTTAACCTCTCTCTGTCCGTAACTTACCTCTCAAATAAATATATAATGTCTAAAAAAAAAAAAGACCATCTCTTATTCTTAATTTTTCTGCTTCCTGTGCGACTGACTCCAACTCCTGACTGCAGACTTAAGTTGGTGACTCAAAAGGGGCCAATCTATTAAGTAGGCGCGTTACCTAGTCAAGACCAATAAGGTAGAATGAGATTGGTGAGGAGATTCTTTGTTCTTTTCACAAATTGTGCTGCAACCATCTTGCAAGTACAAGTAGTCTGAGAACAAATGCAACACCAAGGAACAGAGTTCACCAAAAAATCAAGTCTTTAGTGCACTAATCCAAAGCTGATAACCTTGGACTAAGAAATGTGAAAAGCAAGTAAGCAGAAGGCAATTAGGTTGGGAGGGAGGAAAGTTGAAGTTAGAGAAGGAAATTGAATTTCATATAGCTAATGAAAGACTAAAGACAGATACAATATGATGTATTGGGAAAACCTCAGATTTCAAGAGACACAAAGTGAGGAAAATGGAGTGATCAGAAAGTTGGAAAGGTAGGCAAGGCATGTATCAAAGATTTTGCTCCCAGGTTAAGGACCATGACAACAGATGGCAGGCTCTTTTAAATATATTTTCCTGAAGACTTATTTATTCATTTATTTGAAAGGCAGAATGACAGAGAGGAAGAGATCGAGAAAGAGAGAGATCTTCTATTCTCTGGTGTAGTCCACAAACAGTTGGCAATGGCTATTCCTGGACCGGAGTGAAACTGGGATCCAGGACCTCCATCAGAGTTTCCCATGTGAGTGGCAGGGACCCAAGCACTGGAGTTATTTTTTGCTGCTTTCTCAGGTACACTAGCAGGAAGCTGGCTTGGAAATGGAGAAGCCAGTGCTCCAACTGGCACTGCAGTATGGAATGTTGGTGTCACAAGTACTGGTTTAACCCACTGCTCCACAATGTCAGCCCCATGGATCTCTGAAATATTTTAAGGAGGAGAATGACATGGATATATTTTGATATGAGAGAGAATACTTCAGAGTTGTACTATGAATTGGAAGAGATTAGAGATAAGGAAAATATTTAAAGATCTTTAATACTTAATGATTTGAGAATAGGGCAAGGGGAAATACAGAAAACATGAAAGAACTGAAATATTTTGTTAAGTTGGAGTTTAAAATATTTTCACTAAAAGTAAGGCATGTACATAATTTAAGAATAAACTAGTAGACAGTGGTTTATAATGAAAAAACATAGTAACTTTTCTCTTCCTTCCTCAGTCCAGTTTTGTTCTCCATAGCAAGCTATTTTTAAGTTTTTCAACTGTTGATGTTAATAGTTATTATTTGGTCAGACAGGATTGCCATTTTATATTGGACCCTGAATAGTTTGCACTCCATAATCTCTAAGTAATATGTGTTTATCACTATGTGTTGACTTCAACTGTCCATTTCCCCCTACTTCCTTTCAGTATTGTTATATCACTATTTAAATACATGTTTTGGAAACACATTCATGATTATTATTGGCTGAAATGTGTACTCCTCAAAATATGATGAAACCCTAACCTCCAGACCCTCAGAATGTGACTGTACAGCCATTCCTCCTTATCCATGGGTTCTGCATGGATTTAACCAACCACAGAAATAGAATACTTGGAGGAAAAGGTTATGTCTGCACTAAAATGTACAGACTTTCATTTTTTGTCTTTGCTTAAACAAGGGAATTTAGCAACCACTTATTTAGTATTGACAATGTTAGGTATTATAAGTAATATAGAGATAATTTAAAGTGTTCAGGGTTGTGTCTTGGGGGGGGGTTATATGCAAATACTATGCCATTTAATGGACTTGAGTGATTTCAGATTTGGGTATCTCCTGGGGTGAGGGAGTTGTTCCTAGAACCAGTCCATCATGGACAGGGAGGGATGATTGTTTTTGGAGATAGGGTCTTTAAAAAGGTGCTTAAGTCAAAATGGTGCAACTGGGGAGTGGGTGGCTAATGCAATTTGATGTCATTATGAGATGAGGAAATGTGAACACACAAAGAAATGACAGGAATACACACTCAAAGAGAAAAGACCATGTGAGGATATGTTGAGAAGGTGACTGCCCACAAGGCAAGAAGAAAGGCCTTAGGATAAAATCAAGTTTGCTACCAAAACTATAAGAAAACAATTTTTTTTTGTTTAAGTCACTCCATAAAGCAGCCCTGACAAATTAATTAAAAATTTTAAGATATATAATGTACTACACTTTATTGCATGTTTCATCAACCACAGACAACATATTTGGTTTTCCATTTCTCGAGTTAAAGCTATTTAGCACTTTTATCTTCTCATGAGCTGTTTCTTACCTTCTGGGCTTTTGGTTTTCACCCCCTGTACTTTTATGTCATGTTTGATAACATTTATATTTTGCCCCATAACAATATTTAAATATTTATCTGTCTGTTGATCCTAAAATTTATGCTCAAAAGTTGTTGACATGTTATGATTATGTTCACTGAGTAGTCTAGTACTAGTTTTTTTTTTTTTTTTAAAGGGGGGGGGCAGCGCCATGGCTCACTTGGTTAATCTTCTGCCTGCAGCGCCAATATCCCATATGGGCACCGGGTTCTAGTCCCGGCTGCCCCTCTTCCAGTCCAGCTCTCTGCTATGGCCTGGGAAAGCAGTGGAGGATGGCCTAGGTGCTTGGACTCCTGCACCTGCGTGGGAAACCTGGAAGAAACTCCTGGCTCCTGGCTTCGGATAAGTGCAGTTCCGGCCATAGTGGTCATTTGGGGAGTGAACCAATGGAAGGAAGACCTTTCTCTCTGTCTCTACCTCTCACTGTCTGTAACTCTACCTATCAAATAAAAAAAAAAAAATTCTTAAGGTTTCCAATTGCTTTGACTCTTGCTCTGTGAATCCTAAAAGAACCTTCTCGTAATTTTCAAAGATACCTACAAATTCCCTTTACCCACATACCTCTCTTGGCAGCCATCTTTATTGTTTTTGACTGCTTTTTAGGCAAATTACCCAGGTGATCATTCCAGAACTTTCTGTTCTTGCTGTGCTTGGTGGGAGCCATGGCTCACTGATTTCACACTTTCTCTTTCTTGGTTAATTCCTTTATGTAGTGGGATTTTAGAACAAGGGTGTCTTCCAAGTAAGTTATTTTACCCTTTATATATATTTTAAGTTTATTTGAGGGACACAGAGAGGAAAAAACAGTGTGTGAGAGAGAGAGGGAGAGGAAAGATAGATAAAGTGCTCCCATCTGCTGGTTAATTTCCCAAATGCCAGTAATGGCCCAGGGCTGAGCTGAAGCCAGGAACTGAAAACTCATCCAGATCTCTAATCACTTGAGTCATCACCTGCTAACTCCCAGTGTCTTCATTAGCAGGAAGCTGGAATCAGGAACCAGAACCAGGACCAAACTCAGGTACTCTGAAACAGGACATGGGCATCTTCATTGCTAGGTCAAATGCCTGTATGTCATCTTTATATTTTAAATTTATCTATTCTGCGGACTTGTCTTGTGAGATCCACACTGCCGGGATGGTGGGGCAACGGCATTCTTTGACAAGAATCACCAGAGACAAGTTTCGGGTAACATGTCTGCTGTATTAACAACCAAGCACACCTTTTAAAATGCAGGCAGAGGGGGCATAGCTAATTCAGGGCAACACTAATTCTACAGGATAGAGCCGATATTGGCACCGCTATGCTTCACCAGTCAGCTTGAAAGTCACATAGGTCTTCCTGATGCGCCTGGGCCACACCCAGGAGCAATTTACCTGATTGGCAATTACAGGGCCCTTTAACAGGGAGCAGGGGTGGGGGTGGGGTTGAGGAATGTGCCTGGGGCTCCTTCCACCTGTCAGCAGTCAGGTGGGCAGTCTCCCAGCCAGTTGCAGGATCACCCACACTATTCTATTCTCACATTTGATTAATATTTTTTACCCAGAACTTTGGAAAGCATTGCTTCAATGTTTGCTAGCATCCTGAATTGCTGGTGAAAATTGTCATGCCATTTTTATTTTTATCCCTTCATAGGGTTACTTAAAAATGTTTTGGAAGCTTTCAGTATTTCTTTATCCATGATATGCTGAACTTTTTAAAAAAAGATTTATTTATTTATTTATTTGAAAGGCAGAGTTAGAGAAAGAGGAGTTAGAGAGAGAGAGAGAGTGCGCTCCATCTTCTGTTTCACTCTCTTAGTGCCCATAATAGCCTGGGGTGGGCAAGGCTGAAGCCAGGAGCCTAGATCTCCAACTGGGTCTCCCATATGGGTGGCAGGGGACCAAGAACTTGAGCCATCAACTGCTGCTTCCAAGGATGCATTAGCAGGAAGCTAGATCAGAAGCAGAATAGTTGGGACACCAACTGGCACTTGGATATGGGAAGCAGATGTCACAGTGGCAGCATAATATCCTGTACCACAACACCCACCCTGACAAACATGTTTTTAATGTCCATGTATGCATTGCAACAGAATGATGTTCATTTCCCATAGAATCTTATTCTAGCTTTATGAGGATCCTTCAAGAAGTGCATGGAAAATTGAATAAAAAGATGTTTATTTTGGTGAAGTTTTAAAACATCCATGTGTATTATTTTATGATATGCATTCTCATGACCCTTTTGAAGACTCTCTCATTTAACATTTTCTTTTCAAATATGTCCAAAGATAGTCATTAAAATGTTTTCAAGTTACCTTCTCTATTATGAATAGTTTCTTCTGGGATCATGTTCTTTTTTCTTTCTATTTTTATCTTGTCCCCTGTATTAATGTTTACTTTCCTTAAGTGACTGGTGGTCATTACTTATATGTTTATATTCAATACTGAAGTAATAGAAAGACTGACTGGCAATACTCTGTTCATAGACTGGGCTTTTTACCCAGCAACCTACACTTTAAAGTGAGCTGCTAAGCCAAAATATGGATGGTTTTGCTCTGGGGCTCCATTATTCAGCTGCTGCTGCTGCAATTGTGTTGCATAATGCTTAAATCCCAAATCTGTGTCCATGGTAACAGCAAGCATCCTCCCCTTCACCTCTGCTGAACTTGATCTATGTGTGGGTTTTCTGGGTTTAGGTAGACTTGGCTCCAGGTTGCAAGTAAGGTTTAAGTGTGCTCCAAATGTCTAATTCAGTGAGGTCTGTGGCTACTTGGGGCATGTTGTTATCATGAACATGAGGGAAAGCAAGACAAAATATTTAAAGCTTTCCGTACATCACATTGGCTAACATTCCACTGGTCAAATCAAGTCAAATACAGCTAAGCCCCAAGTCAATGAAATGGGATGTGTATTCTGCCCATAATAAACCTTGGTTAGGCTTATAGGGAAAGATGGAAAAAAATGTGAATTAATCAACGATCTACCATAGATTCTTCTAATGGCTCTGATTAACCATCATAGGTTTCCCTAAATTATATTAATTCCTTTAGGTAGGAATACTGCTATTTTTGTTTTTCCAGGTAAGTACTAGGCTTTTGTTAAAAATCATATACATTTAAAATAAAACCTTTCAGCTCCCTCTCTTTCCTTAGATATGGTCTTTGTGCATCTCAAACAGTGGCCTAGAGACTAGAAGTGGATGATGATGGTTAGGTGGGATAGTAAGAAAGCTAGTAAAATCAAGTTTATGAGCACAGAATATTTTTGTGGGAATGGAGCAGAGTAGGGAGAGAAGATGCCATTTATGTACTCACTTAACCAGTATTTTTTAAGTACCTGCTTATATTAGGTACTCCGGTGGGAACTTATATATAGCACAGAACAGGATGGAGTAGACGTGCTCCTTCTTTCTGTTTAATTTTTCCTACTTTTCTATGCACATGGCATGGAAATGGAATGAAGAGGAGTTGAACGACCAAAAATGTCATCTTAGCCCTCAGTAAACCAACTCAACATTTGCAAATAATTGATATGTGCACATTTCTTTCTTTCTTTCTTTTTTT
This sequence comes from Lepus europaeus, assembly GCF_033115175.1. Classification (NCBI taxonomy): domain Eukaryota; kingdom Metazoa; phylum Chordata; class Mammalia; order Lagomorpha; family Leporidae; genus Lepus; species Lepus europaeus. The sequence goes on along the minus strand of NC_084842.1, from coordinate 78,426,714 downwards.
TTTTTTTTTGGACAGGAAGAGTGGATAGTGAGAGAGAGAGACAGAAAAAGGTCTTCCTTTTTGCCGTTGGTTCACCCTCCAATGGCCTCTGCGGTCGGTGCATCGGTTATGTGCACATTTCTTATCTCAGATTCTCAACAATAAATGCCCAGTAGAGAGAACTCAGTTGATCACTTTGTCTTCATATCAACTCTGGTCTAATAGACTGTGGTTGAGCAACAACGTTGACCCAGTACAAAAGGCCCAGTCCTTTTGGTAAAGTCATATGGGTTTGAGAGAAGCACTCAAGAAAAAGAGACGATGAACTGAACTGGGCATACGCCCCTGAGTGTTTACTATGATCTAAAAGGTGGCAACTTTGAATGAAATGGCTACTTATAAGAAGTATAAGCTCTAGGGTGGGTGTTGGAGTGCAGTGGTTTAAGTTGCCCCCTTGCAACGCTGGCATTCTATATCAGAGGGCTTGGATCTAGTCCCAGCTTCTCTGCTTTGGATCCAGCTTCCCACCAATGTGCAGGTGACCCAAATATGTGGGTCCCTGCCACCCTCATGGGAGACCAAGATGGAGTTCTTGACTCCTGGCTTTGTCCTGACCCAGCCCTGTTTTGCAGGCATTTGGGAAGTGAACCAGTGATGGAAGATCTCTTGCTCTTTGTCAAATAAACAAAAACAAATAAACTTACAAGTTCTGTGTTTAATTCACTGTAGTCTCCTGTGCTTTAAAATGTGTGAATTTTGACATTTTATAGGCTGTGAATAAGTAGAATAAGTGTATGCAGAAGAAGTCTTACAAAATCACTGCAGTGGATGAAGAATCATTTCTTTGCAGTTTTGAAATCTGGAACATGTTTATTATGGCATTCTAAACAAGAGAGTTCAGAAAGGTAGCCAAGAAAAAAATATACAAATTATTCAATAGTTTTTTTTTTTTTTTTGACAGGCAGAGTGGACAGTGAGAGAGAGAGAAAGGTCTTCCTTTTGCCATTGGTTCACCCTCCAATGGCCACCGTGGCCGGGGCGCTGTGGCCGGCACATCGTGCTGATCCGAAGGCAGGAGCCAGGTGCTTCTCCTGGTCTCCCATGGGGTTCAGGGCCCAAGCACTTGGGCCATTCTCCACTGCACTCCCTGGCCACAGCAGAGAGCTGGCCTGGAAGAGGGGCAGCCGGGACAGAATCTGGCGCCCCAACCGGGACTAGAACCTGGTGTGCTGGCGCCGCAAGGCGGAGGATTAGCCTATTGAGCCGTGGCGCTGGCCAATAGTTTTTCTTATTATCAGAAATAATTACTGAGAAAAAAGAAATGCAATTCACTGTAACAATAAAACAGGGACCTCAGATAATCTACAGAAGTGAAAATAACACTTTGAGATGCGATGATTTTTAACAGCCCTCTTCTCGACTATTGAGGAACAGTGTTTTGTAGTTTTTTTCTTCATACCGTTTGTTTGACTCTTTACTTAGTGTAGGGTTAAGCTAATGGGTATAAAGTTAACTGAAAATAGATTTTTATAAAAAGTAAGAATGGGAATAGAAGATGGTGGGAGAGATGGTGGGAAGAATCACTATGATCCTAAATTTATATATATGTGAAAGCATAAAGTTTGTATACCTTAACTAAAAGGTTTCTAGGTTAAAAAAACATGGACCTAAGAGTAATGTTAACAAGAAAGTGTAGTGTAATTAGCTAGAAAGCTACAAAATTCTGTTGAGATGCAATGAAAGGAAACGTTAAGATGTACTGTGTTCATGGATAGAATGACTGTAGTAGATATAAGCCTGTGAGACAAGTAGAAGAGAGTGTGTAATCAGCTGAGTTGTTATTAGGATAATAGAAGGAAAATCAATATAGTAGTTCATGTGGAAGTAAAGGAATAAGAAGCTTTTAAGAAGGAAGGTGTATGAGTCTTCTCTGGCTACCATAATAAAACATCACCAACTAGGTGACTTATCCAATAGACATTTATTTTCTGATAGTCTGGAGCTTGGAAGTCCAAGATCAAGGTGCCAGCAGGGTTGTGTTCTAGTGAGAGCTCTCTCCCTGGCTTTCAGATGGCTGCCTTTTTGCTGTGTTCTCACATGGCCTTTTCTCAGTGAGTACAAAGGGGATGGAGGTAGAGGGAGAGAGGCAGAGATAGAGGAGAGATTCTCTGTTTTCAAATTCTGTCACACTGGGGTTTCAGGTTTCAACATATGAATTTGGGAATGGGTATCCAATTTAGTTTATAATATAAGAAATCTTCAAGTTCATGGAAAATGCTTATTATGAAAAATTATTCATGGATTTCAATTTTTTGCACCAAATACATTTTCAATACCATTTCCATGAATTTTTTGAGGAACACTTGTAAAAGGTAGAGTGAAACTTGTCAAATAGAATGAAGAGTTTCAGAAAAATTAAGATCAAAAGTTAGTAAAAAAATGATACTTAGCACATTGGAGAAGGTACTATCAATGGAACAAAGGTGCAGAAGACACTGCTGCAGGTTGACAGATGAATAACATTTGTGGCTATGGACATAGAAAAATGAACTATTTCTTTAAGAAACTTTGCTGATGTGGGAAAGAGATACAATACAAAAATATTGGGCAGAGGACAACAGTTGAGCTTTGAAGATTGTATAGGATTTAGATTGAAGAAAATGGGCCGGTTGTTCTAAGATGGAGCAGGATGTTATGGTAACAAGAGGTGGGAATGCAAATGCTTTAGAGGTTTATTGGAGAAAATTAGTTTTCAGGGGAGTGATGGGGGCTGAATATAGAAAGATAAGTGAACTGGGTAACTTAAACAGCAGGTACATATTTTCTCACAGTTCTGAGACTAGAAATCAGAGATTAAGATGTTGTCAAGGTGGCTCACTTGTGAGGGCTGTGAGAGAAAATCTGTACCATGCCTCTTGTCTAACTTCTGGTTTGCTGGCAACCTTTGGCAGTCTCACTTCCCATCTTCTTCCCAATTGCATGTCTCTGCCTTTACATGGTGTTCGTATAAGGATGAGTGTAATTGGATTAATAGCCCACAGTTCTCCTAGATTATGTCATTTTAACTGATTACATTTGCAGTAACCCTATTTCCAGAAAAGTTTACATTCTTAAGTTCTGAGCATTAGACTTCAACAGTTGTATTAGCAGATAGTTTGAGGCTACAAAGAAAATAATTTGAAAGAGTTTCCCATTTGTCCTATGGAAAGCTTTGGAAAGTTTTGAACAGAACAATGATATGATTGAAGTGATATTTTAAGAAAATTATAGCAAGGATTTTATCAATCAGAGAGTTATGGTTGAAAGGTAACTGAAAGTCAAGAGTAATTTTGGGTGGGAGAGTATGGGAGAACTCACAGATGGGAAGCCTAGAGAATCAGACTTGTGTTCTCAGAAGACCAAATCTACCCCAGGGGTATAGACTGAAGAGATTATTTTACAGAACTGTCATGATACCTCACCTTCAATGAATTAGATAAAACCATTTTCAGTCCTTGCAGTATATCTGCTCAATATTTGTATTTCAAAAAGAAGTATGTGATGTCCTATTTTAGGTCGTTGATCCACTTTGAGTTGACAGTTGCCTTAATTAACAATCCCAGATCCAATGGAGAAGTGGTAAACATTTGAAAGTAAATTGCAGCTGGGGCTGGCGATCTGGCACAGTGGGTTAACGCCCTGGCCTGAAGCGCCGGCATCCCTTATGGGCGCCGGTTCGAAGACCCGGCTGCTCCACTTCTGATCCAGCTCTCTGCTATGGCCTGGGAAAGCAGAGGAGGATGGATCAAGTCGTTGGGTCCTGCACTCACATGGGAGACCCAGAGGAGGCTCCTGGCTTCAGATCAGTGCAGCTCTGGCAGTTGTGGCCAGTTGGGGAGTGAACCTTGGATGGAAGACCTCTCTCTCTCTCTCTCTCTCTCTCTCTGCTTCTCCTCTCTCTGTGTAACTCTGACTTTCAAATAAAAAAAAAAAAAGAAAGTAAATTGCAGCTAAATGAGTGAACATCCACAACAGATGCATGAAGGGAAAAACCTACAGACAGAGAGCCAGGGAGATGATTTCAAAAATTCCATATGAAGTGATGAGAGGTTAGATTACTGTGAAGGAGATTGTAGGCAGGAAGTTTTGATAGTCCCCTAAAGCTAATTGGTGATGATGAAGGCATGATTGGAGGGTGATGACGAAAGTAAGATGATCAGGTGATAGGGAGCTAGTTTTCTAGGAAGTTTTAGACACATGTGTCGGTTTTTGGCTGCCGGTCACACAAACACTCTTCACATTTTGGAAGGATTCCTACATAGGTAGACAGGTTCCTATTGCAGTGGTTAAATTTTGCCTCAACTTGACTGAGTCAGAAGGTACCCAGATATTTGATTGAACATTATTTCTGGGTGTGTCTGTGAGGATATTTCTGGTTGAAATTAACATTTGAATTAGTGGACTGAGTAAGGTACATTGTTCTCCCCAGTGTGGTTGGGCATTATCCAGTCAATTGAAGGCCTAAACAGAACAAAAAAGTCAATGCACAGGAGAATTCACTCTTTCTGCCAGACTGTATGAGCGGGGCCATCAGTCTTCTCCTGTTCTCAGCCTGGGGCTTACAGTGCTCCTAGTTTTCAGGCCTTCAGATTCAGCTGGTCCGGAATCTATTTCACTGACTTCTCTGAATCTCCAGTTTGGAGATAGCAGCTTGTGGAAATTAGCCTCATGTGTGTGTGTGTTATATCTCCCATTGGTTCCGTTTTGCATAACTTTGGCTTATATATCTACCCTTGTATCATGGGTATTGAAATGTGTATTTAAGAGCAAATAACATCTCTGCAGGGTTCCAAATACAGTGGCTCACGTATAGATGTGTGACTTAGACTGGGCATGGTAGATGCTCCCATCTGGAACTTTATTTCTTTAGGGAGTGATGAAAAGAGGCAGTGGGCAGTGATAGTTGGAGATTATTGTCTATGCCACAGATGAGTGTCCAAAAACACAGGATTAAGTGTTTGGTGTTGGTGACAGGGCAGCATCCTTGGCTGCTTGGGTCTGTGGTGGGGTGTGGTTGTATCTTGGTTACACTTGTCTGCTTGTTCTCTGAGGTTTATTTTCCATTGATACTGCAAGCTACCCCACATAGCCCTATTCAATCAATTCAATTCATTTTCAACTGAACTTGAGAGTTTATTGTTTTTGTTTGGAAAGATGGATAATGATGTACAGAGGCTACAGTGGGGTCAAAAATGACTGGCATTTTTGTCATGATGAGTGAAAGCAAATAATATGACAGTCATACAAAATGTCCAGAGTCATCTGGATAAGTACATGGAATACATGAAAGCAGTCAGCAGTGAAGGTAAATTTGGTTGTTATCTACCTAGATGTGATGAAGGCAGTTATGACAGTAGATGAATTTGCTGAGGAGAGAGAGTATGTAGAGAGAAAAGAATGTCAGGGGCTAATCTTTGGGTTACCTCACAATGAGAGAATAAAAGAAAGATAGCAATGCAGCATTTACAAAAGTAGGTAGAAAGAGAATAGAGTTCAATTATATGGTTGTTAAGGAAGGAGAGAAGTTCAAGGGGAAGCTGAAATGGATTGTAAAGGTTTCAAAAAGAATGAGAATTAAGTATAATTTATTGAATTTGTCACTGGTATTATTTAAAAATTATAAATATAAATAAGCAAAACATATAAACTATGCAACAAATCAGCTAGCATTCACTTGGATGCCTACAATTTGGCTGGCTTTGTGATAAGCACTCTGCATTATTGTATATAAAGGAGGTAATAATATCTGCCTTATATATATTTATCAAGAAACAATGAAATGAGGTGTTATACCTGTGATCACATGCCAAATAACTTGCAGATGTGAGATAAAAACATATTTGTAGGATTACAGAGGCCATGCTCTTAACCAGTCCACTACAAATAATCAGCATTGTAAGATGGCTACATTATACATATACCTTAGAACAGCATTTTTCAGTTCTGTTAGGCATCTTAATTCCTTTTACTATTGGTTTATTTGGGCCTGTACCACTTTATAGTTTCATGCTACTTGGTCTTTTTCACTTTTAAATGAAGTCAAATATGGCCAAATTTTAAATATAAGTTGTGATTATGTCTGGAATTTTTGGAATTCAAAATTTCTTATCAAAATTTCTCAAAGTTTTGTAAAACATAAAAATCTCCCCCTTTGAAGATAATTTATGTTGTTTTGATTTTGAAAAATCTTATACTCTACTTTCTACTTTCAACAGGTTTCTTAAATTTTACCAGAAAACTCATAAAAATCATATATGAAATGGGTAGACATAAATTTTAAAAGATTTATTTATTTATTTGAAAGTCAGAGTTACAGAAGGAGGGAGGAACAGAGAGAATGATCTTCCATATCTGGTTCACTTCCCAGATGGCTGCAATGGATGGGCTGGGCCAGGCAGAGGCCAAAAGCAGGAGCTTCTTCCAGGTCTCTCATGTGGGTAATAGGGACCCAAGCACTTGAACCATCCTCTGCTGCTTTTCCCAGGCCATTAGCATGGACCTGGATCAGAAGTGGAGTAGCTGGGACACTAATCTGTGCCCATATGGAATTCTGGCAATGCAGGTAGTGGCTTTACCTGCTATGTCACAACACTGGCCCCCCATATGCTTATATATTTATATGCTAAACATGTATTTGCTCTAACTTTAACACAAAACTTTAATTTTCAGTTTATAAGGAAGAAAAAAACATTCAGAATTCATCATTTCCCCTGCTATTTTCTTCTTTCCTTTCCATAAAGCATAATTACTGGTTCTGTTCCTAACGTTAAACTACCTCATCTACCTGTTAGCTGTCACTTATTAAGGATTCAGAAATAGTTAAAACATTTAACTACTCAGGTACTCCATTTTCTCACCTGGAAGTGGAGCTTATAATAGTCCCCACTCTATTGTGTTCCTATGAAGACTAAAACAGAAAGGTTGAGCAGAGATTAGAACAGTGTCCAACACATAGCAAACTCTTGTTATGCATTGATTATCATTGTTCCAGATTGCTCCAAGCTCTACATAATAAGCAAGAAAACTCATTTTCTGTCTTGGTGTATATTTTGTTTCTAGCCTTCAAATTTCTGCTATCTTTTCCAGTTGCCTTATCTTCTCCATCTTTCCAGGTTTCCCACTTGTCATAACAGATGATATAGAAGTATTTTTGAGTGACGACCCTGGCTAACCTAACGAATGTGACCACATCACTCACACAGCTGTTTTCTCAACTCTCAAGCCAATTGCTTCTCACAGTTGTGTCAATTTAAAGTTCCTTAGCACATCAAATTTTATGTGTTTTCAAGATCTTGTTCCCTTTCTTAATTTGTGTTGTTATAACATGGTGGAAAGATAACTGGACTAGAGTTGGGAAATGGTATAATACCCATGCTGATATTAACTAACTGTTTTACTTTGAACAAATTGTGCCATCTGGGTCTCATTTTTAGCTTCTGGAAAATAGGGGAGTGGGCTAACAATAAAAGCTAACATTGAGTGATGGCTCTCTGCTAGACACTGTGTCAAACCTATATATTTCCATCAGTCTTATAGCAACACATCAAATAGGCTCCATAATTGTCCTCACTTCACAGTGAAACAACTGAAGCTCAGACAGGCTAACAAATGTTCCTCAGCTTGTCTAACATTTAAGTTTGTATTTTTGGATCTATAATCATCTTAAGAGATGGTGAAGTTCTTGGGATCTAGACTAATATTCTGGTTGTTGATTTTTTGTTTGTTTTGGATAAGTTTTGCACAAATAGAACCAGAAGTCTAGTCTACCAATCTACTTAAGAACAGAGAGTGCTTAGCTCTGCTTTGAGGAACTGGAGCTAACCACACTTAAGGTAAGTGAAAATAAACCAAGCAAACTGAAACAGGGATAAGATCATGATCAACATTTTTGAAAAATGAAATATTTTTTCAACATTTTTGGAAAAATTTTTAACTTTCTTTCCAAAAACTTTTAAAAATATAAAACTTGGACTTTTGAACTCAAAATGCTTTGTGGATTCTGAGTCTTTTCTGTGCTTATAGAACTAGGTTAGCATGTAATATTTAAAATACTTTCTTGTTCTTAAGCTTTAAAAAATTATGTTGACATTTGAGATACAGAGTTGTATTTTTATCTCAAAAATCTGATAAAGATGGAAAATTGGTATTTGTATAGTCTGAAAAAAACAGACCCTTAGAGAACACAGAGAAAAACTTTCTCCTAACATTGAGCTGGTTAATAGCCTCATAGTATCAGGAAACTGAGCGATGTTTCAAGGTTTTAAGATCTCTACACCCGTTTATAGCACCCACTTCGAAAGGGAAGTATTCAGACAACTGGAGGTAGGTGTGAGTGTTTTCAGGACTGGCCAACAATCTGGAGAATTCAAACAGTCTCTAACCTGTAAAGTGAGTTTTATTTGATGAGATTTATGTTACCCATCAATATTACCCAGAATTTTGTTCACAAAATACTTTGGAGGCTAATGTCATGGTACAATGGGTTAAGCAACCATCTGCAACACCAGCATCCCATATGAGCACCAGTTCAAGTCCTGGCTGCTCCACTTCTGATCCAGCTCTCTGCTAAAGTTCCTGTGAAAGCAGCAGAAGGTGGCCCAAGTTCTTGGAACCGTGTCACCCACATGGCTGACCTGGATGGGGTTCCAGGGTCTTGGATCTGGCTTGGCCCAGCTCTGGCCAATGTGATCATTTGGATAGTGAAACAACAGATGGTAGAACTGTCTTTTCCTCTTTCTCTGTAACTCGTCTTTCAAATAAACAAATAGATAATCTTAAAAAATCACTTTCTTTGGACTATCTGCAGACCTATAGTATTCTGTGATAAAATATACTTCAGTTACTCAGGGTGAAACTGTAGATTTTATTTAATTTTTTGATCAGCATATATTTGTTAAATACTTTCTGTAGACCAACACTGCAGTAGCCTTTAGGGCAGATTAGAAATATCTTTTCTAATCTTAGGGAAGTGAAGACTGATTAAATCTTTTGTTAATCTGCAAACAAATGTTAAGATATATAGAGTTGTTTCTTGTATTTTTAAAGATTTATTTATTTAAAGTCAGAGTTATAGAGAGGGAGAGACACAGAGAGATATCTTTTATCTACTGGTTCACTCCCCAGATGGCTGCAACAGCCAGGAGCCAGAATCTTATTCCAGGTATCCCATGTGGGTAGCAGGGGCCCAAGCACTCAGGCCATTTTCTGTACTTTTACTAGGCCACTAGCAGGAAGCTGGATTGGAAGTGGAGTGCCTGAGTCTCAAACTGACACCCATATGGGATGCTGGCATTAGAGTCAGCAGCTTTACATGCTATGCCACAACGCTGGACTGAATTTTCAGCAAAATCGCTAGTTTTTTATTTTCCTCAACTTTCTAGATGTAAAATTGACAAGTAAAAATGGCCTAAATTTAAGAAGTGTACTATGATGTTCTGATATATGTATGCACTGTAACATGATTTTCACTTTTTTTTTTTGCCACAGGAATCTCCTTTTTCATTTTATTTCCCCTCCCCTTTCCTCCATTCTTCCTTTCCTTCTGCCTATCTTTTTTTTTTTTTTAAGATTTATTTTATTTACTTGAAAGACAGAGTTACAGAGAGATGTAGAGCCAGAGAGAGAGCCGTTTTCCATCTGCTGGTTCATTCACCAAATGGCTGAAATGGCTGGAGCTGGGCTGTTCCGAAGCCAGGAGTCTGGAGCTTCCTCCGGGTCTCCCACGTGGGTGCAGGGGTCCAAGCACTTGGGCCATCCTCCACTGCTTTCCCAGGCCACAGCAGAGAGCGGGATGGGAAGTGGAGCAGCCACGGCTTGAATCTGCATCCATATAAAATGCCAATGCTGCAGGCCAGGGCGTTAACCCACTGCGCCACAGCGCCAGCCCCTTTCTGCCTATTTCTACCCTGTTTTTATTTATTTATTTATTTCTGGTGGAATGTCTCCAGGGGTTGGTTTTCGGAGGAGCACATATATATTTCAGGTAATTGTAGAACTGTACTTGTTTATTTTCTGGATTTTGATTTTCTCAGGGTTTTCCATAAGAAGTCCAGAAGTCAGAGAATAAGGCCAGGATGGGTAAACAATGAGGTAATCCTAACTCTGGATACACAGGCACAAGATGAGAATCCCTGTGCTTTAAAGTTAAAGTTTCTAGCCGGCGCCGTGGCTCAATAGGCTAATCCTCCGCCTGTGGCGCCAGCACACCGGGTTCTAGTTCCAGTCGGGGCGCCGATTCTGGTGCGGTTGCCCCTCTTCCAGGCCAGCTCTCTGCTATGGCCTGGGAGTGCAGTGGAGTGATGTGATGGCCCAAGTACTTGGGCCCTGCACCCACATGGGAGACCAGGAGAAGCATCTGGCTCCTGCCTTCGGATCAGTGTGATGCGCCGGCCGCAGCGCCCCGGCTGCGGTGGCCATTGGAGGGTGAACCAAAGGCAAAAGGAAGACCTTTCTCTCTCTCTCTCTCTCTCTCTCTCTCTCTCTCACTGTCCACTCTGCCTGTCAAAAAAAATAAAAAATAAAAAAAGTTAAAGTTTCTAATGGTTAATATGAACTGAGATGCTGATAGACCATGTTTATATTTTGGTGTTTTCAAAATATTAATCGTCCAATATGAATTCTAATAGGAATTCTGTGGCCACAGTGTCTTCTTTTCTGCCTGAGGTTGAGGAGATGCCGCCAGGTGACTGCTTTGGGCTTATAGGGTTAACGGATGCCATATAGCTTTTCTTTGTAGAGAAGAACCAAGTAAGCAAAGGTTTGAGATGGTGAGAGAAACATATAGGAAAACATGAGTCAGGAACGTAAGTTGGAGAACTGAAATTATTTCCAACCTAGAAGACAAATGGATAAGTTATCTTAAATCTTATATTCAAATAGAGGGCCTGCTGCCTGTTGCACTTCGATCACTTTCACGCAGTAAGTCAGTGGCTTGCAGTTCTAGAATAGCTTCAGGAAAGGACAAGGCTGTGATGTTGACAGACCTATATTTGAAACCAAGATGCTGTACATTCTCTTGGGTGCCTGTGGCTTACATGGTTGTATTCTTAGCTCTGTGCACATACTCTATATAGATTGCAAAGACGGAGCAAACGGGAGCTTTGTCCTCAAGGAGATTATGATTTGAATGGGAGAAAGATCATGTACTTTTATCCATGATTTAAGGCAGAAAATGAGTAAGTACCAAGAGAGTGTTATGAAGTGTTAATTAACTCTGCTTTCAGTCTATAATTTTGTTCATTTGAAGTGGTGAGGGCTTCTCATTAGTGTTTGAGGACTCTCTCACAGTGGATCTAATTCCTTAAAAACTGTTTTATTGCCAAACACATGAAAATAGCACATGCTATCACTTCGGATATATTTCTAGCAACTTCTGCTTTATTTGTTTAAAATTAGTCTTTAAACATTTAATGCTAATTCTAATAATAAATAATTTGTATGGTATTCTCTAAATTTCAACCTGATTTCACATCCATTTTGTCATTTGTTTCCTATAACAATTAGATGTGGTAATTTAGGTGCTAGCCCTTCCACTTGACAGATAAGAAAACTGAGGTTCAAGTTCTTGGGCCAAGTTCAGAAAATGAAGCAGCGTTGGAAATAGAACCAGAGTTTATTGGTTGTAATTCCTGTGTCCTGTATCACAAACTATATTTTCCCAGACTTTGGATTTTAGAGTCTTAAAGCAGCTATGAATATCTTGCAAGAGACTAGTGAATCCAAAGTTCTTTATACTAAAAATGAACAGTAGACTAAACAACAAATTCTTATTCCTATATTCACTACTATTTCTCCATGCAGTTAAGATGACAGTGTGACAAATATTATGTAAATATGTTGAGTGTAATCAATTCATATTTTTGTGATTGCACATATTCTTCAAACAATATATAGAATATTATTATTATTGCTATTATTATTATTAACAAGGAAAAGGAATCCTTGCTGTCTACTCTTCTGGAAAGAAAATTATCAACTATTTTAACTAAAATGATAGCCAATCAATTAAAAATAATATAGAAACAGCTTTCTTTTTTCCTCCAATAACTTCCTGCTGGTCACTACTTAGGAAGTCTGTGGTTTCTTTCTGGTCCAAAGTGCTATTTTTAATTTAAACCCAAAAGTTTACAATTCTTACATTGAAATTGATGGCCAAATTTTCCTTTTGATCAAGCTATTTATGAGACATGAGGTAGAAGTCTTGTTTGTAGTTTTATTTTTTGCAATTGCCTTTGAAATCGTATGAAATATTACAATGTTTAGTATTAGATGATTTAGAAAACAAAAAATGTATTATCTTAAAATTTTGTATCAATATGAACTAAAAGGTAGCTCTGCTCTTGGTGCATGGAATGACAAACTGTAGGGAACCAGACCGGAGGAACCGTGCCCCTAAGATGGCGCCGACTCCCTGCTTCCGGGTTCTTCCTCATCTCAGGGAGTTCCCGCTCTTGCTCGCTCCTTCCCGCCTTAGATTTCCCGCTCTAGCTCGCTCCTTCCCGCCTTGCCACGAGATTGTCCTATCCCCGCGCTTCTAGCCTATCACCTGATTTGTGACGTGTATTGTGCATATAAACCCTTGCTACGCGGGTGTAAGGGAAGTTCCTGCCCAGAAGAGATCGAAGCTGGATCTCCTGCTTGCCGAGCAATAAAGGAACCCCGTGCAAAGTGTTCGGTCTCTGTCTCTTGCTGGACGAGGACGGCGCCGAGCAGCTGGTGGCCCGTACGGGGAGCTTCCTCTACGTTGCCCGGTAAGTAGAAGGTAAGCGAGGTCAGTCTTACCGTCTGGGCCCCGCGAGTGAGGTATATCTCGTGGTTGGAGGGTGGACGCACCCTAAGATAGCGGACGTGTTTCCCCGCTTTAAACTGAAAGAATAGCGGACGTGTTTCCCCGCTTTAAACTGAAAGAATAGCAGACTTGTTCCCCCGCTTTAAACTGAAAATAAGATAGCGGACGTGTCTTCCCGCTTTAAACTGAAAATGGGAAATTCATCTAGCCATTCAATGTTGCTTAATCCGTTAAAAGCATTATTGCGTAGCAAAGGGATTAAGGTTTCTAAGACCACACTTGTCAGGTTCCTTGGAAGTGTTGATTTCTTTGCGCCGTGGCTCACCCACGAGGGCCAAATAACTCTTGAGTCTTGGGAGAAATTAGGAAAGGATCTCCGGCGCACAGTTAACGATCCCCAGGAACCCGATATCGACCCCGTTGTTCTCCCCTTATGGGAACTACTGCGGGCGTGCCTCCAAGAGGAGAGGTCGGTGGGAGCGGACCGCCCGACTCTTACGGCGGTTCGCGAGGCTCTCGAGGAAGTTCGTTCTCAGAGCTCGGACGGCGCCCGGGACCTCATACAATTTAAGGACACGGGATGCCAGACTTCCTCACTGGCCTCAGGCTCCGAATGTGGCTCCGCCTCCTCTGAGTCTGAGGGGGAAGGGGACGGCGATCCTAAATCCCCGCCTCCTACGTATGCGCAGCTGCGGCAAAAGTTAAAAGATGCCTGTTTACGCCCTCTAGTGCCTACGGCTCCTCCTATCGATGTCGTGCCCGCCCATCAGATTAAAGACGCAGCGCCTCCTACTGGCGGTCATGTAGGCGTGCCTCAGCCCCATCTAACACCCGTGCCGCCATGGCCATTAAACGTCCCAAACGTGCCACCTTTTTCAGGCAGACAGTTTCATCAACAAGCCTGGAAACAGTTGCGAACTGGCGCTCCCGCTGCCCCCGCTCAGGCTTACCCTGTTTTGGCTTTGGGCACGCGAGAGGCCCGGCACGAACCATTGGACATGACAGTATTAAAACAACTTAAGGCTGCGGTCCATGACTATGGACCCACAGCCCCATTCACATTGTCACTCCTTGAATCAGTCGGCCAGTCCATTTTAACACCTAGCGACTGGACCCAATTGGCTCGGGCCTGTTTAAGTCCAGGCGGCTTTCTTTTGTGGCAATCTATGAATACAGAGTGCTGTCATGACCAGGCAGATGAAAATGCTGAGGACGGCCACCCTACGTGGAATGCTGATATGCTTTTAGGGCGTGGACCTTATCAGGCTGACCAGACCCAATTCCCTAGACAAGTATACAGGCAAATTTCCAACTGTGCCCAACGTGCGTGGAGGCAGGCGTCCAATCCAAGTGACTCAGCTAGCCACCTCACCAAGATCGTTCAGGGCACGGCCGAACCCTTCGCTGATTTTGTCGCTCGCATACTTGAGGCTGCGTCGCGTATTTTCCCTTCCGAGGTTGACGTTCAGCCACTGGTCAAACAAATTATTTTTGAGCAGGCTAATAAAGAGTGCAAAAACATTCTTCGACAATATAGACATAAATCTCTGGACTCCTGGTTAAAATACTGCAGAGATACCGGTGGGCCACTTACTAATGCGGGCCTAGCTGCGATGCTGGCAAAAGTCAAAGAAAACAGTCCAAAATCTAAATCGACCCGACCCCCCATATCTTCAGGACTTTGCTTCCAATGTCATCAACCGGGTCACAGAAAACGCGATTGCCCCAATCTCAGCCATGGGTATTCCACGGCACAGCCTTCAGGCATAGAGCCTTGTCGCCGTTGCCGCAAGGGCCCTCATAGGGCAGAGGTATGCCGTTCTGCTTTCGATATCGATGGCAACCCACTTACAGGTAGCGCCCAGGGGCCAAAAAACGGCCAGAGGGGGCTCCCCAACCCAGCGAGGAGCCCCCAAAATCAAATCTACTCTCAGGTTCCACCTCCCGTGTCTGCGCTACACCCAGTGCACCCTCAGCCCGTGCCACTCACGGGTCCGCAGGCCTGGACCTCCGCGCCACCTCCCCTCTCCTCTTAACTCCGGAGATGGGGGTACAATTAGTGGAGAGCGACTGCTCCGGTCCTCTGCCCCCGGATTCGGTTGGATTAGTGTTGGGTCGGTCCTCCGCCGCCCTCCGAGGGCTAGCTGTGATCCCCGGGGTAGTTGACTCTGATTTCACTGGTAAAGTAAAGATCATGGTTCAGGCCCCTCAGGGACCTTTAGTAATCAATCCTGGAGACCGTATCGCACAAATGTTATTACTGCCCAGTCTTCACTCTTTAATCCCAGCTAAAAACCACGTTCGCGGCGCTGGTAACTTTGGGTCCTCTGGCATTAATTTTACCGGCTTACATATGCTTTTAAATGAACGTCCCACTTTAGTGTTGCAGATCAATGGCAAGGACATTAAGGGACTTTTAGACACAGGAGCCGACAAATCCATTATAGCAACAAAGGACTGGCCTAGTACATGGCCTACAAATGTGGCGGAACAAACCTTGCAAGGACTTGGTTTTGCTCATTTCCCAAAAATCAGTGCAGCCTTGTTGTCATGGCAGGATAGCGAGGGTCATAGAGGACAGTTTTCTCCATTCATTTTACCTCTACCCATTTCCCTTTGGGGGAGAGACGTCCTGGCCGAAATGGATGTTGCTTTGGTCACCACTTCCCCTGCAGTACGATCTATGCTACAAAATATGGGTTACGTCCCAGGCAAGGGACTCGGTGTCCAGCTCCAGGGCCACCCTTCCCCCATTGAACCAAAACAAAGACCAAGTAAAGTTGGCCTGGGTTTTTCCTAGGGGTCACTGTTTCGCCTCCTAAACCAGTGGAGCCTTTACCCATCTCGTGGCTAACGGACGTACCCGTCTGGGTTCCACAGTGGCCCCTATCTCAGGAGAAACTGGAGGCAGTCAACACTCTGGTCTTGGAGCAGGTCAACGCTGGTCATTTGATCCCATCCACCTCTCCATGGAATACGCCTATTTTTGCCATCCGCAAAAAATTAGGTCAATGGAGACTCTTACATGATCTTAGGGCAGTCAACGCACAGATGCAGCCTATGGGCCCTGTGCAACGTGGTCTTCCTCTGCTTTCGGCACTTCCCAACCAATGGCCTGTTATTGTAATAGATCTTAAGGATTGTTTCTTTTCCATTCCATTGGACAAAAAGGATACCCCACGTTTTGCTTTTACTGTCCCCACCCAGAACCAGGAACAACCGGACAAGCGTTGGGAGTGGACAGTCTTGCCTCAGGGTATGACTAATAGCCCCACCATGTGTCAAGTCTATGTAGCCCAAGTACTAAAACCTCTTAGAGACCGATATTCCGACTGCAGGTGCCTACATTATATGGACGACCTACTGTGTGCAGCCCCCACAGCAGAGAGGCTCCTGGCCTTATACAGTACACTCCAACAAGTGCTGGAAGGGGCAGGGCTGCATATTGCACCTAATAAGGTGCAATTGTCGTCTGTAGTTTCTTATCTTGGGGCTATAGTCGCCCCTACTCAAATTAGACCTCAAAAAATTCAAATAAAAATCAATGCTATCTCCACTCTAAATGACTTACAAAAACTTTTAGGGGATATCAATTGGATTAGGCCCTACCTTAACATTCCTAATGCTGCATTGCAGCCCCTCTTTAATATACTTAAAGGAGACCCGGATCTTGCTTCCCCCCGAACCTTCACCTCTGAGGCCAAACAAGCACTGTCAATTGTCAACGATGCCCTTAGTAAAGCTGCCCTAAAACGTTGGGACCCTGCGGGAGACCTTACTCTTTGGGTCCTCGACACCCTTAAACAGCCCACCGCGGTCCTATGGCAGGATGGGCCTCTCCTCTGGATCCATCCCTCAATGTCATCTACTAGATCTATTAGTTACTATCCCGTGGCAGTGGCGGAGATAACTCTCCTAGCCATTCAGAGGGCTATCCAACATTTTGGACGCGAACCATCCACCATTGTTGTCCCCTATTCCATGGAACAGGTACGTGTGCTAATCGCTTGTACTGATGCTTGGGCGGTTTTAGTCTGCTCCACTTCCGCAACTATTACAAACAGAACACCCTCTGATCCTTTGCTAACCTTTGTTCAGTCTCACCCAGTTATTTTTCCAAAGTCCACATCCCAAAAGCCCTTACAGGGAGCCCCAGTAGTGTATACCGACGGTTCTAAAACAGGAGTCGGTGCATATGTTGTTTCAGGATCTGTGCCAAAAACATTCCAATTCGCTACTAACTCCCCCCAGGTAACTGAACTTCTTATAGTTAACCAAGTCTTCACTGATTTCCCCGGACCTGTCAATATTGTGTCTGATTCACGCTATGTGGTTAATTCTGTGTCTATCCTTGAGGCCGCAGGACTAGTCAATTCTTCATCCTCCGTAGCGACAGTTTTCCTCACCCTGCAAAAATCTATTTGGAATCGGTCTGCTCCTTTCTTTATTACTCATATTAGAGCTCATTCTTCCTTACCTGGACCCATGACCACAGGCAATGCTATAGCTGATCAAGCCACACGCCCCATTTGGATACTCCAATTTTCTTCCCCAGAAGAGCAGGCTATCCAGTTTCATTCAGAGTTCCATGTAAACGCAAAAACCCTTGCCGCCAAATTCGGTCTTTCTCGTGCTGCCGCTCGCGATATTGTTCGCCATTGTGCCGCATGCCCTACTTTAACCCCTGTGCCTTCGGTGGGGGTTAATCCCCGAGGATTACTACCAGGACATATCTGGCAGATGGATGTTACCCACATATCCGAGTTTGGGACCTTAAAGTATGTTCATGTGTCAGTTGACACCTGTTCCCAAGTAATTTTTGCTTCTCTGGAGACGGGTGAGCGTACCACCCATGTCATTAATCACTGCCTTGCTGCATGGGCAGCCTGGGGCAAACCAAAAACTTTAAAAACAGATAATGGTCCTGCATACACAAGTAAATCATTCCAAGATTTCTGCACCCGTATGCAGGTACAACATAAAACTGGAATCCCTTATAACCCTCAGGGACAGGCCATAATTGAAAGGGCTCATCGAACCCTCAAGGCTTTTCTCTTAAAACAAAAGGAGGGAATTGCCACGGGCAAAACCCCTCGAATGCGCCTCTCCCTTGCACTGTTTACTATAAACTTTTTGAATTTGACAGATCATTCTATGTCCCCCGCTGAGAGACACATGTTAAAGGAGCCATCTTCACGAGGCTATGTCCGTTGGAAAGATGTCCTCACGGGAAAGTGGTACGGCCCGGATCCGGTATTATGCTGGAACCGAGGCGCGGTCTGTGTCTTCCCACAGGAATCTGGAAGAGAACCTCTCTGGATACCGGAAAGATTGGTCAGAAAAACAGCCCCGCCGCCACAAGATACACCTCTATCACCTACGGACGACATCTCCCCCGAGATAACCGAGATTACCACGCTCTCACAGGACGACAAATTGCAACAAAACAACGAGACGTGAGATGCACCCCTTCCGCTTCTTCATACTGGCAGCGGCTTTGCTCCCTGGCTCTTATGCGGGCTTTAACTCCAACCCCACTGCTTTACTGCAGAACGTAGGCAACCCTTGCGACTGCAAGGGGGGGACCAGCAACACCGTACTGCAGCGTACTCACATCGCCACAGCTGATTGTGGGGACAAAACTGCATATCTGCCCCTCCAGGGGATCCCCGGCCTACCACGCGGCTACATATGTGTGCCCAAACCCCGCGTTTCTGATCCCCATAGCAAAAACCACTCCTGTCCTTGCTCGACCTTTCAAGAATCCATGCACAGCTCTTGCGATTCCTCATACTTCCAATGCACTTCTGGCGGTCAGTCGTACTATGCCACCCAGTTACAAAGTACTCGCAGGTCCTCTAGTCCTGACCATTTGCCACAGGTAGTCCATTCATCCCCCTACCTCTCAGCCCCCTGTATTGGTACGCCTGGACAGTGGGCGTGCTGGCGCACTACGGCACCCGTGCATATCTCTGATGGCGGAGGCCCACAGGACCAGCTCCGCCACCAACAGCTAACAAAGCGATTAAAACCCTCGTCCCCCCATCCCTACTCACGCCTCACATATGGACAATGCCTCCATCAGGCACACACCTTCCTCGAGTTGTCTTGTTCCCCCTCTCATTCATTGGGCTGTATCACCCATCCCTGACGGGGAGCGAAAACTGGGTATGCGAGACCAAAGGTACTGCAGCAGGAGTCCACCCGGGGGTTCCGGGGGTCCTGGGAGAGCATATGCATATGCATGCAGGTTCAATTCCCAGCCTGCCCCAGCAAAAGGGAATAAAAACTGATCCCTAACGGAGACATCAGGGGTTGTGGCCAGGCCCTTGAAGTTCCGTAACTAACGGATCACAAGCACGCTGGGTATGCACCTCTACTCTCTGCCTAGTAAATATTCTCCCGGCCCTCATGAGCCAGGGCCGTCGGGGATGTGATTTGTGCAAAAACAAAAGGAGGGAGATGTAGGGAACCAGACCGGAGGAACCGTGCCCCTAAGATGGCGCCGACTCCCTGCTTCCGGGTTCTTCCTCATCTCAGGGAGTTCCCGCTCTTGCTCGCTCCTTCCCGCCTTAGATTTCCCGCTCTAGCTCGCTCCTTCCCGCCTTGCCACGAGATTGTCCTATCCCCGCGCTTCTAGCCTATCACCTGATTTGTGACGTGTATTGTGCATATAAACCCTTGCTACGCGGGTGTAAGGGAAGTTCCTGCCCAGAAGAGATCGAAGCTGGATCTCCTGCTTGCCGAGCAATAAAGGAACCCCGTGCAAAGTGTTCGGTCTCTGTCTCTTGCTGGACGAGGACGGCGCCGAGCAACAAACCCTTTCTATTTAATTATTATTTTAAAAGATAGCTTTTGAATTGAAGTTTAAAACTGTTGTGTTACCTTGGGCCTGAGGAAAACACTAGCAGACCATGGAGAAGATAACTGCTTGAGAGAAACTTGCAATAGGAAAGAGATGCATGATGGCCCCCTCTTGCCATCTGTCTCCTCTCAAGTCCTTCATCACTAGGACACTTTGACTGTGAAAGAGAGTGCTGTGAAAAATTCTGCTGGGATATCCTGGACAGTTTGCTCCTAGCAAACTGGGACTCCTGGTCTTTCTACTTATCATAACAGAGACAAGCAGGAGTCAGGTTCCGAAATGTACATTTAGAACAGTTAAAGAATTTTAGAATTCCTTTCTATTCTTGCACACTTGAACTTTGACTTCCCATTTTAGCAAAATGGTTTGCAAGGCTAGTTGCTTTTTGTTCAAAGACAGTGAGAATAAGAAATGTCCTTCAGTATGTGTTAGAGTGATGCTTCCATTTACCCTTGTGTTTTAGCTCTTTCAACTGTCTTAGTATTACAGATAAGGGATTGGCAGAAGCAAGTCTTGCCAAAAGTGAAAATAAAGGAAATAACTATAAAATAGGTTATTTTTATTTAAAATTGAATGCGTTCTTTTTCTTAAGGAAAGTAAAATAAGTATTCAAAGTAAAGAAATATTCTTATAAGAACTAATGAGTATAAATTTTTAGTGCTTAATGACTTTTCCCAGTTTGTTTTCCTCAAACTTGCTGTTCCTTTTGACTGTACTTTTTCATTAATTTAATCTGTGCATACCTTTTTCTGACTGATTAGTTATTGCAAATTTATAATAAAAGACAAAAGTGTTAAAAAGGTGAAAATTTGTAAAAGAAAATTTGTTCTAAAAAACATGAAGATTGATTATCCTGTAGATTGGAAAATAGGTTTTCCCCTTGTAAAGTGGATGGTGTGTTAAGGGTCCCCCAGAAGATTCCAAAAGCATTCAGGAAAACAATTCATAATGATTTTTAACGAAAGAAAAAGACACAGTGTGATTTAATATTCAGAAAAAATAGCTGACATAATAATGTAAATATTCCTCCTCTTTTTAGGAATGTAAGGAGGCTATAACTGGTTGATTATTTTTAGAACAATTTAGATATTGAAAGAATAGGGAAAACAGATCTGAATGCCTTAAGGGCTGATTCTGAGGCCAGAGTGCTGTTTAGGACATTTGCCATTCTATGAGTTTGCTGTATATCCTGCAGAATCAGCCCTTAAGGCATTTGGATCTGGCTCAAAAGCCCATGAGAATATTTTAGGCATGGAAAGCCAAGACACTCTGGCAAAAACAAACAAACAAACAAAACCTAAATGAAAGATCTCAGCGAGTGAGATCCCAGTGGAAAGAACGGGGCCATCAAAGAAGGAGCTACCTTTCTCTGAAGGGAGGAGAGAACTTCCACTTTGACTATGACCCTGTCTGAATAAGATTGAAGTCGGCAAACTCAAAAGGCTTCCATAGCCTTGGCAACTCATGACTAGAGCCTAGGGAGATTACTGACGCCATAAACATGAGTGTCAAATTGTTAAGTCAGCAACAGGAGTCACTGCGTACTTACGTCTCATGTGGGATCTCTCCTTAATGTGTAGTCCAGTGTGAAGTAATGCTATAATTAGTACTGAAACAGTATTTTTACACTTTGTGTTTCTGTGTGGGTGCAAACTGATGAAATCTTTACTTAATATATACTAAATCGATCTTCTGTATATAAAGATAATTGAAAATGAATCTTGATGTGAATGGAATGGGAGAGGGAGTGGGAGATGGGAGGGGTGCGAGTGGGAGGGAAGTTATGGGGGGGGAAGCCATTGTAATCCATAAACTGTACTTTGGAAATTTATATTTACTAAATAAAAGTTAAAAAAAAGAATATGGAAAACAGCTGGTAAATTTTTAAAAATGTACTTGAAATTATATTTTCATGCTCTTAGGTGCCTTAAGTTGTATTTTATTTATGCAAAATTATATATTTTAAAAATCTGTTTTATGATTCCATTTTTATTTTCCCCTCATCAGTTTGAACCCAGTGTCCCATCATTGCTTCCAATGCTTTCCACCTTCTCTGTTTTTCAATGAAATATTTAACAACTTCAGTTTTAAGATTTCCCTGACAAGGATGTCCCCTCACTTGGTATAAGAAGCAGCACATGATGAGGTGAAGCAGAGAATTGTGGGTGTTGAGTTCTATGGTTACTGCAAGCACTGAGTGAATAATGATCATCACTCATCCAGAAATGTATAGTTAGGTTCCTATGGGCCTCTTGTCTTGATATTTTTAATAATTGATCAAAAATAGCATTTTTTAAAAGATTTATTTATTTATTTGAAAGGTAGAGTTACAGAGAGGCAAAGAGAGAGGGGGGTCTTTCATTCGCTGGTTCACTCCCCAGATGACCACAATGGCTGGAGCTGTGTCAATCCAAAGCCAGGAGCTAGGAGCTTCTTCCAGGTCTTCCATTTGTGTGCAGGACCCCAAGGACTTGGACCATCTTCTATTGCTTTCTCAGGCCATAGCAGAGAGCTGGATTGGAATTGGAGCAACTGGGACGCAAACTGGCACCCATATGGGATGCTGGCACTACAGGCAGCGGCTTTACCCGCTACGCCACATTGCTGGTCCACAAAACATAACCTTTTAAAAATATGTGTTTCCGTTTGAAGGTACCTCATTGTTGTATAGATCATTAAATAGCATTGAACTCACAGCCAACAGCCTTGCAAGTCATGCCTGAATGAAGCTTATACATCAGGTGTTATCTTCTCTGTAGGCACATCATAGTTTTCTTGCATGTAGGAATGTTCAACAGTACTTTAGCATTGTGTCTGGAAGACCATTTTTAAACCACAAAATTATTACCAAAATATGCACAAAAATGAGGAAAATGTCGTGCTAAATACACTATGAAAAAAAAAAACAGTTGGTTACAGTGTGAGAACTGAAATAAAAAGGCAGGTCGTCACCTTGGATAGCCAGAACTAGTAACATGTGATTCGGATTTTTCACAGATTTGTGCGTGTTTGCAAATGACTACGAAACTGTTATGAGTATTGATTTGGGAACTACAAACTAAATTAATTAGTAGTTGAATTTGTAAGCATTGACTCCAGCATGGAGATTGGCTGTATCTTGTTCACCTCTGTGCCATGGGTAACTAATATTTCTTGGCATTTGTAGGAGCTGAATACATGTATGTGTTGAATGAATGAAAACAGTATACCTTAGTTTTTAGATGAATCCCATTGTGTTTTATTCTGTTTTATACTGTAAAGAAATTTGTGGGATAATTTACTCAGTTATTTTGCAGACAAAACATTTTAGAATAATACAAATGCCTGTTTGGTCAGATATATAATCATTTCCCTTGAAGATATTGCTCCTAGCCTCTGGCACCTAAATTGATGAAGTGGTAGTGTTTGGAATAGTGGTTAAGATGCAGCTTGGGATGTCTACATACTGTATTAAGGTGTCTAGATCATGTACCAACTACCGATTTTCAGATCCACCTTCTTGCTAATGTGCTAATGTGGAGTGATAGAGGCAGCAGGTGATGGCTCAAGTACTTGGGTCCCAGATCCTTATATGGGAGATTTGGATTGAGTTCCATGCTTTTGGTTTCAACCTGGCCCTGGCCCATCTGTTGCCAGTATTTGGGGAGTGAACAAGTAACTGTATCTGAAATTTCCCCTTCATATCTCTCATTCTTTCTCAGCTGTTCAAAAAAAATGAAAGTAAATAAAAATATAAAAATTAAATTGATGAAATTATTATGCCAATATACATCTATACATCTCAGTCCATTATAGTATTATTCTTTCCCCTTTTGGAAAATTTTAGAATTTTTTTTCTTTTCCTTGGAATTCTGAAAATTCACTGTATATATATATATATAGAGAGAGAGAGACTTTTTTTTTTTTAAAGATTTTATTTGTTTGAGAGGCAGAGTAACAGAGAAGAAAGAGATCCTTCATGTGGTTGTTCAACCCCCAAATGGCCACAACAGCCGGGACTAAACCTGGCCAAAGCCAGGAGCTTATAGCTCTTCTGGGGTCTCCCATGTGGAAGCTGAGGCCCAAAAACTTGAGCCATCTTCTGCTGCTTTCCCAGGCGCATCAGCAAGGAGCTGGATCAGAAGTGGAGTAGCCAGGACTCAAACTGTCACCCATATGGGATGCCACCTTGCAGGCATCAGCTTAATCTGCTGTGCCACAATTTCAGGCCCTAGACTCTTTGAATTGAAACATTCATATCTTTCTTCAGTTCTGAGAATTTTCTTATTTTGCTTTATTAATTATTAACTCTACATTTTTCTCTGTACTTATTAATGGAATTCTTATTAAACATGTTCTAAACTTCTGAATATAGTTGACATATTTCTTGAAGTTTCTTTATATTTTCTGTCTTTATATTTTTCTATTATGTTCAGAAGCATAATTTGCCTTAAGTTTCCTACTCATACATTTATCTTCAGCCAAGTCCATTATGCTATTCATTCTATGTATTGAGATTAAAAATATATATATTCATTTTGTATTAATTTCTCTATATGACTTGAAGGATACAACTTAATTTTCTTTTTTTTTTTTTTAAGATTTGTTTATTTATTTGAAAGTCAGAGTTACACAGAGAGAAGGGGAGGCAGAGAGGGAGAGAGAGAGGTCTTCCATTCACTGGTTCACTCCCCAACTGGCCGCAATGGCTGGAGCTGCACTGATCTGAAGCCAGGAGCCAGGAACATTTTCCTGGTCTCTCATGCAGGTGCAGGGGCCCAAGGCTTGGGCCATCTTGTACTGCTTTCCCAAGCCATAGCAGACAGCTGGATTGGAAGTAAAGCAGCTGGGACTTGAACCGGTGCCCACATGGGATGCCGGCACTGCAGGCGGCAGCTTTACCCACTACACCACAGCCCCGCCCCCAGAACTTAATTTTCTTTTCCTTGTGTACATACAGTTGTCCCAACACCACTAAGCATAAGGGTTTATTCCTTGACTCTGAATTTTATTTCACTTATCTATTTATCTGCATGTCTATCCTTATGTCAGTACCACACTGTCTTGCTTACTGTAATTTTGTTTTGAATCCTGAAAGCAGAAAGTTCTACAATTTTGCTCTTTTTCAAGATGTATTTGGCTATTCTGGATGCTTTGCATTAGTATATACATTTTTGAATCTGCTAGTTAGTTTTTACAAAAGTTCCATCTGGAATTTTGATAGGGATTAGTTTGAATTTGCAGAATAATTCAGGAGAATGTTGTCATCTTAACAATAGTAATTAGTGGCCAGCGCCATGGCTCACTAGGCTAATCCTCCGCCTTGCGGTGCCGGCACACCGGGTTCTAGTCCCGGTTGGGGCACCGGATTCTGTCCCGGTTGCCCCTCTTCCAGGCCAGCTCTCTGCTGTGGCCAGGGAGTGCAGTGGAGGATGGCCCAAGTGCTTGGGCCCTTACCCCATGGGAGACCAGGAGAAGCACCTGGCTCCTGCCATCGGATCAGCGCGGTGCGCTGGCCGCAGTGCGCTGGCTGTGGCGGCCATTGGAGAGTGAACCAACGGCAAAGGAAGACCTTTCTCTCTGTCTCTCTCTCTCTCACTGTCCACTCTGCCTGTCAAAAAATTAAAAAAAAAACAAAACGATAGTAATTAGTCCAAAATCATGAACATGGATGTCTTTCCATTAATTTAGATGTTCTTTGATCACTTTCAACATTATTTTGCAATTTTCAATACATTTTGTTAAATGTATTCCTAATGGCTTTATTTGCTTTTATGCTATTGTAAGTGGATTTTTTAAATTTAAATTTGGATTGTTCATTATTAGTGCATAGAAATACAAGTGTTTTCTAAGGTAGACAATGCCCATGAGGAAAATTATATTCTCACTTTAAAACTTTCTTTCCCTTTGGTCTGAAAGGGAGGTTTTTTCTACTTACTGTATACTTCGCTGATGGCGAAGTGAATCTAGCTATGAGATTATTAGTTAAGTTCTTATTTTGGCTATGCTATTACAGAAAAATGTTAGCCATCTCTTTTATAAGGTCTAAAGATTAAATTGTGCGTCCTACAGATTCCTTCATAATAGAATTAATTTCCTACCTTGAAGAGAATAGAGAAATGAAAGAACAAGTTGGGCTTAGAATAGAGAAATGAGGGAGCAAGTCCTAGATCGCTTGCTGACAATAGCAATATCACATGAATACTTAGCAAACAGTTTCAACCATTAGATAACAACTTAAGAAAACATTTACCAGAAGGTCCAATGAATTATGTATTTGAAAATACCTCTTAAATATCTAACATGGTGTAGTTTGTTTAACCAGTAAACTTAAGCACAACCATATAAAATGTTTTTAGTTTCTTTCTACCAACAAAAATGTTTTTAGTTTCTTTCTACCAAAAGTTTAAAACATATGATACACAGATTCAGGTCACACAAATTAAAATGTATCTTTGATTGATTTTAGCAGCTTAAATTTATGGACAATCTTATCTATAAGCCAATTAAAATAAAACTCTTAATAAAATTTCCCCATGTGGACATACAATATGTACACACATATAACATAGCATAATAGACCAATATAGCAATTTTAATAATAGCTTTTAAAATCTTTAACTCTTTTTGTCGATTGCCAATTGATTTGAATTGCTTTTTGTATTTAGTAACCTCAGTTAACTATACTTTCTCTCAGTTGGTACTGTTAATACATTATTGGCTTCATCTGTTTACAGAGCCGTCCCAAAGTACTGAATACAATAGAAGTGGCTGGAAAAAGTCCATAGGAACCTATAGGAGGACAGCTAAACACAGAACCAACAACGCTTTAGTTTTATGAGCAGCACATCATATATAACTGTGGATGACAAAAGACTTTAAGTCGCCATGTTTAAAATTATAAACTCATCAACCAACCAGAGGCACTTGCTTACTGCACAGTATTTTTGAAAGCACCTGTAGGATTTTACAAGTATTTAGCCCTTTTGGCCTCTGGGGCTTTCTCATTAAGATAACTATCATGTCTAGTAACACAAGATCATTAGACTTTTTAATTCTCAAACATTTGTATTAATAGCATTTTCCATTATAGAAACTTAAAATTTAATACCACATCACATCTTGACAGTACTTCTAATATAATCCAAATAGACTGATTAGTTGGTGTCTCTATAAGATGAGAGACATAGGTCCTTCTATTTTTTTCAGTTGGGCCCAAACTGGAAAAACAAAAGTCCAAGATTTACTGGAAATTTTAGAGACCAGATTGTTTGAAACTTTGATTTTTTGAATGCCTGTCAAGAATGCCAAGAAGGCTCAAAATCCAAAATATCTGGTTGAAATAAGATTCCTTACAATCATGACATAACATAGACCAAATTTGATCATTGTTACAAGGTGATTATTCAAATCTTTGAAAATAAGCTCATATTTAAATAACCCATAGTTCTTAATAAAAATTCAGCTGTTTTTGAACAATTAGAATTTAACAGAGATCAAGAGAACATAATAGATTACTTTAACACATTGCTTTAACAGAGCATCAGAGTTTAATTCTATGTCAAAGAGAAATTGAGCTTCCTGTGACCTTTACTGTGAGGTTTCCTTTCTTTACCTTCTTTCATATTGGTGACCATGTTTCTGTGTTTCTGTGTGTAACACAGAAACCTTAGAAAAACTACTACAGAACATGCCTGTGACTATAGACTTGTAGTTCAGGCCACCGAAGATTAGAGATGGGACACGGGCACTCCCTTGACTTGCATCCTCTGGTCTGCTTTAACACAAACCAGGAGGAAAAGAAAGCTCGGCATCAGAAGCAATGGGTGGCAGGCCTATTAATGGCTGATCTGTACAGTGATCTGCCCTCAAGGAGACCCAACAGGCCAGTCCACTGCAGTGGCTTTCAATGTGGTAAGCCTGGGCTTCAGCAGAAGTCAGCTTGTGAAGAGCCCTGGCAGCTCTGCCAAGAGTTGGATCACTGGAAATGGACTTGCCCTGGAGTCGAAGGATGCCCAGGTCAGAGCCACAGATCTTATTGGCTCTAAGCTGAAAAGCCCTTCACTCAGCCCAACTTCCAAAGTGACCACTGCAGCTGAGGGTATGGTCAAGTAGTGTCAGCAACATTGCAGGCAGAACTGTAAATTTCTTGTTAGAGATGCCACCTGCCTTTACCTGGCCAGCTCTCCTCCCAGGCCAGCCAAGTAATGAAAGTCAACAGAGTGCCTTCCCTTAGGAGGTTCACACCTCCCTTAGGATATACCCCATGTGAAGAGATAGATAGGTCTGGGCCTCTTAACTTACAAGGCCTAAAGCCCAACAGATTATTATCAAGCCCCTTCTATCAGGTTCTATTTGCCTCTCAATCAGAAAACTTAATTGTAGCTTAGACAGCACCTTTCTTAGCTCCTCTAATAATGACTCTGTCCTTTGTTCTAGTCCCTGTTTAGCGCACTTGGGCCTCATTCCTTTGTAATCATAACCTCTACTCTACCACCAATGGCTCTACTCCCAACCTGTGTGTACTGATGGTCCTCTTCCCCACTTAATGCTGTATAATTGTTCAAACCTGGTAAATGCCACTCTTAGGATCATTGGTTACTATCCTCACTCTGTCTTTTATGACCTTGTCTAAATATGATCAGAGTCGGCAAACTTGGAAGGCTTCCATAGCCTTGGCAACTCATGACGACAGCCTAGGGTGGTTACTGGCGTCATAAACTAGAGTGTCAATTTGTTGGGTCAACAACAGGAGCACTGTGCACTTGCTCCTCATGTGGGATCTCTGTCCTTAATGTGCTGTACATTTTGATTTAATGCTATAACTAGTACTCAAACAGTATGTTTCACTTTGTGTTTCTATGTGGGTGCAAACTGTTGAAATCTTTATACTAAATTGATCTTCTGTATATAAAGATAATTGAAAAGGAATCTTGATGCAAATGGAAGGGGAGAGGGAGCGGGAGAGGGGAGGGTTGCGGGTGGGAGGGGAGATATGGGAGGGGGAAGCCATTGTAATCCATAAGCTGTACACTGGAAATT
The DNA here is from genome assembly GCF_033115175.1 of Lepus europaeus. NCBI lineage: Eukaryota > Metazoa > Chordata > Mammalia > Lagomorpha > Leporidae > Lepus > Lepus europaeus. The sequence continues at coordinate 78,398,023 of NC_084842.1, read as the reverse complement.
TATATTCACTAAATAAAAGTTAAAAAAAAGAAATACAAGTGTTGTTTTTTTTTTTTAAGATTTGTTTATTTACTTGAGAGGCAGAGTTACAGATAGAGAAAGGTAGAGACAGAAAGAGAGGTCTTCTGTCAACTGGTTCACTCTCCAGTGACCACTGTGGCAGCCAGAGCTGGGCTAATCTGAAGCCAGGAGCCAGGAGCTTCCTCCAGGTCTCCCATATGGTAGAGGGGCCAAAGCACTTGGGCCATCTTCAACTTGTTTCCTGGGTCACTAGCAGGGAGCTGGATCAGAAGTGGAGCAGCCAGGGCTCAAACCAGTGCCTATATGTGATGCTGGTGCCACAGGCAGATGCCCAACATAATACTCCACAGTGCCAGCCCCTACAAGTGATTTTTTTATATTGCTGTTGTATTTTGCTACCTGGCTGAACTCATTTATGAATTTTATTGTGTGTGTATGTGTGTTAAGACTTTCTATAGACAAGGTAATATCTTCTGTGAATAGAAATAATTTTACTTCTTACTTTCCAATCTGGATGCCTTTTATTTATTTTTCTTCCCAATTTCCCTGGATAGAATTTATGTGCATGTTGGATACAAGTGACAAACATGGATTTCTTTGTCTTGTTCCTAAAATTATGAGAAAAATATCCTTTCTTTCGACAGCAGGTATGATGTTAACTCTGAACGTTTTTGTAGATTTTCTTCATTGAGTAAGTTTCTCTTTATCCCCAGTTTAGTGTTTACATCATGACTTGGTGTTAGATTTTGCTAAGTGCTTTTTCCATATCTATTGTCATGTTTATTCTGTTAATAAGGTATTTACATTGATTTGTTCCTATATCTTGGATCAAACATGTTCCTCTGATAAAACCTACTTGGTAATGGTCTATTATTTTCTTTTCTTTTCTTTTCTTTTCTTTTCTTTTCTTTTCTTTTCTTTTCTTTTCTTTTCTTTTCTCTCTCTCTCTCTCTCTCTCTCTCTCTTTCTTTCTTTCTTTAAAGATTCATTTATTTATTTGAGAGGCAGAATTATATACAGAGAGAGAGATGGAGAGACATAGAGAAAGGTCTTCCATAAGCTGGTTTAATTCCCAAATGGCTGCAACAGCTGGAGCTGGGCCAATCTGAAGCCAGGAACCAGGAGCTTCTTTCAGGTCTCCCACATGGGTGCAAGGATCCAAGCACTTGAGCCACCTTCCACTGCTTTCTCAGGCCATTAACATAGAGCTGGATCGGAAGAGGAGCAGCTGAGACAGGAACTTGGTGCCCAAATGGGATGCTGGCACTGCAAACAGAGTCTTTAACCTACTATGCTACAGCAAAGGCTCAATTTTTTTTCCTTTCTTTCTTTTTGGTCTATAATTCTTTTTATGTGTTTTGGATTTGTTGTGGATTTTTGTTGAGGATTTTCCCACCTAAATTTATGAGGATTTTTTTAACTTGATTTTGTTGCATGTATTTCAGTTTTCCAATACAATGTTGGAGTTATACATATAGATAGTAAAAACAGTTACTAGTAGACTAATACATTTATCATCTCACATTGTTTCATTTATATAACAGGAACTGATAAAAAATCTACTTAATTTAATAAAAATCCCTAATATATTATCATAAGGAATATTTGTAGTTTATTTTCTTGTGGTATCCTTGTCTGCTTTGGTATCAGATAATATACTCACATAGGGTTTTCTCCTCTTGTAAATTTTAGAAAAGTTTGTCAAGGATTTGTGCTCATGTTTTTTTAAACATTTGGTAGAATTTAGAGAGAGAGAGAGAGAGAGAGAGAGAGAGAGAGAGAGAGAGACAAGGAGAAAGAGAGAGATATTTCATCTGCTAGTTTACTCTCCAGATGGACACAATGGCCAAGATTGGGCCCATCCAAAACCATGAGTCAGGAAATCCACGAGGGTGGCAGGAACCCAAGTACTTGGGCCATTTTCTGCTGCCTCTCAGGCACATTAGCAGAAAGGTGGATAAGAAGTGGATTCAATACCAGACATTCTAAAATGGGATGTTGGGTATCTCAAGTTGAGACAACCTGCAGCATCACAGTGTCTGCCACCAAAGCCGATTTTCTGTTTTGTCTATTGTTTTTAGATTCTCTGTATCATTTATTTACATTCTACTCTAATAATTTTTACTTTGATTTAGTTGACTCTTCAGTTTCTTAAGGTGAAAGTTGGGATATCAATTTGAGATCTTTCTTAAATATAGGCACTTACAAATATAAATTTTTCCTTGGGCACTGCTTTAGCTGCTATGTTGTATTTTCATTTTCATTAATGTCAAAGAACTTTCTAATATTACTTGTGATTGCTTCTTTGACCATTGCATATTAAAGAATATGTTGCTTAATTTCGATATATTTGTGGAGTTTCCCAGATTTTCTTCTTTTGTTGATTTCTAGTTTCATTTAGTTGTGATTAGAAAGCATACTCCAAGGCCGGCGCCGTGGCTTAACAGGCTAATCCTCCGCCTTGAGGCGCCAGCACACTGGGTTCTAGTCCCGGTTGGGGCGCCGGATTCTATCCCGGTTGCCCCTCTTCCAGGCCAGCTCTCTGCTATGGCCCGGGAAGGCAGTGGAGGATGGCCCAAGTTCTTGGGCCCTGCACCCGTATGGGAGACCAGGAGTAGCACCTGGCTCCTGGCTTTGGATCAGCGAGATGCGCTGGCCGCAGCGACCATTGGAGGGTGAACCAACGGCAAAAAGGAAGACCTTTCTCTCTGTCTCTCTCTCTCACTGTCCACTCTGCCTGTCAAAAAAAAAAAAAAAAGCATACTCCATATGATTTTTAATAATTTTAAATTTACTGAAACCTGCTTTATTACTTTAAAGTGAAGAAATAATAGCTAACAATTTCCTAGAATAAGTGAAAAACATTGATTCACTCATCCAAGAATTCTAGTGAACGTCACGTAGGATAAGCTCAGAGAGACAGTATCACCTTTATGTTTTACTGTGAAGAATGTTCTATGTGTGCTTGAGAGGACTATATGCTAAGATGTGTTAGTGGAGTAGTACTTAGTTATCTATTTGGTCTAGTTGATCTATTGCATTTTCAAGTTAACTTTTATATTTTCTTGCTGACGTTGTGTCTAATTTTGCTATTTTTGAAAGTGAAATATTAAATGATGCAATAATTATTATGAATCATCAATTTCTCAAAAAATTAATCTTAGTTTCATGTATGCCAGATGATTTTTAATTTTTATGTGGATTCAGATTACTCTTTAGTATTTTTTCATTTTAGCCTAAAGAACTTTCTTTAGTTTTTTATTTTTTGAAGGACAGATCTGTTCAGATAAATTTTCTCAGTTTTTGTTTACCCAAGAATATGTTTGTTTCTCTGTCATTTTTGAAGGACATTTATGGATATCCATTTTTATGGATAGAGAATTTTTGGCTCACATTCTTTTTCCCTCAGCAGTTTGAATATATTATTTCATTGCTGTGGCCCCCATGGGTTCTGTTGAAAATCTGCTGTATATCTTATTGATGATCCCTTGTATGGAATGAGTTTTTCTTATTATTTTAAAATATTTATTTGAGAGGCAGAGTTATAGAGAGGGAGAGACACAGAGAGAGAGGTCTTCTGTCTGCTGGTTTACTCCCCAAATGGCTACAACAGCTGGAGCTGAGCTGATCTGAAGCCAGGAGCTTCCTCCAGGTCTCCCACACAGGTGCAGGGGCCCAAGCACCTGGGCCATCTTCTACTGCTTTCCCAAGTCATCAGCAGGATTCTGCACTGGAGGTGGAGCAGCACCCAAATGGCAAACTGGCACCGCAGATGGATGTTTAATCTACTACACCACAGTGCCAGCCGCTGGGATGAGTTTTTTCTCCCTTGCTGCTTTAAGATTCTCCCTTTGCCTTTCAACCGCTTGATTGTGATGTGTTTAGTTGTAGACTTTTTTTTGAGTTTATCTTACTTGAAGTTTATTAAACCTCTTTGATAAATAGATTAATGTTTTTATTAACTTGAGGAAGTGGTTAACTTATTATTTCTTCAAATATTTTTTCTACCTCTTTCTCTCTTCTCCTTCTAAAACTCTCATGTGTATGTTCATACACTCAGTGGTGTCCCACCAGATAATATTTTCATTAGTTTTTCTTTCTGCTTCTTACCCTGATTAATTGCAATTGACCTATTTTCAAGTATCCTAATTTTTACTTCTGCCATCTGAAATCTGTTGTTGAACTCCTCTAGTGAATTTTCATTTTCGTTTCATTGTAGTTCATAACTCCAGAGTTTCCACATAGTATCTTTTTATATTTTCAACCTATTTATATTCTCTAGTTTATGAGACATTGTTCTCGTGCTTTTAAAATAATTTTGGGCATAATTCCCTTTAATTCTTTGAAAATGTTTCTAATGGCTGTGTGTGGTAAAAGGTTAATGCAGAAGACATGAGATCTTTACTGTATATTACAAAGAGAAGATTGGCTTTGTCTGGTTCCTGCTCTATAACCTCCAATCCCTTGATATATTCTGTCTGATAATACTGTTTTTGTATACAAAATGACCTGGGCCGTGAGTCGATCCAGAGAGTTAATGCTAGCAATGTGCTTGAGGGTGGATGCTTTCTTTTGTTTGTCTGGGGCCCTAAAATACACTATATAGCTTGATAACTGTGGTCAGGGAGGCTGGGGACTTAGTTAATTAATTACATAGGTGTTTAATGTCTACATAATTGACCCTTACTAAAAAAACTTTAAACCCCAAGGCATGTGAACCTCTCTGGTTGGCAATACTTAATATACACTGTCATACAACATTGGTGGGAGAATTGTGTACTCACTGTGTGACTCTACTGGGAGAGGACGACTGGAAATTTCTGTCTGTGTCTCCTGGACTATCCTGTGTATGTTTTTTTAATTTCATGATTTTTATATGTATTCTTTATGTGTAATAAGCTATAATCATGAGTATATACATTTTCCTGAGTTTTATGAGTTCTAGTAGGTCACCGAACTTGAGAGTGGACTTGGGGAACCTCTATACAAGCTAATTTAAAATAATTGCCTAGTAATTTTAATGTCTGGAGTGATTTCTATTGACTGTATTTTTTTTCCTGTGTATTGGTCATGCTTTCTTATTTCCTGTCATGTGCCAAAATATTTTGTTAAAAACTGTATATATGGTTCCCCTTTGTTTTTTTTCTTTCAGTGATTTCCCCAGATTTATAGTTTCCTGATAACAAATTTATTTCTTTATCCTTTTGTTTTTTTCTTTGCCCTTTCATCTTTCTCATTACCCACCTTCTTTCTCTTTTTTCTATATATTTCTTCTATCATTTCTAGAGATTTGAGTCATATAAGAGAAGCTGACCTTGTCTACCATCTTAAGCCAAGTCTCAGCATTTTGTATAATAGCAAGATTTAAGAACAATTAAATGAGGAATGATTAATTAAATTGCAACATTCCCATAGAGTAATACATCTCACAACCTTAAATATGAGAGTACTTCAAAAAGTTCATGGAAAAAAGTTCATGGAAAATTGATCTAAAAGATTATTCTTGGGCTGGATGCTTTTGCAAAGTGGTGATGATGCTGCTTGGGATGCCTGCAGCCCATATTGACATGCTTGGGTTTGAGTCTTGGCTCTGCTTCCAATCCCAGCTTCCTGCTAATGTGCGCCCTGGGAGGCAGTGGTGATGGTTCAAGTACTTTGGTCCCTGTCACCCATGTGGGAAACCCAAATTGAGTTCCCAACTCCTGACATTGACCTCACTGAACCCTGGCTCTTGAGGGCATTTGGAGAATGAATGTTTATTCCTGCCTCTTTGTATATGTATTTCTGTCTTTAAATAAAAAGCAAAATACAACAAAAGATTATTTTGGCACAAAAAAGGCTGTACAATTGTATTTATAGTATGATCACAATAATGAACAAAAGAAAGCATGATTTAATAGGAGTGTCAAATTGTTAAGTCAGCAACAGAAGTCACTGTGTACTTACATCCCATGTGGGATCTGTCCTTAATGTGTTGTCTAATGTGCAGTGATGCTATAACTAGTACTGAAACAGTATTTTTACACTTTGTGTTTCTGCGTGGGTACAAACTGATGAGATCTTTACTAATTATATACTGAATCGATCTTCTGTATATAAAGAGAATTGGAAATGAAAAAAAAAAACCTGGTGTTAAATTGGAAATGGCATAGAAAATTAATTAATTTTTAAAAAAAATATTATGTAGGATCTCTGTCTTTAATGTGCTGTACACTGTTATTTAATGCTATAACTAGTACTCCAACAGTATTTTCTTTCACTTTGTGTTGCTATATGGGGGCAAACTGTTGAAATCGTTACCTAATATATACTAAACTGATCTTCTGTATATAAAGAGAATTGAAAATGAATCATGATGTGATTGGAAGGGGAGAGGGAGCGGGAAAGTGGAGGGTTGTGGGTGGGAGGGAAGTTATGGGAGGGGGGAAGCCATTGTAACCCATAAGCTGTACTTTGGAAATTTCTATTCATTAAATAAAAGTTTAATAAAAAAAAGAAAAAAACTGGAGGAATAAACCAAAATATTATTCAAATTTTAGCAGTGTAGTTTAAAAATATATGTTGTGTCTCTTGAGAATTAGTTAAGTCAGTAGTTAAACCAACACCTATAACTATTTACATGCTCTAATTCCTATGTAATATGTACTTTCACTTAGGACTTTACTCTCCTTTCTCTCAGTTAGATACACAATGGCCTCTTCTTTTTGTTAACTGAAGACATCAAACTTTCTTCTGCTGTAATGACTTTCCCTTACTGTATCCTATGCATGAGATATCATTTCCCTAGGTAACCTTTTGACTAGTCTGGTTTCCTTCAGGCTTCTAATCTAATGTAAGTTTATTAGACTATCCTATCCTATCATATACAAAATACCATCTTTGTTTTCATTATTACTCTTTGAATCATTACAGTGTGTATTTTCTTCATAACACATTTCCCAGTATGGTTCTTCTTCTGCCTCCCGCTATGCCAAATGTGAGCTATGAAAGCTGCAATTCTGTCTTGTTCACTGCTCCATTTTCAGGACCTATACCAGTGCCTGGAATCTAGTAGATAATTAATAAATGTTCATAAAATAAATAATTTTGTGAATGAATATTCAATGTAAAACAGGCAACCTGGTACTTTAGCCTATAATTTTAATTCACAACTATATCTGGACCCTATTTTCTTATTGAAGTTTGGAGATTTAATATAAGTATGGAATAATAATTTTGTAAAATATGTATTTTTAAACTCAATTTTTATATTTCATATTTTATCTAAAAGTATTAGCAATGAATGAAGCTCTTATTCAGTTATTGTATTGGCTTTTTGATTTTCCAGAGAGATTAAAAAGGTACATGAGTATATAATTATTTGTTGAGTAGTTAGTATATTGTGTTTTTACACATATTCCTAATTAGTCTTTGCTACACACCTATGAGACAGAGATAATCATCCTCACTTTTCAAATGAGGAAGGTGAGGCCAAAGAGGGCAGACTATTTTCCCTGTGTTACAAAGAAAATAAACCATGAAATCTAGATTCAAAGCTAGGTCTTCAAACACTTATGTCTTTCTTAAGACTTTCCTCATATTCTCCAGTGCTTTATTCTCATATTCATTCATTCATTCATTCATTCATTAAAAAATATTCTATGTACTAGAGATACATCAGTGAAAAAAATAGAAAAATCCATCCTCATGCCTTGTTACCTTCTCTTGGTAGTTGCAGGGGAGACAGGTAAACAAAAAATTAAGTAAAAGATATAACATATTGGGTAGTGTTTAGTGCCATGTATATAATGAATCAGGGGAAAGATGACTTGTTCTAATAAGGGAATTGCTAGGGTCAGTGTTTAATATTTTTAATAAAGAAGTTAAAGAATACTTTAATGGAAAAGTGAGATCATCTGGGGAAAGAGCAACCTTAACAAAGGAAACAGCAAGGGCAAGGCGTTAAAGCTAACGGGTGCTTGAGGTATTGAGGAGAAGCAAGCAAGTCAGTGAGAGTGAACAAAATGATCGAGGTGGAGAATTGCAGATCAATTTCAGATGGATAAATGGGAGGGAATTAGACAAGGCTTTGTAGAAGACTGTAAGGAATTTAGCCTTTAAAGTTAATAGAATGAGGAGCTATTAGATCAGAGCAGAGAAGCAAGATGATATGATATGTTTTAAAAGAATTCACATAATTTGTGTTTACTGGGCAGATTTGGCCCAGGACACTAAAAGTTGGGATTTACCCATTTTTAAATTTAGGATGCCTGGCTTCATGAGTAGAAGTACTGAGCAAGCAATGGAACATAGAATCTGGAATCCAAGGGAAATGACTGGGTTGCAGATACGAATTTGGGAATTGTCAGTATATAGATGATACTTGAAGTAATATGTTTGGATGAAATCATCTTGGGAGTGATTGATGATGAGGGGAAGGGAAGTCCAAAGATTGAAAGCTGAGACTCTAAAATTAGGAGGAACCAGCAAAGAAGGCTGAAACAGATCATTCTGCAAGGTAGCAAGATGGCCAGGAAAAAGAGAAGGCAAAAGAAAAACAAGTGCTGAAAGGAGGAGGGAATGGCAAAGAGTGTAAAATGATGCAGAATTGGCATGTGCAGTGGGGAGAAGAGAGGGAAATACTTGGGGATATATTTATTTGTTTCAACTAAGTAAGTATTGTTCCCTCCCGAATCCACTGTAAGTGCAGCCATGTGGTGATGTAAGGTGAAGGGTGGGGTTGGGCACCATGGTTGACTTGTTTTCTGGGATGTGTAACCCCCTATCCCTCTTCTGTCCCCATTATGGATGATCCTGGCGAGGAACCTCTCCACAGGGATGTGTGCATTTGCTATGGCTGGCTCATATACAAGTAAATACAATGCTGCTTTATCAATTTACAGTACAATTGCTCCATGGCCAAAAGCAGAGTTGGAAGTCTGCCTCTCACTGCCTCCAGGATAAAGGCCAAACTCCTTAGCAAGCCTCATCGGCCTGCAGAAGATGATTTTCTTTCTTACCATCCTTACTTCACCACCACTCCCACCTCTCCTTCCACCACCATACACCTACTGTGTTCCATTCTTACAGGGATCCTTGCTGTCCTGTAGGCACACTTGTGCTCTTCTATGCCTGTATTTCTATCCTCTCTTGCCTGTTGTCACTTATTGTGGCATAACTGAATGTTCATATGTTTGTGAGCCCCCACCTTCCTTCCCCATCCTCTGGCATGTGAAGTTGAGGCCTCATCATTTTTTTTTTTTTGACAGGCAGAGTGGACAGTGAGAGAGAGAGACAAAGGTCTTCCTTTTCCGTTGGTTCACCCCCCAGTGGCTGCTGCAGCCGGCACACTGCGGCCGGTGCACCACGCTGATCCGAAGTCAGGAGCCAGGTGTTTCTCCTGGTCTTCCATGTGGGTGCAGAGCCCAAAGACTTGGGCCATCCTCCACTGCCTTCCCTGGTCATAGCAGAGAGCTGGCCTGGAAGAGGAGCAACCAGGACAGAAGCAGCGCTCCAACCGGGACTAGAACCCGGTGTGCTGGTGCTGCAGGCGGAGGATTAGCCTATTGAGCTGCAGCACCGGTTGAGGCCTCATCTTTTTAATACTAATACCTAACTTAGTGTTTGGCTCATAATAGGGAATGAATAAACATTTGTTGGTAAGTGAATGAGAGTTCACATATCCAGTCCAGGTTAACTCAAGGACTAGGGAGGGCTTTCTGGAGGAAGCAGTCTCTGAGCACTGTCAGCAGGAAAGTCATAGTGAGTGTTTCCAGCTCTTGTTCCCTCCATCCATGTTTCTTGACCCCTCTTCTGCAAGGTGATCTCACCATTTCCCATGCTCTTAAGAAACGACAGTCAATGCTTCCTATTTCATATGGCTACACTGGTAACTCATAGGGCATCTGAGTTGAGGGGCATATTTTTTATTCAACAAATACTACTCTGGGCTGTTTTTATCCTTCTCTTTGTTGGCACCAGAGTTTGCATAATTTCTGTAGTACACAGATGTGCTGGACAGTTGTCTTCTCTTTGTGAAATGAGATGCAAAGACTTTTCCCTGGGGGAAGGAGAAAGAAGAAGCTCTTCTGGAGGGAGAGGACCCACTCTAGGGATGCTCTGAAGCACGCTGGGTCATGACTTCCTGTTGCAGAAGGACTTTTCCCTGACAGCTGGAAAGTATGACTCACCTTCTGGGAACCAGCACAGAAAGGAACATGAGAAGCCCCCTCCTCCTCCCTTTAGGAATCTACATCTCTTGAGCTTATTTTGTTGTGTCTGCCTTTCATCTCTTCTTTGTTGGAAACAAAAGAATAGAAGAACTTCATGCTTGTTTATTGAATAAGGAGATGTTGAAAGAACTAAAATTGATACTAAGGATGAAAATATAATTGGAGAAATGACTTATTCTATGACTGGAGCAGGAAATAATATACAATGAGCCCACAGCACCTTGTGATACCAAAGAATAAGAAACTTCTGAAAAATAAAATACAACACAAATCCACATTGATGTGCTTATGTCAAAGGGACACAGGAGCCATCTGAAAGAACTGCCAGTTGTCTATTCTGGAACAATTTGAGCAACAAAACAAATAAAATAGTATTGGCTTATAACCCAAAATGTGAAATTAATACCCATGAATATGTACTGATACAGATAAATGGTTTGACAAATGAATGAGAGGAAATAGGCCAATCTCTCGTGCATAAGAATTCCAAATAAATTGTATAGGTGCTCTACCCTATGGCTACCAGTGTAGCCATATGAAATAGGGAGCATTGACTGTCGTTTCTTAAGAGCATGGGAAATGGTGAGATCACCTTGCAGAAGAGGTGTCAAGAAACATGGATGGAGGGAACAAGAGCTGGAAACACTCACTATGACTTTCCTGCTGATAGTGCTCAGAGACTGCTTCCTCCAGAAAGCCCTCCCTAGTCCTTGAGTTAACCTGGACTGGATATGTGAACTATCATTCACTTACCAACAAATGTTTATTCATTCCCTATTATGAGCCAAACGACTCCTCACTCCTTAAGTTGTTGGCTGCATGTAGTGGCTTCCTTCAATAATGCAGAGATTCTATGGAAAGAGAGGTGGGGGGGAGTGAATAATGTGGATAAAATACTACATCAGCCAGGTGAGAAAGGTTAACAGCAATAGTGATAAGTGATATTGACAGTATATACCTTGCATATAATGCGGTGAAAAATGGCACTTTATGTCTGATTTTTCCCCCTGAAAACTGTATAACACCAGCCTAATCATAAGAAAAACATCACAGAAATTCCGATAGAGAGACATTCTACAATTAACTGGCCAGTACTCCAAGAAGCTGTCAAAATAATCAAAAACAAGGAAAGTGAGAAACTGTCACAGCCAGCAGCAACCAAAACAGAGATCCTCACTGAATGCAGTGCGGATGCGATTCTGGAATACAAGGAGGACATTCTATAAAAACTAAAGAAATCTGAGTAAACTATGGATTTTAGTTCATGATAATGCATCAACAATGGCTTATTAATTGTGACAAAGGTACAGTGCTAATGTAACATGTTAATAATATGGGAAACTGTAGGCCGGCGCCGCTGCTCACTAGGCTAATCCTCCGCCTTGCGGCGCCGGCACACCGGGTTCTAGTCCCAGTCGGGGCACCAGATTCTGTCCCAGTTGCCCCTCTTCCAGGTCAGCTCTCTGCTGTGGCCTGGGAGTGCAGTGGAGGATGACCCAAGTCCTTGGGCCCTGCACCCCATGGGAGACTAGGAGAAGCACCTGGCTCCTGCCATCGGATCAGCGCGGTGCGCCGGCTGCAGCGCGCCTACCGCGGCGGCCATTGGAGGGTGAACCAATGGCAAAAGGAAGACCTTTCTCTTTGTCTCTCTCTCTCACTATCCACTCTGCCTGTCAAAAAAAAAAAATATATATATATATATACATATATATATAATATGGGAAACTGTGTGCAGGGGAAGGTAATGCGGGAATTCTCTACACTATTTACTCAATTTTGCTGGAAATCTAACCTATTCTTTTTTTTAATAGTAGTATATCATTCTTAACCATTGGTTTAACAAAAATGTAAGACAAAGTTTAACACAACTATATTTGTAGCAATACTAACACTCACAGACTTTTTTTTTCTTTTTTAATTTTTGATTTTTTCTTTTTTATTTTGATCCCACATTTAAGGGAGAACATGTGTTATTTCTTTAAAATCTACTAAAAGAGAGGAGAAAAGGGAAAAAAGGCATAACAACTTGTTATGTTTGTCTAGGTATGTAGAATTAAGTACACACACATACGTACACAGAGATCAATGTCTCATAGCAGTATCCTATAATGAAAAGTTAGATATTGCATTGTAACTATGATGTGTTCCCTGCCTTTTGCCTCAGCTATCTCCCTGGATTGGTTTTGTCCACTAGAGTGTGATTACTGTTTCTCCTGGCCGTCATCTCTACTAGAAGAAACAGGGAGAGGAGAGGAGCTGATGGGTATTGCATCTACTTGGAATAGTTTCATCTTAGTGAAATTGGCTCATTGTTTAAGGTTGTATTTATTATGACTAGGAAAATATGGCTCAAGAGTGAAGGGGAGAGTAAACAGCCAGACCAAACTCTTAGGATCTCCTAATCCTCACTCTTCAAATTCACAATTGCTTTGGAAAAAAGAGAGTAGCTATTTTGTTGAAAGAGAAGATTACTCTACAGGAGGTTAAATATGCCCTATTGATGTGTCCTATTCAGTATGGTCCAACCATGACTATAAACTCCCCAAAATATTAAATTGAGTTATTGAAAAGGACAAAAGTTGGACAAAATGGCCAAAAAGATGAAAAGAAAGACAGACTTGAGAGAAACTGAAGAATTGTTGAAGAATACATAAGAAAACAAGTAAGCAATTAACACTGACATATTTTCCAAACCAAAGCCATGCTATATGGGCTAACAAGTATGAAGGAGTTTATGGGTACAAAAGGATAGAATTCTTTGAACTGAGGCAGCCTTGAGAGATCTGGGTCACAGGGACAATGAAAAGTGAAGGGAAGGGGAAAAGGCAAAGATAGATGAGTAAGTGGAGGAGAGACAAGCTGTTGGCCCTACCAGTCCTAATTACTTTTAGTGATTGAAATGCATAATTATCAAACTAATATCCATATTTCTTTTTTTAAAATTAATGTAACTGCTATTTCATTTTGTGTCAATATACTCAGCTACAAAAGACACTTCCAAAGCTTGCTTTCCATAGCCACGTGACACAGTTCTGAGATGTGAACAGAAATTCCTGAGAGGACCTTCTGAGGAAACTCTTTAATTTAGGAACACTGTCAGCTGCCCTTTGCCCTTGCCCTCTTTCACCTGGACCAGCACATGGACTCAGTATTTGCTGTGAAGGAACCATCTTGTCACAATGTGGAATGAAAATGGAATGTACCTGCAAAGGACAATTGATACAGTAGAAAATTAAGAAGAATGTAGATGAGCATCAAAGTTACCATATTATTTTCAGATTGTCAAAATCTGGACTTGTTTTACATGAGAACAATGAATCTTTTGAATTATTTAGATCACTGTTTGTATTTTATGTTCCATACATTATTTACCACTGATCCAAACCTTAACTAATAGAACTCTTAATTTGAGCATTTGTTGCATAATACCGTAACTCTTCTATACATCAGCCAATAGCAAGAATAGTCAGGAATAATAATAATAATAATGGGATTTCTGCCATACTTTACTTAGGTTATAAAAAGAAACTTCCTAGGTCAACCTTAAATGAAAGTGGTGCTGATATTTTGGTTTCTTTCATAACTAAAAATGGTACCTTTATGGTGACAATGTATGAGGCAATAAAGTCAGAAGACTAATGTTTGAGAACCATTTAGTTACCATGTGCCTGTGTAATCTTTGGTGACTCTCAATTTCCTTAGACCTGTTCCTTCATACATAAAACAGGGTTAATAATACTTCTTACAGGATCATTGTGAAAACTGAATGAGATCTGTTATATTTAACATTTAGCATCATTATGTCTAATATTTGCCATGGTTCCTGGCACATTGTGAATGTGATTATTAGTGATTATAGTAATGTGATTTATAGATATATATTCTATCTATAGATATATAGAATGTGATTATAGTAAATGGTGATTATTATTTCAAATGAACTTTTTAAAGCTTTGTAGGGGCTGGTGCTATGGCACAGTAGGTTAATCTTCCGTCTCTGGTGCTGGCATCCCATGTGAACTCCAGTTTGTGTCCCAGTTGCTCTTCTCTAGATTCAGCTCTCTTCTATGACCTGGGAAAGCAGTGGAAGATGGCCCAAGTGCTTGGGTCCCTACACCCACATGGAAGACCCAGAAAAAGCTCTTGGCTCCTGGCTACTGGCTTTGGGTCAGCACAACTCCAGCTGTTGTGGCCACTTGGGGAGTGAACCATCAGATGGAAGACTCTCTCTCTCTCTCTCTCTCTCTCTCTTTCTTTTTGACAGGCAGAGTTAGACAGTGAGAGAGAGAAAGGTCTTCCTTCCTTTGGTTCACCCCCCAAATGGCTGCTACGGCCGGTGCGCTGTGCTAATCTGAAGCCAAGAGCCAGGTGCTTCTCCTGGTCTCCCATGTGGGTCCAGGGCACAAGCACTTCGGCCATCCTTCACTGCCTTCCCAGGCCACAGCAGAGAGCTGGACTGGAAAAGGAGCAACTAGGACAGAACCCGGCACCCCAACCGGGTTGAGAACCTGGGGTACCGGTGCCGCAGGCGGAGGATTAGCCTAGTGAGCCTCCACACCGGCCAGAAGACCTTTCTTTCTGTCTCTCCCTCTCACTGTCTGTAACTCTACCTTTCAAAATCTTTATAAAGAAGCTTTGCAAATTATAAAGTTATACAGTATAAAAGATTATTCTTCTGATAATTGTGCCAGTTATTAAACTACTATCTTTCAACTCCAAAAAATCCTCTTTTAGATTTTGCTCCACAAAGTTGGCATTGGGAGTTTGGGAGATGAATTTCTCTTTTCCAACCATTTCCTGTTGCTCTTTCATTAGGGGGTGCTCTAGAGGAGGACTGAGAGCAGAGGTGGAGGAAAGGGAGGGGCTCCCTCCTGTCTCCATCCTGTGCCTGTGAGCTGCACTTCAGCAATGCTTTTCCATCCCACCAATGAGAGCTCCTTCCCAAAGCAGGAATCCAATCCAGTTCGCATTTCCTCTCATCCTTTCAAATATTGTGTTCCATTTTGGAGTCTTTGGCATCAGCCAAATTTAATTTTTTAGAGGTCTTTGTCTCGGGCACCTGGGGCCTCTTCTCACATCTCTTCACTGGTTGAGCAGCACCCTGCTCAGAGCTCTAAGTTCTTTCTCTGCAAGGCCACTTCTCTCTGTTTATACATTTAATTTCATGTTCTCCCCTTTGTTCCTCAGCCCTAAAGGCACTAAGTGTTTCCTGTGAAATTTTCAGGCATTTTTCAAGTAGCTGTTAAACACTGGCAACTAAAAATTAGCCACAGTGGGGAGATTTATATCATGGAAACTGGGAAATGCTACAAATCAGGTTTCCTCAACCAGAGAGCCAGTAGCAAACACTGAACAGCCCTCCACTACTTAGAGTTGTCTTTTGTACCCCTTCAATTACCTGATTAACAACTTTATATCTAATTAAGACTATCTTATATTCACTTCTCTCTATTCAAATAATTAATGTAGTTTCTGTGGTTTTGAATGAGACAGTTACCTTGTCAATCTCAGTTGTACTCCAGGAAAACTGGTATGTATGTATATTGTTTTTGGTCAAGTGTCTTTTGTGAAAATTGATACCTAGCATGTTAGAAATATTCAATTAATATTAGTTGTATTACTAACTTTAGTTAGCAACAATAACATGAGTTAATGAGTCTTCGGGAGAAATGTAGAAAACTATTCTGCCTATTTTAGAATGTAGTTTGTAATTGTATCCTCTAAATAGGAAGGAATGAGGTATAGCCAGTAACTGCATTTTAGCTATGCAAGAAGGATGACTTTTAGAAAAAATCTTGTTTTAAAATCTCAGGGTACTTTATGTTTTAAGAAATTCTATTCTTTTTTTTATAATATAAACAACTATTTTCTATTTTGGCACTGGTGTAGATTTGGTTTTACATGTCAGGTTTCTGAAAAATAAAGCTATACTTGATACCTCTGATTGCTTAAGACACACACTTCTGGCTCTCTTGATAACTATATACTTTCTGTTAAGGCTTTTGATCTCCATTTTAACTGCATAGTTTTGCTTATTAGACTTGGCAAAACCTTTCATTGGCTCTCCAAAGCTTTGATCCTGCTCAACATGCCTATGTGAGACTCCACAAAGTTATATTCTGAAAAGAGAAAAGAGATGCCAAGATTCTAATATAATCATCAAAATAATTTGTAAGAAAAAGCAAACTTTTCACACAAATCCTATATTTAAAAATGCCTTCCTCCCAATAACATTCATTAAGCGACCATCTGTTTGCCTTTGATTATCATCTGGACCACTAATAAGCGAGTTTAATCTGAGCAATGTTATTTGCACGCTACTTCTAAATTTAGTGCTTTTCAAAGAAGTCAGCAAGGCTGGCCTCCAGGAAATATTGACTTTGATGTAACATCTGGTTTTCAGGGAGTTTCTGTGTAGTGCCCAACTTGGCGGGGGTGGGGTGTGGACCAAAGGGCAAAGGGAAATCAAGTGACTTGCCCAGAATCATGGGATTAGTTCATGGCTTCACCTGGATTACCTGTGGTTTCTGTCTGTGGTAAAAAGTCCTTGCTTGTGTAGGTCTATTTTATGTGTTGCCTAGATAATATATATGGAGACACAATACCCATTTACCACAAATAGTCACAAATAGGTAAATAAATATGTGTGGATTTGTAAGGCTAATTAAAGATTTATTTATTTGTATCTTCCTGTATGGTGTTTCCACCTGTATTTTGAGAAGAAGATAAATTTCTCAGCATTATCCTTTCCTTCATTAAAAATGATTTGAAGTAACAGGAACCTGCTATTGTCAGCAAAAACTTCTTTCTAAGTGAACTGATCTTTTCCTTGCAGGGGAAATGGAGGGTTAAATTGAATGGACAACCCACTTGATTTGAGGGAGGCTAGAAGGCATCATCAACATTCAAGCCTTTTCTCTTCTTTATTGTTTCCCTCATTCTCTTTCTTTGGGCTGGAGATCACAGAGCTGTCAACACCCAAAATGTGTGATTATAAAGAAAATTCAAGGTTATGAGGCTTTTATTATAGAAGTGAATCTTTTTTTTTATTCTACTGAGTCAATTTATTTTATAATCAATGTGTCATTTTTATATCCTTGTACCAACTATAGAATAATATATCACATCTGATTAGTATTTTAAAGATATTCCCACATTTATGATTTAATTTAGTCTTCTCAGGTTTTTATTTTAAAATAATTTGCATATTGTGCTTAATACATATGCTTAGAAATGTTTTCCCTTTACCAAAAAAACCACTCCAATCTTTATACAGTCAAATATATAGTAATATCTTACAAATTAACAAAATTAAAATTCTAATTTGACAAGTTAAAGTTTCAGCTCTACTGGCTGTGTGACCTTGGACAAATCATTAGGTCATTGTAACCTTCAGTGTCCTCATGTGGAATATCTGAGTATTTAGATAATGAAATGATATTCTATGTAAAACTATTAGCACAGTGCTCTGATACATATTAAAAGGTCAGGAAATCATCGTTAATTTTCTTTCTTGTTCTTGTTTCTTCCTGTAAAGTAAATTAGCGTCCTGTTCTTATTTTTGCCTGACTCTTAGAGAGTTTATGAAAACCACAGATAGATCATGCAGTGAGAGGGATCTTGGGAATTTTAGAAAATTTAATTAGAAAATCAGATGACATGTTGTGGTACAGACTTGTTATTTGCTGGACAAGATCCACTTGTTTTGGTTTGGATGATGTACCATGATTTCCTTCAGGAGAGCTCCTTTTGCTCTATTCTGTGCAATCAGAAAAATGACATGTTTTCCCATCACTATGGGCTTGTCATGGACCTAAGCCATTCCAATTGTGGTACTTCTCCTGGGGACTTTGAATCCTAGTGAAATAAAGATTCAAAGGCAGGAAATTCTTGAAGTTTTTTTTTTGGGATCTTGAAATGACTGTTGATCAGAAAAGCCATGAGGAACTGGGTATGTGGCTAAAGCGGAGACTTGGGAGCTAGAGAGCTTGGATTTAAAGTCCTAGGTATGGTTTAGATGATCATATCTAAGGAGTCATTTATCGTTTAGGTGACCCTAGTAAGGGTCAGTTATTAGCTTGTTTTGCCTCTGTTTTTTTATCTCTAAAATGGAGTCATTAATAGTACCTAATTTACAGGGTTGTTGTGAAAATGAAGTTAGAATACATAAAATGTTAGAATGTGCTTGCTACATATTGTCAGTATACATTATGATTGCAACTACAAATACTGGTACTGCTGTTACTGTTCCTCTTTTCTTGCCCAAGATATACCTAATTCCTATTCTCCTTTGATCTTGGTTCTCCAGCTTTCCCTTTAATTCACCTCATGGTGGGAAGCAAAGAATAGTAGTGAGGTCTGATGGAATGGGGGGTAACCATGTAGGACTTTGAAGTTATAGTAAGGACTCTGGATTTTTTCATTCTCAGTGTGAAAGGAGCCATGATGTCCTGGGGCTGGTTTACACTACTGATGAGACCAAATTCCTAGCATCTTTTCTCAACCCCTGTGTTCAGGGATTTCACATTGGCATTTAAGCATTCACCACACTCACCAGCATAGCACTAGATGGGAAGCTCTCGGGGCGGGGGGGTGGGGTGGGGGTGGCGATTAAGAGCAGGTGAGTAGCACGTTCTCATTTACCCCTCCCTCCCTCCCTCACTCACTCCCTTCCTTCTTTCCTTCCTTTTCTCCCTCCCTCACTTCTTCCTTCCTTCCTGATTTATTTATTTATTTATTTGAAAGGCAGACTTAAAAAGAGAGAGAGAGAGAGAATCTTCCATTTGCTTGTTCACTTCCCAAATGACCACAATGGCCGGAGCTAGGCCAACCCAAAGCTAGGAGCCAGGAGCTTCTTTTGGGTCTCCCACATGGCTGCAGGGGCCCAAGCACTTGAGTCACCCTCTGCTGCTTTCCCAGGCACATTAGCAGGTAGCTGGATAGGAAATGGAGCAACCTGGATTTGAACCCACCTATATGGATGCCAGTGCTACAGGCAGTAGCTTTACCTGCTCCACCACAGTGCCAGCTCCATCTCATTTATCTTTTCAGAGGATCACTCCATTCTGCTACTATGTGGAAAACAGTTTGTAGGAGACCAGAAGTGGAAGCAGGAGACCAATTAGGGTTCCGCTCTTATAATCATAGGCATGTTGATGCTTGTTCAGAGTTTTAGAGTAGTGGTGGAGCATGTCAAAGGTACTAAAATGTAAGTTGCAGTTTGGAGACAGAGTCGCAGTCTGTATATACTGATGATTAAGTGAAGGGTATGAGTGAAAGAAGAGTCAAGAATGATTCATGGGTAGGTATTTGGTCTAGTGGTTGAGATGCAGGTTGGAATGCCTCCATCTCATATCACAGAGCCTAGGTTTGAATCTTGGTTCTGCTCCCAATCCTAGCTTCCTGTGAATGTACACCATGAGGCCACAGTGATGGCCAAAGTTGTTGGGTCCCTGCCACTTGCTTGGGAAAACTGGATTGAGTTCTGGGTTTTTGGTGTTGGCCTGTCCAGCCCTGGCTCTTGCAGGCATTTGGAGAGTAAACCAGTGGATGGGAGTTCTGTCTGTCTGTCTCTTTCTTTGTTTCTTTGCCTCTCAAATAAATAAAATACATAAATAAAAATTTAAAGAGAATGACTACCAATTCTGGGTTAATATATGTGTTGATTGTTGAGATTATTGAGCTGGGGAAGACTAGAGAAGTAACAAAGCTGATATTCAAAAATTATTGTTTGGATTTTTGTTTCTAGAGTAGAAAGAGTAATTAAGAAGACTAGTAATTAGGGACGTGTCTTAGTTTGGGCTTCTGTGACAGAATACCAAAGAATGACTGCATTAAATAATAGTTTTCAAGGCTGGAAGTCCAAGATCAACATGCCAACAGATTTGCTTCCTGGTGAAGATCACTTTTGTCATACAGATGGCCAGGTTTCCTCACATAGGGGAACTAGAATGTGAGAACTCTGATCTTCTTCTTTTGTTAAGAGCAGAGATTTAGGATCCAGAAAGCCTGGGCTTAAACTCCTGGTTAT
Source organism: Lepus europaeus (assembly GCF_033115175.1). Taxonomy (NCBI): domain Eukaryota; kingdom Metazoa; phylum Chordata; class Mammalia; order Lagomorpha; family Leporidae; genus Lepus; species Lepus europaeus. Next base: position 78,377,761 of record NC_084842.1, on the reverse strand, counting down.
TGTATAGGTCACTAATCTCTTCATGAGACCCTAATTGTCATGATCTCATATAAACATAATTAACTCTTAAGTGCTCTATGTCCAAGTCACATTGAGGTTTAGGACTTCAAAATTTGTAATGTGTGGGAGATACAGCCATTTAGAATATAGAAAAGAGTAACTATTATTAAAGGCCATACAACAAGGGAAATGGAACTAAATACTTTTCAGGTGACAGGAGCTAAGGCACTGGTAAGAACTCAGACTATTATTGGGAGTGAAAAGTTGAAATTGAAGCTCTTTAGGACAGGCATTAGTCCATTAGACAGATAGTTTCTTTTTAAAGTACAAATATATTTCTACTTATTGTTAAAAATGTACCCGTTGTTGGGCTGGCATTGTGATACAGTGGATTAAGCAGTACTTGCCATGCTGGCATCTGATATCAGCGTGCCAGTTCAGGTCCCAGCAACTCAGGTTTCAATATAGCTTCCTGCTAATATGCCCGGGAAGACAATGAAAGATGGCTCAAGTAATTGGACCCCTGCCACTCATATGGGAAACTGGGATGGAATTTCTGGTATCTGGCTTCAATCTGGTGTAGTACTTGACAATTATGGCCATTTTGTGCATGAACTAGTATATGGAAGACTCAATCTCTCTCTTTCTCTCTCTCTCTCTCTCTCCTCCACCTTTGTCTCTACTTTCTCTATTGCATTGGCTTTCAAATACATAAATAAATCTTTTAAAATATACTTCTTGTATAAAGACTTTAACAAATATATGCAGAATAAAATTATTTCATTAATTATTGCCTTTCTAAGCTGAGCTAGATCCTCTCCAATGTATAAAGAAATTGCTGTTAAAGTTTCTACTTAACGCACCCTGACTCTTGTATGCTGCACTATTATAGTGGTAAAAGTACAAAATAATGGTTAAGAGAGCAGATGCTGGAGTACAAAATGCATGGGTTCAAATCCCAATTATTTCTATTTCTAGCTGGGGACTTTTAACAAATTGATAGAATGATTAATATCTTATCCACAACTTGCGGGTTTCAACTATGAGGAAGTGGCTAACTATGTGTTAATTCTTAAAACTTCTTTTCAAAAGTGTCAAATGTGGCTTTTGCTCACATCTCCTTGGCCAAAGGTAGTTAAATGGTTAGGCCTGATACCAACAGGGTAGGGATATTTAATTTTCTCAAGTTGGTGCAACAAAAGTCACAAGACTATGTCAGAATTTGCTCTTTCTGGGGAAGATGCATTATTTTTTTTAGCAGTGCTCCTAAGGACTATGCAAATACAGGGTAATGCATGAGATCAAAACGTTTATGAAAAATGGAAGTAAAATATACGTTTGTTTTTGATGCAAAAAACTTTTGAAGTCCAGCATAGTTTTTTCATAATATATACTTCCAATGACGTTTTTGAAGACCCCCATGTGCATAGGTTTCATCATTTTTTGCACCCTGATAAACTTATTTTTTAATTTCACTTTTTTCCACAAACTTTTTAAGGTGTTCTTTCATATATAGACCTTATCCCTAGAATCTAATCATGTGCTTTTTTTAAAGATTTATTTTATTTATTTGAAAGACAGAGTTATAGAGAGGTGGAGAGGTGGAGAGGTGGAGAGGTGGGGAGATGGAGAGAGGGAGAGAGGGGGAGAGGGGAAGAGGAGGTGAAGGGGAGATGGGGAGAGGGAGAGAGGGAGAGAGAAATCTTAACAGCTGGTTCACTCCCCAAATGGCCACAACGATCGTAGCTGAGCCGATCCAAAACCAGATGTCAGGAGCTACTTCTGGGGTTCCTAAATGGGTGCAGGGGCCCAAAGACCTGACCCATCCTCCGCTGTTTCCCAGGGGCAATAACAGGGAGCTGGATCAGGAGTGAAGCAGCTATCACTCGAACCAGTGCTCATATGGGATGTTTGCACTGTAGACTGGGGCTTTAACCTGCTGTGCCATTACCATAGTGCTGGAATTGAACCATGTGATCTTAAAGCTTTGGTCTCATGTTTATTACTGATAGCATCAAGATTTTATCAAGAAATGAAAAATTCTCATTAATACCTAGATGACACAGACCAGAGAATTATTTTATTATTATTATTTTTTTTTTGACAGGCAGAGTAGACAGTGAGAGAGAGAGAGACAGACCGAGAGAAAGGTCTTCCTTTACTGTTGTTTCACCCCCCAATGGCTGCTGCGGCCAGCGCACCGTGCTGATCCGAAGCAAGGAGCCAGGTGCTTCTCCTGGTCTCCCATGCTGGTGGCAGGGCCCAAGCACTTGGGCCATCCTCCACTGCACTCCCAGGCCACAGAAGAGAGCTAGACAGGAAGAGGAGCAACCGGGACAGATCCGGCCCTGTGACTGGGACTAGAACCTGGTGTGCCAGCGCCGCAGGTGGAGGATTAGCCTATTGAGCTATGGCGGCGCCGGCCAGACCAGAGAATTATAGTCCTAGCAACTCATTAAAAGAGATTGACTTTCCAATATTAGACTTTTAGATTGTCCTATAATAGCAGATTTCTTTTGTGGATTGGAGTTTCTATGGTTTTAGTGTCTGGATTTTGGAATTGCTAGCTACAACTTGGGTTTCTTTCCTGGGTACGCCACAAGTGTGGTGTAGTAACTCTATACTCAGCTTAAATCCTGGGTCTCATCACTTTTCTGTGAAACAAGGTGGACCAATTGTCATTCATTGACTCACAGTCATGTGTAAGGATTAATGAGTTAAAGTTTGTAAAATGTCTCCTGTTTCTGAAAAGTGATAAATAGAAGGCATAATTATTAATATTTTCCCATCTTTCTTTAGACTTGAAAGGCCTTTCTAGTCACCTCTGAAATTTTGACATAAACTGGCTATAGTGGTGAATTTAATTTGTTTTTGTTCCCTTCTGTTTGACATTTCTCTACCCTCACCCCATCACAGTGACTTTAAAGAACGAATGTCAACCTTAACCTTTCATGTCCCAATCTGCTGAGATTTTTGGCTTATCTCATTATTATTTTATTCCACTATTTATATGAGTGTGCTCTCAGACCTATGCTAGCAGCTAAGTAACAAAGAGGCATAAAGGACAAAAATGTAGTCCTATATTTATTCTATATACTGCATGAGAAATTCATAGTTTTTTTCAAAGATTAATCAACATTATTTATAAACACAGGCTTCCTGTGAACTCTCAGTGTGAAAATCTTATTCTAATGTACAATAGGATTCAAAACAAATGTTTTTTATTGATATATTCAATGCATTAACTTATAGATCTTTTCCGTCCCTGGTGTTGGCTAGATAGCATATAGGCAGAGCAGAGCTGGGAGAGGACTTGTCTGTGAAGTTGTCATTTGAGGGATATAATTTTGTTAGCACTATCGTGTACTGTGATTTTTCTCTTTGGAGTACAGCATAAACTTCTTCAATAAGGCAAATTTTGTTTCTTTCAAGAACATGCAATGGATTCCATTTTCACATCTTTTTACTCACTGTCACTGTAAGTACAGCTCATTATACACATTCAAACTCTTCCTTTACATCTTGTTTTTGCAAAACTGATTTACATTAGACCTACCTTACTCCAATCATGAACTAGTTGGCTTTCCTTTAGCTCTCATGGGGGCAGGTTGGCATTGTAGACACTACCATTGAAGAGCTAATTCATTAGAAGCCCTCTATACAGTGAAATTTTACATGTAAAATTTGAGTCAGAAAGTTGGCAGTTCAAATTTTGGCTTATTATTCATTCTATCCAATCAATAGACATATATAACATCCTTGTTAAGTGTGGTACTTGTCCACATCATTCATAATATCCAGCATCCTGTTAGGTCTTTTCTTTTTTTTAAAATATTTTATTTATTTATTTGAGAGGCAGAGCTACAGACAAAGAGAGGCAGAGATGGAGAGAAAGGTCTTCCATCCACTGGTTCACTCCCCAAATGGCCACAATGGCCAAAGCTGGGCTGATCCAAAGCCAGGAGCCTGGAGCTTCTTCCTGGTCTCCCATGTGGGTACAGGGGCCCAAGCACTTTATCCATTTTTTAGTGCTTTCCCAGTCCATAGCAGAGAGCTGGATTGGAAAAGGAGCAGCCACATGAACTGTTGTCCATATGGGAAGCCAGTCCACTATGCCCTGGCACCGGGCCCATCCAGTAAGTCCTTAATTCCTTGCAGTTTATTTCATATATGGTGCTTGAGTACAGGAATGGGATTATCTGTGAATTCCTTTTAGCAATCATTTCTATATGGTGTGTAAAAATAATAGTCTGTTTATGGATTTGGTCTTCCTGAAATACAATAATTTATAAGTATGTTATTTTCTATCTCTCAAGCATTTGTTTTTGAGAGCTAGAATTCTAGTTGGAACTCTGTTTCCTTAGGCTGACTAGCTTCTTCTTTTGTTCCTTGGCTGGGAGACTTGTTTAAAAAGCTGAACGATTTTTTTTTTTTATAAAAAGGTTTATTTATTTCAGAGGGAGGGAGGGAGAGAGGGAGGGAGAAAGAGAGAGAGAGAGAGAGAGAGAGAGAGAGAGAATGAGAGAGAGATCTTTCATTCACTGGTTCAATCTTCAAATAGCCAAAATAGCCAGGGCTACACTAGGCTGAAGCCAGAATCCAGGAGCTTTGTCTGGTCTCCCACATGGGTGCAGGGTCCCATAGATTTGGACCATCTTCTGCTGCTTTTCCCAGGGGCACTAGCAGGGAGATGGATCAGAAGTGTAGCCGGTGGGACATGAACCAGTGTCCATATGGATCAGCAGGTCCCTGAACTGATGCCGGCATTGCAGGTCCAGCTTAACTCATTATGTCACAACATGGGCCCCTAAAAGCTGAACAGACTTAGTGACAATGAGCATCATTAATCATTACTCAGCTTTGATTAAACAGACATTCTAAATTACTCAATACATTATTCCATTTATACCTTCAAAATCCTCTGTGATTTATCTTGGGCAACTTACCTACTTTTTCTGAATCCCAGTTTCTTTATCTATGAAATGCAAATTATCTTTAAGAAGTGCTCTAAGTGAAATTGGACAAGACCCCCTAAAATTCACACTAAAATGTGGCCCCTTAAAGTTCCATAGAAATGCTAGTCGGGGTGCCACATGTACTACCAGAATTTGGGGTGCCTTACGATTTCACCACGGGCTTATTACTAAATCCCCAATATTAATAAGCCCAAGAGTGTTCTTGCCTAATATTTAGAGAAGAATTCTAAATACCGGCACAGATAAATGAGGCAGCATGGTACGTTTTATTTTTATTTAGTGCAAGACGTATCTAGGAAAGTGAAAGCTTTAGTTCAGGTAGGAGGGAAGGGAAAGTCTAGAAGCTGGGGTAGTGTCCATACCACTCGGAGAGCAGGCCAAAGCCACGTGCAGCAAGCACCTCGAGCTGCTGTCCACCGCTTGTCTCTGGCAGCACCGCAGAGGTCGAGAGAGCTTTTGCGACACTCCCTGCCTTTTTATATATTTTCCACAGGGGAGTGGCTTGTGGCCAGGTGGGCACTCAGGTATGGTCAGATAGAGCCTGATGTCACATGGGGGCGTGGTGGGGTATCAGGTAGAGTGTAAGGTCACACAGAGGCATGGCGAAGATATCAGGTAGGGCGTGAAATCACATAGGGGCGTGGCAAAGGCGTGGTCTTCCAGCTCACAAATCTGATCAATTTTAACCTGTATGCCTGCCTACTTCATAAGGACAAAATGAAACCAGTGCAATTTTTGGCAAGGTATTGATTGAGCACCTTCTATGTGTCTGGCACTGAATCAGTACCTAAGGGCACAGCCATGAAACAAAAACTGACACTGTCCTTTTCATCATGGAGATTATAGTATGGGGAAGGAAATAGACATTAAATAGCACAGATTAATTTTTTTTAAGTTTTATTTATTTATTTGGAAGTCAGAGTTACACAGAGAGAGGAGAGGCAGAGAGAGAGAGAGAGAGAGAGAGAGAGAGAGGTCTCTCATCCACTGGTTCACTCCCCAATTGACCACAATGGCTGGAGCTACGCCAATCTGAAGCCAGGAGCCAGGAGCTTCCTCCGGGTCTCCCAAACGGGTGCAAGGGTACCCACATAGGATGCCGGTGCTTCAGGTCAGGATGTTAACCTGCTGCACCACAGTGCAGGCCCCAACAGATTACTGTTAAAGTGCAGTTATGATAAGTGCTACAATATAAAAGCAATAATAGTGACCAAGAATCTCTGCTTGACAAAACTCCTGAAACTTCTATGCCCATCCAAGTCTTTCCTTGTAAAATCCAATTTCAGCAAAGTCAGTTTAGCGAAAATCCCCCTCTTCCATATCTGATTGACGTTGATATCTAGTTTGGTTCCCCTTCCTTTTTTGGCCTCTGGTTAATGTCTGATCACCCTGGGCTATCTTCAAACAGCATCCTATTAAAGGATATTCTTGTTTTATCCAGAATCCTCTTGGCCACTGATGTTTCTTCATAGTGATTTTCTGTTCATTAACCTCAACCTTGCTCCTAGGTTATGAATTTCTACTTGCCTGTGCTATATTTGGAATTGAGCTCACTTCTATACCACGATCTGTTTTTCTATATTGTAAATGTCCTGAAGAAATCTGTTTTTATTTCTTTAACCACTGTTCAGCTCTGGTTTTTCTTTTCTATTATTGGAGAGTATTGTAGGGAAATTGATCAAGAATGCAGAGTCAGGGAAGGAATCCTATAAACTGAGGATTAGTAAGTGTGATAGAGGGGGAGGCTCAAGGAGGAGCATTTCAGGTAAAGGAAACAACCTGAGTTGGGAAAGAATTTGGTGTTTATTTCAGTGAGTAAGAGTGAGCAGGATGATGATGAGCTAGGGAGATTGTTACGGATGTGATCATGCAGGGCTTTGCAAGCCACAATAGGAGTTTTCCATGCACTCTCAAAGTGATGGAAACCATTGAATATTATAAGTAGATTTGAATTATAGTACTTCTTAGTATTATTTTATTTGATTCAGATAGCAGTATGGAGACAGATTTGGAAAGAGTTCAGAGTAGATATAAGAAAATCTGTTAGGAGGCTACCATGGTTGTCCAGGTAAGAGGTGCTGATGCTTTGGGGCTTGTGCAGTATCTTTGGAGGGAGAGAAGGGATACATTACATCTGGCAGGTTAGGGAGGGGGAGGGGTTGAGGATGATGCCCAGATTCTCTGGTATGAGCTACTGAGTAGCATATGTTAATGGCATCTATATTGAGAAACATTGAGGGGGAAAAGGTTTAGGATAGAAAGACAATATTAAGTTCATTTTCAAATACATTGAGGTGTTTGTGAGACATCCAAAAGAAATCAACAGGTGTGTAAATGGATACATAAAGATCTAGAGTTCAGAAAAGAGGTCTGAATAGAAAATAGATTTGAAAGTAGAAGAGGGAATTATTAAAATCATGGAATGGATAAGGTGATTTGGAAACAGAGCTCTGAGTAAGAAAAGAGAACCTAGGACCACACTATAAGGAATGCCAATATTTTAAGATTAAATAGACTAGGAGAAATACATAAAGGAGGGTAGGAAAGAATGGTAAAAAAATGGTAAGAAAGAAATTAAGAGTGGGGAGTCACAGGACAAAAACAAAAGGAATTTTTAGAAATCAGGATATTTTTGAAATGGATATTTTGAAATGGATTAAATAGCCTAAGGGATATTTTTTGAAATGATGAAAAATTGAATGGCTCTGTAAATATTTTTGAAGATTTATTTATTTATTTGAAAGGCAGAGTTACAGAGGCAGAGAGAGAGAAAAATAGAGAGAGAGGTCTTCCATCTGCTGGTTCACTCCTCAGATGGCTGCAATGACCTGAGCTGCACCTTTCTGAAGCCAGGAGCCAGGAGCTTTTTCCAGATCTCCCATGCAGGTGCAGGGGCAAGGACTTGTGCCAACTTCCACTGCTTTTCCAGGCCACAGCAAAGAACTGGATTGGAAGTGGAGCAGCCAAGACTTGAACCGGCACTGCAGGTGGGAGGTTTACCTGCTACACCACAGTGCTGTCCCCTGGCTCTGTAAATTTACTAAAAATAATTTTACAGGCCAGCGTTGTAGTGCAGTGGGTTAAAGCCCTGGCTTGATGCACGGGCATTCTATATGGGTGCCAGTTCTAGTCCTGGCTGCTCCTCTTCAGATCCAGCTTCTGCTGAGGCCTGGGAAAGCAGTAGAAGATAGCCTAGGTCCTTGGGCCCCTGCCCCCATGTTGGAGATCTGGAAGAAGCTCCTGGCTCCTGGCTTCTGATTGGCGCAGCTCCGGCAGTTGCGGCCATCTGGGGAGTGAACCAGTGATGCAAGACATCTCTCTCTGTCTCTACCTCACTCTGTAACTCTGTCTTTCAAATAAATAAAATAAATCTTAAAAAAAGAATTTTACATTTAAAAAGGATGAATTTATGGTAAGTAAATTATACCTCAATAAGTTATAAAGAAGAGAAACAAAAAAGGCTTAGTAATCATGTTGACAGTTGATGAGAAATTGAGACAAATGACTAAGAAATATCTCTCTTTTTTTTTTCATCAATAGGGATCTTCACTACCAAGGTAGAAGGGTTTTTGGAAGAAGCGGAGGACTGGATTGATGATGAGGAGTGAAGATAGTACTGGAAAGTCTTGGTAGACACCATAGTGCTTTGATAGCCATGTTGTATTACATTATAATATTATTTTAGTTTTTGAAAGCATAGCAAGCTATTTCCTTAGAAGTGGATTATAAGAAATAATATTAGAACTCACAGGTATTCTTTTAATCCAATAATAAGAAAACAGTTGGATGTCACTGATTTTTGATATATGAGTGGTGCTCTGCTCCAGCAATTTTTCATGACCTATGTGTGTGGTGTTGTGGGGAAAATGTGGGTATTTCACACAGTAGGGGGTGATCAGGGTTACTAACCTGAAGAGATTACTCTCAGTAGAAGATAGTATTTTGAAGTTTATGCCTGAGTAAGAAACTTCACAGGTTCTATTATTGGGCTTTAATTAAATGAGCCTTCAAAAAATCAATAGATTCATTTAAAACATTCCTATAAATAAACTGCACCATCAAAGGGTGTTTTAGTAATTCAACTACAAAGAATAACAACAAAAAAGTCTCCTCCTCTTCTAGTACAAGTTATCTGACGGTCACATGACAACATCAAAACAGTGATTTAATCTGACCAGAAATTGGCCAAAACACTTGAAACATTTACAACAATTTAAAATATGAATCTCATCTACTACTGTTGCCAATCTTTCCAAACTTTTCCCCACTTATTTTCTGTTGTGTATACTGTGCCTTTGTAAACTATGTTTTCTAGCTATATAAAAGCTATAAATCCATTAAAACCACACATTGAAATAAACTGAACTCAGTAACAAAGCTTTGAGTCACTGTCATGAACTGTTAAACCAAGATTTCTGAAAAACCAACTATGAGTTAAGAACTGCTCATACCAAAGTTAATATTATTTTGTTAAATGCAAAATAATGTAGTAAAAATATTTAAAATACATTTATACTGTCCCTATAATGCTACTGTTCACTAAGTTCAGGGCCAAAACTAGGAAGGTTAAGTCTGTTTTTAGTGCCTGCCCTCTCTTCCAGGTCCCATGAGTGCCCTTTCTCTCTGACCTAACCTCCTTTACCTATGTTCCTCCTAACCTATCCTGCATGAACTCATTCCTGGGGGCAATATTCTTTGTTCTGAATGACTATGGTAGTTGTAGACAACAAAAGCAATTTTCAGGCACGACTAAAACATACCCTTTCCTGAGTAAAACTGGCAGTGTCCAGGAAAATATTTAGAACTCTGTATAGCTGTTGATCCCTAAATCCTACTTTTAGGGATATGTCATAAGGATATTTTTATAGCAGTCAAGAAGGTCTAACTTAATGAGTATCACCTCACTGATAATACAAAAAAACTAAAAACTATCTAAATGTCCAAAGTCATGGGTCAAATTATGATTCTTCCACTTAATAGGTTTTATTACCCAATCATCAGGGATGATGTTATAGGATAATTAATGACCAAGATGTTTGTGATTTCTAACATTCAGTGGAAAAAAGAACAGGATATAAAAATTACATTTGAATTTATCATTAAAAAATGCTCATGAATAGAACAAAGGTTGGAATGATATGCATGAGAGCACTAAAAATCATGACCTTTGGGTTACTTATTATGGGTGATTTTTAGTTTCTTCTTTGTGTTTATCTGGATTCCTTACATTTTCTGGAAGAAACACATGCTACTTTTGTTGTAAGGAAAAATAACTTAGTGAAAGAAAAATCCATATCTCCCTTCCTCTCTCCTTTCCCTCAGAGAAAGAGCAATTGAATTAGGAAATTCAGAGCTTTCAATGAGGCCATAGTTGACTGTGAATGGTCAAGATGCTAACTTAAAACTTATCTTCTGAGTAGCAGGAAGGGCCGAGAGCAGAGGTCACCAGCAACAGTTACAGAGCATCTATCATTCATCTGGGCACTTGGAGCACAGCAGCAAGACAATGGATATCCCTGGCATCAGACACTTTATACTCTATTGAGCAAAGACAATCAATTTAAATAAACAAATAATTATATTATGTGTCAGGCATAATAAACTCTATGGAAAAATAAAGCAGGTTGAGAAGGTAAACAATGATTGGTATGGGGGCATGTGTGTTTGTGGGTTCCGTTAGAAATGTTGATAAAAGAGGCAACTGTGGAAAGGCTATATCTGAGCAGAAGACACCTGAAAGAAATGGGGCCTGGACACATGTGGTTTTCTGGCCATCTAGGTAGAGGAAACAGTCAATAAAGATGGCCCCAGATGTTAGAAGGCACATCATGTGGTAGAAATTTTTTTAGAAAGCTTTTATTTAATAAATATAAATTTCATAGGTACAGATTTTGGATTATAGTGGTTTTTCCCCCCATGCCCGCCCTCCCATCCTTACTCCCATCCCACCTCCTACTCCCTCTCCCATCCCATTCTTCATTAAGATTCATTTTTAATTATTATTTACAGAAGATCAACTCTACACTAAGTGAAGATTTCAACAGTTTGCACCCACACAAAGTATATAGTACTGTTTGAAGACTAGTTTTACTGTAATTCTCATAATCCAACTCTGTGCAGACAGAGGTCCTACGTGGGGAGCAAGTGCACAGTGACTCCAGTTGTGATTTAACAATGGCACTCTTATTTATGACGTCAGTGATCACCTGAGACTCCTGTCATGAAGCCTTTGAGTCCAGAAACTCTGTCAGTATTTAGACAGGGCCAATATCAAAGTGGAAGTTTTCTCCTCCCTTCAGAAAAACGTATCTCCTTCTTTCATGTGGGAGGAATTGAAAGGAGTTCTGTGGTAGTAGGGACTGTACAAGTGTGATGATGTCAGCAGGCTAGCTCAGACAGGCCACCAAGTCTTATGTTTCTGGGAGTCTTGGAGATCAGAGGGTTGGTTTTGGATTTTATTCTGACATGAGGATCCCATGGAGGGTTTGGATATGGAAAATGATTCAATATCATTTAAGTTCTAAAATGATTACCCAGATAGCTGTGAAGATAGTAGACCATGGACTCACAGTAGTGGGAACATGGAACCCAGTTAGAATAATAGTGTAATGGTCCAACCGAAACATAGTGGCTGTGGCATTTGTCACTGTGGCCTTCTGACTCCAAATTTTTCCTAATATATACCTGGGGAGATGCAGTTTATGGCTCAAGTACTTGGGTCCATGCCATCCAAGTGGGAGGCTGAATTTTGAGGTGTTGGCTTCAGCTTGATACAGTCCGGGTTGCTACAGGTGTTTTGGGGAAGGAACCAGTGATTCTGAAAGTTGAAGTCAATGAGATTTTCTGATTTTTACGTGTGAAGAGCAAGAAGAGGAATCAGTGATAATTACAAATTTTTGAACCTGAGCAGCTAGAAATACAGGATTTCTGTATCTTAAGATGAAGGAAACTGTGGGAGAAGGTAAGAGAATCAAAAAGATTTAGTTTCAGATGTGTTAGATGCTCCGAAGATAGCTAGGTGATGGTGGTGAGCTGTCCACATGTTGGTCATTTGTCTGTTCAGCCAACACTTTTCTTTGGAAATCCATTAGGAACTTGCCTCAAGGCATACAGCATAGGATCTGCTGTTTTAAACATATCAATTACCTAAATTACGTCAGATTGTGTTTGAATGTATCATATGAAACAAATGAATTAGCAGAGAGATAGATAAATAAGAGAATAAGATTAATCTAGAGAGTTTCCAGCATAATAGAGAAAGAACTGTGGTGTTCTGATGATTATCCCTAATGTAGAATTTGTGGCTGTATAATATGGGGCTAATTGCACTTTTGAAATCAGTACATTTTGTTCATTATCTTTTATCATGAGGTGGCCCTAATTCACTTGGTGCTTCAGATAAAGTTTAATGGAAGAATCTCAGAGTCACCCTGATCTCTCTTACCTGACAAATTAGGCTAATATAGAACTCAAATCTAATCAGAGCTCAAAGTTGTTAAATACTTTAATTTTCATCTGTGTTTTGTGTTGGAAAATAATTTTAATATTAAAGGACAGCTGTAGACTGCTAATGACTTGAATACAGTTTGACTGTTTTCATGAAGTGCTCTGTGGGATGTCAGAATATTTAATTCAGGATGTTAAAAACATCCCAAAATGTCACAATAATTATATCACAGCAGGCAATTAAAACACTGGAAAATGCCAACTGACTAAGAGTGTTCCTTGTTATTTAGGAAACTATTAAGAACCTGACATATAAAGTACAAAACGCTGGTTATAACTTCTATTTCAACAGACAATTTCATCATCATATATGAAATTGACACTTCGTACAGTCAGGGTGATGCTAAATACGTAGCCCAAGGAAGAAGTAAGGAAGAGGTTTCCACTTGATCTTTTAACTTTATAATATCTATGTTCACACATTATAAAAAACATTGTTTGGTTTTACATATCATACCATATGTGCTGCAACATCCTCCACACAATGGCTGTGTTAATTATATCTTATGTTGGCAGCCTTAATTGAGCTGATTTTACCATCTTAAATTATGGGCAATGGAATTATTTCCTTGTTTTCCAAATTGTACTTTTGTAAATCCTCATGGATTAATAATGTAATGCTGAAGACCAGGGCAGGGTTTGTATAATCCCTGAGGATTAGAGTGTCATTCTCATTGGGGATGTTAAGAACTGATCAGCTAGAAGGGAATATATTCAGGCAGGGTGAGGTACAGAATACCAAGTGTACCAAATTCCCCACAGTTTAAAAGCAATCACAGGCATGTAGTTATCTAGGATCAAATGCATAATTTGCTGGTGTAACTGTAACATTCAGAAGAATTGTGTTTGTGGAGGAAAAACCATGAATCTGTATTTTTAACCTAAGTTGCATTTTGGAGAACTATGTCCAGGTTTAAAATGAGTCATCTGTAGAGCTAAATGTTATCTTTAACCAACATACTTGAGAAGGAGTTGCTAAGATATATAATGAGTACTATAGCATTCATAGAAAGCAAAAATTACTGAAGAAGTAAGTATTTTTGATTTATGGACAATAGGGTGGGAAACCATTGCTGTGCTTTCAAGAAATGGATATGATTAAATGATGCAATGCCATAGAGCATCTAAAATGAGGTGTAGCAGAGAATAGCTACTTAAAACATTTTAGTCCATTCTTTGTGAAAACAGATATTACCATAGAGGATTATGGCATAGAGGTGATATTTAAATTGAGATTAAAGGGATAGTTAGAAGTGGAAAGCAGTGTCTTAGAATAATGTCTTAACACTTAAGTGACAGGCCATCTTTAAGAAATTCATCATCACAAAAAGTAGGAATAAAAGAGAATATTAAAATATTAATTAAGAATGAGAAAAACAAACATAAGTAACATATTTCAAAATCTGAAAAATCCCACAAATATTTCTGTTTAAAGAAAATTTATATTTTACTTTTATTAATTACCAATCTGCCACATCACTAGAATAATTTGCCTTTTTAAGCTGCATACTCATGATTTCACATGACAATAAGTTTGTAATATTTTCTATGGGCAGTGAAATATAGGTTGATAATTCAATATTTTGCATGGTAGTAAAATTTAATTTTTTAAAAATATGATTGAGTTTTTCTTAGAACATTTCGACTTCATAACTCATTTATTTATAGCTATATGCTATGTAAATATTTAAGACTGTTGTTAATTTGGGGAAAGTTCTATTGAATTTATTCCATATATGAGTTGTAAGATTTCAGGGAATTTCAAATTTTCTTTCTCATTTATTGAAGATTCAGTACTAGTAGAGTTAATTTCATGCATTAAACAATTTTTCATTGCTGTTTCCTTTGTAGCAGAGTAATAAGAGTTAACTGTCATCTTTGTTGATACAAGGGTTTCATGTCAAATCCACAGGAAACTTAAGACTTTTCCCAAAGTGTTCACATCATTTACTCCTCTTTATTGATTGAATTAATAAAACTTCTACTCAAAATTTATTTCTTCCTCTTAATCATTTCATTTGGTATGACCTGAAAGCTTTTTATTATAACTGCTTTTCAGTGTCAAAATAATTTCTGTTGGTTTCATTCCTTATCTTTATTGCTTTTATTTCATATTTAATTATTTTAACCTATAATTAATCAGTTATATTAAAAATAATTTAAAAGTGACTAAAGATGATACTCTTTATATGCATGCCTATTAGGAGTCTGTAATTTCACACTTGTTTCAAGAAATATCTTCACAAATGGCAACAAAAATCATTCAACTTGAACTTTATTGACTTGCCAGTCTCATCCCACACCATCCAGAAAAAAGAAAAAGTCCCTAAATCCAAACTAAATGGATAGCCAGCTTGACTTCCCTTAGCTAGATCTCCCAAAATGCCATACCCACTCCAGCGCCGACTAACATTAGAGGAAATTTGAATGAGAGAACAGTATTTGATTGCAGTGGAAGTAGTTTTCTTTACTAAAATTTTCAAAAATATGAGACTATGTGAATACCTTGCTAGGGCCCCTCCCAGGGCCTTGAAAGGGTTCCCTTGAAAATATGTATTTATTTATTTGAATGGCAGAGTTAGAGAGAGAGAGAGAGAGAGAGAGAGAGAGAAATCTTCCATCCACTGGTTCACTCCCAAAATGGCTGTGATGGCCAGAGCTGGGCTGATCCAAAATCAGGAGTCAGGATCTTCTTCCAGGTCTCCCATGTGGGTGCAGCGGTTCAAGGACTTGGGCCATCTTCTACTGCTTTCCCAGGCCACAGCAGAGAGCTGGGATAGAAGTGGAGCAGCTGGGACTCGAACCAGTGCCCATATGGGATGCTGGCTGGCACTACTGGCAGTGACTTTACCCACTATGCCACAGTGCCAGCCCTGGAAGAGGAGATCTTAAGTTTAAGATTAATTAGCTTTAAGGCAATGCTGCCTTTGAACACTTCTTCATATAGTTATCTGTGGTTTAGTTTCTGCTAGTTCCTGCAGGCCAGTCTCTCATCACCTCTTTCCCTCACTTCCTCCAATATAGCTCAATTTCTTCCAGGACCTTGACTCTGCCATGCTCTGTCTTACCCAGGGGCATTTCTCCAGTGCTGTCCTTGGTCAGGCCAGAGTTCATCCTTCACATTGCACTTGAGATGTCACTTAGCTTTTTCTGACTACTCTCATGGTATAGCATGTCCAGGGAGTGCAGTGGAGGATGGCCCAAGTGTTTGGGCTCTGCACCCCATGGGAGACCAGGAGAAGCACCTGGCTCCTGCCATCGGAACAGCGCGGTGCGCCGGCCGCAGCGCGCTACCGCGGCAGCCATTAGAGGGTGAACCA
This sequence comes from Lepus europaeus, assembly GCF_033115175.1. Taxonomy (NCBI): domain Eukaryota; kingdom Metazoa; phylum Chordata; class Mammalia; order Lagomorpha; family Leporidae; genus Lepus; species Lepus europaeus. Next base: position 78,361,959 of record NC_084842.1, on the reverse strand, counting down.
ATGGCAAAAGGAAGACCTTTCTCTCTGTCTCTCTCTCTCTCTCTCACTGTCCACTCTGCCTGTCAAAAATAAAAAATAAAAAAAAATAAAAATAAAAATAAAAAAAATAATAACAGCATATAGTCGATATTCTCATGGTATGATATAATAAGAATAAGAATTAAATTTAAAAGTCTGTATCATATCCATGCTTTCTCATCCATGTCTACTACTAGAAGTAAGTTTATGAGGGGAGGGATTGTGCCTTTCTTCTCCATTATAATCTCCAGGCACTGTTCCTGGAGCATTTACTAAATACTTATAAATGTGTAGAAATGAAGGAGATTAAACATTCCAGACTGAATAGTATTAGCAGATGTGGAAGCTTAAAAGTCAGTGCAATAGAATGTCTAAGCTCTGAAGTCTAATTTCTGGTTTTCAAATCTCAGACTCATCAGCTGCATGACCACAGCCAAGTTATTTAACATTTCTATGCCTCAGTACCTGTGGGATGGGAAAAACCATTTAACCTCAAATGTATTTAACCTCAAATGATCTCTGAAAATGAAATGTTTCAAAAATATAAAATGTTTAGAACAATATCTGATATACAGTAAGCGCCTAATAAATGTGTTATTGTGAAAATTGATAACTTCATCCCAGTCATAAAATTTACTTGTTTTAAACCAAGTACCTTTCAACTTTCATATCAACCTGACATTTACAAAATATGAGGTCAAGTTTCAGATGAAAGATCTTAGAGGTAATCAATTCAATCTCTATTTTACAGAGGAGGAAATTTAATGAACAAAATATTAAGTGACTCCCTCCAACTGGAATGGCCAGGACTGGAACCTAGATCCTGTTGGATCGGGCTGATGACCATGGCAAGTTTAGAACCAGAGATTGATGACATATGGCTTGGACTGATCCCAGAGTTCATGGTGACTGAGCTGCTCCTCTGAAGATGGTGTTTGTTGCTGCTACGTGAGTTGTTGCCTCCTGCATGACTCTCTGCTGCTCAATCTATCGATCTAGCTGCATGAAACATACCCTCAGGAAATGTAGTGTCTCCTGTTTACTCCTATACTCCAAAACCTTCTAACTGGAGGTAGGAGTCTTGGCTGTAGTGTTTGAACCAGAAGCAGATGGAATTCTGGGACTTGAAATGGCACCCATATGGGATGCTGGCACTGCAGGCGGTGGCTTAACCTGCTACACCACAGCACCAGCCTCTGATAAACTCATTGTTTATATACTCAGATCATTGCAAATACTATAGAAAAGGATAGATAGATAATGACCAAGGGTTAACTTCTGATTTTATCTCATCTCTGCAGTGCTTGTTGATAGGTATTGCTTTTGTCAGAAAGTGTACTATAGTGTCTGTTAGTTCATTTCAGTCAAATATATTTTAATAAGTGTTTATTGAGCACCTTCTAGATGGTAGAAGCTGTGGTGTGCTAACTATTGGGAATGCAAGAATAACACAGGAATAGTGCTTGTCTTTAAGTAGCTTATCTTTGATGGGGGCTGGAAGAGGTTCTATAACCTGGGCTGGATAGGGATTTGTTTGAGTTTTTTTTTTTTTCTTTTCAAATTGTCCTACTTCATGTTGAAACACATCCAGCATTGGACCAGTTGTTTCTGGGTACAGGATTTTTTTTCTCAGTGGAGAGATACTTCAGTTCGTTAGAGTTCGGTCTTTCACCGCCAGTTAGAATTCCACTACTATTTATTGTGTTAGCTATTGTGTTACTGCACAAATCTAAGCAATACTGGAAATGACAAAGTGAGGAGAAGCTTAGAATAATGACTTTGCCTTTGATTGCTTGTGAACACTGCTTTGCTGAGGTGGGAAAAGTTTTATAGGTTACTCTGATTAGGAGCAAGAAAGAAAACATATTTAAGGCTGGGTTTTGCCTAGAGTACTACTCTATATCACTCTAAAGTCTTTTCTCTTGGGAGTATTTCCTGTCTGTCCCAAATAAAATTCTCTCTGAAACAGATAACACCTAGATATAAGAGCTTTTTCTTGTGAAGAAGTGCAGCACTCTTTGGCTTTTCCTGTTTAAAGTCTCATGTATTCTCTATGCTGGGTACAGCTACATAAATTAGCATTTTCATTTTGCTATGTGAAGGCTGGCTCACGATTATGAAGATTCAGTGATTGATCTGGTTTGCTTACAGTCTCAAGTATTTTTGCAGAATTACCACATTTATATTTTGGGATGTGTATGTGTATATATAAGTAAATTTAAATTTTATATTCTCTCTTATGTAAACCTCTTTTTATCATAAGGAGATAACTTTGATTCTCTTCTGATCTTGAAATCTGCTCATGATGTATCTGGGGTATGTGAAATGACTACCCAATTACAGATTAGGAAACAAACTTGCCCTAAGTTGACTTGCCCTAAGTAGAAGTAAGTAAGTAGCAGAAATGGGACAAATTGCATTTTTATCTCTCCAGCATCTCTTCCCCCTCTTTCAGCAATAACCCTTGCATTTCGTTTGAGAAGCTATTCCTTCCCCATTTTCTGTCTCTGTGGACCAGATGGGACTACACCTATAGCTTCAGGAGGGTATCTCATTTCTCTGGTCATAGACAATTGCATTTCCATTGTTTGACCCCAGTGATAAGTTCAGATGAAAATGATCAACAGAGATCAGAGCAAAAGAATCCCAGAATTGGAGGGAGAGGTTAGAATGCACATCTCCTTTTTCTCTGGGTGTGGTGTTGGGAGGAGGTGGAGCTGCAGCTGCTTACTGCTCCTGGAGTCTTGGAAGAAAGCCAAGAGAACAGAAGGCAGTGTCAGATAAGGAAAAAAAAAAAAAAAAAAAGAACCAGTGCTGATAGAACCATTTGAATGCCTACATCCCGCCACACCTCAAAATCAGACTTACCTTTGGACTTTTTTAGTCCAGTGTAGAAGTTTTCTGCTCAAGCCTGTTTGGGTTGGGCTTTCAGTCATAAATGGTGTAACTGCGTGAGCGAGTGAGTCACAGCGGTAGCCTTCAAGGACCACAATTTCCCAAGCTGGAAAATGAATGTGCTTTTACAGTCTTCTACAGACCTGAAGTTGTGATTCCACCTTGATCCTCTCAACTCAATAGCCTTCTGAGAGGCACTGAGGGCTCTTGGGCCTCTGGCAATTGGGTTTACTTTTGGTTGGGTGTCTCTTTCCCATTAGCAAATAATTGATATCTGAAGGCTAAGGAAATCTAAGAGAGAACTGCTATAATCAAGGTTTTGGTTTAGAAAAGAGGGTTTCATTCTTTACAATATCAGTAGAAACATCAAAGAACTCAGTCAGAAGTCAACACTGGGAATTGGGGAAAGCAGACTATATCTCTTTAAGCCTGACAGGAATCTATGCACTAAATCCATGCATTATTGTGGCGTGTGATAATTTATATTTTAGCATACACATACAATAAATCCCTTCTATGACATGATAAATGTGACTTCAGATAGTCATAAAGTTGTGATTTGTTGTTGCAATGTTAAGCAAAGAAAATATATAAATTTACTATTCTAGTTACTGGGTAGAGAAAAAAGAGAAAAAAATTTTAAATTAAATGTGTGAAAAATGTACCTATTAATACAATAAAACATTCATCATCGCTGAGCTGAGAAAGATCAGAGTGATGAAAGCTGACTCACTTTTAATGCTACCTTGCAACTAACCCCTCAATGTTGTCAAAGTGACCAAGTAGGAATGCTGAGCAGAGCATGGGAGAAAATTTTCAATGGCTTTATAGCAATATTTATTATAGTCAGTTTAACTGTATTTGATAAAATGGCCTGATCTGTTTATATTGTAATGATAAATTAAATACCTGGGAGTTTCTAGAAAATGATTACTGTGTTTCCCTGAACACATCACAGTGTCTGCGCCTTTGCATATCCTTTAGCCTGAGATGCTATTCCATTCCTAACCCCACTGAATGTAGCCCTCCATACCTTACATAATTCAAACACACTGCTTTACCTGGGGCTCCACCTGTAGGTTTTTGATTGCTCTGTCCATGGTCCCTTCAGTTTGCAGTAGAATCAGTCAAATGCTATTACACTAGTTCTCTGCTCCCTGTCTCTGCCACTGGACTTTGAGGACCTGCCTGACTCTGCAAGTCCCCAATACATTTTTGCTAGATAAATAAATAACCTTAGTGTTTCATCATTTGAATAATCCTCCTGACTATAATTACAATGACTACCCATTTTGAACAGCCAGACAGTTTATATACATTGTAAATTATCATACCTTAATCTTTAAACTTCCACAGTGTTTATTGCCCTTCCACATTTTATAGATAAGAAAACTGAGGCTCACAGAGGTCTGGAAGGTTGCTCAAGATGTCATTAGCAAGTGATAGTTCAGGGATGCAAAGTCAGTACTCATTCCTCCACATCATATCTCCAACTTTACTTGAAAGAGTTATTTTTAAAAATTTTTAAAATGCTTCCATTGCAACATTCCCTGAACATTCCCTTGAGGGCTCTGTTTCCTGCTTGATTCGTGCTACCTGCTTCCGTCTGCAAAATCAAATAAGCCACTTTGTGCAGCTCCTTCCTCAGGAAATCTGGAAAACTGAGCTGTTCTTTCTAGGAACACTAACAATTCATCTCTATTTACTGGTCCAGTGTACAATTTTCATTTTAACCCATGACGGCTCATGTTTCCCTGCACTGGGGTTGTTCGCATATTAAGACTGAAAAAAAGTTTTAATTCCCAACAAACAGAAGCAGGAAACAGAAAGAGTTTTGAAAAGGCTGGCTAAGAAAGAAGTTGTTACAGAAATTAAAGCCCACAAAACATTTTTATTAAAATGATCTGATTAATTACAACTCTTACTTGGCTCTGCCAGCACAGATCTGGTTCCCACCTGTTACACTCTGCGGTGCACTTTACCCCAGTGAGTAAATTACCCAAATGTTGGTCTGAGAATTTACCCTGCTCAAGGTTTTGATGAGGTTTGCACTAAGTCTGAAGAAAAAGCAGAAACAAAGGAACAGTGCTACCCATGCATCTGACTATATGTGTACTTATGCATAGTGCACACACACACACTCCACACACACACACAGTCATATATACACACCACAAACATGCACAATCACTGGTTTCCTTTTTGGTAAAGGATCATGTTTTGAGATCATATCTTTTCACCTGTTTTTGACATTAAAATATCCTTTCCTTTAAGAAATTATGGTGCAAGTGGAGGGTAAATACTTTCCTTAATGTCTCGACCTGACAGAATTAAAATATCTCAGAAAGCCCTATTTCGTCTCCCTTGATTTTTGAACACGTTGTTTGTATGGGTCCACAGCATTCCAGATTCCTGGAACCATGTCTCACTTCCTTTTTCTGTGTTTTCTTGGCCAGCCATAAAAATAACAAATCTGCTCCCCAAGAAGGAAGACTAATGTTTTCAAAATGCTTTCCTGCTCTGGGCTCTAGGCTCACCTGTTGTTTTTACCCTTCGTTGGCAGTTAGGAATGTGATGACTGTGTCAATAGTTTTAGGTTTATGTCCTGGATATTAAGATAGTCTGTAAGCACCCTTACTCCAGGCAAGGAAGCACTGCCTCTAGATATTGTCAGAATTTACACATAGCAGATGCTCAGCTGTTTTAGTATCAATTTAGCACAAGGAACTTCGGGGTAAGTGCTGAACATTAGTAAGGTAATGACAATAGTTTAAAATTAATATTGATTAGATATTTTACATACACTAACTACTATTTTAAGTATTCCCTATGTATAACTCATTTACTCCTTCCAGATGCCAAAGAGAGCTTTCATGATCGCTACTCTCATTTCAAAAGGGAAGAAACTAAGGCACCAGAGGGTGAAGCAACCTGACTGATCACACGGCTTTTCCTTGGCACTGGTGGGATTTGAAGTTTTTAAAGTTCTACTTATATATTTTTATTTATTTATTTGAAAGGTAGAGATGAGAGAGGGAGGGAGGGAAGGAGGGAGAGGGGGAGGGAGAGAGAGACAGAGAGATCTTCAATACAATATATTGTTTCTCACTCCAAATGCCTGTGACAGTTGGGTCTGGGCCAGCCCAAAGCCAGGAGCGTGAACTGGAATGTGAGTGGCAGGGACCCAATTACTTGAGTCATGACCTGCTGCCTCCTATGGTGCACAGCAGCAAGAAGGTAGATCTGAAGAAGAGCTAAGACTCAAACCAAGGCACTCTGATGATATGTGATGTGAATATCCCAAGCGGCATCTTAACAACTGGACCAAATGCACACCCCACAGCTGTGTGATTTGAACCAACACAAGCTTAGTTTAAGTTCTAAATATCTCTCACCACATCACCATGCTGCCTTCTGCAGGAACAGGTCAAACAGCTACTGACCTTCATCCGTGGTCCCCAGGGCCGCATGAGTGATCAGGGCTCTTAAGCATTATTTTATGTTCACAACAATCCAATGCAATCTAGGGACCTCTGTTTACAGGTAAGACACTGAAGCACAGAGCTGCTACGTAGATTGTTCAAGATTGGAAAGTGGCAGAAACAACTCAACCACTGTTTTGTTTGACCCTGAACCTCGTAAGCAATGATGCTGTGCTTGGAAGAGCTTAGGATTTGGGGTGGGAAATTCTATCATCTGGTGCCCACAATAGCTGAGTGGCCCTGCCATACTACTGGTCTCTCTGAGATTACTGCATCCTCTATAAGGAGCAGGAGAGGTTTGAAAGGTGTCTAATAAAAACAGTAATGTGCTGGTTGAATGTAATTTGTTTACTGATATGTCAGAGGCTTGTTCCATTTCCTGACCCTCCAAGCACCTCGGTAGTTTCAGAGAATTCACGGTCCATCCTCTTTGCTCTCCTTGCCAGCTTCCAGTTCTGGCAGGAACCTCAGAAGTATCTGGCCTCTTGTTCCTGAGTAGCTCTAGGAAATGTATTTTGAGTTGCAGATCACCTATAGCCACAGAAAGAAAATCAAAGCTGACAAGCATTGTGCTCGTTAGGTACATGTTCAGATTTACCCAGCCTCAGAGATATTAGGAAAGGATATTTATAGCTTGACCTTTCAAAACTAATAATTCCAGTGAAAGAGAAACCATGGTGTTCAACACAATTTTTTAAAAACCTGAATAGTGAAGGAAACACTTATTTTATTGTTTGCGGTGTAGATTTCCACATTTATTAAAAATCTAATGAATTGCGTATGCATATCTATCACACGTTAAAGATGATTAAAACAATATAAAATCAGATGTGTGATATTTCCATCTCTTCTAGCTATTTTGATATTTTCTTAAAAATATGTGCATTTATCTTACATTTTGAAAAGGTAAAATTCAGTAACAACCCAGAAATATGAATCTCAGAACTTGATCATACAATAAAATGCCAAAACATTCCTTTTTTAAATATTTGGAAATAAAAATAGAATAACACAAGATATTAACATACTCCTTTTGCTTTAAAATTTTTAGTTGTCACATAATAATTGTATGTACTTATGGGGTACAGTGTGGCATTTCAACACATGTATATGAAGTGTAATGATCTGATTAAAGTAATTAGTACATCCATCATATCACACACTTATCATTTCTTTGTGATGGAAACATTCAGAATCCTCTCTACTAGGTATTTTGGAATATGTGATTAGTTGTTGTCAACATCTTCCTTTTTTTTTTTTAACCTTTGGTCTTCCTTTATTCTTCCTACAGATGCCACATTAGATTGACTTTTAGATAACATGTGTTGGATAAAGATCTTCCTGGCTTATTTTATTGCCTTGAAAATGCCAAAATTTGGAGAATCCATTTGTCTCCAAATAAATACATTCTCAAGAGGTGACTTCTATTGAAAATCCTTATATTCTATGTAATTAAATGTTTTGTGTTGAGAATATAAAGTATGCCATATTCTGAGGGAAAAAAAAAACAAACAAACAACCTCTCAACCTTTCCAGATGGGACCAACTTGAGTTTTTAAGGTGAGAGGTCAGAGATGTTGGAGGTCCATAGGACCCAGTAGAAATGAACACTGTGGGAACACTTGCTTAATGACTTTATGGTTCTGATTTGTGGCTTTTAGTGGAAATTAAAAAAAAAAAGATTGTTATCAATGAATTTGAAAAATGATTAAAAATATTTTAAAACATGTAAGCACTTCCCTAGTATATATATCAAATACTTTCTTTTAAAATGGAATCAGAAAAAATTATATAAAGCCAAACCATTTTATTATGCATATTCCTTTAAGTCTTTCTTCACAGTTCATTATCAGAATCATCAATTTTACATTATTTTAAAATATGCAGTGATATTTTCTCCATTATTGTTGTTATTAAATTCTACATAACATCTTGACTTGGTTAGTCACTAGTTATTTAATTCTTTCCTTATTGTTTTAATTTTTTGTAATCTACATGAAAGGCGGGGAGGCGGAGAGAGAGAGAGAGAGGAGAGAGAAGGAGGAAGAGAAGGAAGCAGAGGAGAGAGAACTACTGGTTCACTTACCAAATGCCTGCCACAGCCAGGACTGGGCCAGGCCAAAGTCAGGAACACAGATTCTGTCTGATCTCCCACATGATTGGTAAGAGGTCTAAGTATTTGAGCCAGCATCCTCTGCTTCCCAGGTGTACAGCAGAAAGCTGAATTAGAAATGGAGCATCCAGGATTATGGGATGTGAGCATTACAAGTGGTGGTTTAAATTTCTATGCTACAATGTCCGCCCCCATTTCTTTATTTTTGATAATTAGGTTTCTGTTAATTTATTTTGCTTTTCTAGAAATAGCCACTACATATTCTAGGTTTTCAGAGTACTTTTTCCTAGTCCTTTAATTTTATTGTATTTATATGTTCTTGTTTTTGCTTTTAAAAAATAGAGTCATGGAGCTGGTGTTGTGGTGCAGTAGGTTAAGCTGCTGCCTCTGTCTCCCATATGAGTACCAGTTCAAGTTCCAGCAGTTCCACTTCTGATCCAGCTCCCTGCTTATACATCTGGGAAAGCAGCAGAAGATGACCCAAGTGCTTGGGACTCTGCCTCCCACAGGGAAGACCCAGATGGAGTGCCTGGCTACTAGTTTTGGCCTTGCCCAGCCCTGGCCATTGTGGCCATGTGGGGAGTGAACCAGTGGGTGGAAGACCTCCCCTCCCCCCAATAATTGTGCCTTCCAAGTAAATAAATCAATAAATCTTTGAAAGAAGTTATGATAATTGTAGTTAAAAATTCAAAAAGCTTGAATATCCCTACAGAATTTTCTTTCTATGAAGGGTTATTTCTTTAAGACAATTTTTCCTCCTTCTACCTGTTTTTTTTTTCTTTACCATATTCTCATCATGAAATTCTACTGACTATTTAATATCCAACTTAAATATCTTTTTGTTGGGACTTTAACTGATATTCTCTAGTAGTATGCATCACTCTGACCTTTATACATTACTTGCTTATAGCAAAGAGTACATTGTAGTGCAGTTATGTTGAATTTCAAATATTTACTGTGTTCACTGTGTTGTGCATTTGTTAGGAAGAAACCTTGAGTATATATTATACATATATCCCAACTTCATAGAACAATTTTTCACAAATTAGATGTTTATTAAATAATTGAATGAGTGAATTACATAAAAGCATTTACAAGGGCCTTTATGAGTGGAGGAAGAAATGGAATTCTGCTTACAGGAGTTCAGGGAAAGGTGAGATACTTAGGGGTGGAGGAGAAGGGAAAGGGGAAGGAGAAGGGAAGATGAAGGAACTTCTTTCCATTGAGCTTTGTTCTGTAGGAGGCATTATGCCAGGTACTTTACATACCTTATCTCATTTAACCCTGAGAACAGCTCTGAAGTAGGTTCTATGACTCTCATATTGCATATTGCAGATAAAGAGATTAATGTTCATAGAGGTTTAGTCATTACATGAGTTCATTTTATTAGCAAGAGCCTGAGCTGAAGGAGAGTGAGAAGGGGAGTTTCATTGCCATTCAACTGAAGAAGTAGGAGGTGAGTGGGTGAATTCTGCATGATAAGGCACAAGGACAGATATGACTGACCAGCTAGTGTTGCTAATTATCAAGGAGCTTAACCTGGCTATTTGAAAAGCTTGAATGGGGCTAAGAGATAGGTAATCTGTGTTTCCAATATCACATACTTTAAGAATTATAAAGCCAGTAAGGCTGCTGATAGAGTATAAGGGGTTAAGACTCTGCTGAAGGGTGTGTCTGTATAAATAATGGTTGGCCTGAGCAACTCCTAATACCTAAGGCAAGTCATATTCTCACTACTGCAGTTATTACATGATTATGGTGAACCCTATGGAATTAATTTACATTACTGAAAGCCTTTGGGAATGTGCAGTTGAGTTTTAATGAAACAAAAATGAGAAAGTTGAACTAAAGGAAATAATTCAAGATACAGAGAATACTATGGTACTTGAAGGATGACATTAAAAACCAAAATGCTGTAAAAGAGAACAGAGGGTTGACAAAAGTTGTTTAACTTCCATTGTCCTTCTCTACAGGAACAGTTGTAAAAGGAAATATAGCCTTTAAGCATGGCTGGTTATGGATATCTCTTTTATCAATGCCTTGTCTTTGTGTATTTGGGTCCTTACCACCATCACCACCAAATTGTTATCCTTAGAATCAACAAACACAGGCCTGCTGATGTGCAACACTGTAGTCACTACTGAGTACACCAAGAGGCATAGGCCAGTCCTTGTTCTTCAAGGACTTGTACCTTGAAAATAGGTACAAGAGAAAATAGGGTCTGGATAGAAGACAGTTGGGGATTTTTTTTTTTATTTGACAGGTAGAGTTATAGACGGTGAGAGAGAGAGAAAGGTCTTCCTTCCGTTGGTTCACCCCCCAAATGGCCGCTACAGCTGGCGCTGCACCAATCCGAAGCCAGGAGCCAGGTGCTTCCTCCTGGTCTCCCATGCGGATGCAGGGGCCCAAGCACTTGGACCATCCTCCACCGCACTCCCGGGCCACAGCAGAGAGCTGGACTAGAAGAGGAGCAACCGGGACCAGAACCCAGCACCCATATGGGATGCCGGTGCTGCAGGCAGAGGATTAACCAAGTGAGCCACAGCGCCAGCCCCTGGGAATTAACATGTAGCATGTTCTTTCTATGTGCCATTGCTTATACCAAATACTTCACATGAGTTTAGACCCAAAATTTTGCTATCTTGATACCTAGAAAAAGCATTATTTTAGCAGTGGGAACAACTTTATTTAGAAAACGTTGTCAGGTTACTTGGGGGTGGAAAATAAGGCTTGGAGAACCAGTCCAAAAGAATAGTGTGTTATAAAGAAACAGTAAAACTGAAAATTAAAAATTTGGGAATGAGGTAAACAGTGATAGTGCAGTGTCCCACATTTCACTCTTCTGAAATGAGATATGGGTCAAATATATTTGATATATGGTTTAAATGTAATTGGGTTACATTAATCCAAGTCACATGGTTATACTCAAACTTCCTATGCAAGGAAAGCTAAACAAAGGAATTTTGAATTCTCTCTAGGAGAAGTAAGAAACAATGTAGGGGAGAAGATGTTGGGGGGGGGGAGCAAAATATCCTAGAAATCCTCTTTTAAATATATTTCTATTTCTTCTGTTTTGATTAAAGACTTATGAAGAATTGTGCCCATAACCACTTTGTACAGAAATACTGGCTGGCTGTGCACTGCACAACTTCTCAGGATGTGCCACTCATTTAGACTGGCTGCACTATTGTTTGTAGTGCAGTTTCTTGCACTCAGAGTAACCTTTGCATTTATAATATCAATGAATAAGAAAAACTGTCTTTGTGCCTACTGTGGTCTAGTTATTGTTTTGCTATGGGGCAGTAGAGAGATCCAGATCTAGTAGTCCTAGGTATTAATTTCACATGAAATTTGTGTATGAGGCCATTGACAAGTTAGTTTATCTCTCAGAATGTTACCTTCTTTGTGTGTAAAATGAGGGTGTGAATACTTATCTCATCATGTTATGCATGTCTGGTCCAGAGTAAGCGCTATTATATCTATAATGATGACCTTGCAAGCAGTATATCATCTTATCCCCATTACAGTTTTATAGTAGCCTTAACTTGGGAAACTGAGAATCAGAGAACGTAAGACAACAAGAGAAGACAACTGTGGAGTGTCAGGAAATGAAATCAAACTCAGATTTGGAAGTCTGTGGTCATTCTGCATTGAAAAGTTGGTTTTTACCTATTTGCAAGGATGAATATCCAATATAAATTCATTTTCATCCAAGCCTTTTTTTTTATCATGTCCAGCATAAATATTAATGTAGTTCCCATCTGCCATCATGAAAAAACACTTGGTCAAATCTATTTTAGAAAATGAAGTAAAATTGCTTTTTGTTTAGTTCAGAGTATGTATGTTATGCTTTCTTTTGACCATCCAGTCCATTTTTGAAGTAGAATTTTGGTTACCTAGGGAACTAGCATACAGCATTGGTATATATTTTTTAATGAGATGTAAGCTCAAAGTTAGAATTGTTGGCTGAATTTCAAGTGGTGACCTCTGTATTGACTCGAAAGTTAACATAATTTTACTTGCTATCTAAAAATAAAATTAAAGATGGGAGAAAATGAAGGGAGTTGAGGGTTGGTGAAAAATAACTGTCTTTAAGTTGCAGATATTCTGCTTTTAGTTGGAAGCGAGATAATCGATATCTTTATTTCAGACTATGTAATTTGCACACAATTCTTAGTATTTTGGGAAATGTTTTAAGTGTTTTTAAATGGGAATAAATTTTATGTGCCAAGTTGTAGGAAATACTAATATGTACACATTATTGTGTACATATTTTCTGGAATTGTACTGCACAAAATATATGAATCTTATCTTTCCCTACAATTATACTTCTTTTTAAGGAAGGCTGTGCTTCATTCAGTGGTTCAAATCTTTCACAATACAGCAGTTATCTTAAAAATGGAAATAAAACAAGGAAAGAAAATTACTCAGAATCACTTTCTCTGCCCCACATATTTCAACTAGAAATGATAAGACCAGGGCAGGTGATCAGAATTTGGGGAATTAAAGGTTTGAGTAAAAGCAATATTCGCCTGGGATTCTAAAGCTCCCATCCTAAGGAGTATACTATGAGTGCCAACTTGAAGGGCTGAGGACTGGAAATCTAAAGATAAGAACAAAGAGTCTGGAGCCATGTGGGCAAAGATTAAACAGTGAAGCATCTGAATTGCCACTGAATGTGGGGAAAGTTGGGTAGTGTTTGAGTTTTACTTTTACAAGGGGCAGTGTCTGAAACATGAATTGGTCAGCCTGTGTTAATGCAGTCAAAAATGTCCTCAAAGAATGTGTGTTCTGATTATTTCATGTTTTTGTCTTTTTGTGTATGTTAACTAAGATTAAGTTTGGCTCAAAGGAACTGTCTTCAATTGGGTTTCCTAAAAGCCCTGTCTGACAGTGTGGAGCCAAGGGAGGTTTGTGGGACAGTTCAGGGCTGAGGCTATTGAAGCTTTAATTTAATGGGTCTGAGCAGGAGACAATTATGTGGTGAGAATCTGAAACACCAAAAGACAGCAGGTGGAATGGAGGTGCTAGGTATAGCCACAGTAATATTCCCTAAAGTGTCTTTGGCCAGGCCTATTAATATAAACCATAGGTTTTTTTTTTTTTTTAAGATTTATTTACTTATTTGAAAGTTAGATTTACAGAGTGGGGGGTGGGAAGAGAGATCTTCTATGCACAGATTCACTCCCCAAATGGCTGCAACATCTGGCACAGAGCTGATCTAAAGCCTGGATCCAGGAGCTTTTTCTGGGTCTTCCATTGGGGGCTGGGGTACAAACACTTGGGCCACCTTCTGCTGCTTTTCCCAGGCCATCAGCAAGGAGTTGTATTGGTGGTAGAGCAGCTGGGACATGAACTCGCACCCATATGGGATGCAAGTGTTGCAGGGGTGGCTTCATCTTCTATGCCACTAAACTGGCCCCAGACCAGTGTAATATCTTAAAGACATGGAGCCATTTTTGACATTCAGATCCTGAAAATGATTAGGATCTGATGGGGTGATATAAATGGAGTATTTCTGGGGAAATGTGCCCATGATGAGCTGTTTATCAGGAGTGGTTCAAATGTTTCATAGGTTTGTTTAACTCATTGTCCTCAGCTGGGTGACACCAGCATCATGCCATTTAAGATTTATTTTTCTGGTACTTTGGGGACCTTTTAGTTGAATACTTGGCTTAACAAATATTGACTTAATGAATCTAGCTTTGGTAATGCCATGGGTTAGGAAGGTAGCCGTTAACATTGTTCTGAAGTCTCCTCCTTGCTCATGATAATGCTATTTTTGATTGATGGAAAAATATCAGAGTGAAGTGTACTCTGCCTATTCTATAAAGACATTCAGACCAAAAAAGATGGTGGGCTTCCTGGAAGAAGTTAACTGGAAGGCAGTGGAGGTGAAGCACAATCCAGAGACTGAGAAAATTTCCTTAGAGAAGAAGGAATAAGTATGCAAGGACCAGTGATTACAGAAGGGGGAGGTGAGCTTACCACATTGAAAGCCACTGCAGTGGACTGGCCTGTTGGGTCTCCTTGAGGGCAGATCACTGTACAGATCAGCCATTAATAGGCCTGCCACCCATTGCTTCTGATGCCTAGCTTTCTTTTCCTCCTGGTTTGTGTTAAAGCAGACCAGAGGATGCAAGTCAAGGGAGTGCCCGTGTCCCATCTCTAATCTTCGGTGGCCTGAACTACAAGTCTATAGTCACAGGCATGTTCTGTAGTAGTTTTTCTAAGGTAGACAATGCCCATGAGGAAAATTATATTCTCACTTTAAAACTTTCTTTCCCTTTGGTCTGAAAGGAAGGTTTTTTCTACTTACTGTATACTTTGCTGATGGCGAAGTGAATCTAGCTATGAGATTATTATTTAAGTTCTTATTTTGGCTATGCTATTACAGAAAAATGTTAGCCATCTCTTTTATAAGGTCTAAAGATTAAATTGTGCATCCTACAGATTCCTTCATAATATAATTAGTTTCCTACCTTGAAGAGAATAGAGAAATGAAAGAAGAAGTTGGGCTTAGAATAGAGAAATGAGGGAGCAAGTCCTAGATCGCTTGCTGACAATAGCAATATCACATGAATACTTAGCAAACAGTTTCAACCATTAGATAACAACTTAAGAAAACATTTACCAGAAGGTCCAATGCCTTCTATAAATTTTAAGAATCATGTATTTGAAAACACCTCTTAAATATCTAACATGGTGTAGTTTGTTTAACCAGTAAACTTAAGCACAACCATATAAAATGTTTTTAGTTTCTTTCTACCAACAAGTTTAAAACATATGATACACAGATTCAGGTCACACAAATTAAAATGTATCTTTGATTGATTTTAGCAGCTTAAATTTATGGACAATCTTATCTATAAGCCATTTAAAATAAAACTCTTAATAAAATTTCCCCATGTGGACATACAATATGTACACACATATAACATAGCATAATAGACCAATATAGCATTTTTAATAATAGCTTTTAAAATCTTTAACTCTTTTTGTAGATTGCCAATTGATTTGAATTGCTTTTTTAGTAACCTCAGTTAACCATACTGGGCTTCAGCAGAAGTCAGCTTGTGAAGAGCCCTGGCAGCTCTGCCAAGAGTTGGATCACTGGAAATGGACCTGCCCTGGAGTCGAAGGATGCCCAGGTCAGAGCCACAGATCTTATTGGCTCTAAGCTGAAAAGCCCTTCACTCAGCCCAACTTCCAAAGTGACCACTGCAGCTGAGGGTGTGGTCAAGTAGGGTCAGCAACATTGCAGGCAGAACTATAAATTTCTTGTTAGAGATGCCCCCTGCCTTTACCTGGCCAGCTCTCCTCCCAGCCCAGCCAAGTCATGAAAGTCAACAGAGTGCCTTCCCCTAGGAGGTTCACACCTCCCTTAGGATATACCCCATGTGAAGAGATAGATAGGTCTGGGCCTCTTAACTTACAAGGCCTAAAGCCCACCAGATTATTATCAAGCCCCTTCTATCAGGTTCTATTTGCCTCTCAATCAGAAAACTTAATTGTAGCTTAGACAGCACCTTTCTTAGCTCCTCTAATAATGACTCTGTCCTTTGTTCTAGACCCTGTCTAGCGTACTTGGGCCTCATTCCTTTGTAATCATAACCTCTACTCTACCACCAATGGCTCTACTCCCAACCTGTGTGTACTGATGGTCCTCTTCCCCACTTAATGCTGTATAATTGTTCAAACCTGGTTAAAGCCACTGTTAGGATCATTGGTTACTATCCTCACTCTGTCTTTTATGACCTTGTCTAAATATGATCAGAGTCGGCAAACTTGGAAGGCTTCCATAGCCTTGGCAACTCATGACGACAGCCTAGGGTGGTTACTGGCACCATAAACTAGAGTGTCAATTTGTTGGGTCAACAACAGGAGCCACTGTGCACTTGCTCCTCATGTGGGATCTCTGTCCTTAATGTGCTGTACATTGTGATTTGATGTTATAACTAGTATTCAAACAGTATGTTTCACTTTGTGTTTCTATGTGGGTGCAAACTGTTGAAACCTTTATACTAAATTGATCTTCTGTATATAAAGAGAATTGAAAATGAATCTTGATGCAAATGGAAGGGGAGAGGGAGCGGGATAGGGGAGGGTTGCGGGTGGGAGGGAAGTTATGGGAGGGGGAAGCCACTGTAATCCATAAGCTGTACACTGGAAATTTATATTCATTAAATAAAAGTTAAAAAAAAAAGAAAAAAAAAAGAAAAAAAAAAAAGAAGGGGGAGGTGAGCTTCTAAGAACTATTTATCAATGAAGGTAAATCTGAGTAATGTAGTTAAAGGGCTCAGGGTAAGTTCCATGGAGTATATGAGTGAGCTGAGTCACAGATTAGGGGTCAAGATGAAGGTAACACAATTAACTGAGCACCTAAAAAGAAACCTGTAGAAGTGAAACTGACACAATGAGAAGCAATGACTTGATCAGCCCTTGTCCTGACTGTCAAGGACAGCTTACTATTTTATTGTTTTTAGTATTTTCTTTTTCTACTTAATAACATTGATTGAACTTTTAATTTAACACCGAATTATTCTTAGATGTTTAAATATAATTGAAAATTGATTCCTGTAAAAAATAAGAGTGGGAATAAGAGAGGGAGGAGATGTACAGTTCAGCACATGTTCCCACGAACTTACACCTAAGGGTAAAGCTAAAAATTTGCCATAGGACTCCAAATTCCATTAAGTTGGCAGGTTTAATGCCATCTTACATGTTAAAGTGATTATATTAAATGTGTAACTGATCATATAGATAGGATTAAATGTCAAAGGGATTACATAACTAAGACTAAGAGTCTGGTAATAACAATAGACAGAATTAAAAATGAGAGAATGATCTAACTTGGGAAGCAGACCACACAACAGACTCATAGAATGACAAATGTCCTACACAGCATTCTGGCCTCAGAATCAGCCCTTAGGGCATTCAGAACTGGATGAAAAGCCCATGAGAGCATTTCAGGCATGGAAAGCCAAGACACTGTGGCAAAAAATGATCTACACAGAGGATCTCTGTGAGTGAGATCTCAGTGGAAAGAAGGGGTCATCAAAGAAGGATGTACTTTTCTCTGAAGGGAGGAGAGAACCTCCACTTTACTTATAATTGTGGCCCTGTCTAAATACTGATGGAGTTTGTGGTCACAAAAGGCTTCCATAGCCTTGTCAGCTCATGACAAGAGCCTTGGGTGGTCAATGACATCATAAATAAGAGTGTCAGTTGTTAAATCAACAATAGGAGTCACTGTGAACCAACTTCCCATGCAGTATCTCTGTCTGCACAGAGTTGGATTATGAGAATTACAGTAAAACTAGTCTTCAAACGGTACTTGATACTTTGTGTGTCTGTGTGGGTGCAAACTGTTGAAATCTTTACTTAGTATAGAGTTGACCTTCTGTATATAAAGATAATTCAAAATGAATATTAATGAAGAATGGGGTGGGAAAGGGAGTAGGAGGTGGGATGATTTGGGGGTAGGAGGGTGGGTATGGGGGAGAAGAACTGCTATAATCCAAAAGTTGTACTTATGAAATTTATATTTATTAAATAAAAGCTTTCTTAAAAAAGAAAAAAAAAAGAAGCAGGGAACACAGGCTGGAGATGATAGCAGTTAGACACTGAGTGTCACCCAGAGGGAGGAGGTTGAACAGCCTTTGGTGGCAGGGAGAACTGGTGATCGAACTGAAGACAGTGTTAGCACATATGTATGTAACCAGTATCTTATTTAGTGGTTAGTAAAATCATCTAGTGATGTGCTATTTCCACTAAGTTATTTTTAAAAAATCACTAGCTGTAGTGGAGAATACTAAACATTAGTGAAATGCTTCGATTTGGATGGATTTTATCAACCACCTCCCCTGGTTTAATGCCCAGACTGGACAGTCTCTCCTAATTTGCAGCTGTATATGTCCTTATTTTCCTGATAGAAATGAAAGGGTTTTGGATACTCTTTCATGTATTTGAGATAAAGGATCTTTAATGCAATGGAGTACATATAAATATAGGCAAGATGCCTACTCCTAAAAACATTTCACTTGGACCAGTCATTTAGGCTAACACTTGAGAAACCCATGTCCCTCTTTGGTGCCTGGGTTTGATTCCCAGTTCTGGCTCCTGACTCCAGCTTCCTGCCAATGCAGACTCTGGGAGGCGGTTGGTAATGGTTCTAGTAACTGGTTTCCTGCCACAAGTAAGGGAGACCTGAATGGTGATCCCACCTCCCGGCTCTGGCCCTGGCCCAGCCCTGACAATCGTAGGCATTTGGGGAATGAAACAGTAGATGGCAGTTCTGTCTGTTTTTCAGTGCATCTCTCTACCTCTCAAATAAAATAAGCAGACCAAACTGCTTTCCAAGTGCAGAAAGGTATACATTTAATGACTGATTTATAAAAACCATTCACTTCATGTATACTGGCTCATATGTGAACACACTGTGGTCAGAAACAAATAGAAGTGGACTTAAATGTTTACATAGACAGGGAAATTCTTTACATTTGAAAAATATGACCAAGTTCACTAAAATATTCATTGATGCTATTTTTTTTTTGACAGGCAGAGTGGACAGTGAGAGAGAGAGACAGAGAGAAAGGTCTTCCTTTTTTCCGTTGGTTCACCCCCCAATGGCTGTTGCAGCCAGTGTGCTGCGGCCGGTACACTGCGCTGATCCAAGGTCAGGAGCGAGGTGCTTCTCCTGGTCTCCCATGCGGGTGCAGGGCCCAAGGACTTGGGCCATTCTCCACTGCATTCCCAGGCCACAGCAGAGAGCTGGACTGGAAGAGGAGGAACTGGGACAGAATCCGGTGCCCCGACCGGGACTAGAACCCGGGGTTCCGGCACCGTAGGCAGAGGATTAACCTATTGAGCCGCGGTGCTGGCCTCATTGATGCTGTTTTCAAGAGCATTGGCTTAAGCCTTTTCTACCCTGCAAAAGGATGTATTTAATTGCTATGAGGAGGAGCAGAAAAGTCTATGTCTTGGCTGGCGCCACGGTTCACTAGGCTCATCCTCCACCTGTGGTGCTGGTTCTAGTCCCAGTCGGGGCACCGGATTCTGTCCCAGTTCCTCCTCTTCCAGTCCAGCTCTCTGCTGTGGCCTGGGAGTGCAGTGGAGAATGGCCCAAGTCCTTGGGCCGTGCACCCACATGGGAGACCAGGAGAAGCACCTGGCTCCTGACTTTGGATCAGCACGGTGTGCCAGCTGCAGCACGCTGGCTGCAGTGGCCACTGGAGGTTGAACCAATGGCAAAAAGGAAGACCTTTCTCTCTGTCTCTCTCTCTCACTGTCCACTCTGCCTGTCAAAAAAAAAAAGTCTATGTCTTTGCCCCTCAGAACAGGTATGGAGACTTTCTTTTTTAAATTTATTTTTTATTTGTATTTATTGACATATAATAATTGTACATATTTATGGGGTACCATGTAATATTTTGATACATACATACAGTTTAATGATCAAATTAGGATAATTAGATTCCACTGCTTCATATATTCAAGATATCTTTGTAGTGTGAATATTCAGAAGTCTTTCTTCCAGCTATTTAGAAAAGTACAGTATGTTATTGTTAACTAATATTACCCTACTGTGCAATAGATCACCAACAGGATTGTTTTTACAATAAGGAAAGGAAGTACTTTTTAATTCAATAAAAGTAAACCTTTTTGAGGTTTAATTTACATCTGCATTTTTTTTGAGAAAATTAACTTTGAAGAAGAACCCAAGAATGGTACATCTTTTGCAATCATTTAGACGTTACTATAGCTTATGAGACATAGATAATATCCTCCATTTAATACATTAAAATGAGGTAATTCTTTGTGAACAAGTTTTACTATTAACTCTCATAATCCAACTCTTTAAGGACAGAGGAATTGCATGGGGAGTTAGTGCACAGTGACTCCTGTTGTTAATTTAACAATTAACACTCTTATGTATGACGTCAGCAATCACCCGAGGCTCTTGACATGAGCTGCCTAGGCTGTGGAAGCCTTTTGAGTCCACAAACTCCTTCAGTATTTTGATAAGGCCATAAGCAAAGTGGAGGTTCTCTCCTCCCTTCAGAGAAAAGTACATCTTTCTTTGATGACAACTTCTTTCTGAACAGCACACATTCAAACATGTCCTGAGTGATTTGAAACATTGTACATTTCCTTGAAATGCTGAATTATTAGATTGAAAAGAGCAGGCATGCATAGTCATCAAGTAAATGGATTGTAGTATAGCCATAGTTACATATGGCATTATTTTGATAATCCAAAAAGCAAGACATAGAGGCATATAAATGAATCTTTGAATTAGATGCAAAGGAGAAAAAAAACCTTTGTGTTATTGGCTTTAATATTTGTATTTTTGATTACTTTTTTTGCAGAACTATGCAGCTTTACAGTTACAAGCATCATACACTTCATAATTACAACTATTGGAATGTGGTGATTCTCTCACCATGCCCACCCTCCCACCTACTCCCCACCCGTCTTCCTCTTCCTTCTCTATTCCCAGTATTATTTTTACTGAGATCTATTTTCAATTGACTATATAGACATATGTTTAACTCAATGTTAAGTGAGAATTCAACAAACAGTGTGTGTGTGTGTTTGTGTGTGTGCATGTGTATAGTTCCTCAATAGTCAAGGCAAGGGTTGTTCAAGTCATTGCTTCTCAAAGTGTCAATTTCAATTCTACAATTGCCTTTTAGGTGCTCTGTTAGTTATCACAGGTCAAGGAGAACATGTGGTATTTGTGCCTTTGGGACTAGCTTATTTCACTAAGTATGATATTTTCCAGATTCATCCATTTGTTGGAAATGACTACATTTCATTTTCTTTACCACTGTGTAGTATTCCATAGTGTACATACCCCATAATTTCTTTTTTTTAACTGTTATGTGTTTTATTTTTATTTTTTTTCATTTATTAAACTTTTATTTAATGAATATAAATTTCCAAAGTACAGCTTATGGGTTACAATGGCTTCCCCCCTCCCATAACTTCCCTCCCACCCACAACCCTCCACTTTCCCGCTCCCTTTCCCCTTCCATTCACATCAAGATTCATTTTCAATTCTCTTTATATACAGAAGATCAGTTTAGTGTATATTAGGTAAAGATTTCAACAGTTTGCCACCATATAGCAACACAAAGTAGAAAAAATACTGTTGGAGTACTAGTTATAGCATTAAATAACAGTGTACAGCACATTAAAGACAGAGATCCTACATAATATTTTTTTAAAAATTAATTAATTTTCTATGCCATTTCCAATTTAACACCAGGTTTTTTTTTCATTTCCAATTATCTTTATATACAGAAGATCGATTCGGTATATAATTAGTAAAGATCTCATCAGTTTGCACCCACACAGAAACACAAAGTGTAAAAATACTGTTTCAGTACTAGTTATAGCGTCACTGCACATTAGACAACACATTAGGGACAGATCCCACATGGGATGTAAGTACACAGTGACTTCTGTTGCTGACTTAACAATTTGACACTCTTGTTCATGGCATCAGTAATCTCCCTAGGCTCTAGTCATGTGTTGCCAGGGCTATGGAAGCCTTTAGAGTTCGCTGACTATGATCTTATTCCGACAGGGTCATAGTCAAAGTGGAAGTTCTCTCCTCCCTTCAGAGAAAGGTACCTCCTTCTTTGATGGCCCCATTCTTTCCACAGGGATATCTCACTAACAGAGATCTTTCATTTCGGTCTTCTTTTTCTTTTCCATGGTGTCTTGGCTTTCCATGCCTACAATACTCTCATGGGCTCTTCAGCCAGATCCGAATGCCTTAAGGGCTGATTCTGAGGCCAGAGTGTTGTTTAGGACATCTGCCATTCTGTGAGTCTGCTGTGTAACCTGCTTCCCATGTTGGATCGTTCTCTCCCTTTTTGATTCTATCAGTTAGTATTAGCAGACACTTGTCTTGTTTGTGTGATCTCTTTGACCCATCAGAGCCATAAATTGTGAGCTGAAATTGATCACTTGGACTAGTGCGATGGCATTGGTAGATGCCACCTTGGGGATTGTGTTGGAATCCCCTGGCACATTTCTAACTCCACCCTTTGCGGCAAGTCCGATTGAGCATGTTCTAAATTGTACATCTCCTCCCTCTCTTTTTCCACTCTTAAATTTAACAGGGATCACTTTTCAGTTAAAATTAAAACACCTAAGAATAATTGTGTGTTAATTACAGAGTTCAACCAATAGTACTAGAACAACAACAACAACAACAAATACTAAAAAGGATAAAGTATTACATTGTACATCTAGAGTCAGGACAAGAGCTGATCAGGTCATTGTTTCTTATAGTGTCCATTTCACTTCAACAGGTTTCCCATTTGGTGCTTAGTTGTCACTGATCAGGGAAAACAAATGATATTTTTCTCTTTGGGACTGGCTTAATTCACTCAGCATGATGGTTTCCAGATTGCTCCATCTTGTTGCAAATGACCGGGTTTCATTGTTTCTTACTGCTGTATAGTGTTCTATAGAGTACATGTCCAATACTTTCTTTATCCAGTCTACTGTTGGAGGGCATTTGGGTTGGTTCCATGTCTTAGCTATTGTGAATTGAGCTGCAATAAACATTAATGTGCAGATGGCTTTTTTATTTGCCAAATTAATTTCCTTTGGGTAAATTCCAAGGAGTGGGATGGCTGGGTTGTATGGTAGGGTTATGTTCAGGTTTCTGAGGAATCTCCAGACTGACTTCCACAGTGGCTTAACCAGTTTGCATTCCTGCCAAAAGTGGGTTAGTGTCCCTTTTTCCCCACATCCTCTCCATCATCTGTTGTTGGTAGATTTCCGAATGTGAGCCATTCTCACCGGGTGAGGTGAAACCTCATTGTGGTTTTGATTTGCATTTCTCTGATTGCTAGTGATCTTGAACATTTTTTCATGTGTCTGTAGGCCATTTGGCTTTCCTCTTTCGAAAAATGTCTTTTGAGGTCCTTGGCCCATCTCTTAAGTGGGTTATTTGTTTTGTTGTTGTGGAGTTTCTTGATCTCTTTGTAGATTCTGGTTATCAACCCTTTATCTGTAGTATAGTTTGCAAATATTTTTTCCCATTCTGTCAGTTGCCTCTTCACTTTCCTGACTGTTTCTTTTAAAGTACAGAAACTTCTCAATTTGATGCAATCCCAAATGTTAATTTTAGTTTTGACTGCCTGTGCTCCTGTGGTCTTTTCCAAGAATTCTTTGCCTGTACGTATATCTTGCAGGGTTTCTCCAATGCTCTCTAATAATTTGATGGTTTCGGGTCTTAGATTTAAGTCTTTAATCCATGTTGAGTGAATTTTTGTGTAAGGTGAAAGGTAGGGGACTTGCTTCAAGCTTCTGCACGTGGAAATCCAATTTTCCCAGCACTATTTATTGAATAGACTGTCCTTATTCCAGGGATTAGTTTTGGATCTTTGATCAAATATAAGTTGGCTATAGATGTTTGGATTGATTTATGGTGTTTCTATTCTGTTCCATTGGTCTATCCATCTGTTTCTGTACCAGTACCATGCTGTTTTGATAACAACTGCCCTGTAGCATGTCCTGAAATCTGGTATTGTGATGCCTCCGGCTTTGTTTTTGTTGTACAAGATTGCTTTGGCTATTTGAGGTCTTCTGTGTCTCCATATGATTTTCAGCATCATTTTTTCCAGATCTGAGAAAAATGTCTTTGGTGTTTTGACTGGTATCACATTGAACTTATAAATTGCTTTTGGCAGAATGGACATTTTGATGATATTGATTCTTCCAATCCATGAGCATGGAAGATTTCTCCATTTTTTGGTATCCTCTTCTATTTCTTTCTCTAAGGTTTTGTAGTTTTCATTGTAGAGATCTTTAACATCCTTGGTTAAGTTTATTCCAAGGTATTTGATTGTTTTTGTAGCTATTGTGAATGGGATTGATCTTAGAAGTTCTTCCTCAGCCATGGCATTGCCTGTGTATACAAAGGCTGTTGATTTTTGTGCACTGATTTTATATCCTGCTAGTTTGCCAAACTCTTCGATGAGTTCCAGTAGTCTCTTAGTAGAGTTCTTTGGGTCCCCTAAATAAAGAATCATATCATCTGCAAAGAGGGATAGTTTGAGTTCTTCCTTCCCAATTTGTATCCCTTTAATTTCTTTTTCTTGCCTAATAGCTCTGGCTAAGACTTCCAGAACTATATTGAAGAGCAGTGGTGAGAGTGGGCATCCCTGTCTGGTACCAGATCTCAGCAGAAATGCTTCCAACTTTTCCCCATTCAATAGGATGTTGGCCGTAGGTTTTTCATATATTGCTTTGATTGTACTGAGGAATGTTCCTTCCATACCCAGTTTGCTTAGAGTTTTCATCATGAAAGGGTGTTGTATTTTATCAAATGCTTTCTCTGCATCTATTGAGAGAATAATATGGTTTTTCTTCTGCAGTCTGTTAATGTAGTGTATTACGTTGATTGTTTTGCAAACGTTGAACCATCCTTGCATACCAGGGATAAATCCCACTTGTTCTGGGTGGATGATCTTTCTGATGTGTTGTTAGATTCTATTGACCAGAATTTTATTGAGGATTTTTGCATCTATGTTCATCAGGGATATTGGTCTGTAATTCTCTTTCAATGCTGCTTCTTTTTCCGACTTAGGAATTAAGGTGATGGTGGCTTCATAGAAAGAATTTGGGAGGATTCCCTCTTTTTCGATTGTTTTGAATAGTTTGAGAAGAATTGGAGTTAGTTCTTCTCTAAATGTCTGGTAGAATTCAGCAGTGAATCCATCTGGTCCTGGGCTTTTCTTTGTTGGGAGGGCCTTTATGTTTCAATTTCTGTGTCAGTTATTGGTCTGTTTAAGTTTTCTATGTCTTCCTGGCTCAATTTAGGTAGGTTATATGTGTCCAAGAATCTGTCCATTTCTGATAGATTTCCCTGTTTGCTGGCATACAAGTCCTTGTAGTAATTTCTGATGATTCTTTTTATTTCTGTGGTGTCTGTTGTTACGTTTCCATTTTCATCTCTGATCCTATTGATTTGGGTCTTTTCTCTTCTTTTTTTAGTTAGTTGGGCCAATGGGGTGTCAATTTTGTTTATTTTTTCTAAAAACCAGCTCCTCGTTTGGCTGATTTTTTTGTAATGTTTTTTTTTTTTTGATTCAATCCTGTTGATTTCTTCTTTGATTTTTAATTATTTCTCTTCTACTACTGGGTTTGGGTTTGGTTTGCTGCAGATTTTCTAGATCCTTGAGATGACTTGAAAGCTCATCTATTTGGTGCCTTTCCAATTTCTTCATGTAGGCACCTATTGATATAAACTTTCCTCTTAACACTGCTTTTGTTGTATCCCATAGGTTTTGGTATGTTGTGCTGTTATCCCCATTTACTTCTAGAAAATTTTTGATTTGTCTTTTAATTTCTTCTATGACCCATTGTTCATTCAGGAGCATGTTGTTCAATCTCCATGTGTTTGCACGTGCTCTAGGGATTCCCGAGTTGCTAATTTCCAATTTCATTCCTTTGTGGTCTGAGAAGCTGTATGGTACGATTCTAATTCTTTTGAATTTGCTGAGACTTGCTTTATGGCCTAGTATGTGGTCAATCCTAGAGAAGGTTCCATGTACTGCTGAGAAGAATGTAAAGTCTTTAGATGTAGGATGAAATGTTCTGTAGATATATGTTAGATCCATTTGGGCTATAGTGTCATTTAAATCTACTGTCTCCTTGTTGATCTTCTGTCCTGTTGATCTGTCTATCTCTGAGAGTCATACCCCATAATTTCTATATCCGGTCTTCAGCTGACAGGCATTTGGTTTGATTTCATGTTTTCACTATTGTGAAATGAACTGCAATAAACATGGAGGTGCAGATAACGCTTTCACATGCTGTTTTCATTTCCCTTGGGTAAATTCCCAGGAGTAGGATGGCAGGGTCATATGGTAGGTCTATTTTCAGATTTTTGAGGTATCTCATATTGTCTTCCATAGTGGCTTTACCAGTTTACATTCCCACCAATAGTGGATTATGGTACCTTTTTCCTCACATCCTCACCAGTATTTGTTGTTTGTTGGTTTCTGTATGAAATCCATTCTAACTGGGATGAGGTGAAATCTGATTGTGGTTTTGATTTGCATTTCTGTGATAGCTAGTGATCCTGAGCTTTTTTTCAGGCATCTGTTGGCCATTTGGATTTCCTCTTTTGAAAGATGTCTCTTTTTTTCTTCTTCTTTTTTTAACAGGCAGAGTGGACAGTTAGAGAGATAGACAGAGAGAAAGGTCTTCCTTTTTGCCATTGGTTCACCCCCCAATGGCTGTTGCAGCCAGTGTGCTGCGGCCGGCACACCGCGCTGATCCAAAGTCAGGAGCCAGGTGCTTCTCCTGGTCTCCCATGTGGGTGCAGGGCCCAAGGACTTGGGCCATCCTCCACTGCACTCCCGGGCCATAGCAGAGAGCTGGCCTGGAAGAGGGGCAACCGGGACAGAATCCGGTGCCCCGACCGGGACTAGAATCCACTGTGCCGGTGCTGCAGGCCGAGGATTAGCCTATTGAACCACAGCACGGGCCGATCCTTAACATTTTTTTAAATAGACAGGTGCCCTGTTATTAGGTGCTTATGCATTTATAATAATTACATATTCCTGTTGAATTGATCCCTTGTCATTACATAATGCCCTTCTTTGTCTCTTTTAAAAGTTTTTGTGTTAAAGTCTATTTTTTCTGATATTAGTATGGCTACACCAGCTCTTTCTGGTTTCTGTTAGCATGGGAAATCTTTTTCCATACTTTCACTTTCAATCTGCATGCATCTTTGTTGGTGAGTTGTGTTTCTTGTAGGCAGCAAATAGATGGGCTTTGTTTTTAATCCATTCAGCCAGTCTGTCTCCTTTAACTGGCATGTTTAGGCCATTTACATTCAAAGTTACTATTGATAAGTAGCTACTTTACCCTGCCATTTTTCCATAAATATTCCTATTTTTTTACTTTGGATTTCCCTTGCACTTTTACTGGGAGATTTTCTTCCTTTACCTTCTTTTGTAGTAATGACAATGTTTCTGCACATCCTTAAGCATCTTTTTTGAGGCTGCACAGGTGGTGACAAATTCATTCAATTTCTGTTTGTTATGGAAGCTCTTTATTTTACCTTCATTCATAAGTGAGAGTTTTGCAGGGTATACTATTCTGGGTTGACAGTTTTTTTCCCTTAAGACTTGGACTATATCTCACCATTCTCTTCTGTCCTGTAGGGTTTGATGAGAAGTCTGCTGTGAGTCTAACTGGAGATCCTTTGAAAGTAATCCATGTTTCTCTTATACATATTTTAGAATCGTTTGTTTATTTTTTACTGTGGAGAGTTTGATACAATATGTCATGGTGAAGATCTTTTCTGGTCATGTCTTTTAGGAGTTCTATGTGCTTCTTGTGCTTGGATGTTCCTTTCTTTCTCCAAATGAGGCAATTTTTTTGTTATTATTTCACTAAAAAGGCCATGTAACCCTTTCTCTCTTTCCACACCTTAAGGAACTCCTAGAACCTGTTTTTTGGGTTGTTTGATAGTATCCTTTAGATTTCCAACAGTGTTTTTTAGTTTTCTAATTTCCTCTTGTTTTTTGTCTGTATAATTTTTTGTGATTTGTTTTCTAAGTCCTTTATTCTTTCTTTGGTTTCACTGATTCTGATAAGACTTTTCACTGCATTTTTTATTTGTTGTATTGAATTCTCCATTTCCATTATTTCGTTTTTTTCTTTCAAGATCTCAATTTCATGGGAGAAATTTTCTTTCATGTCATGTATGGATTTCATTAGTTCATGCATTTGCTTCTGATTTCTTCTAAGTAACCCTATTATCAGTTTTTGAATTCCATTTCTGACATTTCTTCAAACTCTTCTATTTCACAATCTAGTATTGAAGTGTTATAGTCTTTTGGGGGTGCCATGTGGTCGTTATTCTTATTTCTTGAATTGGTGCATTTATTATTCAGCATTTGTGGAGATACTCATTGGTTTCTTTTTTGTTTATTTTTTCTTTTTTTTGTTGTGGAGGCTTTTATCTTTGAACTATATCTGTGTGGATTAGTTTTTTGTCTACTTTCTGGGAATAC
Organism: Lepus europaeus; assembly: GCF_033115175.1. NCBI lineage: Eukaryota > Metazoa > Chordata > Mammalia > Lagomorpha > Leporidae > Lepus > Lepus europaeus. Next base: position 78,333,394 of record NC_084842.1, on the reverse strand, counting down.
CTAGAGGCATGTGGTGGATGTGGCCAGGGAGCTCTGTTCAATGCTCCAAGGTGAAGGGAGTGTTAAGGTGACACTATTGGACATGGTAAATCTCCTCTTTTTTTTTTATCAGAGGGAAGGTTTTTCTTTTATGTTGGCATAGACTCAGCTCATTTCCTCTCCTCATAGGCGACCAATGCCTGGTGCTAGCCCCAGTGGGTATATTATTCATCCACACTTCCACAAGGACCACACAAAGGAGGATCTGTGCAGTCCTCGGTGTAAGCATATTCTCCAGCAATGTCCCTTACCAGGGAGCCCTGAGCTTGTGGAGCCTCCTACAGTGACTACCCAAAGTCCCAGCCACATCCTGTACCTTTCCATGCAGCCTCCATGTTTTCACAGTCCTGGCACACAAACCTCCCCAATCATGAGCATCCAGTCCCCAGTCAGCTCTCCTGGCCAGACTCAGGAGTTTCCCCATCAGCTGGTTGTTGAGCACACACATGAGCTGATGCAGCTGTTATGTATTTCCAAAATGTGCCCACTTTGTATTGGCTTGTTATTACAGGGCACTGTTGCAGTGTGATTGGGGAGAGAGAAATGTGTCCCCTCATTTCCTCTAATTTGTCAGGTACGCTATCCCCAACAAGGCTCCAAGCTGGATCCCCTCATGCTTTTCCTGCAGCTTTATCACCAGTGGCTTGGGCTATTGCAGTCTGGTCTCACCTCTCTCCTAAGCTGGTGTGGAGGCTTGCAGCTGCTGGGGTCCTCATTTGTGTGCATCCACATCATCCATGTATGTCTGCTGTGTCCCTCTAATTTGTGTGGAGTTTCCTCTGCTGTTTTCTCCCTAACTCTTCCCTGAGGCTGTATTCTCTCCACTTTTTTGAAACTATCTTCTCCTAGACTAGAATTACAAGTTCCCTCTCTACTCTGCCATTTTAACCCCTCCCTCTATTTTTGACTACTTGTAAATGATGCTGAAAATTCATAAATGTATCTTTGTAAGTTTTTGTACCTGTCTCTGTAGAATCTTTGTAAGCTGGAAAGAGATCAGGTGAAATTTTGCAATTATATAAGATTCCATTTTTCTAGGAGAAGCTATATGTTGTGACATTCTTACACACTCCTTCTGCGTATTAAGGGTCTTTCATATTAATAGTGGTATAAAACCATGTTTCCATGAGCAATAGAATTCCAAGTGGGGACAGAAGCTGATAACCATGGATTGTTGAGAATACACAGGAGTGGTCAATGGGTAATAACAAAGAACTTGTATGATTTGCTGTCTGTAGCTTTAATTTTCTTCAACTTTTGTGTTTAATTCTTTTTTTAAAAAAGAGTTTTTATTTATTTATTTGAGAGGTAGAGTTACAGATAGTAAGAGGGAGAGACAGAGCAAAAGTTCTTCCTTCCACTGATTAACTCCCCAAATGGCTGCAATGGCCAGCGCTGAGCTGATCCAAAGCCGGGAGCTAGGAGTTTCTTCTGAATCTCCCATGCGGGTTCAGGGACCCAAGCTCTTGGACCATCTTCCACTGCTTTCCCAGGCCATAGCAGAGAACTGGATTGGAAGTGGAGCAACCGGGATTAGAACTGGTGCCCATATGGGATGCTGGTGCCACAGGTGGAGGATTAACCTACTGTGCCACAGCACTGGCCCCTGTGCTTAATTCTTAAAGGACAAAAATGATTCCAAGAAGGCAGGAAAGCCCAGCTTGCCCAATTAATTTCAAAGGGTTAATTCAAAGGGTTAATTTCAAAGAGCAAGGCAAGGATTGAGCAGTATTGGGAGCCAAAAATAAAAGCATGGAGGACAGGGTACCTGATGTCTAGCATGGATGGTGATGGATGTGTTAATTTAATTTTGGTAATCATCACACACCATATACCCATATCAGATCACCACATTGGACACTTTGGATATAGTCAATCTTTATTTTACATCTAAATATTTTTATAAAGAAGAGCAAAGAGGAAATGCTTTGAAGAATTATCAGGTGTTCACTGTAGTAAATTCAAGGAACTTAAAGAGGGAGATTGGAAGTTGATCATATTACCTAGAACTAAGATCTTGAATTTTTTTAATATTTATTTTTTATTTCATTTAATTTATTTGAGGGGCAGAGAGAGAGCCAGAGAGTGAGAGTGAGAGCGAAAGAGTGAGAGTGAGAGCAAGAGAGAGAGAGAGAGAGAGAGACAGAGAGAGAGAGAGAGAGAGAGAGAGAGAGAAAGTCTCATTTGCTGGCTCAATCTCCAAAAGCATGCATTGGACAGGCCTGGGACAGGCCCAGGACCATAACCAGGAGCCAGGTATCAATGCAGATCTCCTATATGGTTTGGCAGGAACCCAGTGTCTGCATTAGCAGGAAGCTGGAGTCAGGAGTGGAGCTGGGTGTTGAACTGAATGAAGTACTCATGTTGGGTGTTTTCATCTTAACCAGCATCTTACTCATTATGCCAAATGCCTACTTCAGATCTTGAACTTTCTTAACAGATCATTGTCTAATCTCTTTTTGAATACCACCTCTAGAGATGAGAAATTCTATTTTGAGGTAGTTCCAATTTTCTAAAAGTTACCTTTGTATATTGAGTTCAAACCTTTGTTTTTCTTTTTATCCACTGGTAACAGATAATTTCCAGTTACTCAAAATTCCTCTTCTTCATAAATAGTTAGCAGGAATCTGTAATGTATACACACGGTTATTGGTACTCAAGTACAGTGTTAACAAGACAGACAGCTTTCAAAGACATAGAGCTTATACTTTAGTGAGAGCAGACAAAAACTTGCAAATAAATGAGTGAACATAAACACAAATACTAATGAAAAGTAGTGTGTACAACCTTAAATAGGGGGACATGATGTAGTGACTGGGAATCCAAGGGATGGCTTCCTTAAAAGGTAACTTGTGAACTATACAAAAATTAGGAACCAATGGCATTATGTGGAATAGTCATGCTAAAGACCTAGGGGGTTCATGAACTTCTTAGTCATTGAGGATCTTAAGTGAGACTTTTGAACGAGGCTGGAGTTTAGTGTATGTTATGGTTTGAATGTGATATGTGTCTCAAGAGTTCATTTGCTGGGAGCTAGGTCCTTAGTATGGCAATGTGAGAGGTGATGAAACCTTGAAGAAGTGGGCTGTGTGGAAAGTAATTAGGTCAAGCAGATGCTGCCCTCTGAAGGAATTAATGCTGGCCTCAGAGGATGAGTGAGTTCTAACAAGAGTGAGTCATTATTAAAGAGCAGGACTAGCCTCTCTCTGCTCTCTGGCGTCAGGTCTTACCACATAATCTCTCCTACTTGCACATTCTCCAGCCATCATAACATCTGCCTTGAGTTCCTAACCAGAGGCTGAACAAATGGGGCAGCCTCACCATGGACTTTGAGTCACTAAAACTGCGGGCTAAATAAACCTCTTTTCTTTACAGTACCCAGTATTTTGGAAATGGAAAATGAGGACAGTATGTGAGAAAGGAAGTAGCCCAAGGTGAGAGTGGAGAGGAAAGCAAGGGGCAGATCACCTTGGTTTTTGTGAGGTAGGAAAAGAGTTGGCTTTTATTTTAGTTGTGCTGGAAAAACCATGAGACATTTTAAACTTGGGAATGAGGCTTTGCTATGTGTGTCCCAGCAACCACTCTGGCTGTTGAGTGGCAAATGGGTGTTGGGGAGGCAAGAGAAGTGACACTGGGAGCTAGGGTTGTACTTGTAATGGGTCGGATGGGGCTTGCACTGGGTTGGTGGTGATTAAGAGGGAGAGAAATGAACATATTAGAGATATGTTTTTGAAGACCTGGATTGAGTTCCTGGCTTCTGGCTTTGGCCTGGGTCAGTACCAAATGTTGTGGGCATTTGGGAAGTGAATCAGTGGATGCAAAGTGTCTGTCTCTTTGTCTGCCTTTCAAAATAAATAAAAATTAAAATATCTCAAGTAGTATGGCTCACAAATTAATTTGACTTATCAGATTAAGAAAAATAGAAAGGAAGATGCTCATCATCATGGAATTTATTCTGTTTTTGCTAGAGTATGTATATGTACTCCTATACCAAATTTATTAATTTAAAAATTGAAATTCATTTTAGAGCTATTAGAGACAAGATATTTATAGCACTCATTAGTATTTTTTTGTTCTGTTAAGACCTTGTAGGCAGTCTTTAATTTTTAAAATAACGTGAACAATTATAAAAAATTAGGTGGCAAAAGAAAAATATCTTGGAAAAATATTCCAGTAGATAAAACTGATAGTTAATATCCTTAATTTAAAGGAATTCTTTTAAGCCAATATTTGGAAAAGGTAAATGAGTGAAGGATATGAGAAGACAATTTATAAAAGAAAGTCAACAGTATCATAGAAGATGCAATCACACCAATAATCTAATCATTCAACAGTTAAAAGAACAATGAGAAACAGCCTTAGAGTGTATTCAAGCATGAACTCGAGGGAGGGAATTCCTGAGTTTGAATACCTAACTAAAACTTACTAATGGGTTAACTTTGGGAAAGCAACTTAATCGATGATCAAAATAGTACTTAAATCATAAGGTTATTTTGCATATTGAATAGGTTTTAATATAGGCAAATTACCTAGGATAAGATATAGGAGTACTGTGCAAGTTTGAGAAATTAATTATTATTTCTGTTTAGTGTCTATATTATTATCAAATGTTTATAAATGCTAATATCTAATATTGGCTAGGTGGAGGAATTGAGTACTTTCATACATTATAGATGAGAATATAAATTGTATCATTATTTCTGGAAGGAAATTTTATAACATGTTTGTCTTAGAATTTATTTCTTTTTACTGTTTAAGTAATTTATTAACCTATATTTTAAAATATCTCTTTCACTCATTATAGAGCAAGATTGGTGGGTTTGGAGGGAGGCTGGTGTTGTATTGCTGTGGGTTAAGCTGCTGCTTGGGATGTCTGCATCCATATTCGTATCTCAGAAGTTTTAACCAAAATATTTAATAACTAAACTTGTAGTTTTGGGAATTCAGCCAATGATCTATGTAATTATTTGTTCAAAATGTTGATCACAACAGTCCTACAATTGTAAAAAATTAGGACCAACTTGAGTGCTATATAAAGAGGTAGTTTGAATACTTATATTTAATTTCATTTATTCTAAATTTCATTATAACCAGAGTAAAAATGATTATTTTTATTGAGCCAAAATTGATATGCAAGAAAAATGCTTATAATAAATGTACAGTTTAATAGGTTTTGAGAAGTGTGCACGCCCAATTATCAAGTTCCCAATCTGGACTATTTCTACCTTTCTAGAAAGTTCCTTCATTGCTGGTCCATCCAATCCCCATCTGCACAGGCTAGATTGTTCAGAGTTCTGTCATCATAGATCAATTTTGCTTGCATTTGGCCTTTATATAAATGGAATCATACAGGACAGGCTCTTGTGTGTCTGGATTCTTTCATTCAATATATTTTTGAGAACTCATTCTCATTGCTACTTCAGTAGTCTATTATTTTACTCCTCTTATTCCTTTATTGCTGAGTAGTATTCCAGTTTTTGAATATACTATAACTTATTTATTTTCCCATTGCTTCTGTTGTTTTTATTTTTGAATAACATTAATAAAGCTGTTATGAACATTCTTATATAAGACTTTCTGTTAGCCGGCACCGCGGCTCAGTAGGCTAATCCTCTGCCTTGCGGCGCCAGCACACCGGGTTCTAGTCCCGGTCGGGGCACTGATTCTGTCCTGGTTGCCCCTCTTCCAGGCCAGCTCTCTGCTGTGGCCAGGGAGTGCAGTGGAGGATGGCCCAAGTTCTTGGGCCCTGCACCCCATGGGAGACCAGGAGAAGCACCTGGCTCCTGCCATCGGATCAGCGTGGTGCGCCGGCCGCAGCGCGCCTACCGCGGCGGCCATTGGAGGGTGAACCAATGGCAAAAAGGAAGACCTTTCTCTCTGTCTCCCTCTACTGTCCACTCTGCCTGTCCAAAAAAAAAAAAAAAAAAGACTTTCTGTTGTCCTATGTTTAATTTCTCATGGGTGAAATTTAGGAGTGGAATTACTGTGACATAAGGTGAGTGTATATTTACTGTTATAATAAGGTGCTAAAAAGTTTTCCAAATTAATTGCACCATTTTATACTTTCATTTGTATTGTTTAATATATGTTGCTCCATTTCTCTAGTAATGTTTGATGTCGTCAGACTTTTTAATTTAAGCCATTCTGCTATATGTGAAGTAATACCTAATTGTACTTTCAATTTGCTTTTTTTCTGCTGACTAATGATAACTTCAAGTGCTTATTGGCCATTCATATGTCTTCTTCAGGAAAGTATCTATTCAAGATATCTGCCTGAGGTTCCAAAAGTATTATAATTTTCTTCTGAAAGATTGGTTTGACTTGCAATTAGGTTTATAAACCATTTCAAAATAATTTTTGTAAATGAATGTGAGGTAGTGGTTGGGGTTCATGTTTTCCAGTTTATTTCTAGTTGCTTATTAAAGATATTTCTTTCCTCATTGATATTTTGGTATCTATAAAAATCAAGTAACTTTAAATATACAGGTTTATTTCTGATTGCCATATTTATATTTATTTTATCTATATATTTTCTCTATATTGATATTTATTTGTACCTATACTAAAATTATAAAATATTATTGCAACTTAAGAGAAAATCTTGAAATCAGATAATATAAGTAGTTCACTGCTGTTCTTCAAAATTGTTTTGTCTCTTCTGGATCCTTTGACTTCCGTATAAATTTTAGCATCAATTGCTTTGTAAAAGCCTATAGATATACACAGTGCAGACATACATGCAAAAATATTCATTATTGTTTAGCTTGATGTAGTAATTGATTGTAAATAATCTGAATGTTGATCAGTAAGGAACTGGTGCAAAATACTAAGTCACATTCACACAATCATATTTGTAAACTGTTAAAGAATAAAGTGAATCTACAAGTGCTAAAATGAGCATCCACAAGATATATTAATAAAAAAACATGAATAACAGTGTATAGTATATATTCCCATTTATTTTAAAAGCAAGGATATAAATATGTGGGATATATATATATATGTATACATATATATAATTTATTGGTTTGCTTAACTGGATTGCTGAAAGTTACATTGTCCTTAGGCAAGACTATCTCCACTTTTCTCTATGTTGGTTTAATTGTCAGACAGCTGCTTCTATGCCATTGGCAGCTCTAGGATTTCAAGGTGATCATGTTCATGAGGGACTCTATCTCAATTTTCCTTAACTGAATCTAACAGAGGAAGTATGATATTTCAGTTATATGCCCATCCCTAGATTAATCAATCTGAATGGAGGAATGAAGATGCTTGTTTGGCCAAGTGGACTATTTGCTCATGTCTGCAACTAAAGGGAAGAAAAGCATCATGAGAAGGAGCCGTTCAGTAGAAGGGATGATATGCAAATTAAACAACATATGCTCCTAAATTGACCTTAATAGATCTTCTCGGTTCTTGCATGAGTATAGCAGTTTAGCATACAAAGTAGGTAAAATTTTGCTTCTGCCTATAAAGAAACTTATTCATGTTCTGACTATTATATTCCAGTTTGGACATGCTTACCCTTTTATTGTTTCCTTATTTTCCAGTTTTTATCTGTTTCTCCCATTTAGCATAGTCCATTTGGATTGAAAACCTGTTTATGCCCGCTACTGGGATTTGCTTTTAGTGTCTATCTTTGACCTTGACTTTTAGATCATACAATTTAGTTTAATGCACTGGAGAGTCTGGGAAGAAATGCTTTGCATCTGTGATTAGTCTTAGTTGAGTTCAATCTCTGGGCTGCCCCATGACTGTGACGGAGATCAGGTAAAATTACCTGAACTCTTCTGATTGCTTATATTAGTCCTTAATGGATTGGCCAGAATGGCTGCTTTCATGCTTGTGTTTCCATGCTAGGTACTCCTGATTTATACAAAGTCACATGAGTGAACACTGAGCTGAATATAGCACTTGATCACCTGCTTGTTTCCAAGTAGGAATCAGGTAATATTGCTGCATGATCATGTATATTAATTGTTCTGAAAGCTCCTATTATTTTTTATTGCAAATTAATCTGGTAGCTAACTCTGTTTCTGAATGGACTTATTTCTTTGTCATAGGATAATGCATCAATTTGGAATTGGCTTGCATTAAAAATGTTCTAATGTGATTATCATTAACTGTCTAAAGAGGAGGTAAAAGTCAGTTTAGAGATGATGCAATAACAGTGAATTAAAAAAGATACAATTGGATATTTGAGTGAAATTTAGGCCTTTAAAAGCAAATGTTAAATGAGCTGAGTTTAATACGAGTTATCCAGATTAAGACAGCCAATAAGTACAAGAAGTTCATAGAGCAAAAGCTTCTTATTACAGGAATTATATTCAAATAACACATGGCTAATTTTGAAATAAATTGACATGCAAAGAGAGGGACTGATTTGGTTTAAGCATCACAGTTATTGTATGAAATACTTGATTTGTTTGACTCTCATTCATTCATTCATTCATTCATAGCTAATCAGTGCAACATGCTTATATTATTTAGTCTTCTTGATGTTGAGTCTTTAAATGGAGATGCCATATTCATTATACAACTGACACCATGTAAAAACCCAGCCCCTATCCATGATCCCCTTATTCCCATTTTAGGACCGAGGCATGCCACCCACTTACTTTGCCTGACTCTTTAGTGTTTGGACAAACATATATAGGCCACCATTTTATTATTTTATTTTGACTTCTTAGCATATTGGGTTACCTCACTGAAACTTTTAAAATCTATATTCTTCATAAAATTTTGTTGATTGAAGAAAAATGAGAAAATAGGGATTATGAGGAGAAAGAATGAAATAAGTACTAATTACAATTACAACTATACAAAATAAAATGAATGTTAAATAATTACTGGAGTATTTGGAAAAGTGATTAAGTCAATTTTTGGCATGTCCTCATCTTGTATTGGAGTGCCTATGTTTTTGAGTCCACCTTCCTGCTAATGCAAATCCTCGGGACAACAGGTGATGGCTCAGTCAGTTGAGTCTCTACCCGTGTTGGAAAACTGGATTGAGTTACTGGCTCCCAGCTTTGACCTGGTTCAGCCCTGGTTGTTGAAGGCATTTGGGGAGTAAACCAGCAGATGGGACACGTCTCTGTCTTTGTCCCACTCTCTACCTTTCAAATAGTGAAAAAAGATTTTCTTCTAAATAATTGCTAACATTTTACAATATATTATGATAAAAACTGCCTATAATTTACAATCTCTTGTTTAACCACCAAGAAAAGTAGAAATATTATCAATTAAATTGTAATGTACTATTTTCTTTTCTGTTGAAGAGTTTATACTCATTGGAAAAGATTTTTAATTGGAGTTATTTTAATACAGACTTACCTCATATATGACTTTAGAATGCATGAGGACATTTTCCTTTTTATATACAAAGGGTCATCATAAAGTCCATAGAAAATGCATGTTATAAAACAACTATGAATGATTCCACTTTTTTTTTTTTGGCATGAAAAACTTATCTTTTCACTCCATTTTCTAGGACTTTTTAAAATACCCTATTATACATATGTTTATATAGATGTCTGAATTTCTTTAAAATGAATTCCTATGTATAGAATTTATTATGTTATAATAAATTTATTACACTATAATGTATTATTTGACAAATATAAATTGTATAGTTAGTCAAAGGTTTTTAACATTTTTGAGGCTTTTGAAATTCATCACCAAGTTGCCTGTCAGTATTTTTGTATATTCTCTAAGCAAAAATATATGTAGATTACTATACAGAACCAGTGAAGTCTTAAAAATGTTTTTGAGGTATAATTTGCATATAATAAATCCACAAATCTTAAGTGTTCAGTTTCATTAATTTTACGGTTGTATATACACTCATATGACTGCCACTCAAAAAAAAAAAAAAAAAAAGCATGGAATGTTCCCCGTTGCCTAGAAAGTTGTCATGAGCCCTCTATCTCAATTACCATTTCCAGAGGCAATGAGAGTCCGATTTCTGATTTTGCCTGTTTGGCGACTTTATATAAATGGAATGATATAGTAGTTAGTCTCTTAATTATAAATTCTTTGCTTTACACGTTGTAAATATTAGTAGTGTTCTGTTGAATGAAGTTACTGCATTTAAAATGATCTGTTCTCATGTTTGTAAGTTTATTGGGTAAGTTTATTGGGTTATTTCCAATTTAGAGTTATAATGAATATGACTTTTTGTGGACATATGTTTTTATGTCATTTCTCTTGGATAAATCCAAAAATGGGATTCCTGAGTCATAAGGTAGTTAGATATTTACTTTTATTAAAATGACCTGTGTCTCTCCAAAAGGTTTGCACAACTCTATGTTCTCTATGCATGAGAGTTCTAGTTTCTTCCCATCTTGGTGAATATTTTGCCTTATCAGTCTTTCAGATTTTAGTAATTCTTGTGGATGTAGAAGTGTTAATTTGTGTTTTCCTTATTACCAATGACATTGCACTTCTCTGTGTAGTCTTATTGGCTATTTATATATCTTTTTTAAGGAATTTGTTTAAATATTTTTGTTTTTTTACAAATTGAGTTTTCTTTATATTGTTGATTTACAGTAGTTTATGGATTCAGAATACAAGTTCTTCAATGGGTGTATGTGTTGTGAGTTTTTTCTTCTAGAAAGTAGCTTTATAAGCAGAAATTTGTTAGATTGAGGAACACTATATCATTTTTTCTTCTATACTTAGTTTTTGTTGTTTATTCTAAGAAACTTTTGCCTACCACAAGGTTATAAGCAAGAAATTACTCAGAATTATTGGTAACTTTTGGTATATTTTAAATTAGTATTTAGATTGAATTAAGAAACTTTAAGATGGGTGGGTGTTGTGGCCACGTAGGTTAAACTGCTGCTTGGGACAATTGCATCCCATGTTAGAGTGCCAATCCAAGTCCCTCATGTTCCATTTCCTATCTAGCCCCTGGCTAATGTGCCTGAGAAGCAGTAGTTGATGAAATCAAGTACTTCAATTTTATCATCAATGTGAGATGCCCAAGTAGAGTTACTGGTTCCTGGATTCACCCTGGTCAAGCCCCATTTGCTGGGGCCATTTGGGGAAAGAATCAGTATCTGGAAGATCTCTTTCAACCCCTCCTCCTCCCCTCCACACCCTTTCCCACTTGGTCCCTGTGTCACTCTGACTTTCAAAAGGATAAATAAATAAATTTCTTTTTAAAAAGAAGGATTAAAATGGTAATATTTGTATGATGTTAACATTTGTATGAGTGGTTAAAATATAAGATACATTATACCAAATACTTAGACTAGTATAATAACTGTTAGATTGGCAAAGCATGAGTTATGCTTGCTAGGGAAGTACAAACAATCTGTTTTAAATATAGTTCATGTAAAGTTATAAAGAAGAACAGAGAATTATGTTTCAAGAAAGTAGTTCATGCTGACAAGTTAAACTAAATTACTTTGCAATTTTACCTTTAAATTTCTATGACCTCCGGAATTAGGAACCACTCACACAATGTCAGAGTCTGAGTTTCTCAGGGAAGGGTAAATCTCAGCTCCACTGACTTCTTCAGGGATAGTGTTATACATAAATGGGACAGAGCTCTAAGGAGAGTAAAATATTCACATTCATTTTGGAGGGTTAATGTCTGAGAAAAATGACTAGCTAAGCAGCTATACTAATTCCAATACAGAGCACATTTACATTTTTCTAATAATACAATTCATGTAATTTTTTATGCCACATAAATCCCTTCCATATACTTCCAGATATTTGACTTCCATGTACTTTATCAAGTTATGAATGATCGAGTCTTCCTTTTCGCTGATATTTTTCTATCAGTTAACTTCTTCCTATGACCTATAGTGTTGAAGAATCAATCATTTGGAATTAGAATTCTAAATGTTTTTTTCCTCCATTTTCCCCCACCTTCTATTTTGACCATTGCTAAAGAGTATTATTGAATTATTTAAAAATATTTATTAAATAGTTTGTTCACCACATCTTAATTTATTGCTTTCTATTTGGTGACTAAAAAATAATGCAAGGCTAATACAAAGAAAAACAATTGTCACAAGGAGAACATTGTCATAATTTCCCCCAAGGAACTCCAACTTGTTAATTCTTTAAAATACAGAGCATATTTTTCTTTAGTGATTTAGCAATTTCTTTTTAGTACTTTTATTCTGCTAAAAAGCTATTTTATGTATTGAATAGAGTCCTAGTAATCTATGACAGTCCTGTCAAAACACTTGAAATGTATGCTTATTCATAGTGGAAATTTTGGATGTCTCTGTCCCTTCAAAAATACATGCGTTGCTTTGGAAGATATGCACAAAAACTTAAATTTTGGAATACTATTGGGAACAATTTTGAGAGAAACCAGTTGAATTTTCAGATGAGAGAAGAGAATCCAAGACAATGTTACAGAACCAATCTGGACAACATCACTTTATCTAAGGTGTTCAATGTCACATGAAAGTTTTCGTTTTTCAGTATTGCCCTAACCATATATTGGCATCTTAAAACTTGCACTGCCTTAAATGTAAGCTATTGAAGATCTAACTGTTCTGAGTTGGGCCTTTCTGACAGAAGAGAAAGGCCAATAAACCAGCCCCCAATGGTGTGATCAGGAGCAGTGCATAATTAAAAGCCATCTGCATGTCTGTGTGCCCCTTTCTGTATGTGAAATAGGCCCAGCACTATGTGAGTCCTTAAAAGCTCCTTTCAAAAATTTCAAATCCTTACTGAGACGTTACCCTCCAGTGCAGAGCAGAAGACAAACCAAAGTATTCATGACCAACCTCCTCCCACTTCTTATTTTCTGATAAGATGTGTGAGTGATTTACAACCAAATGAACACAATGTGATATCACCCACAACACTAGAAGTGTTTATTGTAGACTTAAAACTATGCTATAGTTCATGAAAAAATTAAGTTGTAGGAGCTAAGAAATAACATTGTGTGCTTCTATCAGGATTACAGTCAAGGGTTCATTCTTGAACCCTGAATTCTAATAGAGGCTGTACTTGAATCCAAAATACTAGTTACTGTGCCTTCAGATTCAGAAATTTTATTGTTTAAATTTTTTATCTTGAAAGAGGTATTTTTTTAAAAAAATATTTTTAGGGCCATTTCAGGTTCACAGCAAAAGTGAGAGGAAGACAAATCACATATGCCTTCTGCTCCCACACATATAGCTTCCCCTATGATAATACAATTTTTATTTTTTTTCTTTAGGATGAACATGACTTCAAAGCATATAGTTAACACACTTGCTTTGCTAGGAGATAACTGATAAAGGAGGCTATTCATTAGTTCTTGTGACAAATTGAGTCATAACTCGGTGGTACTCTTTAATACCATTGTGCTAGCCTATCTTGCTTCAGGGAACACATGTGCTTAGCAAGCAATCTTAGAAGACTGGCGCATCCCACACAGACTGTCAGCCCCATCCAAGAGCACATTTTCTTTCTGTGTTCTTGTGGTTTGGGTTGTTATAGATGGGAATCTGGATTGGTGTAGGGAAAAAGTTGGCCTTGATACCCTCAGAAGTCCCTTCCAATTCTAATTTTTTTATTTTATGAGGTTTCTATTTTTAGAAAGTGCTATGTCAATTGTCAGTGAAAGAATTCAGGATTATTATATAAATGCACATAAGAATATTCAAAGATATGAAATTTGTAAAATGTTTAAATTAAAATAATTTTGCTCCCTGCACTTCATACCTGTCGTTTTTGTATCACTGCCCTCAGCATTTCTGTGGCACAAAGTCCTTTCTTTTGAAATGTCAGGCTTAACTTCTGAAGTTCTACTGAACACTCCTTTCAAAGCGTAACTGATATTATGTTTATACTGGGGTACAAACGTTTGTTGTTCTAAAATACAACAGTTCTGAATTCTCAGGCCCATGTGTTTGCAGAGCCTCTCTACTGCTATGTTCCACAATCTCCTGGATTTACTGCTATCTAACTCGTCATTTCAGAGGACTTGGTTACCTTAGAATGTCATCCTTTGTATGTGTGGCTCCTGCTATTATTGCCATGAAATCCCAAGGTTTCACAGAGCTACTTGGTCATAGAATGGTTTTATGTGGCCAAGAGATAGAGTACTTACAGTTTTGTACGCCTTCCTGCAGCCCAGATGAATTTAACTCTAGGGAAAGGAAGAAATCTTTCTATCTTCCCATCTTTAGACTCAGCTTTCTGGGTGAATCTTTTCATGGGCTGATTGAGAGGAAATATGCGTTCCCTGCAGAGAAGCCCTCATCTCCTACCTTGAGAAAATGGTAGCAGACATTTCCTAACTGATGACATGAATATCAGGGTTATATTGTCAGTTTTGCTATCAACTTCTTATCCATGTATAACCAACTGAAAAGATTTTCTGAGTTGATACTTACATGGATTTTATGTAAAAGGAAATGCAGATATGTTAAATTCTTATTTTCTTTCTTTAATCAAGATTACACCTTCTACTTTAAAAATGTCAGTTCTCCCAAATTTTGTGCCTTCATAGTAACTACCAATTCTAGATCATTCTTATTTAACAGTAGTTATTATAAATTCCACTTAGAAAAATCACAGGATTTGCAAGTTACTTACATATAGTTATATGACTCTGTTAAACAAAATGAAACAGAAGTACATGTGATATCACATTCATTAATTCTATGAATAGTTATCTCATGCCTATGATTTGTCATAGTGATGTCTAAAGACTATGAAGGGCATGGGAAATAAAATTGTTTGCAGTCGAAAGCTTGGAGCTAAAGTAGTCATAAAATTATTCACATCTATTCAGGGTAAAGAAATGCAACAAAATAATATGAATAACTATTCAAGAAATTTTCTTCAAAGAAGTATAATACTTTTCTATAGAAATATGGATGAAAGTCATAATTATCTCAAAAGCTATGAAAAACAGTATGACAAAGATTTTTCATACTGTTGCCTATACAAAAGGGGGCAAAGTAATTTTGTCAGAGAATTTCTGCTTTTTTGCTTTCCTCTTGGCTATGGTAAAATGCTATTGCTTTGCTTTATTTTCTAATTTTCCTGGAGCTGAAGTATGAAAACAAGTCCTTTATCAAAAGAACTAAAAATATTTAGTTGCAATAGTTCAAGCTGATGAAGCAAGGTCTATGGATTCATTGTTCAAGTAATGTTTTGTGTAATTGGAAGGTACAGTTTCAAGGATGTTGGTAGTGAAATAAAATTTAATTGCTTATTTCATTTACATCAATGACTACTGACACTAAGGATTAACTCTTTTATTTCAAAAGTGGATGTCTGTTGTTTTTAAAATCATGTTTTGAATCATGTATTAAGGATCTTATTGGACTTAACATTTGGTATCTGAAATTATAGGGGACAAATAATTTTTAGGTAATATACTTTGTACCAGTCACTGCCAACGTATTTCTTCAAGTTCCACAGCTCTAAGAGGAAGGTGCTCTTTGTTCATTTACCCATCCATCTGAATGAACAACAAATGTTTATTAAATGCCCACTATGATCTAACAATAAAGCTGGCAATAATAATAGCAACAATAAGGTGTGCCTTGAAGTTTGCCCATGACTGGAGTGATCAAAAGAGGAAAGCTGGTTTTGGACTGAACACATCCCTGATGCTAGAATTCTTCCTCATTGTAAAACCCAAGCAGCTATTATAGCAGGCAACAGTGAAGACAAATATTGGAAATTTGGTTAGAATTTCAAAAGATGCCTGGATTTAGTATGTACATTATGTGAGTAATCAAACTCAGGAAAGAAGTCCTTTTGCATGAGCAAATGAATGATATTCTCTGGCAATAGAAAATGTGATATTTGCTGTGGGCAGATAAACAACATTGTAATTCAAGGAAATACTTAGAAAGAGTATGAACTGGGAGCTTTAAGATAGAATTTGACATGTAATAAGTTGGATACTAAAAGAATGGTGTCACTTTGTAAACCAGGGTAAAATAGTTGGATATACCTGTGATATAATCTTGAAGAAAGTAAAATTTGGAGATGCCATGAAGATGATAAACAAAGACAATGGAGTTCAAACTCAGGCTTGTACTAGCTCATTAGACAACTTTTCTAATCATTTGTAGACATTTGTCTGAAATACTTTCCTTGGAATTTGCCTTTGTCACTGCCAGAAAAATGATATGTACAAAGTGAAACACTTTCCGTAGCAGCAAAATGCTTTGGTAAGTGGTGAGAAAGTCATTCCAAGTTGTACTCTGACTCTGTCCTTTGTTCAAATTGTACTATTAAGAAATTCAGAGACAAAATGTCTCTATGACTTAATTATGATGAATATAATAATTGAAAGTAGGTGGTTATATTATGCCAGTGGATATAATTAAATGGGGAATTGCACTATTAGCTGGGATTTAGTACCATGCATTATCCTTATTATGAAAGATGATATTACAATTCCACTATACATTGTTCAGATAAAAATATTTAGAGTCAACACTTTAGCTCAGAGGCCATTAAGAAATACATTAGCTATAGAAGGCATCCAGAGAAATCATTAAAATACTTTGAAAATAATTGTCAGCATAGATGAAGTCCAGGGACTTCCTTTCTGACCAATAGTTTGTCAGGAAGACTAAGAATTTTTCCTGTACACATGATTTCAGCATAAATAAATTAATTATTAAATAGACTTGATAGGAGTATGGTGGCAGGTGAATTTTCAATCTTCCCACTTCTGTTCTGGAAAATCATACATGAGGAGGATAGAAAGAACTGCCTTCAAATTAGAGCCTTGGAAAAGCTAGAAAACAGAATTCACAAACTCTAAGTGACATATTACTGTAGCCCAAGCAAATGAAATTGGCATTAATTGCATGGGAATGACGGGGTTTTGGAGGATAGGGTGGGTTGAAGAATGAAGGAGCACGGAATGGGCTCAGATCTTGGAAATCGGAAGCAGCAATTCACTTCCAGAAGGAGCAAGCCCCTCTCTGAATGGGAAGTTCTATGAGCAGCACTGAGAGAGAACAAGGTATGATCATTAAGGAAGCTATAAGGATGTTGTAGAAAGCAACTGGGGAAAAAAATCAAGAGATGATTGATTGATTTGTCTCAAAAACTCCATATCCCAGTTTAACACTTTGAAAGGAAAGAGATATATCTGTGGTATGACTGGCAAGTAAAGGATACAAGGGAATTTGGAGTTGAGGGTAGAAGCTCTTTGGAACCAGGCTAGGTGCTAAGAGGCTAAGGATTTGTGTTATACAATAGTCTATGATGTTAGCCATTCCAAAGGAGCTCTTGGACAAAGAAACACAGAAAGTGACCCATTTGCTTTCCTTTTTTTTTTTTTTTAGAAAAATATTTTATTGAAAGGCATAATTACAGAGAAAGAAGGATATTTTTCCACATAGAGAGAAATCTTTCATCTGCTGCTTCACTCCCCAAATAGGCACAATGGCTGGAGTTGAGCCAAGCTGAAGCCAGGAGTCAGGAGCCAGGAGATTCTTCCAGGTCTTCAATGTGTCTGTAGGGGTCCAAGCAGCTCCACTGCTTTCCCAGGCACATTAGCAGGCAGCTGGATCAGAAGTGGAACAGCCAGGAATCAAACCAGTACCAATTTGGGATGCTGGTGCTGCAGATAGTGGCTTAACCCGCCATGCCACAGCGCCAGACCCCCACTTGCTTTCTTGTTAATATATGTTCCAGAAAAATGCAATTAACTTAAATATGAATAAAAATGGAGTAACCATAGCATTCAGATAAAAATTCTGTAAGAAAAATATGCCAGGAAACACCTAAACTCTCCTATGTAGAAAGAAAACTCTTTTAGGGGCCGGCACTGTGGTGCAGTAGGTTAATCCTCCGCCTGCGGCGCCAGCATCCCATATGGGCATCGATTCTAGTCCCGGCTGTTCATCTTCCAATCTAGCTCTCTGCTGTGGCCTGGGAAAGCAGTAGAAGATGGCCCACGTCCTTGGGCCCCTGCACCTGTATAGGAGACCAGAGGAAGCTCCTGGCTCCTGGCTTTGGATCAGCGCAGCTCTGGCCGTTACGGCCATTTAGGGAGTGACAGCGGAGGGAAGACCTTTCTCTCTGTCTGCCTCTCACTGACTGTAAATCTAACTCTCAAATAAATGTATAAAAATCTAAAAAAAGAAAGAAAACTCTTTTAAAATATTTACTTATTTATTTGAAAGGGAGAGAGAGAGAGAGAGAGAGAGAGAGAGAGAGAGAGAGAGACCTTCCATCTGCTAGTTCACTCCCCAGATGAGAGTTCCATCTGGGTCTCTCAAGTGGGTGGTAGGCATCCAGGTACTTAAGCTGTCCTCCACTGATTTCCCAGGCACATTTAACAGGGAGCTGTATCAGAAACAGAGCAGGTGGAACTTGAACTGATACTCCAACATGGGATTCCAGCATTGCAGGTGGCAGGTTATCTTGCTGAGCCACAGCACTGACCCCAGAAATATCTCTCATAACCATTGCCATGAAACAGATGAGCTTTATAATCAAAAGTTTCAATGTGAATTTAAAACATCAAGGTAGCAATTTCAGCTTTGGAGGAAAACCATGAAGCAGAAATAAAAATTAGAGACGAGCTGAGCAGTCAACAGTGTCAGTGAGACTGTTGGATAAGTTGAAGCAGGTAGAGGTAGGTTTTAGGAGAAATGAGAAGAAAAAAAACAATAGAAGTGAATTTTAAGAAGTGTGACAGAGAATTGACATCTTTGGAAGTGCATTGAAGGACATAGAAGACAGAAATGAGAAAAACAAGCCAATGAAACATAAATAAAACCATTGTTTAGTGAGAAAAGATAGAGGCAGAATAAAGATGAAGGAGATTTGCCACATATTTAATTGGAGATTCCAAAGGAAAATTCCCAAAGCAATATAATTTATAAGGACCTTCCTAAAAAAGGAAAATATTAAGTTATATATTGAAGGGGTACATAGTATTCCATGGGAAAAATGACTCAGTGTAGTCATTGCCAAGATATAGCAGAACAGGTTGTAAAGATACAGAGATAACCTATTGGACAGATAGATTATTATGTCAGCTATAAATGAAAGAAATATCAAGCAATTATTGACTTCCCCACTGCAACATCAAATTTCAGGTGACAGTGAAGCAACCTAGAAGTTACTCAAGGGAAAAAGTGTGACTCAAGATTTTATATCCAGCCAAGTTTTCTTTCAAGTATATAGTTCAAACATGGAAACACTCAGCAAGGCTGTACACATAAGCTCTTCTGGTGATTAGTAAACAGTTAACTCCATCTCCAAGACAAAAATCGTAAAAGGTCTCAGTGTGGCAAATGCTCTGACAATGAAAAAATATCAATACGAGAACAGTTGAGAGGAGGCTGAGATGGCTATCTTTTGAAAGTCTTGCTAGAAATATTGGTCCTTGGCAGGCAGCTGGGAACTTGAATTTCAGGAGGGTTCCCACCATTAACAAAAGCAGCTTATTTTGTCTAAACTGATAGTGAAAACAGTACAGTTTGTGTTAAATACCAGCTTTCTTCCTGGGAGTCTGGAACTTTGGTTTCTGCTAGGCAGAGGGTGTTTGTGTGACTTACTGTAAACATCTTGGTCCTGGAGTCTCTAGTGAGCTCCTTGGTAGACAGCATTTCACACCCACTACAACCACTGGCTGCTGGAGGCATTAGTGTGTTCTGTGTGACTCCACTGGGAGAGGAATCTTGTAAGCTGTGCCTGATTTACTCCACAATTTACCCCAGATTGCTTTTCCTTTTGCTAATTTTGTTTGTATCTGATAAATTATAGCTGTGAGTATTACTGTGTGCTGTGTCCAGTGGCTATTTCTCATGAATCATTGAAAATGGGGGTGGTTTTGGAACTCCAAACATGACTAAGGATAACCATTGTAACAAAATATAAAACTTCTAAAATATCTGAAAACTAGTAGAAGCAGAAAATAAGAGACCACATAGTGAGAGCTTCTGTCTGCCTGTCCATCCATCTTTCTTCCTATAAGACAACAGAACTAAAACCAAAAATTGTTGTAAATCAATAATTTTATATGGCGTAACTCACCCATTACAAGGAAAACAGTAATGGGATTACAATACAAAATTATGACATTAAAACATTTAGATTTG
The DNA here is from genome assembly GCF_033115175.1 of Lepus europaeus. Lineage (NCBI taxonomy): Eukaryota > Metazoa > Chordata > Mammalia > Lagomorpha > Leporidae > Lepus > Lepus europaeus. The sequence continues at coordinate 78,313,304 of NC_084842.1, read as the reverse complement.
AAGTCTTTAAATGAGGCAAAAATCATTAAGTTCACAATGAAAGTATAGTAGATATTGAGATGGTTAATTTTTGTGTGTCAATTTTGAAGTGCAGACATGTTTGTTGTTATTTTACCTATTTCATGGCACAAAAGAGGAAGGAGTATCCCCAAATCAATTGTTGTGATGTGAGTATAACATAGATAACAACACCTGGGAAAATTTTTAAGAAGTATAAATATTATTTTACAAATAAAGATGAAAAATCCTAGATCATGCACTAGTGAAGAAAACTTGGCAGCACCTTAAGGAATAATACAACATGAACAATACAGAAATTTTAAAAATGGCTCAATATTAGGATATCTTAATGAAACTCATCATATTAGAAGGTTTAACAGGTGAAATTTTCTGTTGAAGGCCCTGAGGCTTGCTTGTTCAGTGCCACTCTTCTTTCTAGCTATGTTCACTCTCTTGAGGATCCCAAGTTTTCTTGGTTTCAAATGCTATCCAAAGCCTGTTTTTGTGTAGCCCTAAAGTTAAGAATTCTTATTTTAGTGCTTTAAAGAGTTGTAAGGCCCAAAAACAAATAAAAACAAATAAAAAATAAATAAACACAGAGACTTCTATGCATCTCATAAAGCCTAAATGTTTGCTCTGGCTCATTACAGAAAAGGTTTGACTGCCATGTGGATACAATATAACAGCTTTTGGAATAGATTGGCTTAAATTTTATTCTTTTAAGTTAAAATGTTACACACATTCAGTAAAGTGCATACACCTTCGATGTACTATTCTACAAATTTCATAAATGGATCGCAGCTGTGTAACCAAAATCAGCCCAAAGAACAATATATTATTTGGCCTTAGGAACTACCTTCTTCTCTGATTAGCTTGGTTTTTGTTTTTGCAAATGCATGCCCACATATTCACTTCATTACAATTTTTAGAAAACAGTTTAGAATGTCTCATATTCTTTGATTACTTTTTCCATTCTTATTAATTTCCTTCCCACCAGAAAGAAAAATGCCATAATGTTATCATTATCTGACTGATTTTTTTTAACAACCAGAAAACTTTAATAGAAGATACATAACTATATCAAGTTGAGCAACATGAAAATAACAGCATCATGTAGGATGGCAGTGTTTTTTCTCCTCCTAAACAGATAGAACATAATGCTGAGAAATAACATAGTACTTCACTTTAAATAGATTCGAGAGAATGACGCTTTGTGTCTTCAAGGTAGCATGTACACAATCTAATGCCCAAGTTGCTATGGAAACTATTGAATGATAGGAAAAACAGTTGCATAAATTTGTATAATTCATGAATTTCTGAGAATTTTCAGCTCTCATAATACATGGAATTTCTTACCCAATGGGGCATTTATCTATTTGGTAAACATATTTTTTTCTGTATGTGCCAAAATACTTCTTCTATTGCTCAAATTAACTCAGAAAATCTGCCTGAATTATAAAAATTCTGTCTAGTGGCTTAAAATTGTTAAACATAGTTTTTTTTAATTAAAGTTATTTATTTGAGAGAGAGACAAAGGAGAGAGTAAGTAGTGTGTGTCACACACACACATGCACACACACAAAAGGATAAAGAGACACAGAGAGGGAGCTCTCATTTGCTGGTTTTTTGCCACAATGCCTGCAAGGGTTGGGCCTAGGCTGGACCAGAGCTGGGAGTTGGGAACTCAATTCAGTTCTGCCTGGGAGCAGTCCCATGATCTGAGTGATTACCTTTGCTTCCTAGGGTCTGCTTTAGCAGGAAGTTGGAATCAGGAGCTGGAACCAGTAATTGGACTGAGGTACACCAATGTGGGACATACACATTTATGTGAGCATCTTAATTGATGTCTTAACCACTAGACTCAATGCTCGTACCCATATTTGTTTCTTAAAAAATAATAATGTACGTGTATACACATATTCTTCACTTAAAGAGTGCACAAAATTGTATCAACAACTTAAATTGTCACATATAAGCACTGCTTAGCCTTTGGAATTGAACAGAAGTTAATGATCTGTGAGAAAGTAAGACTATAATTTAGGTATCAAATATTGAATTTTGACCCTAAAGTGTATCTGAAACCAATTTAGAATCCATATTTTAGACTACAAGCATTTTTACCTGCCCTTTCAAAAGAAAAGCAAATTTGCTTACTCAACAAGCTTTCATTCCATTCTGTATTTTCAGCCTTCTTCTAGGCACTGGGGATACAAAAGAAAACGAATTAAAGAGGGAAATCCATGTTCTCACAATGCTTTCATTCTGCTAGTATGGAAGATAATAAACAAATAGAAGTATCACTGGTGATGAAAGGTCTGATGAGACTCAAACATGGAGCTGTTTGTTTTCCTAGTGGTCAGGAAAGTTCTGATTGGTGCTTATCTGTTTTGTGCTGTTATAACTGAATACTGAGACTGGGGAATTTATACACAATAGAAGTTTATTTGCCTCATGGTTCTAAAGGTTCAAAAGTCCAAGGGTGTGGTGCCAATGTATGGCAAGAGGCTTCTCGCTGTGTATGGAAGTCAGGAAGGCTAAGAGGCATACAAGATGCTGAGTGAGCACAAGGAGGCCACTTTTATAACAAGTTCACTCTTGTGATAACTTACCCTTGCAACAAGAACATTAATCCATTCATGAAGGCAGAGCCTCCAGGACCCAATAAGTGTTCCCTATCAGATGGCACCTCCATCAGAACTGCACTGGGGATTAGGTTTCCAACACATTCAAACAGAGCAACCTTTGAACAGCAAGGAGATGGGTGGTTGAAGATTTGGCAAACAATATTAAAAGGAGAGTTGGGTGTTGCTTTTCTTGTGAACTACCTTCTCTGCAACCATAGCTTTGTTGCTTCAAAGTGATATTCTGCTGACAAAAACAGGATTTAGCCACGGTGTCCAAGCTCAGTATACATTTGCTTATACTTGTGCATTCTTTCTTTTTCTTTTCCTTTGCCTCCTCTTTCTTTCCCACTTGCTTTACCTTTCTTCCTCTCCCATCCTCCTCACCTCTCCCTATCTTCTGTTCCCTTCACTCCCATTCCTTTCTTCCTTCCTCCCTGTCTTTCACAAACATCTGTGAAGTACCCTGGGTCTGTGTATGTGAAGTCACAACAAAGGAAGTTTCAGGGGAATAGATTGATTTGTTGGAGTTCAGGTGGTCCTCGTCCAAGAAATTAAAACTCATGGCTTGCTTTATCCTTGGCTGGTTTTCCAAGGCAGAATTTAAAAGTTCTAGATTTCCAAATTTAAAACACAGTAACTTCTTCTATTTGTTTAACTTATTATAGCAAATGTCTCTCATTTGTGAGATCAACATTTTTGGCATGCATGTTATGGGGTGGGAGTATGGGGGAAAGTGTTATGCCAACAATGATGAGGAAACCAAACTTTGCTCTTTATGCATGAAAATAATGACTAATTCTTTACATCAGAGCTGTCCTTTGAGATATTGGTTTAGAAAACAAATCACTGGTGGGGGAAAAAAAACAATAGACATGCAACTAAATCCACAAAAGATGCAAAGTGGACTGTTGCTAAGATTGAATATGAAGACCTGTGATAACATGCAGCATATCCAGGTGAGAATATATTTTAGAGCATTTTATAACATTTGTACAAGTGGGTTGTGAAGAATAATCACATTTATGTTTTAGTCCCTTTGGATTACAAAATGTTGAATAAAACTGTAAATGGAGTCAACACAATTTGGATATTATTATTAATATTGTTTTAATTACTATTACATGAGGAGCTTCTTTAACTAGAAAGGTTATGAGGATAATTAACAGGTTAACTGAGAATAACTGAATCCACACTAGCAAATGAGAAATAGTTACAGTTTATTACATATATAACTTAAGCATAATTATATTTTAGTTAATTAAAAATAATAAATAGGTATTGATTTTCTGTCTTTCCTCACCAGGAACTAATACAATCCTTAGCTTTACATTACAAAAGAAAGGGCTCTGCTCTGGGCTGGTTTGAATTGTTGCTGCCTTTGGTCTCTGTTGGTGCATACCCCACACCAGTTGGTCATGGAAAATATGCTTCAGGCTTTATGACTAATTAAGACTAATTTGGAGAATCCCCAGTCTTGACTTCTCCAGTTATTGAATATGCAATCTCTAGCCATAGCCTTTTTTGCTCTTCTTCAATGTCCTTTTCAGAATGCTGACTGCTCAAGGCTGCTGTTCTCAGCAATGTCTCTCTTCTTTCTCATGGTCTACTTCAGACTTGAGCATTGGGAGGCATCTTGGTTTGGATTTTAGTTTGGATATTGAATGGCCCCCCACAGGTCTGTGTGCTGAAGTTTTAGTCACAAGGGCAGCTCTTTTGGGAAGTGATGGAACACTTGAGAAATGGGGACTACTGGTTTGGTCCTAGGTCTTTGGAGGTTTGCCTTTCTGAAGAGGGTTGCTGTAAAAGCCTGAGTTTGAGCCTGGACTCTTTGCTTCTTGGTTTGCCGTATGATTCCTTCTCTATATGTGCCCTTCTATCCCCCATGGGTACCTTGCCAAAACCAATGCCTGTGCAATGCTGTTTGGACTTTAACCTTTAGAGTCAAAATAAATCTCTTTTCTTTGTAAAGTTAGTTGCCTCAGGTCTTTCATTATATTAATGTGAAGCTGAATAATATAGAAGGGGTTGATCAATCCTAATTTTTATGTGTGCAATCGAAACACACAAATAATTTTCTTTTTCAGTACCTGTGGACCCTGCACTTTTTTCTTTCTTAAAAAGTTTTAATTTATTTATTTGAAAGAGTAACAGAGAGAGGTAGAGCCAGACAGAGAGAGAGAGAGAGAGAGAGAGAGAGAGATTCTTCCATCTACTTGTTCACTCCCCAAATGGCTGCAATGGCCAGAGCTGAGCTGATCTGAAACCAGGAGCTACCTCCAGGTGTCCCTTGAATGTGCGGGGGCCCAAGGACTTGGGCCATCCTCCAGTGCTTTCCCAGGCCATAGCAGAGAGCTAGATCAGAAATGGAGCAGCCGAGACTCAAACTGGTGCCCATTTGGGATGCCAGCACTGCAGGCCAGGGCTTTAACCCACTGAGCCACAGAGCTGGCTCCAACCAGCACTTCTTTAACAGTGCTACTAATGGACATCTTTTCTGACTGCATTAATCTGCCTCATAAGCTCTGGTCTCTATCCACTTATTCACACCTAACTACCTACTTCTGCCTAGCCTTCTGCTTTCTGTTCTTCAGGTGTGCTGGCCTTTTCCTAGTTCCCAGATGCACCTTTGGATCTTCTGTTGCAGGACTGTCCTATATGTTGCTCCCTTTGCCTAGGAAACTTTTCTACTGTGACCAATTCTTTGCCCCAGCATCCCTCCTGCTTTGTGCTAGCTGATTCCTTCTCATTTCTCAGATCTCTGTGAAATGCTACAATCACAGAGATGATGTCCTTGACTACAGAGTTTCTACTGGACTTGCTTTTGTTTCCTGATGCTAACGGTTGTAGCAAATAAACTTCCAATTTCAATTTTTAACAAAAAATTTATTTCTTTTTTACAAAATTATTTATTTTCATTTTATTTGAAAGGCAGAGAGACAGAAGAGATCTTCTATCTTCTGGTTCACTCCCCAAATCCCTGCAACAGCCAGAGTTGGGCCAGATGGAAGCCAAGAGCCTGGAAATGAATTGAATTTGCCACGTGTGTGACAGGGACTTGGTTCTTGGGTCATCACCTGCTGCTTCCTAGGATGTGCATTATCAGGAGTTTGGACAGGAAGGGGAGACGCAACAATATGGCATGTGGGCTTCCCAAGTGGCAAGTTAACTGATGCATCAAACACCCACCCTACAAAGTTTATTTCTTACTCACAGTAGTAGTTTCCTAAGATTTATATAACAAAAAGCCAAAAACTGGTTGGCTTAAAACAACAAAAATGAATTATTGACTCATATTTTTGAGAACTAGAAGGCTGAATCAGGGTGACAGAAAGGCTGTGTTTTCTCTCATGGCTTTAGGGTTCGATCCTTCCTTGGCCTTTCTAGCATCTCGTATTTACCTGTAATCCTCATCATTCCTTGGCTCACAGACTCCTCTCTCCAGTCACATGGATATCCTCTCTCTGTGTCTCCTCATCATATTCCCTCTGTGTAGGTATGTCTCTGTGTCCAGATCCCTTTCTTCAAGGACATCAATCATATTGGATTAGGGGCCGCTCTGATATTAACCTGGTTAATGATCCGATACTAACTTTATTACCTCCGTGGAGACATATTTTCAAGTAAGGTCACATTCTGAGGTACTAGGAGTTATGAATTCAGTGTATGTTCTTTAGGGGGGCACAATTAAATCTATAATACTCACAGAATGTGAGTGTTCTTGGTCATGGGTCAGCTTACCTACACATAATGATTTAGAAACTAGACAGTATGGTTCTATTTCTTCCTTTGGCAATGGCACCATCTGTACCCAACTGAGGGGAAAAGGAGAAGGCATAGTACATCATACCCACATTAACCCAGAGGAGGCACTTCCCCCTTCTACTTGCCTTACACTGGAGAGGCACTACTTCACGGCTCCATCTAATGCAAAGGGAGAATGGAAAATGCAATCCCTTGTGGCCAGCAGGTTAATGCCCTGGCCTGAAGCGCCGGCATCCCTTATAGGTGCCGGTTCTAGACCTGGCCACTTCTCTTCTGATCCAGCTCTCTGCTATGGTCTGGGAAAGCAGTAGAAGATGGCCCAAGTCCTTGGGCCCCTGCACCCACATGAGAGACCTGGAGGAAGCTGCTGGCTCCTGGCTTCAGATCGGTACAGCTACGGCTGTTGCGGCCATCTGGGGAGTGAACCAGCAGATGGAAGACTTCTCTCTCTGTCTCTACCACCTCTCTCTTTAACTCTGCCTGTCAAATAAATAAAATAAATCTAAAAAAAAAGAAAGAAAATGCAACCCCTGTTGGACTAGTGCTTCTTAACCAATGTGGTGAAGAGCACATTGTATTTCTACTTACAATCCATCACAAATTAATATTTTATAAAATGTAATTAGAATGTGTTACATTTAAAAATACATGTAAAACACAGGAAATACTATTTTATTATTAAACTTAAAAGATGAAAAATTACTTCAAAATTTTATGTCTTTAAACACTTAAACTTTCAATTTTCATGCTTATCATGGGTCTCTAACAGATAATTTGCAGAAAAGAGGGATGCTGGCCCATGGCCTACACTTTGAGTAGTACTGCCTTATACTGCAGGAGGGAACATAGAATTTGTAATGCAGATGGCTGTCTTTGTCTCATTATAATTGCCCCTGGATTGGGTCCCACTCCTGCATTCCCACTTTATTATAATTATTTGCATGACATTTGTCTTTCCTGTTATGCCTTAGTCTCCAAATTCTGTGAGTGTAGAAATTACATTTGTCTTATATACAGCTGTGCCTAAGCACTTAGCTGACTGACAGACATAACATTGGAGATTAATACATGTTTTTCAAAATTCTACTTCTTGTCTATAATTAAAATAATACCTAGAGTTCTTATTACATAAAATATTTGATATTATTTTTAACAAAGATTTATTTACTTTAAAGGCAGAACTACAGAGAAGGGAGAGTGAGAGAGACAGAGGGAGAGAGAGAGAGAAAGGAAGAGAGAAAGGGATTCCATCTGCTGATTCACTTCCCAAATTGCCATAATTGCAGTGACTGGGCCAGGCTGAAACCAGGAGCCTAGAACTATAGCTGGGTCGCCCCAGCTGAATGGGTGGTAAGGGCTCAAGCACTTTGGCCATCTTCACTGCTTTCTCAGGTGCATTAGCAGGGAGCTGGATCAGAAGTGGAGCAACTGGCATTTGAACAGTGCTCTGATATGTGATGTTGGTATCACAGGTGACAGCTTAACCCACTGCACCACAATACTGGTGGACATTAATTTTTTAAATATAAAGTGTGTTTTTTTCTTCTGCCTTTTATTTTTTCAAAAGATTGATTTATGTATTTGAAAGGCAGAGTGACAGAGAGAGGGACAGAGAGAGGAACTGGGCCAGATCAAAGGCAGGAGTCTGGACCTCCATCTAGGTCTCCTGTTGGGTGCAGGGGCCCAGGCACTTGGAGCATCTTCAGTTTTCCCAGGCACATTAATAGGGAAAAGGGAGCAGTCTAGACTCAAACCAATGGCCGTATGGGATGCCACTGTCTTAGACAGTGGGTTAATCTGCTGTGCTACAATAGTGGCCTCATTCTTCTGCCTTTTAAATTGTTTTTCTTCTGCTTTACTTATGATACATTCATGCTCTAAGTCTAGTGCAGACAAGAGAGCTTTTCTTGGAATAGAGGCCTAATGAAGTAATAAACGTGGACAGGCCAGCTATTACAGCTAGAAGATTGGGAATAGTTGTCTGAACTCTTCCTCCACACAGGAAGGAAGAATAATTTTGGGAGTTGATTAGGAATATTTTGCTAAGGAGATAAATATAGAGGAATGAAAATAAGGTCTAGTTAGTAGCCATAACCAATGAGAACTCTTTCAGAAAAACTGAAAAATACAAATGATCAATAATGGTTGCTGAAAACATGTACCCATGGAGCATGGTTTGTTGCTGAGTACTGAGAGAGCAAATGTAGTGACTACTTTAAATGCCAAATCAGAAATAGTCCCAACAGTCGAATAACAATCTCATAAAATACTTGAGCAGGATTATTTGTAACTTTTTTTTTCAGCTGCTGGAAATATTGTTGAATAGAAAGAACTTTGGTGGATGTCTTCCTAATTTTGTATCTTGGAAGTTTTCTCAAGAGTCTGGTTGCTACATACAGGAAGGAATGGATGCTTACAAGTCTGCATTTAAAAATAAACAGCTAACATTCATTAAAAGGTCACTTGTGTCAATTACTAAAAATTATTTTCATGCATTGTTCATTTAACCCCATGATAGCTCTATAACGTAGATTTTATTATCATCTGCATCCCATAAGTGAGAAAATTAAACATGTAAGAAGTTAAATTATTTACCAGGATTCTGGAGCTTATAAGTCAAGAAATTTTTACCTAGTTGTTGATTAACTCATATTTTAATACCAAATTTAATCATCCCAAAGTCATTCCTTCCTCAGGAAGAAATCAGCAATCAGCACAGATCACTTTTAGTTTTATAGTGAATGACATCTGGGAGGGAGTTTGGCCTAGTGAGTAAAATGCCACTTGGGATGCTCACATCCCATATCAGAACAACTAGGTTTGAATCCTGGCTCCACTCCTGAGTCCAGCTTCCTGCTAATGTATATCCTGGGGTGCAACAGTGATGACTCAAGTAACAGAATCCCTGCCATCCTTGTGGATTGAAGGTTTGGCTTCTCGTTTTGACCTGACCCAGTCCTGGCCATAATGGGCATTTGGGGCAATCTCTCTGCCTGTCAAATAAAAAAATAATAATAATAATAAACAAGAATGGTATCTTCTGTAAGTATATTGTTTTCTTCCTGAAGCTATCTGTTATGTTATAAGGAAAAATGAAATTAAAACACAAAATGTTTCTTTTTCTTTTTAATTTTAACTTCAGAGACAGAGAGACAGAGACAGAGTAAGAGAAAGAGATAGATAGATAGATGGATACATAGATAGATCATGCTCCTATCTGATTAAAATCCTCAAAGGTCACAGTGGCTGGTACTGTAACATGTAATTAATTAATTAATGAACATGGGGTTAACATGCCACATTTGCATGTTAGACTACTAGTGATATCCTCATGACAAATATTTTAGTTTTAAAAGGAATTATTTCATTATAAAATTGATTAAATTATTTTCATTTTATAGAGGCCAAAGAGTCACAAAACAGCACATTTCCTGAACCATGTGGTGAAGACTGGGTAGGGATAAATGGTAAATAAGATAAATATGTATCTGACTCCCAACATTAGCTATATAGTTGTATTATTGAAAAAATTAGAGGGAAAATTCACTTCATGAGAAGAGGGGGAGCTCAAATTTATTTGTAATATTTGTACACTGAAGGGAATTTGCTTTATGGGTTGAGACACCACTTCATGAACACATTTGCTTGCATGATTACAGAACTTAGCACTGCCAAAAACACATATTGACTTTAAATTATGGCAGGAAAGTGAAAGGCTCTTGGCTGGGAATTTTTTGAATTCCTTTTGATTTAAATCAAGAGACTCAGTACTAAGCAGAATTTCTTGTCTTCATTTCTTCTTGTTCAGCCAAGCCTTCTGCCTTTATCATCTTAGATCTCTTCTTTTCCTTTCATTTCTTTGTCTCTTGCTAGAAATTTTCTTCCATCACAAAAACCCTTCAATTTCATTATTATCATGTCACATGCCCCTTACATGTGTACTTATCATACACTTTTTTTTTTTGCTTTGAGAAACATACCGAATTTAGGTAGGTGAGAAACAAGCTCTTCTGCTATCTGAAAAGAGGCCAATTTAACAAAGAATCTCAGACCATGGAAGCTCAATGAGGAATTTATTTCTCTCACTCGGTGGTTCAAATGGAGGGAGTAGTCCAAGAAAGAACGATGATTCCCCCATCCAACATCAGCCAGGAATGCAATTCTTTTTATTATATTGTTCTGCTATTGACTAGAGTGTTGTCCTTATTTGCATTTTGATGCTGGTGTTTAATGATAGCATCTATGCTGTGGTCTTTAGGAAGCCAAAAAGAGAGAAGTAAAGGGCAAGTGATCATTTATAGCTGCAAGTGAGTCTGTGAGGAGGACTAGCCAACTGGTGGGTTATATGCTTCACAAAATCTTGTTGGGGTGGTGCTCTATTAAAAGATAGAAGTAGAGACTTGACATTACAGTCCAATTAGCAGACACCATCATAAAGAACTCCTCTTAATTTCCCCAGACTGGCACCCATTTATTGCATGAGTGCTTTTGTATAATGGTAAAATTCCTTAGTGGAGGTGAGGAGCAAACTTTGATAAATTTTCTATTTCCATCCTATGAGAAAATGATGTAGAGATCTTTCTAATTGGGTTTTAACATTTTATGGTGTTGAACATGAGCAGGGGAGTGAATTGGCCTCTTCTACTGAAGTTACAACTTACAACCAATTATTTAAAATTGGAATGAAGGCATTACCATACTTTTAAAGTATACAGGACAAAACTATGAAAAGCATTTTTCTTCCTTTAGAAGTGTTTGTCTTGAACAAAAAAGTCTAAAGAAATGTTTATCAGAGCATACTAATATATATTTTGCTTGATAACCCTGAGAACATATTTTCTCCTCATATAATCACAATGATAAAGTCCCAAATAATTTTCTTGCTTATTCAGAATGCATTTTTGGGGACTTGGGAAGGAATGGAAGTGTTTCCTTCCATTTCTTTCTGTTAATTTCAATGTCTCAATGCTATAGTGATTTCCACCTTTGTTTTGGGTTCTCTTCTGTCCCTCCTGCCTTCCCTCCCTCCCTTCCTTCTTTCCTTCTTTTTTTTTAATATTTAATTTATTTATTTGAGAGGTAGAATTACAGACAGTGAGAGGGAGAGACAGAGAGAAAGGTCTTCCTTGTGTTGGTTTACTCCCCAGATGGCCACAACGGCCAGAACTGCACCAATCTGAAGCCAGGAGCCAGGTGCCTCCTCCCGGTTTCCCATGCAGGAGCAGGGGCCCAAGCACTTGGGGCCATCTTCTAGTGCTTTCCCAGGCCATAGCAGAGAGCTGGATTGGAAGATGAGCAGCTGGGATTACAACCAGAGCCCATATGGGATGCTGGTGCTGCCAGCAGAGGATTAACCTACTGCACCATGGCGCCAGCCCACTTCCTTTTTTCTTTTCTGTTAGAGCAGTTGAGATTAAGTCACAAAAGAAATCATTTTATAATTTCTAAAATAACTTTATTGAAATATAATTGGTTTGAATTAAATTGAACATCTCCTAATGCCCTTTTGTAATTCCTCTATCTTTTTCCTGCCCATCTCCTGTTTCATCCTCAGGCAACCACTGATCTGATTTGCCATTTTAGATCAGTTTGTATTTGGTAAAACTTCCTACAAATAGAACAATAAATGAGCTTATTTTTTCTGCCTACTTATTTATAACTTTTTTTTTAAAAAGATTTTACTTATTTGAGAGGCAGAGTTATAGACAGAGAGATTGAGAGATAGAGAAGGATTCTCCATCCATTGGTTCACTCCCCAAATGACCAAAATGGCTGGAACCAGTCTGATCCAAAATCAAGAGCCAAAAGCCTCCTCCGGGTTTGCCACATGAGCACAAGGGCCCAAGCCCTTGGCCAACCTCCCAGACCACAAGCAGAGAGCTGAATCAGAAAAGGAGCAGCCTGCACATGAACCAGTGCCCAGATGGGATGCCATCACTGCAGGCAGTCTCAGTCCACCATGCCACTGCACCTGCCCCTATAGCTGTTTTTCTAAGTCTTCTATATTGCAGCATGTAGCATGTATTCCTCTAATTCAAATTGATTCTCATGTAATTGGTTACAACATTTTCTTCTTATTCATTTTTTTTATATTCCATTTTGCATTTTTTTATTTGACAGGTAGAGTTATAGACAGTGAGAGAGAGAGAGAGACAGAGAGAAAGGTCTTTCTTCCCTTGGTTCACCCCCCAAATGGCCACTATGGTCAGTGCTATGCTGATCTGAAGCCAGGAGCCAGGTGCTTCTTCCTGGTCTCCCATGAGGGCGCAGGGGTGCAAGCACTTCGGCCATCCTCCACTGCCCCCCCCCACCCCCACCCCTGGGCCACAGCAGAGAGCTGGACTAGAAGAAGAGCAACTGGGACTAGAACCCGGCCGGTGCCCATATGGGATGCGGGCGCTGCAGGCGGAGGATTAACCAAGTGAGCCACGGCACCAGCCCCTCCTTCTTATTCATTTAATATCTGCAGAATTTCAACTCTCTTATTCCTGATAGTGGTAACTTTATATTTATCTGACTAAAATTTTATTAATTATGTTTCCTCAAAGAACAGAATTTTGATGTCATCATTTTGATTTTTTCCTATTTCTGATTGCCACTCTGATCTTCATGCATTCTTTCTTCCATTGTACTTACTTTGGTTTAATTTGCCCTTCTTTTGGTAATTTGTTAATGTGAAATCAAAGTTTGCTTATTTGAGAAATTCTATCTTTAAGATAATCATGTGGTGCTATAAATTTACTACTTTAGTGTCATCCCACATATATTTATTTTATATTTTCACTTTCATTAAATTCAAACATTTTCTAATTCCCTTTTTATTTCTTCTTTTATCTATGGATTCTTATAAATTTATTACTTATATTTAAAATATTTAAGATTTTCCATAGATGATTATCTTACTGAGTTCTAATAAAATTCCATTGTGTTCAGAGAATGTATTAGTAAATTCTTGATATTTTTAAATGACCCCAAATGTGGCATCTATTTAATATTCTGTATGTTTTTGAAGAAAAGTTATTCTGCTATTATTGTGTGGAATGATTTACAAATGTTAATTAGATAAAGTTAGTTGAAAGTATTCAGGGCTGACGTGGCATACTGGATTAAGCCACTTCCTGCAACACCAGAATCCCATACAGGCACTGATTCAAGTCCTAGCTGCTCCACTTCTGATCCATCTCCCTGCTAATGGGCCTGGGAAAGCAGTGGAAGATGCCTAAGTGCATCTTCCACTCATATGGGAGACCTGGATGAAGCTCCTGGCTCTTGGCTTGAGTCTGGTCTAGCCTTCGCCATAGGGGCTATTTGGGGAGTGAAACAGTAGATAGAAGATTCTCTCTCTTTCAAATAAAATAATCTTAAATAAAAGGAAAGTGTTTTTCTAATCTACTTCCTTATTAATTTTCTGCTTATTTGTTGTATCACTTATTGAGAGGGGGCAATGAAAGATCTGCTTAAACTCAATTATTTCTTTCTACCTTCAGTTCTGTCATTTTGCTTCTTATGTTCTGAAGTTCTATTGTTGAGTGAGTAGGCCTAAATGTAAAACACACCATTTAAAAATTTTTTTGGGGGGCAGCATTGTGGCATAGCTGGTATAGCCACTGCCTGAGTCACTGTGTATCCCACAGATTTCATATATTGTATTTTCCTTTTAATTTGTTTCAAGAAATTTTTGATTCCTTTTAAATTCTTCAGTGATACATTGAACAGTCAGGAACATGTAGCTTGATCCTCATGTTCTTGTTATTGATTTCTAGTTTTATTCCTTTGTAGTCTTAATGTCGGAGATGACCCCCTAAAATATATACGAAAATGTGACCCCTTAAAGTTCCCCAGAAGTTCCATCTGGGATGCCACATATGCTACCGGAATTTGGGGTGCCATATAATATTACCACATGCTTATTAATAAATCCCCAATATTAATAAGCCTGAGAAGGTTCTTGCCTAATATTTAGAGAAGAATTCTTAATATCGGTATAAGCAAGACAGCACGGTACATTTTAAGCCTTCATTTAGTGAGAAAGATGCATAGCAGAGTGAGAGCTTTATCTAAGAAAGAGGGGTAAATCTGGGTTAATACCAAGCACCAGGAACCAGCCACGTGCAGGAGCATCTAGGCCAGGAAGCCTGGGGCGGGTGGCCTGAAGGCCAAGCACCCTGGAGGCGCAAAGCTACAGCAAGCCCCCTCCTGGAAAGAGGCCAGGGAAAAAAGTGGGGCGGGACACACCTTGTCCCAACTTTTAACCCACATCCAAAGGGGAGTGATTAATTAACCTGATTGGCTGGTGGGCACCCAGGTGTGACCAGGTAGGGGCATGAGGTCACACAGGGGCATGGCGAAGGTAGCAGGTAGGGTGTGAAGTCAACACAGGGGCATAGCGAAGGCATGGGCTTCCAGCTCACAACCTAGTCCATTTTAACCTGTATACCTGCCTACATCAGTCTGAGAAGATCTATGGTATAATTTCAGTGTTTAAAAACTTACTGAGACTTCATTTTTCAAAAGAAGAAATCCAAATGGCCAATAGACACATGAAAAAATGTTCAGGATCACTAGCATTCAGGGAAATGCAAATCAAAACCACAATGAGGTTTTACCTCACTCTGGTGAGAATGGCTCACATACAGAAAACTACCAACAATAGATGCTGGAGAGGATGTGGGGAAAAAGGGACACTAACCCACTGTTGGTGGGAATGCAAACTGGTTAAGGCACTATGGAAGTCAGTCTGGAGATTCCTCAGAAACCTGAATAGAACCCTACCATACAACCCAGCCATCCCACTCCTTGGAATTTACCCAAAGGAAATTAAATTGGCAAACAAAAAAGCTGTCTGCACCTTAATGTTTATTGCAGCTCAATTCACAATAGCTAAGACCTGGAACCAACCCAAATGCCCATCAACAGTAGACTGGATAAAGAAAGTATGGGACATGTACTCTATAGAATACTATACAGCAGTCCAAAACAATGAAATCCGGTCATTTGCAACAAAATGGAGGAATCTGGAAAACATCATGCTGAGTGAATTAAGCCAGTCCCAAAGGGACAAATATCATATGTTCTCCCTGATCGGTGACAACTAACTGAGCACCAAAGGGGAAACCTGTTGAAGTGAATTGGACACTATGAGAAACAGTGACTTGATCAGCTCTTGTCCTGACTGTTGACGTACAATGCAATACTTTATCCTTTTTAGTATTTTTTTTTGTTCTAGTACTAGTGGTTGAACTCTGTAATTAACACACAATTATTCTTAGGTGTTTAAATTTTAACCGAAAAGTGATCTCTGTTAAATATAAGAGTGGGAATAAGAGAGGGAGGAGATGTACAATTTGGGACATGCTCAATCGGACTTGCCCCAAATGGTGGAGTTAGAAATGTGCCAGGGGATTCCAATACAATCCCATCAAGGTGGCATGTACCAATGCCATCGCACTAGTCCAAGTGATCAATTTTAGTTCACAATTGATCACACTG
Organism: Lepus europaeus; assembly: GCF_033115175.1. Lineage (NCBI taxonomy): Eukaryota > Metazoa > Chordata > Mammalia > Lagomorpha > Leporidae > Lepus > Lepus europaeus. The sequence goes on along the minus strand of NC_084842.1, from coordinate 78,297,429 downwards.
ATAGGTCTAAGAGTCAAAGGGATCACACAAACAAGACAAGTGTCTGCTAATACTAACTGATAGAATCAAAAAGGGAGAGAATGATCCAACATGGGAAGTGGGATACACAGCAGACTCATAGAATGGCAGATGTCCTAAACAGCACTCTGGCCTCAGAATCAGCCCTTAAGGCATTCGGATCTGGCTGAAGAGCCCATGAGAGTATTGTAGGCATGGAAAGACAAGGCACTCTGGCAAAAGAAAAAAAAAAAAACCTAAATGAAAGATCTCAGCGAGTGAGATCCCAGTGGAAAGAACGGGGCCATCAAAGAAGGAGGTACCTTTCTCTGAAGGGAGGAGAGAACTTCCACTTTGACTATGACCCTGTCTGAATAAGAGCGAAGTCGGTGAACCCTAAAGGCTTCCATAGCCTTGGCAACTCATGACTAGAGCCTAGGGAGATTACTGACGCCATAAACAAGAGTGTCAAATTGTTAAGTCAGCAACAGGAGTCACTGTGTACTTTGGTCTCATGTGGGATCTGTCCTTAATGTGTTGTCCAATGTGAATTAATGCTATAACTAGTACTGAAACAGTATTTTACACTTTGTGTTTCTGTGTGGGTGCAAACTGATGAAATCTTTACTTAGTATATACGGAATCAATCTTCTGTATATAAAGATAATTGGAAATGAAAAAAAAAACTTGGTTTTAAATTGGAAATTGCATAGAAAATCAATTTTTAAAAGATATCATGTACGATCTCTGTCCTTAATGTGCTGTGCACTGTTATTTAATGCTATAACTAGTACTCCAACAGTGTTTTTCACTTTGTGTTGCTATGTGGGGGCAAACTGTTGAAATCTTTGCTTAATATATACTGAACTGATCTTCTGTATATAAAGAGAATTGAAAAAGAATCTTGATGTGAATGGAAGGGGAGAGGGAGTGGGAAAGGGGAGGGTTGCGGGTGGGAGGGAAGTTATGGGGGGGGGAAGCCATTGTAATCCATAAGCTGTACTTTGGAAATTTATATTCATTAATAAAAGTTTAAAAAAAAACTTACTGAGACTTTATTTGCAGCCCAATATATGGTATAATTGAAAAATTTCCATGTGCTGATGAAAAAAATGTGTTTTCTGTAACTATTGAATCACATTTTCTGGAGTATGTTATCTCTATTCACTCTATAGTATGGTTCAATTCTGATGTATCTTTGTTGATTTTTTGTCTGTATACCTGTCATTAGTGATGACAGTAGGGTGTTGAAGTTCTCCCCCATCATTGTTTTGGAGTATATCTCCCCATTTAGGTCTAATAATATTTGCTTTATATATTTGGGTGATCTTGTGTTCCCATAGAGTGTGAAAGGGTAGTGCATGGGCTTATGTCCTGGCTACTCTGCACTCTGCGCTGAGATACAAAAAGGGACTTGCTCAGGTCTAGTCCTTTGGGCTTGTGTAATAGCTGCTACTGGTGTTAAATCTCGAGAAACCCTTTTGCTAAAAATCACTTTGTCATCTTCTGCACTGATATTATTTATTTATTTTATCACTTGTTTTGTTTGTCTCTTTTCATTAAAAAATACGCTGTTTGCAAGGAGGGATTTGTTGTTCTCCACTGTTATAAATGTAGTGTTTGCTATGGTGTCAGATACTTGACAGGCCATCACAATATTGTTTATGAATGAATTAAAATGAAAAAAGCTCAACTTATGTTTTAAGAAAATCTATTTTGACCCAATATTCAGCAACCTATTTCTGCTTTATTTCATTTTGGACTTGTTGAGTTAGATCACCCCAAATCTGCTTCAATGTTGACGATATTCAGATGCAAAGTAGCTGCTACAAGAAATTTCCTATACCTACAGGGTTCCTGGAATTTTGTAAAACTCAGAATATCAGATCATCAGAGGAAAGGTAAATGTTAATTGAGTTAAATTATTTTCAGTTCAGCCAAGTGATCATGAAAATTTCTTCAGTAATAGAAACATATTTTTCTTGGTTTAAATAGCATTTTTTACCTAACATTTTTGATGATTTCTTATTTTTTTTTCAAGAGTTCTCTAAAAGGCCTCCTCTTTGGGGAAAGTTTCCCTTATCACTAAAACAAAAGAGTGTTCTTTGAATTTCCATAAAAGTCATACCTAGCACTTTTTGAGCACATTATGGGCAGGATGGGCATTTTCTAAGCTCTGATAAATGTATTATTGCTTTTAATCCTCACAATAGTATTAATTTGGTTCCATTATCCACATTGTACCAAAGAGGAAGCTGAGCATAAGTAAGTTGACTGTTTAATAATATGTGCCGCAGTGACCTGTCCCCAAAACTGTGCATTGACCTATCACTTTAGATTAATTTTTCCAGCAAAGTCCACTCACAGCTTTATTTGAGAACTTTACCATGTGCTTATTATTTGTATATACACCTGTCTCATTTGGATTATTTTTATAAAGTATTTTTTAATTTTCCAACCACAGTATCTAGGCTAATATTGGGACCTTGTAGTTCTTTAATAAATATTTTCTGAGTGGATAAATATGGTTGCTTCCATAGTGCTTACACTGGAGGAAAGGAATTATGTAGTGGTTCCATCTAGGGAACTTATAGGATTAGGAAATTGTGTTATAAGCACTCAGTGTTCTATTGGGACAATAGAAGGTGTTAAATATTTAGAATAGAGGGACCTTTTTTTAAACTTTTATTTAGTAAATATAATTTTCCAAAGTACAGTTTATGGATTACAATGTTTTTTCCCCCCATAACTTCCCTCCCACTCGCACCCCTCCCATCTCCCACTCCCTCTCCCATTCCATTCACATCAAGATTCATTTTCAATTATCTTTATACACAGAAGATCGATTTAGTATATATTAAGTAAAGATTGCATCAGTTTGCACCCACATAAAAACACAAAGTGTAAAATACTCTGTTTTAGTACTAGTTATAGCATTAATTCACATTGGACAATACATTAAGGACAGAGATCCCACATGAGGAGTAAGTACACAGTGACTCCTGTTGCTGACTTAACAATTTGACACTCTTGTTTATGGCGTCAGTAATCTCCCTAGGCTCTAGTCATGAGTTGCCAAGGCTATGGAAGCCTTTAGGGTTCACCGACTTCGCTCTTATTCAGACAGGGTCATAGTCAAAGTGGAAGTTCTCTCCTCCCTTCAGAGAAAGGTACCTCCTTCTTTGATGGCCCCGTTCTTTCCACTGGGATCTCACTCGCTGAGATCTTTCATTTAGGTTTTTTTTTTTTTTCTTTTGCCAGAGTGCCTTGTCTTTCCATGCCTACAATACTCTCATGGGCTCTTCAGCCAGATCCGAATACCTTAAGGGCTGATTCTGAGGCCAGAGTGCTGTTTAGAACATCTGCCATTCTATGAGTCTGCTGTGTAACCTGCTTCCCATGTTGGATCATTCTCTCCCTTTTTTAGAATAGAGGGACTTTAGTGCAGATGTTTATGTGGGTTCTGGAAGAATTTGGAAGTGAAAGATGATGTAGAAAGCTTGAAATTAACAATAGCACAGCACCCTTACTGCTCCTATGTAGAAAGGACACATGGAAGAGATGAAGACCAACACCTTGCTAGGGCTATTCAGAGAAACTTGAGCTTTTGAGAGTTTTTAGTCCCTACTGAAGATTCAGCCTGAGGCAGAGAGAGAGGGCATGAGGTTTAGCCTGATTCTCCTCCCCCATCTTATAATCTCTTTCAGTTACCTTGCATTGACTTCACAGGTGTGTGTGAAACTCAGCTCACACGTTAGTGCCCCTGTGATACACAGAGGAATAAAGAGGAAGGCCAAAAAATTCCAGGACTAGTACAGAGTAGTGGCCTTTGACATCAACAAAATGAGTGTTGAAATTAGTGAACTATAGAAATGATCCCTGAAAGTATAGTCTTGAGTGTTGAAGTTAGTGGAAGGCTACTAAATGGCCTCTCAAAAGGTGAATCTCTCTCTACATTGGGCTTGAAACTGGTCTCATTTGGGGGATGAGTTTGGCTGGTGGGAGAGTAGCAAAGGCAATGCAAGCAAAGGATCAAAAAATGTTCACACACTGGGACTTTCTTGCTGCATATGGAACCTTGAGACTATCATGTGAACAAGCCTGAGTTAGCCTTATTGATAATGGAAAGCCATGTGGATAAGAATCAAGGTACCTCAGACAGTACCCAAAGTATTGCTGCTGACCCAGCAACCAACTTCACACACATGAATAAAGTCCAGTTAAGATAATTTGAGTCCAGCCCAAATTTCTACCTACATATTTGTGAACTTAATAAAAGACTGTTGCTCTTAGCCATTACGTTTTCAGGTAGTTTGTTATGCAACAAAGATAACTGATAGAGAACCCCAGTTCTGCTATATCCTAGCTGTATAACATTGTACAAACCATTGAATCTCTAAGTGTAACTTCCCTTCTTTGTGATATGTGATGGTAATGATGCTGAAATCATAGGACATTTGTGAAGATTCAGTGAAATAATACATATAAGATGGCCACAATGTGGACACATGATGCAGGCTCAATGTACTGTAGCTATTATAATATGCTGACAATGTCAGGCCTTTTCAGCCTGTCTGCTCTTATTGTCGACTTTCCTTATGTGAAAAAACAATGAGGAGGTTATTACTTAACAGGGCACAGTTTCACCCAAAGGTTTTATTAAGAAGGGGTCTTAATTTCCCCCCTGGCATAAGGCAAATAAAGAGGACAGATATTATTTTAATTAAAATTTGAGAAGTACATAATTCTCTCTTCAGAGTAAGTCCATTTGTAACTCTGCAAAACTAAATCCCTGAGATAAGAATATTCACCAAGGTGCAGTTCAAATAACAGTTGTGGTTCACACAAAATGCACAGTTGTTTCAGAAATGCTATGGATCCGATTATGTCAGAGTGCAGGATAATAAATTGCTGAAACTCATCAGTTCACATAAAATCGACATGCACTGCCATATTCCAGATGCTTGATTGCAGTTCTTTAATATAACAAGTTGCCAATTCTTCTCTCTGGAGAACGATTGACAGATTGTAATGCAATCTGTTGATGTTCTTTGATGGTGATTCTCAGTCATTGCCACCACAGCTAAGGAGCTGAGAGCCTCACCACGGAGGCTTTGCTCTGAGAACTGTGTGTCGGTTTTGGGTGTTGCTCCATTCCAATTGGTATTAGGAAATATAAACTATCTGCTAAAGGATTTGAGGAGTTTCAAAAAAATAAGCAGAATGGGCTAAACTCATTCCACAGGAAAGCCTATACTGAAGCTCCAGTGTGTGTCTTACAGAACACGATGTCATCACAGGAAACAAAGAAAAGATGATAGAAATGAATTCAAAACTTCAAGTTTGTTGACTTACGCATCTTTAAATCTTTGGACAGGCATCAGGCTCAGGGGAAGTTTTTTTTTTTTTAACTTTTATTTAATGAATATAAATTTCCAAAGTACAGCTTATGGATTACAATGGCTTCCCCCCCATAACTTCCCTCCCACCCGCAACCCTCCCCTTTCCCACTCCCTCTCCCCTTCCATTCACATCAAGATTCATTTTCAATTCTCTTTATATACAGAAGATCAGTTCAGTATATATTAAGCAAAGATTTCAACAGTTTGCCCCCACATAGCAACACAAAGTGAAAAACACTGTTGGAGTACTAGTTATAGCATTAAATAACAGTGTACAGCACATTAAAGACAGAGATCCTACATGATATTTTTTAAAAATTAATTAATTTTCTATGCAATTTCCAATTTAACACCAGGTTTTTTTTTTCCATTTTCAATTATCTTTATATACAGAAGATCAATTCAGTATGTACTAAGTAAAGATCTCATCAGTTTGCACCCACACAGAAACACAAAGTGTAAAAATATTGTTTTAGTACTAGTTATAGCATCACTTCACATTAGACAACACATTAAGGACAGATCCCACATGAGACCAAAGTACACAGTGACTCCTGTTGCTGACTTAACAATTTGACACTCTTGTTTATGGCATCAGTAATCTCCCTAGGCTCTAGTCATGAGTTGCCAAGGCTATGGAAGCCTTTAAGGGTTCGCCGACTTTGATCTTATTCCGATAGAGTCATAGGGTCAGCTTTCCTTTGAACTATCTAAGAAAGAACAGCAGAGGGGGAGTAAGCTCACAGGTCATATTGCTATTGCTGTTTGGTTAGTATATTTCTTTTAGTTGATATTTAAATATTATCTTATTTAACCAGATTTTAAAAGTAGTACATGCTCATAAATAGTACAGTAATTTTCTGGAGTCAGCTTGCTGGTGCTCAAATCCTTCAGAGCTGTGGGATTTGGTGAAAGGTATTCTATCTCTCTAAGCCTTACCTGTGTAACACAGGTAGTGGTAGGACCTTTATCTTTGGTTTGTCTTGAGAATAACACAAGATAGAGCTTGAAAAGTGTTTAGAACAGTTCCTGGCAGATAGTGATCACTCTACAAATATTAGCTGTTGGAAAAATCTTGGAAAAGTTATCAAGCATAAAAAAATAAGCAACCAAATCATCTCTCACCAGGAAACAGTTATCAGTGATTGTGACAGCATTCCTTTTGGAGCTACTGTCTTTTTTGCTTTACATTTTAAAAAATATTCAAAAGGTGGGGTGGAGGGAGGGAGAGAGAACTCCCATCTACTGGTTCACACAGCCACAGTGGCTTGGGAGCTGAATCTAGAATAAACTAAATTCAGCTACTCTGTGTAGGAGGTAGGAACCCAATTGTTTGAGACACCACCATTGGCTTCCAGGGTCTGCGTCAGCAGGCAGCTCAGATCAGCAGTTGAACTATATTCTGATATGGGATGTGGTTTTCTAACCCGTGTTTTAACCACTAAGCCAAATGTTCATCCCAGTTCATGACTCACATAAATCCTGAGAAGATCTGTATCTTTAACACTTAGGAGAAATATGGAAAATAAGGAGGAAATAGAAAATAAGGTTAATTTATTTGAATTAAAACAATATGTATACTGTAGCAAGTAGGGTTTTAAAAGAAAACCAACTGAGAGGCATTGGAATTGAAGAACCCTATTTTTTATAAGTGCACTGAAAAGATGATTTTGAACATCTACCACAAGGAAAATTTAGGAAAGTTCAGTAATATCCAGTGAGGGTGATGGTATAGGAAAAAGGATGAATTTAAATGTTGCTTTTGTTGCTTTTGAGGGTGCAAATTAGTATAGCCCTTTGGAAGGGCTACATGGCAATGCCATTTTAAAAGTACATTTTAAATGTACTTACTCTTAGATCCAGAAATATTATCCTTGGATGTTTTCAAAACGAACACGCCCAGGAATACTTTTTACAGCACTATTAGTAGTAGTAAAACATGAACAAAACAATGTAAATGTCTGTTAAGAAGGGAATAGAGATGACAACTGATGATAGTTCCCAACTGCAGAGTACTATGCAGGCATTAGAAATAGTATATCTTTGTGTAAGGACTGCAGAAAGAAATGAAAACATGTTAGGGAATGGAGGTCAGTGGCAGAATATAGATATCCTATGGCAGCAGTTAGGTTAAAAATAAAAGCAAATATAAATTTCCATATGTAGGCAATGTGAAATTGGATAGGAAAAGAAACCTGAAAAGAGACTTGCTAAAGCAACTGCTTGTCTACTGTCATGGAAGGCTGGGGTGAAGCATGGGGGCTCAAGAGAGCTTCATGTTGTCTATATTGTTTGTATTATTCACAAGAGAAGGCAGCCAAATACTTTTGAATCATTATTAATTAACAGAATAAATGAAAAGTTTATTAAAATTCAGGTGTAATTTAATAGAAAATTTTAAAGGGAAAATGCCACTTTTGATTATGTTAGGACATTTTCATAAAAGTGTCTAATTTTATTGGTATGAAATAGAGAGAAACATATTCACTAAATTTGGCACATCATTTATGAATGAATAGAATAAAATCCAGGTATAAGATAGTTTTTGTCACCTTGAGTCAGAAGTTCTATCTCTAAAAGAAGTTATTTATTTATTTATTTTTTGGACAGGCAGTTAGTGAAAGACAGACAGATAGAAAGGTCTTCCTTCTGTTGGCTCACCTCCCAAATGGCCACCACAATGCCAATGCCAATCTGAAGCCAAGAGCCAGGCACCCCCTCCGGGTCTCCCATGCGGGTACAGGCACCCAAGCACTCGGGCCATCCTCCACTGCACTCCTGGGCCACAGCAGAGAGCTAGACTGGGAGAGGAGCAACCGGGACTAGAACCTGGCACCCACATGGGATGCTGGCACTGCAGGTGGAGGATTAACCAAGTGAGCCAATCCTCCCCAGGGGAGGATTTTCAATGTAGTTACATTGAGGTGGAGCATTTTGTAAATTGTTCCTTGAGGAATGTGTGAGGACAGTGAGTGTTTTTCAACATAGCTCTTGCCTTGCCCCTAGGAATTGCCAAGTTCTTTCAAGAATTTTTATGAATCTACCTCACCAGTGGTTCTGCGTGTGGTTCCCCCATAGCATCTGCATCATCTGGACCAGTGTTAGAAATTCAAATTCCGATCCGTACCTCAGGCCTTTCATAATTGATCACTGAAGTTTCAGAATCACTCTCTTAGAAATCAAACATTCTCAAAGCAGGAGTCACTGTATGGCTGGACACTTGCACAGGTTGGATGACGCTATTTCAGTGAATGAAGAAGTTTTTGAGGTAGAGGAGGTGTGATTGTAACAAGAGAGCTATTTGTATTTCACATGTCAAAATCTGATCAATAACCAGCTACCCGGGGACTGAATTAGCACCTATTTTGTAAGCGCCTATTATTTTGGAAGATTAAAAAAATATGCCAAATAGGATATCTCTTCTCATTAAACACACATTCTATCTTCAAGGAAATAACAAATATACAGGTAGTAGTTAGAAGTTAAGTGCTACTTTTAAAGAGGAGTTTTCTGAAGAGCTGAATCTGAATGATTCATTTGTAAAAAATATGTTTACTTATTTTCATTTTATTTGAAAAGCAGAGGGGGAGAAAGAGAGAGAGACAGAGAGAGAGACAGAGAGAGAGAGAGAAAATTGAGATTCTATCTCTTTGTTCACTCCCCAAATTCCTACAATAGCCAGAGCTGGGGATCCCACATGGGTGGTAGGGACTCAAGTAGTTGATCCATGATCTACTTCCTCCCAGGGTATACGTTAGCAGGAAGCTTGAATTGGAAGTATAGCCAGGACTCAAAATTAGGCACTCTAACATGAAATGAGGGTATCTCAAATAGTGTTTTAACTACTGTGCAAAATGCCTGCCTCTGAATGACTCCTTCTTTGACCTCTTTAATAAATTATGGATTTGTGGATTATTATAATATATTATATCTAAGAAACTAATGAAGATTAAATAAAATGAGTAAGATCTTTAAAAATACCAATCTGACCATGTCATTTTCCTGCTTCAGGTTTTTTGGAACTATATACTACTTCCATAGTGATTTTGACATTAGCATTTAAAATACAAATGTTCCTTGAAGTGTTCATTTGTTCACTATTTCACAAATATATGTAGATCATTTACCATGTGTCAGGCAAATGATTTTCCAAAAATGAATAATAGTTCTCAAAGTGCTGAATTTAAAAAATATGAATGATATGTAATAAAATCTCTTTTTGCCTCAAGTGAAATCACTCACTCACATAATCAGTCCCATTATATCTTGTATAGTAAAAATTTGGGGGTTATTTAATACATTTCAATCACAAGGTCAAATGGGATGCTGATGCTGCAAAGTTGGGTTTCTGCCTCAAAGGATCTGGTTTTGCTATTCACAAAGATAAAATAAATGGAGTTACAGATACTTACTTTATTTTGGGTTGGGCAGACATTGCCGCAAATGGGCAAATAATCTGAGTTGTAAAGGCAGGAAGATCTCAAAGACAAAAAAATGGCACTTAGCAGATGGACCCCATGTCAGAGGAATGGGGTGGCAGACAAGGAAAACCAGCAATTTGAGTGATCAGGAATGGCACAAGGACACTTACCAAAGGGCTGGACTTTGGGAAAAGGTCTGCATCATGAAGAGTCTTTTGTGGGTTCCTGAAACTTGCTGTTTCAGTGTGCAATGGAGAAGATCAAAGTGAATCTGCTGTGACCTCAGATTCAGCACTTCTAATTGTGACCCAGAGAGAGTGGCTGGGAAACCTTACCTTGGATTTTACTAGGGGTGTCAAATTCAAGATTGTTTTCAGATGGAGAGATGGATAGAAATCTCAGATTGTTCATGTTGCCAGTCTGTGATCTCTTCCAACGCAGGGCCTATGTCCAGCTCACCCCTTTGTCCTGGATCCCAGTACAGCCCCAGCTCATGAGAGTAAGTGAACATTTTTGAAAACTGAATCTCTCTTTTCTTTCTTGCTCTTCAGGTCAAATCCCCTTTCTTAACTGAGTGAACTCCCCCCAATGCTGGCCTAAGGAGACCCATGTAAAAGCACTTATTTCTACAGAGACAGTTTCACCCTAGAATTTCACATTTACAATTCTTTCTTTTTGATTTTTAGATTTTAACTTTTAATTGGTTTTTAACAGATACAATGTGATTTGTGGATACAATTCTAAGAACATGAGATTCTCTTCCTACTCTCCCTTACTCTCTCTCCTTCCCACCTTTCTTCCTTCTCCCTTTGTTTCTGTCCTTTCTTTGGATGTTTTTTCAGATAACATTTTAAATTTACCTGATGGTAAAAGGGCTTAGTACTTCACTGAATAAGAAATTTAACAAATATAAAAGCAAAAAAGACCCTAGTTTAGTGGGAATATAGACAACATCTATAAACAATAATTGAATGGAAAAATGACAATTTCATCTATATATGGCAAATTTTAAAGTGATTACAGATCATTTAAAGTACAGTAGTATAACATTCTGAACCATTAGTTTGACAAAGGTATAAAACAAAGTTTTATAAAGCTCTATTTGCAGTAATGCTGATACACACACATCTTTTTTTGTTCTTAAAATTTTAGTTCCCACATATATAAAAGAGAACATGTGATATTTGTCTTTCTGTGTCTGGCTTATTTCACCTAACATGATGTCATCCAGTTGTTTCCACTTTGCTACAAAAGGTAGAATTCATTCTTTTTTACAGCTGAGTAATATTCAGTTGTGTATATATACCACATTTTCTTTATCCATTCACCTGATGATGACACATTAGTTGATTCCAAATTTGGGCTGTTGTGAACAGTGCTGGTATAAACATGGTGGTACAGGTATCTCTGACATACTATTTTCAAGACTTTTGAGTATATATCCAGTAGTGGGATTGCTAGATCACATGGCAAGTCTATTTCCAGGTTTTATTAAAAAATCTTCCACATTGTTTTCCACAATGCCTGCACCAACTTACATTCCCACCAACAGTGTGTAAGTGTTCCCCTTTCTGCACATCCTGCCAGCATTTGTTACTCTCTGTGCTTTGGAGTTTAGCTATTCTGACAGGGGTGAGGTGGTATCTCATTGTGGTTCTGATTGACATTTCCCTGATGGCTAGTGATACTGAGCATTTTTCCATATATTTTTTGGTCATTTATATTGTCTATTGAAGTCTTTTTCCCATTTCTCAACTGGATTGGTGGTTTTTTGTTGATTTTTTGAAGTTACTGATATATTTGTGATATTAATCATTTGTCAGTTACTTTGCAAGTACATTTTTCCCATTCTGTTGAATATCTTTTCAATCTATGGATCATTTCATTGGCTGTGCAAAAGCTCCTGAGTTTGATATAGGAGTGTTTGTTTAGTTTTGATTTTGTTTCCTGTGCCTTGGGAGTCCCCTGTCCAAGAAGTTATCTCCTACATCAATATTTTGGATTGTTTCCCATATGTTTTCTTCCAGTAACATCATAGTCTCAAGTCTTAAATTTAGATATTTGATCCACATTGTATATATTGAGAAGTATGAATCTAATTTCATTCTTCTACAAAAATACATCCAGTTTTGCCAGAGCCATTTTTTGAATGTATTATCCTTATTTCATTGTATGGTCCAGTTAAGAAATGGACAGAGGATCACAACAGACATTTTTCCAAAGAAGAAGCACAAATGGTCAACAAATACATGGAAAAATGTTCAATATCACTAGCCATCAGGAAAATGCAAATGAAAACCACAGTGAGATATTATCTTACTCCAGAAAGAATGGCTATGATCCAAAGTTAAAAAAAAAAAACACAAACATAAAATGCTGATGAGATTGTGTAGGAAAGGGAACCCTGGTACAATGTTGGGGAGAATGCAAATTAGTATAGCCATTATAGAAAACATTAGTGAAATTCTTCATAAATCTAAAAATAAATATACCATATGATCCAGCTATTGCAAGTCTGGGAATATATGTATTATATATTATATCATATATATTACATATAGGAATGAATATATATACTATATATCCAAAGGAAATAAAGTCAGCCAAATTCAGAATAGTGAAAATATGAAATCGGGGCCAGCGCCGTGGCTCACTTGGCTAATCCTCTGCCTGCAGGGCTGGAATCCTATATGGGCCCCGGGTTCTAGTCCCTGGTTGCTCCTCTTCAAGTCCAGCTCTCTGCAGTGGCCCAGGAGGGCAGTGGAGGATGGCCCAAGTACTTGCATGCCTGCACCTGCATGGGAGACCAGGAAGAAGCATCTGACTTCTGGCTTCGGATCCACGCAGTGCGCCAGCCGTAGTGGCCATTTAGAGGGGTGAACCAACGGAAGGAAGACCTTTTTCTCTGTCTCTCCCTCTCACTGTCTGTAACTCTATCTGTCAAATAAATAAAATAAAAAATATTTAAAAAAAGATATGAAATCAACATAGATGCACATCAACTGATGTCTGGATGAAGAAAATGTAGTGTATATATATGCTGGAATATTATTCAGCCATAAAAAAGAACAAAATCTTGACATTGGTCACAAACTGAATGGAGCTGGAGATTTATTATGCTAAGTGAAATAATCCAGACATACAAAGAGAAACCGCACATATTTTCTCTCATATTTATGTTTATATACACATATACATACTTTCATGTTTTCTCTTATATTTATACATGTGAGAGAAAATTTACACGTTTTAAAAAGATGGAGGAAGTATACAAATATATGAGAGAAAACATTGGGTTTGTCTTTTATTTCTTGATTATTATATGTATTACTTTTATTTATTATTTATATTTATTATATATATTATTTATACATATTTATACACATAATTTTTATACATAAAATAAAAATGTGTGTATCTCATATTATTTGGTAGGTGGATATTTAGAAATGTTGTGTTCACTGAATTATACCGCTTTATAGATATATGCTTCTTTCCTTCTATGTCATGAATCCCATGTTACATGATATTAATATCCTTGCTTTCAAGAACAGTTCTATGCATGTGTGTATATAATACTTACATATGAAATGAACATGGCAAAATGTTAAAAATTAAGTCTAAAAAAGAAATAGAAAGTTACTTTCCCCCTTAAAATTATAATAAAATAAAATGCACATGTTCAAAAAATATCAAACAAAGTGCATTTCTTCATTTTTCTTTCTCCATGTCTGTATCTCTCTTATACACACACATACGCACAAACAGTTCTTCAGTGTTTGGAGAAGGGAACCTGGTCTAAGGTCCTTGGATAGACTTCATGTAATTAAGGAGGAGGTTTCCCTTTGCCTTTTCCAACCCTAGCTCCTCATTCTTTGCACCATTTTCCCATCAGAAAGACCAGACTAATGAGGCGGGGGCCTGCAGAAGGGGCTTACACTTCCTACAATAGACTGTGCTTGTACCATCTCCAGGCAGGTAGGTGTAAAGAACTGTCTACATCCTCTCCAACCCCTCATCTGTACATCCTTCATGACTTACTTCCTAAGTTACCTCTCCTTGAAGACTTAGGTAGAATTCCTCCATTGGGTACACTGTATCATGATCATATATGTCTTCATACTGGTCTCCACACTTAGGTGGTATATCTGTAAATAGCTATTGCTGTTGTGTCTCCAGGTAAGGGCCTGGCCTATCAAAAGTATTGGTAAATAAATTTGTCATACCTTAAAACATCTGCATTGGGAACTTAGAGTGAAAGATCAATGAAGTGTTAGGTTCTTGATATCTTATCTGAGATAGCTTTTGAGAGCAGCATTGAGTAGAGGGCATGCTAGCCTACAAGGCCCTATGTAAAATTTGTAAAACTGCTTGAAATGACAATTAAAAGTGGTTCTAACATACTGTATGCAGAGGAGATATTACTTCTGGCCATTGCCCAGAACTCGTGGGGGAGCTGGGTGTGAAAGAAATCTAATGACAGATTTATATAGTGCTTTTCAGTTTATGAATCCTTTCCATAGGCTATTTAATTTGATACTCATAAAACACTGTGAAGTAGTTATGGATTTGTATTCTCAGTTTAGAGGTGTGAAAAGTGAGGGCCAGAGATGGTAAATGAATAGCCTAGGTCACAGAGCCCAGCGCTGTCATCATTCCACTTTGGCACTGAAAACATGCTGCCTCTGCCATCTCTTTGTCTGAGCAAAGCCAACATATAGCTCCTATAGTGAAATAGTCAGAGCTAACATTTATCCAGTGGACCTTTTGTGCCAGATGCTGGGTTAAACACTGTGCATGAATTCATTTAATGTTTATAAAATGTATTGTTTCTCCCATTTTATAGAGGGAGAAACCAAAAGAGGAAGTAGTTAATTGCTTTGTCTGTCATCACATAACTGCCAAAAAGCAGTGCTGGATTTGGACTCAAGCAGTCTGTCTTTAAAGAACCCACTTTCTGGAAGACTAGGAGTATAGGTACTGAAATTAGACTACTGTTTTAGTTTATTTGCAACACTACATTGAAATACCTGGGGCAGACTATCTTTACAAAGAGGTTTATTTAGCTCCTAGTATGGAAGTTCAAAGATTTGCATCTGGTGATAATCTTGCTGGTAGAGTCCAGAGGTGATACAGGGTGCTGTAGGCCCCATAGCAAGAAATAGGGGATGTGCACTGTCTATTTGTCTGCCCTCTTTTCCTCTTACAAAGCCACCTTAATTCAATCATGGGTGCTCCAGCCTAATCTAATGCTAATTATTTCCCAATCATTCCACCTATAGAAACCATATTTAGATTAAGTTTACACTATCTTAATACCTCGCAATTTGGATTACATTTCCATACATGGGATCTTGGAAGACACTCAAACTGTATTCCACAGCATTCTGTCCTTGGTCATCAAGATCCATGTCCTTGTCACAATGTAAAATATAGTTACTTTATCCCCAATATTCCTAATGTTTTCACATTGTTCAAACATTAATTGAAATGTCCAGAGCCCAAACTCTCATCTGAGACTCAAGGCAAACTCCTTTCAGTTGTGAGCCTGTAAAATAAAAATTTACAAGATACAGTGGTGGGACAGAAGCAAGGAAAACATTTCCATTCAATAGTGGGCAAATGGAAGGGAATAACCGACTCAGAGCAAGAAGAAACTTAGCAGGCAGACATTAAATTTTGAAGATCCAAGTCTGGCATCTTGTGTACACTGCCATGATGAGTGGGTTCCCAAGGTCTTGAGCAGCTGACCCCATGGCCTTGTTGGTCACCCTTACTTTTGGGGGGTACTTTGTGCAATTCCACTCTCATGACTCCACTAGGCATTGCCTGATTGGGTGATCGCTGCAGGGGCCCTAACCCTGTGGCAAACTTCTGCATGGTTATTCTTTGAAGTTACCATGACCACATAACCTTGCATTCTGTACCTGCAAACTAAGTCTAACGTGGATGAAAAGATCTGTTGCTAACACAAGGTGTGCATAGGACTGCTGATACGATAGATGCAGCATCCATGGAGCACTTTGCCAGAAAGTCAGAATCCCAGGGGCATAGAGACCAAAGTCCTTGAAGCGAACTTACATTTCCAGGTCTCTGGGCCTGTGAGAGGAATGGCCTTTAAGATTTAAGTTATGCCCTTGAGGCCTGTTACAAGTTGTGCTGATGAAAAGTACTTGGTGGTTTTTTATCCCTGCTAACCTCTCCAGCAAAAAGCTTGACACCCTCCAATGCTTCTTGACGCTCCCATAGCCAGGCTGTAAGTCTGCTAAGTATTTTTGCTTTAATTCCTCTTCCTTCTGAGTCTCACTCTACATTGACTAAAAGCAGTAGTCAATAATACCCATGTTGTAGCCTGAATACTTTGCTGTTTTATAAATAAACTAGCCATTTGTTTTTAAGGTAGGCCTTCCACGATGTGTTAAGGCATGAACCCAATGTAGTTAGCTTCTTTTTTGAAGATTTAATTTATTTATTTGACTAACATGGGGGGAGGGGGAGAAAGAGGAGAGAAGAGAAGGGAAGGAAAGGGAGGGGAGGGAAGTTGAGGGAAGGGGAGGGAAGGGGAGAATTTTCCATCTATTGGTTCACTCCTCAAAAGGCAGCAACAGCCAGGTTTGGGACAGGCTGAAGTCAGGAGCCTAGAACTTCATCCAGGTCTCCCATGTGGCTGGGGCCCAAGCTTTCCCAGGCACATTAACAGGAAAACGGATTGGAAGGGGAACAGCCAGGAATTGAACTGGTGCCTATATGGCATGCCATCATTGCAGTCAGTGGCTTAACCTGCTTTGCCACAGGTAACAAGAACAGTCTAGTCAAATTTCCAAAAGGAGTCTCATTTGCAATTAAGACCTCATCTGCCCACATTTCCTTTACTGTCCATGTTTCTATCAGCATTCTGGTCATGACCATTTCTCCATCTCTAAACTGTTCTAGCTCACTTGTAGCCTCAATGATTATTCTGAGTCCTCACCAGCATCACTGGTAAGATTCTTGCAACATTATAGATTTTTGTAGTTTATTCCTCCAAATTTTGCAACATCTGCTCCAGACACCCAATTCCAAAACTGCCTGCACATTTTCAGGTATAGTTGTACTTAGGATCCATCCTTGTGGCCAGTTTTCGAGGCAAACTCGATTTATCAATAAAAGTTTTATTTAACTCATAATTTTTTTTAACTTTTGTTTAATAAATATAAATTTCCAAAGTACAGTTTATGGATTACAATGGCTTTTTCCTCCCCATAACTTCCCTCCCACCTGCAACCCTCCCATCTCCCGCTCCCTCTCCCATTCCATTCGCATCAAGATTCATTTTCAATTCTCTTTATATACAGAATATCAATTTAGTATATATATATATACATATATATATATTTGTTTTAAATTTTTATTTGACAGATAGAATTAGACAGTGAGAGAGACAGAGAGAAAGGTCTTCCTTCCATTGGTTCACCCCACAAATGGCCACCACTGCCAGAGCTATGCTGATCTGAAGCCAGGAGCCAGGTGCCTTTCCTAGTCTCCCACGCGGGTACATGGATCCAAACACCTAGGCCATCTTCCACTGCCTTCCCGGGCCACAGCAGAGAGCTGGACTGGAAGAGGAGCAACTGGGAGCAGAACCCAGCGCCCATATGGGATGCCAGTGCCGCAGGCGGAGGATTCACCAAGTGAGCCACAGTGCTGGCCCCAATTTAGTATATATTAAGTAAAGATTTCAACAGTTTGCACCCACACAGAGACACAAAGTGTAAAAATACTGTTTCAGTACTAGTTATAGCATTAATTCACATTGTACAACACATTAAGGACAGAGATTCTACATGAAGAGTAAGTGCACAGTACTCCTGTTGTTGAATTAGCAAATTGACACTCTTGTTTATGGCGTCGATAATCTCCCTAGGCTCTTGTCATGAGTTGCCAAGGATATGGAAGCATTTTGAGTTCGCTGACTCTGATTTTATTTAGACAAGGTCATAGTCAAAGTGGAAGTTCTCTCTTCCCTTCAGAGAAAGGTACCTCCTTCTTTGATGGCCTGATGGCCGTTCATTCCACTGGGATCTCACTCACAGAGATTTTTCATTTAGGTCTTTTTTGTTTTTTGCCTTAGTGTCTTGGCTTTCCATGCCTAAAATACTCTCATGGGCTCTTCAGGCACATCCAAATGCCTTAAGGGCTGATTCTGAGGCCAGAGTGCTGTTTAGAACATCTGCCATTCCATGAGCCTGCTGTGTAACCTGCTTCCCATGTTGGATTTTTCTCTCCTTCTTAATTCTGTCAGTTAGTATTAGCAGACACTAGTCTTGTTTATGTGATCCCTTTGACTCTGAGACCTATTATTATGATCAATTGTGAACTGAAATTGATCACTTGGACTAGTGAGATGGCATTGGTACATGCCACCTTGATGGGATTGAATAGGAATCTCATGGCACGTTTCTAACTCTACCATTTGGGGCAAGTCAGCTTGAGCATGTCCCAAATTGTACCTCTCCTCCCTCTCTTATTCCCACTCTTATATTTAACAAGGATCACTTTTCGGTTAAATTTAAACACTTAAGAAAAATTATGTGTTAATTACAGAGTTCAACCAATAGTATTAACTAGGACAAAAAATACTAAAAGGGATAAAGTATTAAGTTGTTCATCAACAGTCAAGACAAGGGCTGATTAAGTCACTGTTTCTCATAGTGTCCATTTCACTTCAACAGGTTTCCTTTTTGGTGCTTAGTTAGTTGTCACCGATCAGGGAGAACATATGATATTTGTCCCTTTGGGACTGGCTTATTTCACTCAGCATGTTTTCCAGATTCCTCCATTTTGTTGCAAATGACCGGATTTCATTGTTGTGTTTTTTTTTTGTTTTTTTTTTTTGTTTGTTTGTTTTTACTGCTGTATAGTATTCTATAGAGTACATGTCCCATAATTTCTTTATCCAGTCTACTGTTGATGGGCATTTAGGTTGATTCCAGGTCTTAGCTATTGTGAATTGAGCTGCAATAAACATTAAGGTGCAGACAGCTTTTTTGTTTGCCAATTTGATTTCCTTTGGGTAAATTCCAAGGAGTGGGATGGCTGGGTTGTATGGTAGGGTTCTATTCAGGTTTCTGAGGAATCTCCAGACTGTCTTCCATAATGGCTTTACCAGTTTGCCTTCCCACCAACAGTGGGTTAGTGTCCCTTTTTCCCCACATCCTCTCCAGCATCTATTGTTGGTAGATTTCTGTATGTGAGCCATTCTCACCAGAGTGAGGTAAAACCTCATTATGGTTTTGATTTGCATTTCCCTGATTGCTAGTGATCCTGAACATTTTTTCATGTGTCTATTGGCCATTTGGATTTCCTCTTTTGAAAAATGTCTATTGAGGTCCTTGGCCCATCTCTTAAGTGGGTTGTTTGTTTTGATGTTGTGGAGTTTCTTGATCTCTTTGTAGATTCTGGTTATCAGCCCCTTTATCTGTTGCATAGTTTGCATTCTGTCTGTTGCCTCTTCACTTTCCTGACTGTTTTTTCTGCAGTATAGAAACTTCTCAATTTGATGCAATGCCAAATGTTAATTTTGGCTTTGACTGCCTGTGCTTCTGGGTTTTTTTCCAAGAAGTCTTTGCTGGTGCCTATATCTTGCAGGGTTTCTCCAATGCTCTCTAATAATTTGATGGTGTTGGTTCACAGATTTAGATCTTTAATCCATGTTGAGTGAATTTTTGTGTAAGGTGAAAGGTAGGGGTTTTGCTTCGTGCTCCTGCACATGGAAATCCAGTTTTCCCAGCACCATTTATTGAATAGACTGTCGTTACTCCAGGAATTGGTTTTAGATCCTTGATCAAATATAAGTTGGCTGTAGATGTTTGGGTTGATTTCTGGTGTTTCTATTCTGTTCCATTGGTCTATCCATCTGTTTCTGTACCAGTACCATGCTGTTTTGATAACAACTGCCCTGTAGTATGTCCTGAAATCTGGGATTGTGATGCCTCCAGCTTTGTTTTTGTTGAACAAGATTGCTTTAGCTATTCGAGGTCTCCTGTGTATCCATGTGAACTTCAGCATCATTTTTTCCAGATCTGAGAAAAATGTCTTTGGTGTTTTGACTGGTATCACATTGAACTTATAAATTGCTTTTGGCAGAATGGACATTTTGATGATATTGATTCTTCCAATCCATGAGCATGGAAGATTTTTCCATTTTTGGTATCCTCTTCTATTTCTTCCTCTAAGGTTTTGTAGTTTTCATTGTAGAGATCTTTAACATCCTTGGTTAAGTTTATTCCAAGGTATTTGATTGTTTTTGTAGCTATTGTGAATGGGATTGATCTTAGAAGTTCTTCCTCAGCCATGGCATTGCCTGTGTATACAAAGGCTCTTGATTTTTGTGCATTGATTTTATATCCTGCTAGTTTGCCAAACTCTTCGATGAGTTCCAATAGTCTCTTAGTAGAGTTCTTTGGATCCCATAAATAAAGAATCATATCATCTGCAAAGAGGGATAGTTTGAGTTCTTCCTTCCCAATTTGTGTCCCTTTAATTTTTTTTCTTGCCTCTTGCCTCTGGCTAAAACTTCCAGAACTATATTGAATAGCAGTGGTGAGAGTGGGCATCCCTGTCTGGTACAAGATCTCAGTGGAAATGCTTCCAAATTTTCCACATTCAATAGGATGCTGGCCGTAGGTTTTTCATAAATTACTTTCATTGTATTGAAGAATGTTCCTTCTATACCCAATTTGCTTAGAGTTTTCATCATGAAAGGGTGTTGTATTTTATCAAATGCTTTCTCTGTGTCTATTGAGATAATCATGTGGTTTTTCTTCTGTAGTTTGTTAATGTGGTGTATCACATTGATTGATTTGTGAACATTGACCATCCCTGCATACCAGGGATAAATCCCACTTGGCCTGGGTGGATGATCTTTCTGATGTGTTGTTGCATTCTATTGGCCAGAATTTTATTGAGGGTTTTTGCATCTATGTTCATCAGGAATATTGGTCTATAATTTTCTTTCAATGCTGCATCTTTTTCCAGCTTAGGGATTAAGGTGATGCTGGATTCATAGAAAGAATTTAGGAGGATTCCCTCTCTTTCGATTGCTCTGAATAATTTGAGAGGAATTGGAGTTAGTTCTTCTTTAAATGTCTGGTAGAATTCAGCAGTGAATCCATCTGGTCCTGGGCTTTTCTTTGTTGGGAGGACCTTTATTACTGTTTCAATTTCTGTCTCACTTATGGGTCTATTTAGGTTTTTTATGTCTTCCTGGTTCAATTTATGTAGGTTGCATGTGTCCAGGAATCTATCCATTTCTGATAGATTTCCCTGTTTGCTTGCATACAAGTTCTTGTAGTAATTTCTGATGATTCTTTTTATTTCTGTGGTGTCTGTTGTTATGTTTCCTTTTTTATCTCTGAATTTATTGATTAGGGTCTTTTCTCTTCTTTTTTTTTAGTTAGTTGGGCCAATGGGGTGTCAATTTTGTTTATTTTTTCAAAACACCAGCTCCTCGTTTGGCTGATATTTTGTACTGTTTATTTGGATTCAGTTCTGTTGATTTCTTCTCTGATATTATTTCTCTTCTCCTACTAGATTTGGGTCTGGTTTGCTCCAGATTTTCTAGATCCTTGATATGAATTGAAAGCTCATTTATTTGGTGCCTTTCCAATTTCTTGATGTAGGCACCTATTGATATAAACTTTCCTCTTAACACTGCTTTTGCTGTATCCCATAAGTTTTGGTATGTTGTGCTGTTATCCTCATTTACTTCCAGAAAGTTTTTGATCTCTTTTGATTTCTTCTATGACCCAGTGTTCATTCAGGAGCATGTTGTTCAATCTCCATGTGTTTGCATATGCTCTAGGGATTCCCGAGTTGCTAATTTCCAACTTCATTCCACTGTAGTCTGAGAGGCTGCATTGTATGATTTTACTTCTTTTGAATTTGCTGAGACTTGTTTTATGGCCTAGTATGTGGTCAATCCTAGAGTAGGTTCCATGCACTGCTGAGAAGAATGTAAATTCTTTAGATGTAGGATTGAAAGTTCTGTAGATATCTGTAAGATCCATTTGGGCTATAGTGTCGATTAAATCTGCTGTTTCCTTGTTGATCTTCTGTCCGATTGATCTATTTCTGATAGTGGAGTATTGAAGTACCCCAGTACTATTGTATTGGTATCTAAGTCTCCCTTTAAGTCCCTTAACATATCTTTAAATAGTTGGGTGCATATACATTTGTAATAGTTCGATCTTCCTGTTGAATTGATCCCTTAATCATTATATAGTGCCCCTCTTTGTCTCTCTTAACAGGTCACAATTTTTGAGGCTGAAAAATACAAGTAACATGTTGTAAGCTCCTGCACAGGCCCTGTGACTGAAAGCAGGAGAACATGCAAGAGGAAATGATCACTTGTTGAAACATGAAGCAAGAGAGAAGCTGCATGTGTTAAACTCAGGCTTCTGTAAAGAATTTGCTCTTGTAAG
Source organism: Lepus europaeus (assembly GCF_033115175.1). Classification (NCBI taxonomy): domain Eukaryota; kingdom Metazoa; phylum Chordata; class Mammalia; order Lagomorpha; family Leporidae; genus Lepus; species Lepus europaeus. Next base: position 78,275,148 of record NC_084842.1, on the reverse strand, counting down.
AACATACCATCATCTCACAGAAGTATTTCAATCCCTTAGAGGGAATGCCTCCATTTGACTTAAGAACTTCCCACCAGGCCCTACATCTTAAAGATTCCTCACTATTTCCCAGTATGCCAACCTGAGGTCTAAGTTTACAACACAGAAACCCTGACAGTCAAATAATATCTAAACCATAACAACTACCATGTTTGGAATACTGGTTATTACTCTTGCTGAGTGACCTTGACCAAGAAACATAACTGCTTCAAGCTTCAGTTTTCTGATTCAAAAAAGACATAAAAATAAAGCCAGAAATAAAAGAATGAGTTATGTCATAGTGCCTGCCACATGGTAAGTGTTCAACAAATATTAGTCATTATTTTGACAGTAGTTGTTGTCAATCTGTAGATGACTTAATGGTAGATAGTGACAGAAAGTCATTCCTGGAACTTTGAGAGTTTGATTAATGAAATAAGAACATAACAGATGAGAAAAATCGTGTAATTCATTCTAAAGAAATGACTCCTAGGTTATCAAAATCTGCTTATGGATTAGCTGACAAAGTGTCTTAGAATGTGGAGCTCCAAGAGTGATAGACAGCTTGGAAACACACGCACACACACACACACACATACACACTAATTGGTTTACAGAGGAAATGATGGTGTGTGCAGCCAGCACTCTCCAGGGAAGAAAACTTGACCTGGCTATCTCTGATCAGGTGCTTGGAGAGTTTATCAATTAAAGAATAATTATGGCTTCATACAACAGAAATATGACTCAAGCAGCTTAACCCAATGGATGACTATTTTTCTCACACTAAGGAATTTGATGTTAGATTTTCTAGGGCTGCTACCACTAGTGATCCAACCATCTTTTATGCTTCTACCCTACTATCCTTGGATGTCATCCTGTTTCCTTTTTGATATCATAGTTATTCTTCCTCTGGTCTCTTCTGTACATTCAGGTAGGAAGAGGAAGAAAGAAAGCACAGAAAAAATTGGTGCCTAAATTTGAATAAGAAAAATTTCCCCTTAGTTTTAATCTGACTTCTGCTTGTTTGTTATTGATCAAAATTGTGTCACTAGGAGCTCTTGGAAAGGAAAAACAGCATGGAAAAGAGATTCTGAGTGAATAGCTGTGCAGAAATTTTGTTCCTGGGGATCTACTCTCCCATCCCCAACCCCCCCGCCCCCAGAAGCAGAACCGAATGGATCACATCAAGTTCTTGGCCTTTGGCTTCCAGTTTGATTTGGCCAATGGGAGGCCTGGCAAAAGACTGGAGTGAATGGAAAAATGTGGGAGATTAGAGAATATTTCTTCCTTAGCTCTCTCCTTGAAGAATTACTCAGAGGTATCTGTGCCACTTACCAAAGTTTACACTTTTGAAGATGGCTCTTTTTCTAAACCATTTCTTTTCTGGCTCACAGTGGTCATTCACTTGCTTGTCTCTTGAGGTTGATGGGGTACAGCCCAGGGATCATGCATTTTTCTTGCACCCTGCTCACATTTTTTTTTGAAATAGTTTCCTTATTAAGCCTTCTGCAGGTCATCTGAATGTGCACTTGTGCCATCAATTCTTGATGGAACTTTGACCAACAAAGGAAATTTCTGTATCTGCCATAATGGACATATTCTTCTGGCAGAAATAAATGAGTTAGAAAAATGTGGCAGAGGTGACACTGTGCCATAGTAGATTAAGCCTCTGCCTGCAGTGTCAACATTCGATATGGGTGCCAGTTCAAATCCTGGCTCCATTTCCAATCTAAATTCCTAATAATGGCTTGGGAATGCAGTGGAAGATGGCCCAAGTGCTTGGCTCCTGTACCTGCAGGAGAGACCTGGAAGAAGCTCCTGGCTCTTGCCTTTGGATTGGCCCAGCTCTGGCCTTACAACCATTTGGGGAGTGAACCAGCAGATGGAAAACCGCTCTTTGTCTCGCCCTCTCTCTGTAATTCTGCCTCTCAAATAAATAAATAAATCTTAAAAAAATAATTATGACAAGCTTTATTATTTATTAGGTCAATATTTATTGAGCAACAATATACAGCCATAGGACTTTAAAAATCCAATTCCTTGCCCTCAAGTAGTTCATTGTTATTTAGACATTTACAGCCCTACTTCATTGTTGTTCCATTTCAAAGTTGTTCAGTGAACCCTAAACTATAATTTTGCTTCCCACGTAGCTTTCCCTCAGGAATAAAATTCACTTTTCATGCTAGTTCAACTTTATTATAAGTGGAGATCTCTACAGTGGTGCCTGAGAACAAGAATTTTGGAGTCAGGCAGTTAAGCATCCCTAGATGTGTAGCTGTGGGCAAGTTACATAATCTCAGTAAACCTGAGTAGCCTTACCTAGACACGGGCTAAATTGTCATTGAAGGAGTTCATGTCTGCATAGCGCTTAATACTGTGTCTGGTTAAATAAGTAAATAGTATTTATTTCAAATTCTATATTACTTTCTTTTGAGTGTTTTTGATACAAGCTATTCTTAAATGATGAGTCATTTTTAGTAGAACTGATTGTTGAGTTTATTTTTTCCCTTTGATTTCTTAGAAATAAATTGGTTGTACATTTATGGAGTTAGGGGATATTATAAGATATGTGTTTATAGAAAAATGGTTAATATAGTCAAATGAATGAACATATCTGTCACCTCATTTTCTTTACTCCTGTGGCAAAAGCAGCTAAAATCTGTTTATTTAGCCAAACTTCTGAAAACTTTACACTATTACTGACTGTATGCCTCATGCTATATGCTAGTTTTATAGATTTATTCTTCATCTATATATGTGTTTTTAGATATCTTTACTTACATCTTCTCATTTCTTTCCATCCACCATACACCTGGTATCCATTGTTTTATTCTATATCCATGTATACTTAATTTTTTCCAATTCTACATATAACTGAACTCATACAATATTTTTCTATCTGTATCTTATTTTACTTGACAGAATGTCCACCAGATTCATCCATGTTGTGGCAAATGGCAAGATCTCTTTTTAAAATCTCAGTACTGATCTGTTGTATCTATCAATCCATCTGTTATCTATCTATGTATTTTTCTATCATCTATCTCCAAATTTTTATTTAGCCATATGTCTAAACACTTGTTATTTCCATACTTAGGTTATTGTGCTTCGATGAATGAGAGATGTCAGATAACTTTATTAGGCAGTAAACTCATTTTCTTTGGGTATGTGTCCAAAAGAGGGATTTCTAGGCCATATAGTAGCCTGTTTTTTATTTCTTTAGGAACCTCCATCTTGTTTTCTATAATGGTGGTGCCAACCTACATTCCCAACAACAGTGTGCAAGTTTTTCATTTTCCCATGTAGCTTCTCCAACACTTGTTATCTCTTGTTTCTGATAATACCTATCTAAATGTATAGGAGGTTATTTTTTTTAATATCATGGTTTGGATTGCATTTTTCTTTTTTTATTTATTTGACAGATAGAGTAAGCAGTGAGAGAGAAAGAGGGAGAGAGAGAGAGAGAGACAGAGAGAAAGGTCTTCCTTCCGTTGGTTCACCCCCCAAATGGCTGCTACGGCCAACATGCTGCGCCTATTTGAAGCCAGGAGCCAGGTGCTTCCTCCTGGTCTCCCACGCGGGTGCAGGGGCCCAAGCACTTGGGCCATGCTCCACTGCACTCCCAGGCCACAGCAGAGAGCTGGACTAGAAGAGGAGCAGCTGGGACTAGAACCTGGCGCCCATATGGGATGCCGGCGCCGCAGGTGGAGGATTAGCCAAGTGAGCCATGGGGCCGGCCCCTGGATTGCATTTTTCTGATTATTAGTAATATTGACCATCTTTTCATATACTTATTGGCCATTTGTATGTATCCTTCAGAGAAAATGTCTATTCAAACCTTTGCCTTTTTTTAAAATTAGCTATTGAATTGTATAAGTTCTTTATTTCTTATGTACTTTGGATATGAGCTTCTTATCAGATGTATAACTTGCAAATATTTTTTCCAAGTGTAAGTTGCCTTTTCATTTGTTGATCATTTCTTTTGCTGTATAAAAAGTTTTTCATTTTATGTTATATTATTAATTTACTTTGATTTTGTAGCCTGAGATTTTGGTGTGATATCTAAACAGTCATTACCAAGGACAATGTTAGGGAGTTTTTCTATAATTTCTTCACAGAAATGTTATGCTTTCAGTTCTTACATTTATGTCTTCCATTTATTTTGAATTTATATTCATGTATGGTGCAAGATAAGGCTTAAATTTCATTCTTTTACATGTGGAAATTCTTTGCTCCAGCATCATTTGTAGAGGAGACTGTCATTTCTCATTTGTGTCATTTTGCTAACACTGTCCTTTCCCCATTATGTCTTCTTGCTAGCCTTGTTGAAAATTAGTTGACTGTATATGTTTGGATTTTTTTTTTTGGCTTTCTATTCTGTTCTACTCATCTATGTGCCTGGTTTTTAATTTTTCTGCCAATACTATGCTATTTTTATTACAGTAGTTTTGTATTAATTTTAAATCAGGAAGTGTGGTGCCGCCAGCTTTTTTCTTTGTCATAATTGTTATGGCTATTTGGGGTCTTTTCTTTTTTTTTTTTTTAATTTTTTGACAGGCAGAGTGGACAGTGAGAGAGAGAATCAGAGAGAAGGGTCTTCCTTTGCCGTTGGTTCACCCTCCAATGGCCGCCGCGGCCGGCGCGTTGCGGCCAGTGCACTGCGCTGATTGGAAGGCAGGAGCCAGGTGCTTAACCTGGACTCCCGTGGGGTGCAGGGCCCAAGGACTTGGGCCATCCTCCACTGCCTTCCCGGGCCACGGCAGAGAGCTGGCCTGGAAGAGGGGCAACCGGGACAGAATCCGGCGCACTGACCGGGACTAGAACCTGGTGTGTCGGCACCGCAAAGCGGAGAATTAGCCTATTGAGCTGCAGCACTGGTTTTGGGGTCTTTTCTTGCTCCATACAAATGGATGATTTTTATGTCTGTGAAGAATGCCACCAGAATTTTATAGAGATTACATTGAATCTGGGTATATCTTTGGGTAGTATGGATATTCTGACAGTATGTTTTTTTTAATAGTATTAATTACTTTTGAGCATGGGATATTTTTACATTTATTGTGTCTTCATTTTTGTTCTTAATGTTTCATAGTTTTTGGCATGCCAAGTCTTTTACCTCTGTGTTTAGATTTATTGCCAAGTGTTCAAGTGTTTTTAATGCTATAATAATTAGAATTTTTTTCTTGATTTCTTTTTCACCCTGGTCATTATTTATGTGTGTGTGTGTGTGTGTGTGTTTGCATTTTCTTTTTGATTTATTGAATTTTTCATTTCTTTTTTTTTAATTGTTTTTTATTTATTTGACAGAGTTAGGTAGTGAGGGAAAGAGACAGAGAGAAAGATTTTCCTTCCGTTGGTTCACTCCCCAAATGGCCGCTAAAGTTGGAGCTATGCCAATCTGAAGCCAGAAGCCAGGTGCTTCTTCCTGGTCTCCCACGTGGGTGCAGAGGCCCAAGCACTTGGGTCATCTTCCGTTGCCTTCCTGGGCCACAGCAGAGAGCTGGACTGGAAAAGGAGCAACCAGGACTAGAACCTGGCACCCATATGGGATGCCAGCACCACAGGAGGAGGATTAACCAAGTAAGCCACGGCGCTGGTCCCAAATTCTTCATTTCTAATATTTCATTTTGATTTCTTTTTAAAACCTCAATTTCATTGGAAAATTTTTCATTCACATTATGTATGATTTTTTTAGTTCATATATTTGCTCTAAATGCTTTTGAGTAATCCTATGATTAATTTTTTGAATTCCCTTTCTGACATTTCTTCAATCTCTTCATCTTCATATTCTAATATTGAAATGTTTTTTTCCTTTGTCAGATCATGTTATTTTCCTTATCCTTATTTCTTGAATTTCTGCATTGTCTTTAGTCATTTGTAGAGTTGATTTTTGTTTTTTTCCTCTGATAGCTTTTATGTTTGAGCTAGGCCTCTATAACTTAGTGGAATGTCTGCACTTTCAGTGAATACCAAGAGGTATGCAGTGTGTATGCCCAGGGAGCTCTGGTCAGTGCTCCAGTGTGGGGTGAGTGCCCAAGATAGCATCCACGTTTTGTGTGGTAGATTTCAATGCTTGGGTGTTAGCTCCAGTGTGTTCACCAGTTTACTGCACCACTGTATGAACTACATAAATGATCTGATCAGTCCTCACTATGACACAGTTCCTACTGCAGTGACCTGCCATAGGCAACCAAGAAGCTCTGGGCTTGTGGAACCATGCCCAGTGATTGCCTAGACCCCCAGGTACACCCTGCACTCTCTGATGTACCATGGCGTCCCCAGGGTTTCAGCATACAAGGCTCCCAGAGTTGCTGGCTATGGAGATTTCATTCTGCCTTGCTATCCTCTCCAGTTAACAGAGAGGCAGATGTTCCTTGAGCCAGCTCTGCCTATTGTTATCTGATCGTGGGAGGCTGCGGGTGTCTCACTATCCTATGTGGTTGCCCAGCCACCTCCCAGCCAGGCTCAAAGTCAGTGGGGACTGTGGATTTTTCTCTCCACTAGAATCTCTGGATCACATGCGGACACAAGTGCCACTGGCTGAATGTTGCTCTCCTCACCAGTGCCTCCAGTACCTCCTAGAATATGGTGTCCTGTCTTAACCAGTTGGTGTGCATGTTCATAAAAGCTTCTGCAGTTCCTGCTCACATCAAAAATGGTGCCTGCCCTTTCTCAGCTGGGCAGTGGGTCCTGTTGAGGGAAGTTAGGGTGAGATAAATGTGCCCCCTCTATTTCTACCTGGTATGCAGGCAACTGCTAGCAACTGCTAGCCCCCAGGGCTCCAGTTCAGAGTCACGCCATGCTCTCCCTCTGGCTGCATTACCATGGTTTGTTGCACTCTGGTCTCACCGCCATCTCCAAGCTGCTGCCGGTTCCAACTCTGGGCTGCTGCAATTGTGCTTGTGTTTGTGTTCGTACTGTGTGTCTGCACCCTCCACACAGGCCCATGGTGTTCATGTTCCTGTTGTAAGAATTGCAGTGTAATTTTCTCTCCAATTCTCCCCTGAGAGCGCACTTCCTATATATATATGAATATATATCCATATTCATATATAATATTCATATATATTACTGTTTATCATTCATATATATATTACTGTTTATCCCTAGCCTAGTGCAGTATGTTGTTCCCTAATCTGCCATCTTGATCCATCTCCTAATTCTATCTTGAATACAAGTAGTGAGAGTAGGCTAGTAGGCTTCTTTGTCATTTTCCAAATTTTTGAGGAAAAGTTTTCAGTTTTTCCCTGTTGACTATGGTGTTAACTTTGGACTTTTCATAAGTGATCTTTGTTAATTAAGGAACTTCCATTCTATACATAAACTATTGAGAATTTTGTTGGGTTTCTTAACTTGCAGAACATAGGACTTTACTGAAGTCTGTGATTATGTCACTCAGAAAATGCTACCATGAAGCTTTCTTTCCAGGAATCCTGAAATTTAGTCTCAATCTTTTTTGCTTCAGATTCAGTCTACACTAACAATGAAGTCCAATTTTTGGATGTCTAAAGAATGGAAACTGGATGAGACACATAGTTCTAGCATGTTAAGATAGTATATTCATGGTGAACACCAGTTGTTAGGATCAGGAAGAGTCAGTAGGGCCAGGCAGGGGGCTATTGGAGTTTGGGTGAGTTAGGACATGAGAAAAGCAAGAACCAGTCTAAATGAGCTCAATACAGGGTTCAGGAAATCATGAAAAGTGTAGGAAAAATGCCTGTCTGGCAGGAGACATCAATGTTGACTCTTGACTACTTGTTTTCTGCAACCTTTTGTGTTTTCTCTTTTAGCACAGACAGAGAAGCTTAGAAATGTGTGCTTTTAGCTGGAGGATGAAGCAGAATTAAGAAGTATAGTCAAGGGACTTATACTGTGGCTTAGTAGGTTAAGCCTCCACCTGTGGCGCCAATATCCCATATGGATGCTGGTTCAAGTCCTGGTTGCTCTACTTCTTCTTTTTTATTTTAAATAGTAATACCTTTCTTTATTTTTTTAAAAAAGTTATTTATTTATTTGAAAGTCAGAGTTACACAGAGAGAGAAGGAGAGGCAGAGGTGTGGTCTTCCATCCGCTGGTTCACTCCCCAATTGACCGCAATGGTCAAAACTGCGCTGACCTGAAGCCAGGAACCAGGAGTTTCTTCCAGGTCTCCCAACACTGGTGCAGGGGCCCAAGGACTTGGGTCATCTTCCACTGCTTTCCCAGGCCATAGTAGAGAGCTGGATCAGAAGTGGAGCAGCCGGGACTCAAACTGGTGCCGATATTGGATGCTGGCACTGCAGGTGGCAGCTTTACCCGCTATGTCACAGCACTGGCCCCCAGATCTTTTAGATTATTAGCAGGTACTTCTTAGCATAAGTAAAATTTCCTCTTTGAATCTGGTATCTGTGTAGATATAGATGGTAAGTAATGAGTTAATTTCCTTATTTGCATGAAAATTTTACAAGAGAAACTTGGTACTATATAGCAAAGATACTTGAGACCAGTACTAGGTCTCCAGCTTACCAGCCATAAGCTCCTTTTGGGGCCACATTTCTGTTTTCTGTTTTCCTGAGGATTATCGCCATTATTGGCTAATCTCCCAGACATAGTCTCATTTTTGTTTTGGTTTTAACATCCTCCTACCATACTCATGGCCATCCTTGAAAAGTTTGTTAACTATAGTGACCAACCTTCTGTTATGATTTCATACATTTCATTTCATTCATTTTTTTTCACTCAACAAAAATTTATTAAGCAGTAGGTTCAAAGGACTGTCCTATTGTTAGGAATAAAAAAGAGGTGAAAAGAAAGTAAAATTCATGACTTTATGGAGCTTACAGTCTAATGGGAGAAGCAGACAAGACATAGATAAGGAAAAAGATAAAAATGTTAGGCAGGGACAAGTGCTAAGAGAAAGCCAGTGTGGGACAAAGTTAGGATCTGGTGTGTGTGCTTGCAAGTGTGTGCAGCTGCTTTAGGTAGTGGTCAGGAGATTCCCTCCAAGTAGGCTTGAATGCAAAGGATTGAATGAAGAAAAGTAGACATCCAAGGGAAGATCCAGAGGGATATCATTCCAGTTAGCAAGAACAGCAATTGCAGTGACCTGAAGGTCAGAAAAGATCCGTGTATCTAAAGAATTTCAAGGGTGTTTGTTGGCCTACAATATGTTAGGGAGGGAACTTGTTCAGCTATCAGTTTAATAAATACATTTTTATCCCAAGGAAGACATGTCAGGAAAAACAGAAGGAGAGATTTATTTGCTGGTATCATTGGCTAAAGAAAACACACATAATTGATTCCCAGTATATTTTTAGTTTCAAGGATGTATGTGGCTCTCTAGTTCATTATTCCTTTCTATCAGTGGTATTATGATGTGTAGAAAAAACACTCAGCAAAGTTTGGGGAGTCATCCTTTATTTTTGCCTCATTGTATTTTGTTTTCATGTCTTTTTGCCTTGACCTGAAGTTAAATAACACTCATGTATTTCAGCTTACATAAGGAGTGTTCAAAAAAAGTTCATAGGAAATGAATAATATATTAAAAAAACTATACATGGATGTCAACAATTCTTTACACCAAAATAAATTCTCATAATTCCATTTTCCAAGAGTTATTTTGTTTAACTTCTCGTGTATATACAATAGAGAAAGGGGCAGGGACAAAGGAAGGAATTTGCTATTTAAGAGATGACATTGGGTTGCTTGTCTGGTTCCACATCCTCCTAACAGCACTGCCCTGCCTTTCACTTGAGAAATGCTCTTAATTCCATCCCAACTATGTATTTTTAGTGAATGTCACCATATTATTAATTAAGTCCCTCACCTCCAACCCTAGAGACCACATTTATTCTTCAGCATAAGTGATGGTCTCAGGATGGACAGTTAACTTCAACTGTTAGAGTATTTCATAGATGCTTTCTGCAATGCAGCTTGAGAAAAGATTTATACACCATCGAATGACAAAATTTACAGATGAATGGGTCAGCTGGTAGCCATGTTCTTTTTCGTATAGTGGTATCTTATCAGTGAGAATGAAGTAGACACACCAACATAATCACCAAGATGAATGAGAGGGTGGTGACATTTTATCTCTATTTCTATTAACTTCAGAAAACTGGCATCATTCTTGCCTTTCCCTTAGTTATTTGGGCATTCAAATACATTTTTGCTTTTGATTTAAGCAGATTTGAGTTGTCACTTTCAATCTCAGGAGTCCTAAGAAAGGCAAAATGTGTTTTCAAATATCCCATTTTTTAGTTTGGATCCATTACTTTTTACATTTAAAAGCATGGTTATAAGCAGTCCTACAAGTACTTGCAGTGATCCTTAGATTCAAATAGAAAATTTGTACATACAAATCACTGGGAAATCTTATAAAATGTAGATACTGATGAGGTAAATGCAGATTTTTTTATATATTAATATAAAGAGAACAGATTTCACGTATTTCAAGAGTAGAGTTCTAAGAAGAAAACCCCACTCCTGTCCCTCATTCTCCCTGTCCCAAACCTCCTCCATCCCTTCCTTCTTTGCTTTTCATTAATTTTTGCAAAGTCATAATTTTAATCCATTCTATAATCATAGGCTTAATTCACACTAACCAAAATATTCAACAAATAAGAAGTAACTACTTAGGCTGCTGCTGCCACCAGTTTGCAGACCACAATTTGAGAAGTGAGGAACTAGATGGTGTGTAAAATACCTAGTACACAGGACAAGTGATCACACAAACATCCATTTGTGAAGTGTACATCTTTTGAGCTGAGTGAAACCCTTCAGATTCTAATGGTTTTTTGAGGATGGATAACTACGTAATTCCGTCAGTTGGGAAGAAAATGTAACATACTGTATTATGAATTTTGCTTACCATAAAACCTCACTTTTTTAAGATTTGGAAATGTGCATTAAAATTTTTTTTGACAGGCTGAGACCAAGTATTTATTATGGAGACTTACAATGGAAAGAATGGTCAGCCAGGAATCGCATAGCCTGGAACTGAGACATACTCCATTGTTCTCCAGTTGTGTGTGCCAAGAAAGTACTAGTTTTCTCATTCATATATTGTGGATTATTTTGTGATCAAAAATGCAAATATGAAACTTTCTTTGTTTCTCAATAATTGAATAAATATGATATATATTATGGAATTCTATATAGCAGTAAAAAATATGAAATCCTATCTTCTGTAACAAAATGTATGCAACTGGAAACCATTATACTTAGTGAAACAAACCAGTCCCAAAAAGACAAATACCATATATTTTCCTGACCTGTGGTAACTAATAGAGTACCCAAAAGGTAATCTATAGGAGTGAAATTGACATTTTGAGACTCAATGATTGTTTACAGGCCTGTCTCGATGGTTGAATAACAGTGTTTTCTCCTTCATACATTTTGATGAACTCTTTACTTAGTGTAGGGTTAATCTTATGAGCATAAAGTTAACTGGAAATAGATCTTTGTAAAAATTAAGAATGGGAGTAGGAGGGAGAGGAGGAAGAGGGTAAGAATGTTGGTGGGAGGGAGAGTAGAATGGAAGTATCACTATGTTCCTGTCTGTATATAGGAAATATATGAAATTTGTATACCTTAAATAAAATTTTAAAAATGCATGAATGGGGGCCGGCGCTGCAGTGCAGCAGGTTAATGCCCTGGCCTGAAGCCCCAGCATCCCATATGAATGCCAGTTCGAGACCCGGCTGTTCCACTTCTGATCCAGTTCTGTGCTATGGTGTGGGAAAGTAGTACAAGAAGGCCCAAGTCCTTGGGCCCCTGCACCTGTGTGGGAGACCTGGAGGAGGCTCCTGTCCCCTGGCTTTGGATCAGCACAGCTCTGGCCATTGTGGCCAATTGGGGAGTGAACCAGCAGATGGAAGACGTGTCTCTCTCTCTCTCTCTCTTTTTCTCTCTCCCTCTCTCTCTTTGCCTCTCCTCTCTCTGTGTAGCTCTGACTTAAAAAAAATAAATCTTTAAAAAAATGCATGAATATAAAATACCTATATTTCTGTAAAATGATACAAAGAATATAAAATATGGTAGAAATTAAAGAGAATCTAAAATGTTAATAAAAAATTAATAAAACTTTGTTGGTTTAAAAAATGGATCTTAAAGTTCTCTGTATCCCCAAGTGCACAAAATGCAATCTTATCACACCTAGATAAACTTGGGCCAATTTCCTTAGTCCCTTTTGGATAAAATTCACTCAATTCAAGATTCCTCCAGTCCACACCTTGTCCTATTCTCTAGTGTACGTTCCAAGTGATGGTGGAAGTTACCTTTATTTCTTATCCTTGCTGTTTCTCATTTCTGTGATGGTGTCAATAATTTCTTGTCAATCTCTTTTCAGTAAGTGTCTGTGGCTAAAATATATACAGTCTCTGGTGCTTCCAATTCCTAGATACTTGCAAACAATTTTGAATTCATTTTATCCATGGAGTGATCTCTGAAGTTCAACTGATGTATTCTAGAAATTCCCAGGTTTCTCAAGGCTGTATTGTATCCATTTGTAATGCAATTAAATCAATGTGTTATTGAGTCTCCAATGTAACAAGCAATATACTTGGCACAAAAACTTACATACTTAAGTCTAACATTTGTGAAATTGAAATATTTGTGAAATTGAAAACTTTGCTAGGGAGAAATGGAAATATTTGGATAAATATTGCTCAAAATAACAACCAGTCATTCATGAAAATAAGTAGAAATATTTCAGAATGTTTTCCTTAATGCAGTCTAATCTTTCCAAAAACAGAATGAAAATGTCCTATGATATGATAACAGAACAATGAAGAAATACATCTAGTATACATTTGATGTTATAAAGATGTCATACTTTAGACATGGTAAAATGTTAGTGTAAAACTATGATATTACTGACTCACTTAATTGGATGCTTCACTTACTTAGCTTGCTTTTTAAACTGTCACTAATTCTGATTATTCAAAGCTGCGGTAGGTCCTTACTGTAGCTCATTTTCTGCTTCCTCTCCTTTGCCCGTCCTCCGTCCATTCCTGTGTGTGCATTGTGTGGTCTAGAAGCAGCATTAGTGATGGACAGCATGTTGGGGGCACATAACCAGACACAGCTATAAATATGGACTGCATTGTTCTGACATCTCTATCCTGTCCTATTATTGGATCTTGAATGTTTTTGCACAGGTGAGGTTGGAGCTGCTCAAGATTTCTTTGCCCGAACACTGGCTTTTTAACTTTACTATGACTACTTGATATTGGAGTATGTGGAGGCTCAGAAAGCACTTTATTTGGAAGGGACTTACAGATCACCTCTGAAATTTAATGGCTTTTTGCTGAGAAAGAAAAAAAGATGGTATGATGTAATTCATTCTTCTCTGTTCTGTAGTTGATGTTGTAAGCTTTATTCTGATGGAGCGTGTGTGGGGAGGCATAGGATACAAAAAGAATGGGCAGGATTGAAAGGCCAATCAGATATGGGGCAGGGGAGCCTGAGTGTGAAGAAGGAGGAATCAGAAGTGGCCAGAGTGTGGATGTCCTAGAGTTCTTTCCTGTTTTCTTTCCCTGCAAGTGTTGCTCTCAAAAGTATTTTGTCAGTTCTGCATTAAAAAATAACTCATTCTGAGGCTCATTTTTGGCTTGGAGTTGTATTAACCCTGTCTGCAAAACTTTGGAGTATGCAGGGCAAGAGGAAGACTGAAAGGAAGAGAAATTTCACTCATTCTCCCTGAATTTTATCTCTTCACATGTAAAAGGAGGAAAGGAAGGACCTTGAGTTAGCCAGACAGGGGCAAGGAATGACATTCCCCAAGAGGCACGTTGTTACTTCTTGGGCTGCACAAAGTGTGCAAAATAAACCACAAAGTGTGAAAAGGAAAAGATAAAAGCAAACAAGTGGGCAATCAATTTTTACCAGTTGATAAATACTTTAAAACATTCATAATTTGATGTTAAATGATTTTCATGTATATCGTATGTAACACACACAGTTTTTCCTTGTAGCACCCGTAAATAAAAATACCAAGCTTAAATAAGATGATTTAGGGTTCCCCCCAAAGATCTGGTGATAGCCATTGATGCTTTTCTGCCTTTAGGTATAAGCAATGGATGCCTTCCAGAAGTACTGGGTGAGGGGATTGTTGTGAACTGCTTGGCTCTGTATTAAGACTTAATTCTCCCCTCCCTTTGGAATGAAATCCTCAATCTTTATCAAATGGCTAAAGCCCAATCTGTCTAAAAGAGGAGCTGGCTGTGCTGCAAGAATTCATGTTTTTATCCTTCCAAGTCCCATCTGTGCCCTGGATGTCACCTGGAGAGTCAGTTTTTGGAAGAACAAGCCAAGGACAAAACATGGGTGAGTCAGGCGGGAGTAATCAATGGGGGACAAAGCCTCTTCCTTATCTTCCAGCATTGTTCTACATCACCTTCATGGGAATGTTTATTTAACTTTCCTTTTCTATGCTTTTAAAGGGTACATTCTGAAGTTGCAAAAGCTGTTTGAATTCTTTATAAATTGAGTGGTTTTCTATCTCTGAACCCTTTTGAGGTGGAACCCAAAGATAATTGCTTTTTTTTCTTCAGGACTACATTTATAATATTAAGGTTATTTTTAATGGCACATGGCTGAAAGGAAAAAAAAATAATTTTTTCACGGAGTTCCCTTCCCCCTATCCAACATACACATACACATGCATACACACTGCAAGTGGGAAAAGTGTTTGAAATAGAAGCAGACTCTAATTACCCAGGTTGGAACATGGCCAGTATATTGGGTCATTGGATTCTCTCTCTTCCCTCTCCAGTTTCTTTTCTTCTCCCTTCTGTCATCTTTCCCCAACCATCAGGTGGGTGGGTGGGTTGCTGGCTGGTTGTTGGTTGGCAAACAGAAATAGTTTAGGAGCAAGTGTTCTTGGAGTATGTTCACTGAAGGATGAACCAGAGCAACAGAGAATGATATTTCTCTCCACATTAAGCCAATTTACATCCAAGGAGAGCAGGTGGAGAGATGTAATATAAAGGACTATCGACATAGAAATTTAAATCTGAGTAAGTGATAGTAATATTTTCTAAAGTGAAGAGATGGGAAGCAGAAATTAAATAATCCTGAAAAAATATGAACATGATGGGGAGTGTTTTTACCCAAAAAGCAATAAATAAAGGTTGTGCATATCCATTCCTGCAGATAATGAATCATTTTACTTTGAGATTGTGGATGCCTTGAATGAAAATGGATTGTACTTTGAAATGTACAGGATGATAATAAAACAAATTAGTTCGAAGACTCTAGAAGCTGAGAAACTCAAGTTAGCCAGGTGTGTTTAATTAACTGGCCTTTACCTATCTGGTGACATGACCCTATGTTAATATCCTGCACATTGTTCACACAAAGAAACTCTGCTTGCAGATTCATTCATTCAGTCATCAAAGACACTCCCAGCAAGTGTTAGGATTTGTAATCTGGATTTCAAAGCTGCAGTCTGTTGATGTTCAGACAGTTTAAGAGGATTTGTTCAACAAGCAGAGATTTGTCTTGCAACAAGACTGTCTGGGCCACCTACAGAAGAAAGCAAGCTAAACTCAGACTTGCTTTGCTCTTGTAACTGGCTGGCCCAGACCTATCATTGCATGTTCAGTGCTGATTTCTTTTGGCTAGAGTCCCTTTGCCCTAATCAGGCTGGTCTTCTCACCTATCTGTCTGATTCTGAGCAGTGTGAAAATAACTTTTATTCCCCTCAGCCAATCTATGTACAATGTTTTTCTCTGGACTCCCACTGTGGATGCATATCTTACAAAATACCTGCTTCTGGGATGATGAGCTCTTGGTTGGAGGGCAGGGATCTTAAAGATGATCTACTGGAACATAACATTCACTGCACTGTGGGATGGGAGGGATGCAGCCTTTGGGGCTTGAATTCCACTCAGTAATAGTTGCTATATACTCCAGGTCATTCATTAAGTAATTTGTAGTCACTTTTTCATTTATTTCTTATAGTCATCTAATAGAAGAGAAAATAGAGCGCAAAAAGATGAAACAACTTGCCAGTGTTATACAGAGTGATTATAACCAAAATCTACCTGAACCCCAGGCCCAATGAATACTGTCGGTCTGATCTCTCTGGTTTTGGAAAGTTATTTTCTTTCTTTATTGGATTTAATTATTATTTGAAAGTAAAGTAACAGAGAGAGAGAGAGAGAGAGAGAGAGAGAGAGAAAGTTATCTTTCACCAGCTGGTTCACTCCCCAGATGACGCAAAGGCCAGGGCTGGGCCAGACCGAAACCAGGAACCAAGAGCTTCTTTCAGGTCTCCCATGTGGGTGGCAGGGGTTCAAGCACTTGGTCTGTCTTCTTCGGCTTTTCTCAGGCCATTAGCAGAGAGCTGGAGGGGAAGAGGAGGAGCTGTGACATGAACTGGTATCGATTTGGGATACCAGCATTGCAAGCCGTGGATTTATCTGCTATGCCATAATCCTGGCCCCTAGGAAAATTTTCATCCCTGGTAGCTTCTATGCCACATCCATCAAATGCAGGTAATGATTAGAGACTACGTCCACTAAACACCTGGTATTATACCTAACATATTTAGTGCTCCCTAAATGGAAATTGTATTTTTGTTAGTGATCATGTGATTGCTTCATTCCTCTCTGGTCAATGTCGTCTGTAGGCCAGCAGAGTCAGCTTCAACTGGGAGATGGTTAGAAACACAGAATCGTAGGCTGGCCCCAGACCTACTGCTTCAGAATCTCCATTTTAACAAGATGCCCAGGTGAGATATGTATGCACTTTAAAGTTTGAAAAACACTGAACTGGCCCATGCATGCCTACTGAGAATGAAACTTGCAGTTTTTTTTTCTTTACTCTTAGAAAGATTTTCACCTGCACAGAAATATGTCAGAAGTACTAAGAGCTTTGCTTTCTTTGAGTGGAGAATGGTATTTAGAAAGTAAAAGTCACACGTTAGGTGTGTTCAAGGCCACAGGAATCATTCTGTGTTCCCCTCTTTTCCTATTTGTAATTCCCTTTACTGAGGATGAAAAGCCTGTTCCATTATCCTCATTATGTATATGTATTATTCCCCATGTGTGTTACCATGTTCCTGATCCACTAATCTTTCCATTTGGCCACCTACCTTGGATGGGTCCTACCCTCACATTCCAGTTTACTTTCCTACCCTGTAGCTTGTTATATATTAAGGCAGCTGTTTCTAGCTTGCAACAGCTCTTAGCAAGAGAAATTCTATTCTTATATCAAACTAAAGCCTCACTCCAGGAACTTCCTCTCTTGGCCCTCCTGCCTAGGGGTATGAAGTGTGATCAGATGCAATGTGATGTGTTTGGAAGTTGCATGACCTGGGACATGGAGGTGTTGTTTTATACTTGCTCCCGAAGTGCTCAAGTTTTATTTAATCCCCTTGCCTAAATTTCCTTGTTAGTAAACTGTGGACAACATATCTGTTTGCAGATAATTGAGAATCAAATGAGATTAGAATCTAAATGGCTTATTGGGACCGATTTTAAGTGAAAAATAAAATGAGATAGTTCCTCCCTCCCTCCCTTCTTTCCCACTTTTCTTCCTTCCATAAAACATTTGCTAATTGTCTAGTCTGTGTTGCATAGCAGTAAACAGAACAGACATGGTTCCTTTACTCATAGATGTTAAGGAGAGAAGGTAGATATTTTTAAATTACATAAATATGCAATTGGAAATTTTGCTTTAAGTCCTGGGATACAGAAATGAGCTAGAGGAAGAAGAGCCTTGCTCTCATGGAGTTTTAGTCTAGGTGACCAGAGAAACAACAAACAAGATACATATAAAAGCATTAGATGACAGCAGATAACGATGAACACCAGGAGGGAATTCACTGGAGTTCAGTGAATGAGAGGAGAAGGAGGTGAAATGGGGCTGGAAAGACAGCTGCAGCTGGGTCTTGGCGAATCCTGGAGGCCATGGTGGGATGTTCTAGGCCATGTCACTGTAGATAAGAGCTTTACTCTTTTGAGCGCCCTGTTTCTCTGTCTGTGAAAGGAAGCTATGAATATTTGTTGTGCACATCAATCTAAATGAAATGTAAGAATTTGGTAAAGCACAAAATGATCATGGTTGTCAGCTGTAGTAGGCATTTGATAAAACTCTTGGTGGATTAAGAGATGAACAAAAGAATAAGATAATAAAGGTTCAAAAGATGTAACTTTTGGACTATGTAATCTCCCTCTGTCATCCTAGAAGGAAAGAACAAGAGGCACTTGGAAAAGGGCTTCCAATTTGAGATCACAAGAGCAAAAGCTTTGTTTTGCACAGACATAATGAAGTTTCAGAATGCATTTTCAGGGAGGCAGGTAGACATCATTTAAATGGCTTGACAAAAACACTTTCTTTAAAGTGCAGAAGTAAAAAGGTTAACAATTTTGAATTGATCTTGACATTTCCTAGTGTCAGCCCAGGGCTATCTTCTTCCTGGCTTAGGATCAGCATCGTTGGCGTTTGAGACTGCTATTTCCTGGGCTGGACCACCACCAGGCATGCAGGCTGAGTGAGCCTGTCAGTGGCTGTGTTACTGGGTAGAACCCACACTCTCCCTGCATTCTGCTCCTCTTTTTTATTTTAAATATTTAGTTTATTTATTTGAAAGACAGAGTTACAGAGAGCAAGAGAGAGCGAGAGAGAGCGAGAGAGTCTTCCATCTGCTGCTTCACTCCCCAGTTGACCACAACAGCCAGAGCTGTGCCAATCCAAATCCAGGAGCTTCCTCCAGGTCTCCCACACAGATGCAGGGGCCCAAGAACTTGAGTCATCTTCCACTGCTTTCCCAGGTCATAGCAGAGAGCTGGATCAGAAGTAGTGCAGCTGGGACTTGAACCTGCGCCCATGTGGGATGCCAGCGCTGCAGGCTAGGGCTTTAACCCACTGCACCACAGTGCTGGCCCCAATGTTCTCCTCTTCTTTACAGGTATTTGTTTTGTTATTGTGATTGGTGACCACATGGACCACTGTGGTCTTGGCGTGGAACTTCTCCACATGTTTGCCAGAAACTCATTACATTATGTAGGTCTGTGTCCCCTAGGGACCTCTGTGAGTCTCCAGGGAGCATGGGAACCAGTGTACCCAAGGATCTTAAGAAATTGGTTTGGTTTGGGTCAGAGAATGGGTAGACAGCAAGGGATGTATTTCATAACTTCTGATGGCTTCTCCTGACTCCCTCTCTATTATTTCTCCCTGTTCTGTGCCCTGGGAGGCTAAATTCTGTGGTCTCCTGGATTTGAGTTGGACTGCCTAGCAGGGGTGGGGAACCTCTTTTCTGCCAAAGACTATTTGGATGTTTATAACATCATTCACAGCCATACAAAATTATCGAGTTAAAAATTAGCCTGCTGTGGATTTATTGAATTTCAGTTTAGCTTGTGGTTGCGTTAGCAGGGCCAGACCAAATGATTTTGTGGGCCTTATTTACCCTGTATGCTGGACATTCCCTAACCCTGGATGGGTCTCTGGCAGAAGGTAGGAGGGATGGAAGAAAGTAAATTTGCATTATTTTTATCCCCTTTGCGAGGTCTCTTTAGACTGAGTGTGGCTTGGACTGAAGGTTGAACTGCCTCTCTCAAGAGAGAGTTAACCCTATGGGCTGACCTCTTCCTCCTGAAGAGTGGGGTGGTAGAAATGATGGGAGGATGCCTTGGTCCATTTGGGCTGCTGTGGCAAAAACATGGTAGAATGAGTGACTTAAACAACAATTGTTGATTGCCTACAGTTCTGAAGGCTGGGAAGTCTAAGATCAAGGCACTGGCAGTTTCTGTGTTTTCTGATGGCCCAGAACTGTAGGCAATAAACAGTGACTTGTTTCAAAAATGCCCCTTCGATTTGGAGCTGTGTTGAACTCTCATTCAGCTTTTGCTTGGCTGCCATGCCCATGTTTTGCTGTGAAGATCTCCCCTACTTGTTTTGCTTCATAGATTTGCTTTCTATGGTCATTAAGAGTTTGCTTTGTAAGAGCAGAGCCAGCTGGCGCCATGGCTCAACAGGCTAATCCTCCTCCTTGTGCCTTGCGGTGCCGGCACACCAGGTTCTAGTCCCGGTCGGGGCGCCGGATTCTATCCCAGTTGCCCCTCTTCCAGGCCAGCTCTCTGCTATAGCCCGGGAAGGCAGTGGAGGATGGCCCAAGTGCTTGGGCCCTGCACCCGCATGGGAGACCAGGAGAAGCACCTGGCTCCTGGCTTTGGATCAGTGAGATGCGCTGGCCGCAGCGGCCATTGGAGGGTGAACCAACGGCAAAAAGGAAGATCTGTCTCTCTCTCTCACTGTCCACTCTGCCTGTTAAAAAAAAAAAAACGAAAAAAAAAAAAAAAGAGTAGAGCCAAAGGATACTTAGGATAGGGAGAAGCAGCTGTAGACCCCTTCCTTTATAACCTCTGTCTACAGCTTCATTCTAAATCAACACATGGTTTGAGAAAAAAGCCTGAACTCTTATGTGAATCTATCTTATTTTCTAGCATCATGGGGATGTGCCATCCCTAAGACCTTTCCCTGGGACACTGTGGAAATCCCTTTCTCATGAACACTGCTTCTTTCCACTTCTCCTAAACCCTACCCTATGTTACACCTGTGCCTGCCTGGGAATCCTCTGGGATTCCTAATTTAAATGCAACAATTTCCAAAGTAACTTAAACTGAGTGTCTAACATGGAGTAGATAACTTCATTTTCTTCTTCTCATAAGCTTCCAGAACAATACATACAACGTAATTCATTCAGCAAGCTCCGAGGGTCATCTAACCATCTTCTAACTCATCTCTGGCTAAGACCACCCCTGCTAACTCAAAGGAATGTACAGACCTTCCCAAAATAGATGCTTCATTTTTTTTTACTTTTCCACCAAGCACATATTTTTGTCCTGCATAAGAATTAGTGTACACATATGTCATACATGTGTGTGAGCGTATGTTGATTAACTGATTACATTTAAAAATGCATTTAGAGGACCTGCTAGGAGGCAGTGCCTGGTTATTTGTGAAGCACAGGTGTATTCAATGGACAATCATGCAGATAAGGGCCTTGCCTTTTAAAGAGCTTCCATTCTGAGATATTAGCCACCTCCTCCCCGACTCAGCACGAAGCAAAGCAAAGCAAAACAAAGTGAAATGAAATGAAACAAAACAAAAACACAGGGAGGAACAGAAATTGGAACTTCTGCCTTTGAAAAGATTTTCTTTGTGTCATGAGGGAGAGGGAAAATGAGAGAGAGTGTGCACTTCCATCTGTTGGCTTACTTCTCAAATGCCCACAGTAGCCAGGACTGGGCTTGTCGGAAGCTGGAAGCCAGTAACTCAGGAATGCAGTCTAGGTCTTCTATGGTGTGTGGCAGGAACCCAATTACTTGTGCCATCGCTGCTGCCTCCAGGATCGTGTTAGCCTGAAGCTGGAGTGAGGAGCAGAGCTGGGCATCAAACCAGGCATTCTGGTGAGGATAGCCTATATCTTGACTTCTGCCTTAACAGTTAGACTAAACACCTGTCCCCTTCAGCTATTTCATTTTTAATGGGAGGGAAACCCAGCAATTGTGAGTGGGGACAGAGTTACCACTTACATAAGTTCAGTACTTAGATCCTGGAGCCAGAAAACCTGGGTTCTTATCTAAGATCTGTCACCAGCTATGTGACCTTGGGAAAATTACTTAACCCCACTGTGTCTTGATTTTCTTTTCTGCAAGTGAGGTTATCTGTTTTGGGGATTTATAGTGGCAGCCATGTAGACAACCTTTATAAAACTTGTCTATTCAACCCATGAATAATGATTATGCTGCCAATGGCCAGTACTTTCAAGGATGGTTCTACATACCTTCTATACACTTAAATCTGGTAATCACATAGATTGGGCCTGCTACTACCAGTTTTATTTGAATGATGAAGGAATTAAGACACAGGAAAATTAGATAACTTGTTTAAGATCACACAACTGACATACGTCTACATTGGGCTTTGAGCCTGGGCCATGCAGGTCCTGAGTTTGTTTTCTCTCCATTATTCTGTGTTATCAAGGTGCTGAGCTTGAGCTCAGCTAAAACAGGGTTTGGATTCTTTGCACCATTTCATTTTCAATCAGGAAGCATAGCAGAAAGCATTTAAGTGAGTGTGACCTTAGCATTTTAAATTGTGACCTCCCATGAAATTCCCCTTTGCTCCCATGCAGACTTACAGAGGGGCCCACTGAGGGGTTCAAAGGCTCTGGAATACATGTTTGGTAAATAAGGGGCACTTGGTTGGCTCAAATGAAAGTGCACAACAGTGTGTCTTGCTGGGTTTCCCACCTCATGTTTCTCTCAGGGATAATTTCATGTCACTCTGATGGTACCTCCCCATCACTAGGGAAAATTCCCCAGATCTGGGAAGTCTGGTTCTGGACCTCTCTGCTCCCTGGATGGAATGGGCACAGTCATTTTCATTTTACATTGTGAGAGCTTTCTCCTTATTCCTGCTGCATGCACAGGCCTCCAGTGATCTAGCTGCCCTTCACTGGAACTTTGCATTTCCTATTACATCCAAAAGCATATATCTTTGGAGGCAAAGAACATGAGCTGAATGTATTACACATAAAAGTAAAGATGTCCTCTTGGCTTATGTTACAGCTTTATGGCATGTTTCATATTAGCTATTCTCTTCTTAATATTAGTATAATTTATGCACTTTTTGGCCCCTGCCATGCATTCAGCAAATATCTTTATTGTAGTGCCCCTAACAATGCCTAGATCTGTTTCCTGTGAGGTGGCTATTAATTTAGATTTATCAGTATATGAGTGCATTCTATAATCTCCTCTCCAAAGTTCTACTGAAATAGGAATGTGAAAGATTAACACATTTAATTAATAGACACGATAATCATCTGTTCCTATTGCTGTCTATGCAAAAGGGAGAGACATTTTACAAACATAGTTCTAATTGTGGACTGAGAATTTTGCTGATTTTTTATAATGTATATAAGGATAGTTTGGTGATAGAAGATGGTTTTATTCCACAAAGTGATGACATAAAATGTATTATGAATGAATCCAGTAGTCTGTGACTTTCTCTATTCCTTTTTCTCACACACATTTAATAGGGTATATACACCAAGTTATAACACACATGTGTATTACACACACAAACTCACATCCACACATGTATGTACACAATGCTACTGACCCAAATTTAATAGGGTAAGTGACTTTTCCTAGCCCTTTTGATTTTTTTGCTGACATTTTCATATCATTGTTCTCAGCAGCTGGAATTGCCTCTCTTTGGAATGTCTTTGTGTCTTGTGTTTCCTTATAGAAGTCCTTTACCTCCTTTGAAACCCAGAGCAAGTCTGACCTCTTCCATAAACCTAGCTTGATTACTTTAGCCCACCCTCTCCTCTCCCTTGTTTCTGTTCACATAGGATTCATGGTCAGTGACATACCATTTGAGATTACGGTTATTATCTGATTGCTTCAAGTGAATTATTTTGTGCAGAAAAGAATAGGTACCCATGAGAAACTGATGAGATGTATCTGACGGTGCCTAGGAAAGGCTTCTAGAAATTCCAGTTGCTTCCAATATGAAATATTAAACCTTGCAAAAGCTTCTCCCACAATGCTGGGGCTATCGTTGATGTCAATAAGCAATTCTTAGTGTGATTTGTTCTAATTAAGACAATAGCCTGTGATAAAACAACAGGCGTAAAAAGTTACACTGAGCCAGATGATTTTTTTTCTCCCTAGGACAGGAAGTTTTTCATGCATGTAGTTTTCTTGAAGTTACATGTGCAGGAGTAGCCTTTGGGGTGTTTAGAAAAAGTCTGTCTCTGAGGAGCTCTTAGAAAGTTGGCTTGAAGTCAGCATTGCCTCTGGGTTGTCTGCAGCAGGGAGAATTGATGAATGCAAAGGGCTGGATGATGCAAGGGCTGGGAAGCTGGGTGTTGAGGAGGGTGCGTGGCTCCCTCTGCCTTCTGTGAAGAGAAGACTGTTGACTTCAGTGGCTAGTGTAATGCCTGGCCTTGGAGTGTGGCAACCAGTATTGACTGATTCAGGTGAGTATACTTTACCAATACTGTTCGTCTTTTGATCACAAGTGTTCATAGCAAACAGTATTTCTGGAATGAATTACATCAGCAGAATACAAAGCCCAAGATGATATTTGTGTAACCAGTTGGCTGTGTTTTTGGTCCTGAGTACTGAACATCCTATAGAATGGTAGGTGCACAATGATTCAGGTTAAATACTGGTTAGGAACTTAATGAAAATGTGCCAGAATCAGGACCTGTGTCTTCCTATCAGATGGTAGATTTCTGTTTACTGCTTACATCCTTCACCATTTTGCCTGGAGAAAAGGCTTAGCATGCAGGGAAGCTTGTAACAGGTGTAGTGCATGTTCTTGTTTTTCCTAGTAGCAGATGGTGCTGAAAGACGATCATCTCTGTGGGGCCATTACAGGATAATGCACAGGAATAAATAAGCACAATGATAGGTCTCGGAAAAGACAGCCAGGTCTCAGGGTCGGCCCAGCATTTGGAAGTGCCACACATATATTGAACAGGTTTATCTATCAACTCAGAGGGCCTATTTAAAAATTCTAGCTTTTTCCTTTTTATTTTTGTCCATGTAAAATTCCCTCCACAAATCCAGCCAACACATTTCCTACCGAATTACAGGTAGTATATTAAAAAGGATCTAAATAAAGGGAAGTTCTTTCTGACAGTGCTTTGTACTAAAAGGGTGGAGGTAATTTTCCTTAGAGTTCCTCCCCAGCCCCCAGCAATTTCTGTTTTATTTTAATGGATTTTATGGGACCTAGTCTTTGATCTTGCCCTCTTACAAACCAAAGGAGTGATGGAAGGTTAATTCCAGCAATTCTCCTGTAATGTACCTCTGCTATTTTGCACGAAGGACATGGCATGAATATAATTTAAATCGGTATTGGACTGAAGACATGGTTATTTTCTTTTGTGAAAGGGAAATTTTCATCTTTCCTGGAAAAAATTAACACCCGTGTCTCTTTCTCTCTCTTTGTATATATGTGAATTCTATAAATACATTTATTACTGTGTATGTACATACTGAATATATATATATCACATATATAGTCTCAGTTTTCATGTGTTAAATCCATGTTTAAGTTTGACAATGTCAGGGCAGGATTTCAGCAGAAACTAGATTCATCTTCTTCTTCTTGTTTAAATTTTATTACTTAATACTCCAGTCTCAGCAGTATTTGAGGAATATCGTTCCTTTGGCTTAATGCAATTTTTCCACATGATATAGTTTTAGTCTCTCCCTTTGCTTCCCTTCACTTGCTGACACCGCTATTTAGTCTACTTAAGGCTAAAATACATTGAAAGCAAACACATTTGATATTAACATTCTGCCTGATTCTTCAGCATAGCTATGTCCTTTACTAAGAGATTCTGTTTAGCATGTTGGCTAAATAGTCTTCATTCCTTAAAACAAGTGTAAAGAATTCTGTGATGTTTTTGACAAATAAAAGGTAGTACACAGATACAAGCTTATCAAAAATGACATTTTCCAAAGTATATGAGTGTGCATGTGAGTTTATACATATAATCACATATCCACAACTAGATTTATTTTTCTTATTTCTCAACACCATCATTATTGATGCTTTCTGAAATCTCATTATGCATGTGGATCTAAGACCTACGGAAGTGTTTCATTTCCTATATTAAAAAATTATATTTAATGCAAGCATTTAAAATGTGGCTTTTCTACGGTCAAACCCTCTTAATATAAGCATTTGAACTATGGTTAACCTCTGCAGCACAGGCATCTGTGGGCCCCAGTGGGTTAATTTTTGATTGCCTGCTCTACCTGCATCCTCGGGACTGAAAGAAGCATGCCTGAGAAAGAACAAAAACAGATCGCCTTTGTGATGTCACGTGTATCTGCCTCTAAGTTTCAGTGTGGAACATAAATGGCCACAAGAATTGAAAGAGAAAACAGATGAGAAACTGCTTTTGAACTGGGATTATTCTAATTTAAGGCTCTAAATTAATTCTCCCCAGTTTTTACCCGTTTCTGAAACACTGGGTACATGTACGGGTGGTGATGGGGTGTGTAGGGCAAGAGAAGATGAATAAGAATTGGCAAAAATAAAAAAAAAATCCTGTGTTCTCCCCTGCACCCCCATAACATACTAATTTGGCTAAATTGCCAAACAACAATTACTGGAATATAAACAAAGATAAAATAATGCATTTCCTTTAAGGCCTTGTGTCTTGTAGTATAGAACATGCAAAGAGACAGAATTATTGTAATGCTGGTTATACAGACCAAGCTTATTAAATGAAAACAATACATTCTACAACTGAGAATCCCATAAAAGAAAATCACTGCTTTAGTTGGACAACTTAATATGAATTCCTTTTATTGTTTACTATGTCTAATTAGCCTGAGTTTCATTTTATAGGCAATATTTAATCCTTGGTATTTTTAATTTATCTGTTTCTAATATTTTCATCTTACCTCAAGTATAATTATCCATTCCTATCTAGTAGAAATAAATTTGTTCAGGAGTTAACTGCAAGATAAACATTACTTAGAAGCCATAATTTTTCTATTGTATTTGTCTAGTTAATAAAAGCAGGCATTTTATTTTTCCCTAGTGACCACTTGTACTTTGTTCAGTAATTAAGGAAGTAAGTCGGTGTTCCTAGATTTTAGCCTATCTATAGGTTTGACAGGTTTGTCCAGGATGTCAGAGCCAGTTGTGTTACAGTGTAGGGTAATTGTGGAAAAGACTGGGATAAAACCAGGGAGTATTCTCATAGTACTGTCTTGAACAAAAATGAATAATACTAATATTCAAACATACCAATTATGTTCTGCCTGAGGTCAGTCTGCTGCATGTATGTTTCTTTTCAGCATGTAAGCTTCAGATTTTCAGAAACTCCTCCCTGGCTATAATGGAGTCAGTTAAAAATTCATGGCATCCCTGTACATTTTTATGTATATATTTGCTCACAGTGGAATCTGCACTTTTGCTGTCAAAGGATGATTTGAATCTGGAGTCTACCACAAATTTTCTACCCAACCCGAGGGAAGTTGCTTAACCTCCCCAAGTCTTTGCTTTCTCATTCATGGATTGAGAATAATTATATTAGTGCACAGTATTCGTGTGATGGTTCAATGAGACAATGCATGTCAGGCACTTTGTGTGGTGCTGAACACATAAAAAAGAATTTAACAAGTATTTTCATTATTACCTTTATTAAAGTGTATTTATATAGAACTTTGCATCGGACAATGAAGTCACTAATGCTACAAAGCAAAGTTGATAAGTATTCCCCATGAAGTGCACTTTCCTGCCTTGTTCTATTCATGCTTCAAGTCTCCACCCAGGTGTTTCCCTTTCCTGGAAGCTCCTCACCCCACTGCCTCCAACAGGGACCTTTTATTTTATACAGGCCAGCACTCTGAACACAGCTCCACAAAGGCTCTGCCATTGTAATATATTATAATTATTGCTTTCCATATTTTCCTCTCTAGAAGGCAAACTTCATGTCTTGTTTATCTTGGCATCCCCACAGCTTTGTGTACATGTAGCATAGCAAGAGATCAAAACCCAAATCAGTTAGTATAAAATACCATTATTTATGTATGTAAATATTGATTTTATTTTAGTGATGTCCTTCCTTATATCAGTTTTCTTCTTATGTTATCTTTAACCATGTTTTTGTTTTTCATTCAAGTAAATTTCTGAACTTGTGGTAAATTCTTTCGAATTGTTAGGTAAAGACACAAAACTTATATACTGAAAACTATAAAATGTTGGTAAAAGAAATTAAAAAAAATATGAAAATAAATGCAAGGACAACTTATGTCCATGGATTGGAAGATGATGTAATTAGCATATGCATACTACCCCAAATTATCTACATATTTAATGCAGTCTCTACCAACATTTCAATGACATCTTTGCAGACATAGAAAATAGGTCCTAAAATTCATATGGAGTCTCAAAGACCTTGAATAGACAGAAATGAAAATGTTGGATGTCTTAAACTTCCTGATTCCAAAACATTACAAAGAATAATAAAGACAGTGAGATATTTCCATAAAGACTGACAAATAGTTCAAGGGAATATAAATAAACCCTCAAATATTCATATGTATTCTATTCAATTCGTCATCAGTAAGGATGCCAAAACCACTCAATGGGGAAAGGATAGTCTTTTTAACGAATGATATTGGAAAAAAAGTGGATATCCACATGACTGTTAGAGGGACTGACCTAACAAGGCCAACATATCTAGAATAAATAAACAAAATGTAAATTCTGTCTCTTGCCAAAGTAGACAATAAACCTAGTATGCCATAGTATGTTGTGTTTTTTTTTTTATTAAACTTTTATTTAATGAATATAAATTTCCAAAGTACAGCTTATGGGTTACAATGGCTTCCCCCTCCCAAAACTTCCCTCCCACCCACAACCTTCCCCTTTCCCGCTCCCTCTCCCCTTCCAATCACATCATGATTCATTTTCAATTCTCTTTATATACAAAAGATCAGTTTAGTATATATTAGGTAAAGATTTCAACAGTTTGCCCCCATATAGCAACACAAAGTGAAAAAAAAATACTGTTGGAGTACTAGTTATAGCATTAAATAAGAGTGAACAGCACATTAAAGGCAGAGATCCTACATAATATTTTTTTAAAAATTAATTAATTTTCTATGCCATTTCCAATTTAACACTAGGGTTTTTTTTTTTTCATTTCCAATTATCTTTATATACAGAAGATCGATTCAGTATATAATTAGTAAAGATCTCATCAGTTTGTACCCACGCAGAAACACAAAGTTTAAAAATACTGTTTCAGTACTAGTTATAGCATCACTGCACATTAGACAACACATTAAGGACAGATCCCACATGGGATGTAAGTACACAGTGACTCCTGTTGCTGACTTAACAATTTGACACTCCTGTTCATGGCATCAGTAATCTCCCTAGGCTCTAGTCATGAGTTGCCATGGCTATGGAAGCCTTTAGGGCTCGCTGACTTTGATCTTATTCCGATAGGGTCACAGTCAAAGTGGAAGTTCTCTCCTCCCTTCGGAGAAAGGTACCTCCTTCTTTGATGGCCCTGTTCTTTCCACTGGGATCTCACTCACAGAGATCTTTCATTTAGGTCTTCTTCTTTTTTTCTTTTCCATGGTATCTTGGCTTTCCATGGGCTCTTCAGCCAGATCCGAATGCCTTAAGGGCTGATTTTGAGGCCAGAGTGTTGTTTAGGACGTCTGCCATTCTAAGAGTCTGCTGTGTATCCCACTTCCCATGCTGGATCTTTCTCTCCCTTTTTGATTCTATCAGTTAGTATTAGCAGACACTTGTCTTGTTTGTGTGATCCCTTTGTTTCTTGGACCTATCCAAGCCATCGAATGTGACCTGAAATTGATCACTTGGACTAGTGAGATGGCATTGGTACATGCCACCTTGATGGGATTGTATTGGAATCCCCTGGCACATTTCTAACTCCATCATTTGGGGCAAGACTGATTGTGCATGTCCCAAATTGTGCATCTCCTCCCTCTCTTTTTCCACTCTGAAATTTAACAGGGATCACTTTTCAGTTAAAATTTAAACACCTAAGAATAATTGTGTGTTAATTACAGAGTTCAACCACTAGTACTAGAACAACAACAACAACAACAACAAATACTAAAAAGGATAAAGTATTACATTGTACATCTAGAGTCAGGACAAAAGCTGATCAGGTCATTGTTTCTTATAGTGTCCATTTCACTTCAACAGGTTTCCCCTTTGGTGCTCAGTTGTCGCTGATCAGGGAAAACAAATGATATTTGTCTCTTTGGGACTGGCTTAATTCACTCAGCATGATGTTTTCCAGATCCCTCCATCTTGTTGCAAATGACTGGGTTTCATTGTTCCTTACTGCTGTATAGTATTCTATGGAGTACATGTCCCATAATTTCTTTATCCAGTCTACTGTTGATGGGCATTTGGGTTGGTTCCAGGTCTTAGCTATTGTGAATTGAGCTGCAATAAACATTAGTGTGCAGATGGCTTTTGTTTATGTGTTTGAGTGTGTGTATTAAAATGTATCTTCTTAGAGACATATACAATAGCTGTGACAAAGTCTACAGACATAGCAATTCTGAAATTAAAAATGCATGGTTAATGCTATTTACCAGGCATCAATATTCTATGTTATGATCTAAATTTCAAATGCTTCAATATATGTCTTTAGACATTTTGCAATTCTTACCTTCCAAACAAATTAAAAAAAAAAAAACTGGAGAGAAAACAAGAGCTACATAAAAGTGAGGAGATGTTTTATTATTTTTTTTTTGCTGTAGAATTTTTTATGGCTATTGACTGAGATTTGACTATGTTAGTAAATTAGTAAGTATATTCTTCTTATAATTGTGTTATATAAATCTAATTATATTTATTTACATAATTTTACCAATAAAACGTTTTCTGTTCCTGCTTCTACCAAATAATTGTTTGGTGAATATTTAATAAATATTGGAGAGGTGTCAAATCATTAGCCAGCTTAGGGATTCACACTTTGTGGCTGTTTGGAGCACTGATGAAATCTTGAAGGAAACTTTTCCTTAGTTGTGCTTTGGAAAATTTGGGTCCCTCCTAAGTTTTCTATCTTCTTCATAGAGCGCCTCTACCCACTCAGAGTGGCCATACAATGAGAACCTCTGAGAGAGTAGTTTATGGTGCCACAGTTTTGACCACACTGTCCTATAGTCTATGCCTTAATCATTCAGAACTTCTGGTTGTATGAGTGACCCATGTTTGTGCCTTTGCATGAAGGAAGGTGGAATCTCCTTCCTTTTCCTTCCATTCTTCGCTAAAACCAGCATATTCTGTCTTGGCTCAGATGCCTTTTTAGTGATTCATCGCTGAACCAAAATGAGAGCAGATGTAGGCTTACCTAGGTTTTCTTTGTGCCCTGTATTTTGTGTATCATAGTACTTACCATTTACACATGAAGTACTTATTTGCATTTTCTACCACAGTAGTCTCCCTTTATCCATGGAAAATATGTTCCATGATGTTCTGTGACTGCCTGAATTTGTAGATAGTATGGGATACTATGTATACTGTTTATTGCTCTACATACATACCTATGATAAAGTTAAATATATAAATTATGAACAGCAAGAGATTAACAACAATTAAAACAAAATAATTAAAATTATTTGCTGATAAAATTTATTCAAAATTTATTAACTGTTTATTTCTGGAATTTTCTATTGAATGTTTTTGGACCACCATTGACTGTAGATGCCCAAAACTATGATAAACAAATTGTGGATAAAGGATACTATTGTATCTTAAAATAATATTTATTTGTATATTATTTGAAAAGTGGGGGGGGGGAGAGAAAATGAATCTTCCATCCACTGATTCACTCCCCAAATGCTCATAGTAGCCAAGGCGAGGCCAGAAGGAGGCCAGGAGCCTAGAACTCAATCCAGATCTCTCACTTGGTTGGCAAGGAGCCAAGTACTTGAGCCATTGTCTGCTGCCTCCTAGAGTGTACATTTCAAGAAGTTGGAATTGGATGTAGAGCTGGGACTGGCCTAGGCACTCTGATAAAGGATGTGACCATCCCAAGTAACGTCTTAACAACTGCACCAAATGCTTGACCCTACTCTATATTATTAGTGCCGTGAAGGCAGCAGCATCATCTTATTTACCTGAGTGTATCCCAGCCAAGAGCAGAGTCTGGCATGTAAGCACTTAATATACAAAGTCAGTGAATGAACATAACAGCTAATGAATGAACATGGGGCAGGGACAGAGGGGGAATGAAATGAAATGATTCACGGTATTGAACAGAAGAGTGTCAGCATTGTAGTGCTAATGTTTACTGTTGGTGGTGTGGATTGTAGATGTGCTTTGGCTAAACTTCCCATTAAGCTATCAAGTGGATAGCTTTTCTCTCCTGATATCTAGGAGACACAATTTTTTGTGCTCATTTGTCACCTCCACCCCACCCTGCCACTATCACGTTCTATCATATACTACCAACTTTCTTGGTACTTAATTTTCTAGCATCTTGTCTATGTTTGTCTGAATGGGAGGGATTCATGAAGTGAAAAGTGGTTTTTCACTTCAAACTCTTTGGAATCCCCTGTGTCTGGATAGCATTCCTTTATAAACTTGGATTTTTCTATGGATTGTATTTTATCATTTCTGGACATAATTCTGCATGTATCTCTATAGATAACACTATGGTTACATATTATTTTTCTGGCTTGATTTTAAAACTTAAAAAATCTTAAATGATGCTTCTGTGCTAATAAACACAGAACTTTTTACTTTCACAGAGAGTCTGAAGAATCTTTTTTCTCAGTGTATATTCCAGCATGCTCTTGATGCTCATGTCTCTGGCAAAAATTAGTCTTGCTTACAGAATGTGGTCCAAACTAATCAATTACTTGAAGCATCTCCATCCCTAATATATGAGACCAAGAAAAAGGAGCTTTTAAAATTTCAGATGGGCTTCTGATAAGTATGCACAATAAATTAACCTCTGTGAAAATCCAAAGTAAATAATAACTGATTAGAAATCTCAGTTGCAGGGAGAAAAACAAGTGCTTAAGTGTAGTTTTGATGTAACTTATGTAATATTGATTTTTTGCATTTTAGGTTTCTTTTAATAGCTCACCCAAAGCTCTCTTCTACAGGGAAAATATATTTCTTAGTTTGTGGAGGGATTTGCTAGATCTCTAACATATTGCAGGTGATATTTTATATGACAGCAAAAATATGTGAAACTCTTATTAAGTACATTGTATTTTGAAAATTAACTGAAATAAAACATGACAATTCCTCAGCTGCTATTTTATAGAAATAATATCAGTGTCTATTACTTTAACAGCTAAAAATACAATAATCTGGGTTTAGTGATAAGGTTAATTTTTTTTTGCCTTTATTTGTTATGCTCTTTAACATTTGTTCACCTCTATTATGGACAAGACACATGGGACACAAAGATGTCTGAAGCATGGCCCAGATTCTCAAAGATCTACTGAATCAAGTAGAGCCGGGAAGAAAAATATCCAATAACTGGGGCACGATTAGCCATGCTAGGAGAAATACTGGGTTGAAGGTAAATTCAGAGCTATGAGAGGCCCTCTGTGGTGCAGAGGATATAAGAAGAATAGGTCACAAAGTGTGGGTAGAATTTTACCAGTGATGGGAGGACAGGAAGAGATGGGAGGACATGTTTGGCAGAGGCCACAGTGTGAACCAAGCTATAATCCACACTGATCTGTTAGTAGCATTGCATTGATGCACAAAAAAATATGATTTGGTCAGGGAAATGAGAGAGAAATGGGAGAAATATCCCAACGTTTAGATTTTCCTTGATCAGGAAGAAACAGGGGCACATGGTTAAGGAATTGGGATTTGGTGTAAAGAAAGAATCCCCAGGGCTGCCTGCACAGAGGAGTGGCAGGGTTGGCCATTCCTCAGGAAGGTTCTGCTGGTAGTACATGTGGACCTTCCAGGGATGCCAGGATAAAGTTCCAAATCTTTAGCTTGACAGCCTCCCCAACCTCCATTCTACCACAGTGTTCCTTCTTCTCCAGGTACATTTTGGTTCTCTTGGCCTACCCAGGAGGCAAGTGAAATCCTGTTTTCCCATGCACCTGCTAAAAATCTTCCTCTTTTATGACAACTAACATTAATATCACATCCATGGGAAACTGCCCCTGACCATTGAACAGCGTTCCTTTTTCCTTTGAATTTCATTGCTGATCCCAGTGGTAGAGATAATTGTTTACTGTGATGGTCTGCCTGTTAACAGGTGAGAAAATGAACTCAGAGAGGGTCCCCCCACTTCAGTGGAAGGAAAACAAGGTGAACAGAGGCTCATAGAAATATTTTCCCCAGAATAGATAAAAATTTCCAGTATTTAGTTGATTTTTTGTGATGGTTTCTCATTTGCAGTCCTTAGACTAGAAAATATCAATACATCCTTTTTATAATAATGAAATATTATATGGAAATTTGTAATTTCCACATTCACATAAGTCTGATGATCCTATCTTATGTGACCTTTATAACACTCCTAGGAAATTCATAGAGCAGACGTTACCCTGTTTTATGTAAAGTGCATTTAGGTCAGAGAGATGACTAGCCAAAGAAAATAGTAAATAATAAGAAAGGACTTCATTTATCTCTTTTGGCTTTGAATCCTCTTTTGATAGAGTTGGTTTTCCTGTTGAATAGGATATCATTACATTAATATAAGTGCAAAATTTCTATGTAAAGTGTAGATTAAATGTTCAATATACAATTAACATATGGAGAAATGGCAGAAGAACAGAGAGCTTGACTACAAGAATGGACTAGAATCAGATCATGATATTGATGCACTTCCAACTTGTTAGAGAGCAACATCGCTTAAAGTCAATTTGAAAAATTGGCTAGAAAAAAGTGTATTTAAATCCTGCTGAAATGACCTCAATTTCTATTCCAATATATCACTAGTCTTCTTTGCAATTAGTCATACAACTTGTCAACCATATGAACAGAGGATTTATTTTCCATTTCAGGCAATTCTATCAAGCAGGTGGGCAGAATGCCATTATGGAACCTGGCTGTGCTTCCATGGAGTAAGGGGAGTAAGATAGGAAGACAGAAGTTGGAATTACCATCTTGAGGAATTTTCTTATTGTTTAGTCAGCTCAGAGTTGATATTCCAGCTTTGTTCTAAAATGTAATTTTAGATCCACTGTTTGGAAGCTGGGAGACTTTTTCCTACCATTATGTCTAGCTAGAGACTGGCTGAGCAGAGGGTAAACCAGGTGTGAGGGTGTGTGCTAGCTTGGTCCTAAGAATCAGTGTGGGAATGATACTTAATTCATCATCTAAAAGGTGGGAAGTCTTGGAAAGTAGCCAGATTTAGGGACTTGGAGGTCAGTGGAAGGTTCTGTGGTCTGAGGCAGGAGAGGAACTGTGCACCACAGCCTTGGAGACTCAAACGTAGGTAGAAGTAGACATGGGGATATGATTGATCCTGCTGAAGGATGCTGCTGTTGCCCAGGGCTATGCTCACTGGATGGTTGCTAGGATGCCTATTGTTGCCCAGTGGATCTTCATGCCCTGTCAGTCCATGCTTCCAAGCTGCCACAAGCACCTCAGATCCAGCTCCCCAATCCATGTCTTCCTAGGATATTGTCCTTAGAGTACCATTGAACCCAGACATCAAGTGCAACCATGTTTCTATGGGTAATGGGGTCAAGATTTCAATTTTGTTTATTTTCTAACCCTCCATATACTTTCTTAAAGATTATTTACATTCTGCTGTTCTGTGTTGTCAAATTCTATTGAGACAAGAACTTTTTTTTAACTCCCTTATCTCTACTTTTACTACTATGCCTGACATGTGTTAGGCATTCAATAAGAATTTATAATGAATAATAATAATAATAATAATCTCACTTCGGGATGGATTCCCCCATTCCTTTCATCTATCCATCCAAGCTTTCATGGAGTTTATTCTCAGACTACTCTCTCCCTTTTCCTCTCTTCTCCAAATTCTTTGCCTTTCTTTTTGGTTCTTAAATCAATCCAAATTCATTCCTTCCTGAAAGCCTCTGTAGTTTTCCCTTTGCCTGGAGAGCTCCTCCTTCAGACTATCTTATGGTGCCTCCTTCTCACCACTTAGATCTCAGTTCAAATGTTACCTCCTTAAAGAAGTGTTCCTTGACTACTCTCCCTCAACCTTCTTCTGTTCCCAACTCCAATCAGCTCAGTCATTCTCATAATATCCATTTTAAAATTAGCTTTTGAATAAATATCACTATGCAAAATTATCTTGTTAATGTATTTACTTGTTTACCACTCCCCTCTCTCTCTCTTTCTGCTGTGCCCTTGGAAGAAAGTGAATTCTTAGAGCAGAGACCAAAATGATCCTGTTTCCATTGGGTACTCTGCTTCTAAACTGAAGTCTAGTCTGCTTTATACTTAATAAATATTTATCAGTTGGAGGTTCAGGGTTATCTGGAATTAGATTACCTCAGATACACTACTGACTATCCCTGGGACTTGGGGACAATGTTTACTTCTTTATGCCTAGAGTAGTATAACGGACAGTGTGTCATGTGATGGTTGTGGGGATTAGTGATGACAATAATAATGATAGTCACCATTACTGAAAAGTTACTATGAACCAAGCACTGTTTCAGATACCTTACCTGTATTTAATTATTTAATCTTCATCACAAACCTATGAAGTGGGGATTACTGTAATGCTCATTTTCAGATGACTCAGGTAAGGTTTTAAGAGGCAAATAACTCAAAATTACTAAGAAGTGGAAAAGGAATTGAAGCCCATGCAATCTGGCTCTAGAGCTTGTATTTTTACATTGTCTGGGACAAGCAATCACTCAATAAATGTCAGCTATTATTATTATTAGCTCTGTGACATTACAAATAAATATTCTGTAAATTCTGTTATTTTCATGAAGATGTCATCCATGAAACAGACAGCTTAATATTAGAATCAAAAAAAAAGCAAGAGGAAATTCACACTGGTGTAAAAGTAATTTGAAAATACAATCCTTTTATAAATAGAGTAATTAAAATATATTCAAATGATATATTTTATAAAATGTATTTTATTTATTGATAATTACATCTTATTGAAGATATAACAAGTGCAGCATTATACTGGCAACTGACATCTGTTAAAAACAAGCTTCCAGAATGCTTGTTTGGCTTAGGTAATTCTGTGAAAGAGGTTCAATATCTGTGTTCTGGATTATTCCCCATCAAAAATATCTTGGCAAACTATGACATACAGGCTTTCAGACTTGCATATAGATGCTTAAAAATGAACTGCAAATCCTCAAATGTCAAGGGCATACTGTGATTTTTGTTCTGTACTTTGCAACTTGAATTATGGACCTTTGTACCCCTATCCAAATTTACTAAACTGAAATGATTTTTTAGCAGATAATATATCCTCTTCATTATTTTTCTCACTATGCTTATGCCATCACCTTGCATTTAGTGAATAGTAAATTTTTTACCACTTATAGTTAACTGGTGCATGTTTGGTTTTTATATTTCATATTCAGGGAAATTGTTTTTCCTGGAATTACATCATGACATTGAGTGATTAATTATACATACATGTCAACCACGGTTTGTAGGAAATATAGCACCTCTGTTCCAATGGAAGATTTGTGTTTAGATTTTCTATAAGGCAGTGAGTGAAGACATTTAGAAAACAACAGGATTTTGGAGCTGAAAAGAACATTGAGACCATGTAATCCAATTTCTTCCTTTTATAGATGAGGAAATGGAAAATCAAGGAGTATAAGTGGCTTATCTAAATCACGTAGCTAGTTAGTGCCAGAATTGGGACTGGGGCCCAGATCTCCTGATTACTGTTTTACTGCTTCTCAGAGGGCAGAGATTATATGCCTCAGGTGTTTTGCAGTAGAACTTGGAAAATCTAAATAAATGGATAGCTAACATTGCCAATAGATCATCTGCCTCAAAGAACAAGAGTGTTAACAAATTTTTTTGTCTTTTCTTTTTTTTAAGATTTATTGATTATTTGAAAGTCAGAGTTACACAGAGAGAGGAGAGGCAGAGAGGGAGAGAGAGAGGTCTTCCATCTGATGGTTCACTCCCCAAATGGCCGCAACGGCCAGAGCTGAGCCAATCCGAAGACAGGAGCCAGGAGCTTCTTCATGGTCTCCCCCATGGATGCAGGGGTCCAAGGACTTGGGCCATTTTCTACTGCTTTCCCAGGCCATAGCAGAGAGCTGGACAGGAAGTGGAACAGCCATGTCTCGAACTGGCGCCCATATGGGATGCTGGCGCTTTAGGCCAGGGCTTTAACCCACTGCACCATAGCTCCGGCCCCCCAAAATTTTTTGTGTCTTTTAAGTTAATCTGCTTGTAAGAATGTAAGTAGAGGTATTTACATATATTTTACATTTTCTAAAAACAGCAAATTTCCCTGATTAAGATGGTACATGTTCTTTCTCGAAATTAGAATTATGTAGGAAACTATGAAGGCATAGTAAAAGCAACCCATTGTTTTATGATTCTTAGACAATTATTAATATATGGACATCTGGTTTCTATATTTTGTTTAATATCTGTATGATATATAACTATATATCATATGTTATATAACATTACATATTAATCTCTATTGATATATCTTACTATATGTAACATAACATAATATAATTTTATATAATTAACATTTGTTTAGTATGAATTGTACAATGCATATTTAAAAGTTAATAATGTGCTTGGAAATAATATTCTCTCTTTTCTTATCATTTATCTAAGTTTGTTTAACTTTAGAATTATTTCACCATTTTGTAGAACTCACTTAGGACACAATGATTGTTGAAGGGTATGTATTTTAACTATTAACTCATTCTCTTAAAAATAAAGATCTATTCAGTATTTCTATTTCTTCTTAAGGCCTCTGATTTGTGATAGTTTTCAAATATATTGGCATAAATTTGTTCATGATATTCTACTTTTGAAATCTTTTTTGTTACTGCTTTTTTTTCTATTTTCATTCCTGTTATTTTTGAATTTTTATTTCATTTATTTTTATGCTTCTGGATGCAACTTGTCAGATGAAAGTCAATTTTATTAGATGTTTCTAGGTGGACCTGTACCTTCTAAATCCTGCCTTAAGGAGGCCTTTGTAGCCCCAGCTGCTGAGTGTTTGATCAGTGGATAGCTGAGTGTTGAATCAGTAGACAGCTTTGCTATTAACACTCTTAGATGGCCTCAACTACTACCAAATTGGGTCACATATTTTCCCAGGGCAGCTTACTTCAAGTGGCTGATTGGCACAGGGAATAATGGTCAGTTGTTCTTCTCAAAGGTGGGGCAATTTTGATGGGTCAGTTCATCATCATAGCTCCCCATGTAGTCTGAAGTCACTTATCTTTCATTGCAAACCAGCTTGTCTCTCTGTACAGTTGTGTTTCCTCTTCTCCCCTTCCTCAGGTGTTAAACGCAAGAACATTTCCTAATAAACTTACTGAACATTAAACTTTATCAGAATTAGTTTCCTGAGGAACACAAGCTTTAGCAGTGTGTTTCAAGAAAGCTGTCACTACCATGGGATTTAAGAGCTGTACCATCACAAGTAGAAATTAACCTCTGGCTAAAGTTGGTAGACCCGTTGTCAAAGCTTTTCTTTCTTTCTTTCTTCTTTTTTTTTTTTTTTTTTTTTTTGGTGGAGATTTGAGAAAATTGCTGGAAGGGAATGTATGTAGTAGCTGGGGCAAAATATTGAGCATTTGTAAAACATGGTAGAACAGTAAATGGACAATGGGGTTGGACACCTATTATATACTCTATTGAAGCTTTATAAAATTATATGAGAATGAATAATAGGCAATTGAAAACCAAATGTGAAAGTCAGAAGGACTTTGTATGTAGTGGCCTATAAAGAGGATTGTACCTCCTACAAATGGGAGAGAAAGCTGGAAACTAAGCTAATGGTTTCATCAAGGAGTAGTTAGTTCTCAAAAGAAGTTAAAATTCCATCTAAAAAGGGCTGCTACACCAAGAGCAAGGCCTCGGTTGGGAACAAATGGAATTGTGTTCCATGGAATGGGTAACTCTAGATGATTATCCTCCTCCCAAACTTCAACTCCTTGAATAATCTGGGTGCTTAGAAGATGAGTGTCTTCCTAATTCAGATCAAGGACCTTACCCTCTTGCTTGAAGCCAGTGCAACATGTTGTTTACCCAGGATAACATCAGAATCTGTCCCGATGTCTCTGAGTACTGTTCATAACTAGGGCTAAGTTGCTGCATGATCCAGCTGAGAAAATCCTGGGCCAGATAAGGAAAGAAAAGAACCTTAGCCACACAGTCATATTACCTAGTTTATATATCTACTAGCAGAAAACAGAGAAGAATACATAGACCTGTGTTGTGAAGGTGCTTGATGAAGGGAGTCAGACCTTAACATTGGATAATGGAGAATTTATTGATTTTAGAACATTCTCCTGAGATACAAAATTTACCACCAGGTTAATGATCCCAGGATATGGTGTAAACTTGTTAGGCTTCTAAAAGCATTGGAGAGAAAATGACTCATGATAAGTGAGCTCAGAATGGCAGGTAGCAAAGGAAGGTATTAAGGGGCTGTAGATGGTAGTTGGAGTAGAAACTATGTTTTTTAAGGTCAGAGTGAAAAACTCATCAAATTATTTTGTTCCATGAGAAAGCCTGGCAGACATTTCATTTACCAATACCATCAGCAATGCATTGATAAAAAAAGACACCAGAAGCAGTTTAATGTGCTATGTTTCATAGGCCAACAATGTTAGAAAGAGTGACAGAACTAGATTCACTGGTAATAATTAAAGTAATATGTCTCAAATCAATAGCGGTAAGTTGCAGTGCCTAACTATCAGAAGACAGGTAGACACAATTATTATAGTGAGTGACTATGCCAGAGGGGCAGTCATGAGGTATTGAGTTCCCGACTATTAGAAGATGGTTAATAGAACTGATGTACCTAGTTGAGTAGCCAACAAATGTTCTAAATTCAGTAAAGCATCTGAGGAAATCAGGAATAGGTGATCAGGGAAGTAGGACAATCACCACAAGAAAAACTCATTATTCCTGAAAGCTACTAGTTAAACGAGAGTCTTGGTGATAGGCAAGGTACACAAATTTCTACAAAAATATAATTACCCACATGACTGAAGATTAAGTAGAAAAAGTTTGATAACTATTAAAAATTGAATTGGTAGTTTACTACTTTCTAATAAGTAAAGTAATCCTTGAACAATTTATAGGTGAGCACTACTAATCAGTCAATAGACAGATAATCCTCTGGGAAAGGCCAAGAAATAGATTCTCCTCTAGAATCTCTAGAAGGAAACAGCATTACTGAGACTTTGATTTTAGGACATCTGTCTGCTGTAACTGTAAGATGATAAATTTGTATTGTTTTAAGCCACTAAGCCATCTGGCAAAAATGTCCAAAAACTCTTGAAGGGAATTATAAAAATGTTTGGAAAACATTTAAATAGACATATATAAATGAAAAACTATACCATGTTCATAGATAAGAAGACACAATATCATAAAAACATAACTATAAAGCAGAGGGAGTATTATGAGTTGAAATTTTATCACCCAAAAATACATGTCAAAGTCCTGGCCCTCAATACCTGCAAATATGACCTTATTTGGAAATAGAGTCTTTATAGAGGTAATAAAATAAGGTGTCTAGTATGGACCCTAATCTAGTATGACTGACTTTAAAAAAAAAAAAAAGAGTGATATTTGTACACAGAAACAGGTGAGCACAGAGGGGAAATAATGTAACCATCAAAGCAGAGATTGATTTTTTTTTTTTTTTTTTTTTTTTTTTTTGCCACAAGCCAAGGAATGTCTGGAACTACAAGGAGCATCCTTGCCCTATAAATTTCATAGAGCACATGGCTCTGGTGACACTTTGATTACAGACTTGTAGCCTGCAGAATTGTGAAGCAAAAATTTCCATTGGTCTCAGCTAGCCAGTTAATAGTACCTCGTTGTATCTGCCCTTATAAGCTAATATATCAGTATGAACAAAAGGTTATGAATAGAGATCCTGGAGTTAGAGACCACCTGTATTTGAATCCTGGCCATGTCACTTATTAGCTATGTAACCACATAACTGTTACACATATAATCTGTGTAATGTCTTTTGGATTTGGTTTCCTTAACTATAATACCTACATTTCAAGATAATATTCAGTAATAAATGAGTTGGTATGTATGTATAGAGTACTTAAAGCAGCGCCTAACATATGTATAGTAAACATATGTATTTGAGAGGCAGAAGAAAGGGAGAGAGAGGACAAAAAGAAAGAGAGCACTTGTATGTACTGGTTCACTCCCCAAATGCCTATAATGGCAATGGCTGGGGCTGGGCCTTTCTGAGTAAAGATATGGGAACCCAATCCAGATCCCACACATAGATGGCAGGAACAACTACTTGAGCCATCACTGATTGCCTCCCATGGTATATATAAGCAGAAAGCTGGAATCTGGAGTGAGATCAGGACTCAAATTTTAGGCACTTCATATAGGATGTGGATGTGTCAACTGGTGGCTTTAATTGCTATACCAAACAACTGCCCCATGGTTAGCTATTAATATTATTCTGCACATATTAATATAAAATTCAGTGAACTGAATCAAAATCTCAAGAAGAGTATTCTTTGTTACAAAATTGATGTTTATTGTTAACACTTTAAATTTTTATTAATATAAAGATAATATATTTCATGTATTTCATAGGTAAGATTCTAAGAGGATAACCATATATCCTGCTCTCTCCCTCTCCTTCCTCAGTCCCCCTCCCTCCCCCTGCACTTTTCTTTTCATTAATTTTTACAAAGATATAATTTGAATCTACCTTATAATCACAGGCTTAATTCACCAATAAATATAATATTCAACAAGTAAAATGTAGGAGGACCACAATTTTAAAGGAATATAAACAAGGGCTAAAAATGACAATCATATCACAAGATGTCCTTTTCATTCCTGTACATTTTTCGTATTCTATAGTGACTGCCACATATCAGAGAAAACATGATATTTGTCTTTTGGGATTGGCTTATTTCACTAAGCATAATGATTTCCAGTTGCATCCTTTTGTTGCAAAAGACAGGTTTTCAGGGTCAGTGCTGTGGCAAACTGGGTAAAGCTACTGCCTGTAGTGCCAGTATCCCAGATGGGCACCAGTTTGAGTGCAGGCTTTTATATTTTTGATCCAGCTCCTTGATAATGCACCTGGGAAAAAGTAGGAGACAGCCTAAGTACTTGGGCTCCTGGACCCATGTGGGAAGCCAGGAAGAAATTTCTTCCTGGCTCCTGGCCTTGGATCGACTCAGCTCTGGCCTTTGGAGCCATCTGGGGAGTGACCCAGCAGAAGAAAGATCTCTCTCTCAACCTCTCTCTACTGTCACCCCCCATCTCTCTATAACTCTGCCTTTCAAATACATAGATAAGTCTTTAAAAGAGATGGGATTTCATTCTTTTGTTTTACAGCTGAGTAGTATTCTATAGTGTATATATACCACATTTTCTTTATCCTGTTGTCAGTTGATAGATTTCTGGGTTGATTCCATATCTTGGTGATTGTGAATTGAGCTGCAGTAAACATGTGGTAGAGATAGCTCTTTCATACGCTGAATTCATTTTGCTTTGGTAAATTCCCAGGAGTGGGTTGGCTAGGTCATATGGTAGATCCATTTTCAGACTCCTGAGAACTTTGCATACTGTCTTACTTAATGGTTGTACTAGTTTACATTCCCACCAATAGTGTCTTAGGATTCTTTTTCCTCACAGCCTCCCTAGAATTTATTATTTTTTGATTTTTAGATGATAGCAATTCTAACTGGGGTGAGGTGAAACCTCATTGTGGTTTTGATTTACATTTCCATGATGTCTAGTGATGCTGTGGATTTTCTTATGTTTCTGTTGGACATTTGATTTTCATCTTTTGAAAAATGCCTGTTTATGTCCTTTGCCCATTTACTTTTTATTTTTTATTTTTGACAGGCAGAGTGGACAGTGAGAGAGAGACAGACAGAGAGAAAGGTCTTCCTTTTTGCCGTTGGTTCACCCTCCAATGGTCGCTGCTGCCAGCACACTGTGGCCTGCGCATCGCGCTGATCTGAAGCCAGGAGCCAGGTGCTTCTCCTGGTCTCTCATGCGGGTGCAGGGCCCAAGGACCTGTGCCATTCTCCACTGCACTTCCGGGCCACAGCAGAGAGCTGGCCTGGAAGAGGGGCAACCGGGACAGAATTCGGCGCCCTGACCAGGACCAGAACCCAGTGTGCCGGTGCCGCAGGCGGAGGATTAGCCTATTGAGCCACGGCACCAGCCCTTTGCCCATTTCTTATCTGGATTATATATATTCTTGTTGTTCAGTTACTTAGCTCTTTATTGATCCTGGTTATTAATCCTTTATCAATTGTATGGTTACAAATATTTTCTCTCATTCTGTAAGTTGCCTCTTCATTTTGTTCAGTGTTTCCTTTGCAGTGGAGAAGATTCTTAGCTTAATGTAATACCATTTGTCTATTTTTGGGATCTTTTCCAAGAAGTCTTTGCCTCTGTCAATGTCTTCCAAGTATTTTCCTGTAATAATTTGATGACATCAAGTCATAGATTTAGATCCTTGATGCAGTTGGTGTTGATTTTTTATATAAGATTTCAACAGAGGTTCTGTTTCATACTTATGCATACCTAGATCTAATTTACTTGGCATCATTTGTTGAAGAAGTTCATTTTTCTTCAGGGATTGATTTTACTTTATTTGTCAAAGATCACTTGGTAATAGACATGTGGATTAATTTCAGGGA
This sequence comes from Lepus europaeus, assembly GCF_033115175.1. NCBI lineage: Eukaryota > Metazoa > Chordata > Mammalia > Lagomorpha > Leporidae > Lepus > Lepus europaeus. The sequence goes on along the minus strand of NC_084842.1, from coordinate 78,230,788 downwards.
CTTATATTCTCTTCCATTGGTTTACATGTCTATTTTTGTGCTAGCATGAGGCTGTTTTGATTATAACTATCCTGTACTATGTCTTGAAATCTGATATTGTGATGCCTCCAGTTTTGTATTTGTTGTTTAACATTGCTTTAGCAAGTAGGGGTCTCTTGTGTTTCCATATGAATTTTAGCATTGTTTTCTAGATCTGTGAAGAATGTCATTGGCATTTTGATTGGGATCACATTGAATCAGTAAATAGCTTTGTGTAGTATGGACATTTCAATGATATTAATTATTCCAATTCATGAACATGAAATATTTTTCCATTTTTTTGTGTATTCTTCAGTTGTGGGATGAAATATTCTGTAGATATCAGTTAGGTTCATTTGGTCCATAGGGTGGATTAGTTCTGTTGTTTGTTGATTTTTTGTGTAGTTGATCTGTCCATTATGAAAATGGTGTGTTGAAGGCCCTTATTTTTAAAGATTTTACTGATTTTTATTTGAGTTGTAGAATTACAGACAAAGGTCTCATATTTTTATTGTATTGGAGTGTGTGTCTCCTTCTAGATCCATTAACATTAGTTTTAAAATGACAAGTGCCCTGGAATTGGGTGCATATACATTTACTGCAGTTACATCTTCCTGTTGAATCTATCCTTTGATAGTGTCTCTTTTAACAGTCCTTTCTTTGTCTCTTTTAACAATTTTTGTGCTAAATTCTATTTAGTGTGATATTAGGATGGCTGTACCTGCTAGTTTTTTTTTTTTCCATTAGCATGGAATATCTTTTCCCATCTTTCAATTTCAATCTGCATGTATATTTGTTGGTGAGAATTGCTTCCTCTAGGCATCAAATGGTTGGATCTATTGCTAGTCTATCTTTTCATTGTAGAATTTAGGCCATTTACATTCAAGGTTTATATTGATAAGCAATGACTTTGTTCCTGCATTTTCCATGAATATTCCTATTGTTTGCTTGGATTTGCTTTGTGCTTTTACAGGAAGATTTTCTGCCTTTATGTTCTTTCATAATGATGACTATTATTTTGTGTTTCTGTGCATAGCACATCCTTAAGTGTCATTTCTAAGGCTGGATGCATGGTGACAGATTCTTTCAATTTATATTTATTTTGGAAGATCTTTATTTCACCTTAATTTATAAATGAGAACTTTGCAGAGTTAAATTTTTTTTAGAACTTTTTTTTTAGAACTTGGATTATGTCTCTATTCTGTCCTAGCCTGTTGGGTTCCTGATTAGAAATCAGCTCTGAATCTAATTGGAGAGCCTCTGATGGTAATCTGACATTTTTCTCATTCATATTAAAATGTGAATTTTTTATTTATGGTTTACTGTTGAAAGTTTGACTATTGTGTGTCATGATGAAGATCTTTTCTGGTCATTTCTATTAGGAGTTCTATGTGTTTTCTGTACTTGGGTGTCCTCTTTATCCAAATTAGGGAAGATACCTGCTATTATTTCATGAAATAGGCCTTATCATCCATTATCTCTTTCTACAACTTCAGGACCTTCTATGACCCATATATTAGGTCATTTGAGAGCATCCCATAAATCTTGAACACTGTTTTGAAATTTTTCTATTTTTTTTTCATCTGACTGAGATATTTCCAAGGATTTGTCTTCTAGCATGGCTATTCTTTCTTCTGCCTCAACAAGTCTGTATTTATGGCTTTCTATTGTATTTTCTATTTGATATGTTTAATTCTTAATTGCTAATGTTTCAATTTGATTTCTCATCAATATCTCTATCTCCCAGCAAAATTTTTCATCCATGTCAGGTATAGATTTCTTCACCTCATGCATTTGTTTCTCTGTGTTTTTGGGTAATCTTATGATCATTCTTCTGAATTCTTTTCAGGAATTTCATCAATCTCTTCATCTTCACATCCTAATACTGAAGTGTTGTGTTCCTTTTGAGGATTCACATTGTCTTCCTTATTCATGTTTCTTGTATTTCTGCATTTATTTTAGGTAATTGTGGAAATGGTTGTTTATTTTCTCTCCTGATGGCTTTAATCTTTGAAATATGCCTCTGTGGCTTCATGAGGTTTCTGCTCATTCAGTGCATATCCAAAGGTGTGTGCTTGGTGGGACCAGGGAGCTCTGTTCCATGTTCAGGACTGGTACAAGAGTCCAGGGTAACATCCAAGTTGGGCATTGTAGGTCTTCTTTATTGACAGCAAGGAGGGTATGATCATGTCAGCTGGTATGATCACTGTCTTACCTCCTCTCTGCCAAAGTGAACAGTGCTTGTGTTAGCCCACAGTGGCTACACACCACACCCACACAGGCCCATGGACCACAGAGTGGACCTGTGTGGTCCTCAATGTGAGCACTGAACACTCTGCAATGACCCATCCCAGGCACTCATGAACTCTGAGCCTCTGGTGCCAGACACAGGAATTGCTCAGAGGCCCAGCTACATCCCAGGCCATACTGTGCAGTCACAGAATTCCCACATTCATAGTGCACCAAGCTCTCACATCACAGAGAACAAGGAATCCATCCTTAGCCCTGCAAGCCTTCCCTAGCCTGGGAGAGAACAGAGACATTCCCTGATACCTGTGGGTGCTCTGCCCTGGCAGTTTGAGTTTGGACATCTGTGATAGACTGAGAGAAGGGAGCACCTCAAGTCCCCAGCGGGCACTGTGCCCCCTGCCAACCCTCCAAGCTAGATTCAATGTGAGTGGGGATGGTGGATTTATCCTTCCAGTTAAATCTCTTGATTGCACATATGCTTGAAACTATGTACTTGCATTAAGATGATGCTTTCACTCTGCTAGTCACCTGGCACCCTTCTAGGGTAAAAGGGAGAAAGAAATGTGCTCTCCTTTCATGGAACTAGATGTGCACCCTGCCTCTCAGTAGTGTTCCTCATCAGACACAAAGTCAGTGTCATGTGCAAGCTTCACCTCAGGCAATATCAACAGTGACATAGGCTGCCACAATCTCCATTGCCTTGCTCCAAGAGGTGGTATCTCCTCCAGCCCCTGGCTGAGGCAGTTGCTTATGGTGCCCATGCTTGTTGCTTCATGCTTGCACCATCCATTCTGCTCCATGGTGTCTATCCTTTTTCCTCAGAATTTCCACTGTGATATTTTTCACCTCTCCCCTGGGAATGCAACCATTCTGCCTTTCCTTTGTTATCTTTTCAAGGTCAAAATCACCATGTCTTTCCCCTATTCAGCCATCTTGGATTCCAATCTATTGTAGCACTTTCAGAAATGGCTGACAATCACTAGGGAGGAGCAGGAGAAGAAGAGGTAGAGAATGAAAAGGAAGGGTAGAAAGGAGGAGGAGGATGGTGAAGAAGGAGGCAAAAGAGGAAGGAGGAGAATGAAAAGGAGTAGGAGAAGCAGAGTGATCTTGGAAATGCAGTGGGTACTTGACCTATCTGATATCAAAATTTTTTTCAAAGCTTTATTTATAAGATGGTTGATAATGAGTTATAAATTTAGAGCTACACCAGAATAAAAGACAAGAACATATTCTGAAACATGGGTAGATTCATATATATGGGGAATTTGATACATGAGAGTGCCAGTATTTTTTTTTTTTTTTTTTGGATAGGCAGAGCCAGACAGTGAGAGAGAGACAGAAAGATCTTCCTTCCGTTGGTTCACCCCCCAAATGGCCGCTACTGCCAGTGTGCTGCACTGATCCGAAGGCAGGAGCCAGGTGCTTCCTCCTGGTCTCCCATGTGGGTGCAGGGACCAAGCACTTGCGCCATCCTCCACTGCCTTCCCAGGCCACAGCAGAGAGCTGGACTGGAAGAGGAGCAACCGGGACAGAATCTGGCGCCCCAACTGGGACTAGGACCCAGGGTGCTGCCGCTGCAGGCGGAGGATTAGCCTAGTGAGCCATGGTGCCGGCCGAGAGAGCAGTATTAAAACCATATACAAACGGCAGACTTTAAATGATTTTCATATGAAAAATAATCAATGCTATCTTTACATCACTAAAAGTAAGTTCCAAGTGGAAAACTTTCGAACCAGTGAATGGAAGACCTTTCTCTCTGTCTCTTCCTCTATCTATAACTCTACCTCTCAAACAAATAAATAAATCTTTTTTTAAAAGAAAAAAAGGAAACTACAGAATGACATGCTGATAGCTTCAGAATAAGTAAAATTGTCTTGTGCAATATTCGAAAGATAGTATGTAACTAGGAAAATATTCATAAATTCAAATATAAAAATAATATTTAAAAATCTGAGAAAAATATAAAGAAACTGAACTAGAAGTCATAAATTGCAGAAAACATTTCAACACATAAAATAGGCACAATGTTAGAATCCAGATTAACAACAGCAATAAAACCCTCTTAAAAACAATGAGTAAAGTCAAACAACATAATAAAAAATGCAAAAGAATGGAAGCATAGTCTTATAGAATAGAAAACAAGAATAACTCTTAAACTAGTGAAAAGATGTTGAACCTCTAGCAATCAGAGAAATGCAATTAAAACCACAGCTAGAGGACATTCTTTATATCCAACAGTTAACAATAAATAAATTGTGTAGCAATAAAATTTATTGCTGAAGATGTAAAAGACAAAGGGCTTTTAGTTACTATGGGTATGGATGTAAATTGGCACAACACTTAAAGTGAAAACACTTTGTGATGCCATTGTGTGCTTTGAGATGAATGTACTACATTTGTAAGGTGACTTCCAATAATTCCCTTCATATATATATGAATATATATATATATTCTCTCCTGTTGATTTTGGGCAAGACCTGTGACATGTTTCTAACCAACAGAATGTGGCAAAAGTGATGTCATTTCTGCGAACAGATCACATAAAATTCTTTCAAGGTTTCTAGTAGATCTTCCTTTTCTGGTTTTGAGGATGCAAACTGACACTTGTGGGCTAATATTGGAGCCCATGTACACAGTCAACAAGGAAATGTGACCCTCAGTCCAACAGTCCATTAGGGGTTGAATCCCACCAAAACACATGTTAGCTTGGAAGCAGCTTCTTTCACAGTTCAACAATCCAATGAGACTCCAAGCCTGGTCAACACCTTGACCACAGCCTGTGAAAGACATAAAGCTGAAGATTAGCTGAGCAGTGTCCTGATTCCTGACCTCAGAAATTTTGAAATAATAAACATCTGTTGTGTTTTTATGTTGCTAAGTTGGTGGTAACATTGTTATGCAGAAATAGATAAACTAATTTCTACAAATTTTCCATGGTTTAGCAATTCTTCTGTTAACTATGAACCCTCAAGAAACTCTTGCACTTCTTCTGAAGACATGAACAAGAATATGTGTAGTAGTATTATTTGTAAAAATAAAATTACAAACATTTTTTAAAAGATAATAAATTATGGCTGGCGCTGCGGCTCAATAGGCTAATCCTCCACCTGTGGCGCCAGCACACAGGGTTCTAGTCCCGGTCAGACCGCCGGATTCTGTTCTGGTTGCTCCTCTTCCAGGCCAGCTCTCTGTGGCCAGGGAGTGCAGTGGAGGATGGCCCAAGTCCTTTGGCCCTGTACCTGCATGGGAGACCAGAAGAAGCACCTAGCTCCTGGCTTCGGATCAGCGCGATGCGCAGGCCACAGTGCGCTGGCAGCAGCGGCCATTGGAGGGTGAACCAACGGCAAAAGGAAGACCTTTCTCTCTATCTCTCTCACTGTCCACTCTGCCTGTCAAAAATAAAAAAAAAATTTTTAAAAGTTAATAAATTATACTCATGCAATGAGTACTAAATAGTAAAAATCAGAAGAGTAAATGAACTATACACACACACATGAGCCTGTTTGAAATTCCAAAACACAATGTTTAGCAAGATGCAAAAGATATCAAAGCTTATAAACAAAATGGGTTTAATTTTATAGTATAAATAGGTTGGGGCTGTGCACTTTTGTGAAAGGAAATTATAAATATTAGACTGAGACAGCTGTTATTACATGACCAGAGTTTCTGTAGGAATTAAATTGGAGAAGGGGAATAGTAGGCTTCAAAGCCATTGCTAATAGTCTATTTCTTAAAAAGGATTGTGTGTTCCCTGAGTTAAAAAATTACTCTTTAATTCTCCATGTATATTGTATATATGTTCTTGTCTATATTAAATGTTACATAATAATAATTGATTCAAGAAAATTCCTATCATTAAAAATTATATGAACTATATCACATAATTTTTTCTTAATGGCAAAATATAGCCCTAAATACTGAATTATAATTGATAATTTCTTGGCTGTCGCTTTTGATTATTATTGATAGTATCTTCTAATATAGACACTGGGTATGGGAACTTGGTATATTCCATATTTTTAGGGGCTAGCTTTTCTTGGTTAACTTTAGATCTCTTTTCCTGAAACTACTACTAAAAGGAAAAAAGTGAGAAAATGCAACATGTATCTAAAAGGAATTTGAGGTGGAGACAACCGAGACGAGGTTATACTGAAGAGATGGTGGCTGGGAATTTGTCACTTGAATTATGTGATACTCACATTGAGGAAATACTTAAAAATCCGAATAAGATTCAATGAGGTACAATAATTCATAATGAAATTGTAGATTACCAGAGGGAAAATTATCTTAAACATAACCAGAGACTAAGATTAGATTAGTTACAAAGGGCTATTATTAGTATGAGAGCTATATCTTGATAGCAACAATAGAAATCAGAGGACAACAGAATATCTCCTCAAAGGAGAGGCTCCAAGGTCCCTGGGGTAGAAAATATCAAATATTATTATGATTGATAATTAATATGTCAAGAATCTTCTAATAGAAAATTCTGGAAACAGTGAGTCTCAGATAGTACTGGATTGGCATGTATGATCTATTCAGTTGGTTAAAATAATGTAAGTTATACTCAGACAATTGTGAGAGTTAGACGTCTGAAGTAAATCCTACAGGGCTACATTCAAGGTGTTGGTAGACCACTATTTTTGGAGTCTACACAAAAGAATTTGCTTCTTTGCCTTTTTCAGTTACCTATATTCCTTGAGCCATAGCTTCTTCCTTCATGTTTTGAAGCCAGCAATGGCTGGCTGAGATTTTTCTCATTTTGACACATCTGTTCTGTAGTCAAATACACCCTGACTCCCCTTTAAGAAAAATTGTGATTATATGGAGCCACTCAGATAATCCAGGATAACTTCCCATCTCAAAATTCTTAATTTAGTTACACCTACAGTTGTAGGTTCTGTAAAATGGCACCTTTTCTTACTACAATGAAATGAGAAATCATTTCCTTGATGCTTCTACTAATGGATCTGGCATATAGTGGGACTTTAATAAATGTAAACTATTACTTTTAAGATTTTGAATGGAAACAGAAAGTTAATATGTTTGTATTACAACTCTGCCTTCAGAATTGAGTACAACAGGGCAAACTTTCACTCAGAAACTATTGGTGTAATACAGCTAAGTGCAGTGTACTAGGCACTGGCAATGCACAGATCTGTCAGCCATGGTCCCTGATCTTGAAGAAGATGTATGAAAAGTCCTTGAAAAGTTCATGGAAAAATGCATATTAAAAGTAACAGTCTACATTTATAAATCATATGTGGATTTCAAAAGTTTTCTACATCAGAATGTGCCTTTTAATTCCATATTGCCCACAAATTTTTGAGGTACCCTTGATAAGCACAACTGAAGAAGAATTGAAAGGAAACAGCTGAAGATAATAATTGATACATTCAGAGTACTTATTAAATTGCTTTTCCCAAGCATTTTGTGTACATTAATTGAACAACCCCATAATATAGACACTATTATTTATCTTTCATTTCAGAAAGAAGTGAAAAATCTCACCCATACTCAATCTGCCTGAGAGGATGGGATTTGAAGTAGGTTGGGTCCCAAGCTTCTGTTTTTCATTGCTATGACACTGATTTTCAGTGCTGGGGAGGAAGGTTTGAATAGCATGGGATTTCTGCCTTTAGTTTTATTCTTCCTTTGATAAGAGCTATTAATAAATGATTAGGTGAATGGATCTGGAATCAAATTGTTTGGATTTACATTGTTTCTTAGCACTCTGATTCTTGCTTTTTCCACCTATAATACTGGGATTCATTTAGTATTTAACTTCTAAGAGTGTCACAGAGATTATTAGAAATACTTTGGTAACATTCTTGGTATAGAATTGACCGATTTTAGTCATACCTATTTTTGTGTTCAAAACCTTTTTCTCAAAGCATCATTCCTTTCAAGGTTGATGTTACTATTGTCTTTGTGTTTACTAATTCTGCAATTTCCTTTGCAGTTGGATTTCATTGAGAGCTTCGTTGTTTCACATTGCTTTTGAAGCACTATTGTCTTTGATTGATGTGATTTTTGAAAGTGCACTTAACCTTTCTGGGTTTCAGGTAGTTCCTCTAGGAAATAATGCTTATTGTATGCATAAACTTGGTTTTCTGGAATGGAGTCAAAGTGGCTTAATCCTGGATGACAAGCAGTTTGAGAAGGGTGATGAAAGTGCTTGGAGATTGATTTCAACCAAGGGAAAGTGACAAATGAGATGATATTGCTCATGTAGTGTTTCAAGCCTACAGAAAAAATGCTATTGGATATCAAGGAGATGACAGCATCAACTAGGGGAAAGAGACTTTGGAATCACATAAACTTGAGTTTCATTCTTAACTTTGCTCTTTTTTTTTTTTTGACAGGCAGAGTGTACAGTGAGAGAGAGACAGAGAGAAAGGTCTTCCTTTTGCTGTTGGTTCACCCTCCAATGGCCGCCGCGGCTGGCACGCTGCGGCCAGCACACTGCGCTGATTGGAAAGCAGGAGCCAGGTGCTTCTCCTGCTGTGTGACTAAGGATTTGGCTTCTCTAAGCCTCAGTTTCTTTATCAAGATAAATGACATTCTAAGAAAATCATCCAGAATATGTGCTGATCAATAAGACAGCTGATCTAGACTAAAAAAAAAGTCAATGCCATGAGTAAAGAAAGGGCACAGATGCCTTTCTCTTCTAGCTGAAGAGAAATCAGAGAGACACAGTGGTTCAAATGTAAGAGTTATTTCATAACAGGGTTCTCTTTCTTTCTCTGTGTCTCTCTTTCTCTCTGCAACTCTGCCTTTCAAATAAATAAATAAAATCTTTAAAAATGAAGAAAAACACATACAAAATACATTTTAGAACAATTTATTAATTTGGATATTTACATATTAAATGTTGGGAAATAAACCTTGACATTCCACCTCCCACTCCAATCTCAACCATAGCCAATTTCACCCACCTTCTCTACCTCCATCGCCATATTCTGGCTAGTCTTTCAGTTGCTCTGGAATGAGGTTAGGGCACCAGTGTCTGGTAAAAATTCCCTAGGTGATTATAATAAAAGCCATAGCCCTAAAGTAACTCTGTTTCTGTGCACCAGGAAATATAAAAGATAGCTTACTGCAGCACTGCTTGTAATGTCACTAAATAGAAATTACCCACTTGTCTATCAACAGTAGAATGAAAAAATTATGCTATGCTGATAACAAAGGAAGATGATTGTTTTAAGTCTAATAATACCTAATGGTTAATGTTTTGGTCTCCTAATGTGGAATCACAAGTTTTGATTTAATCTAACCCATTTTATTCCAACATTAATTGAGTATTATAAAAAGTACATTCCTAGACATTGCTTTTGGAGGTGACCTTTACCCTTGATTTCTGCAGATTCCACTCACTGATTATGAGCTTCTTCTGAGTGGATTTTGCCTTTCTGTTCGGAGATGTAATTCCCATCTTACAATGTGTGGTTTTTGGAGAATAAGAACTGGCTTGCTTCCTTAAGAACCATTTGCAGGAGTCTGCCTGGAATTTAAAATTTTATGGTTTATTCCATCAGTCCATGTGATCTTACCCCATCTGATTTAGCTAACAGAGCTAATGCATAATTAGCATTTCTCTCCACTTCTTCCTCTGCCTCCCTAATGAGCTGGGAATTATGTTTTCACAGTGTGTACAGAGAAGGCAGACATAGCTGGGATGACTTTCTGAGATCATATTTCCTCTCTCTACCCCATAAATTCCCACTTTGCTATTTTGATTATTGCTTTTTAAAAAGTTTCCTATAGCCAATGGAAATATTATTTAATAAACCTCTCAGGCTTACAGCTCCTTACAAACCTAAATTCTAGCATTCTGACCTTCACTATCAGCTTAATTAACTGAGCTTCTCCTAGTGAAAGCAACAGTGTTGTTTTATTTCTTACTGTTGAGATGTGTTAATGATTCATCAGCAGGATATTAATGTTCATTTTCATTTGACAGGGTTGAAGATACACCTTTCTCAGTTTATTAATTTTAAGATTCCCTGGATCAAAAATCATCTTTGATGGTTAGAAGCCACTTAAAAATGGTAATGCACTTACCTAGCTTATTGAATATTGAAGCTCATTTTTGTTTTGACAAAGGGAGGCATATTAGTCATGATGGGATGATGCTGTGTGATAAAGATAAACACTTTCGTGAACTTTGAAATTAATTCCAGAAGATCTCACTAATTAAGAATCTAAAATTTAGGTGTATTACCTCTTCTAGGGAGGGATATGTGATAGTCACCTTTGGATGACTAATCTCCAAAACATTATAGGAGATAATATTATGACCTAAAAACATTAATATGGAAACCAATAACTCTTCATTTTCTTTAAGGTTTTTCCAGAGCATAAGACTAAAACTGTTCTGTTAGTGGGTATATCAGCTAGCTTTTGATTCATAGTAAACTACTCTACAATTTAGTGCTTTAAAATGCTAATCCTTTCTTTAGCTCACAATTCTGTGAATTGGGAACTTTGGCTGAATTCACTCTGTGTGTGGTCTCAGCTGGCCATCACTCCTGTGTCTTTGGGGGCTGGGGTCTAGGAGAGACCAAGAGGGATGGTGAATCTTTGCTCTATGTGTTCTTCCATATTTTAACTTTGACTGCTTCACATGGAGACAGGGACAAAGGATTCAAGGAAATCAGGACAAGGCAAGCCCAGAAAACATAAACTTTTCAAGTATCCATTCGTACTGTGTTTAGGGAGTGTCAAGGTCAAGTTGAGTGTACATGTGTAAGGATGTGTGTGTTAGTGGTTTGGGATAGCTACCAAAGGCAAGGACACAGTGAAGCCTACACAAATAGGGGATATTACCACAAAGAATATTCCAGAGTGAGAAAGGAGAAAGATTGTTTTTCTGACTTATTGTGGATCAATATTTTACCAAGTATATTCTAAGGAATTCTAATTCAGGGATTATAGTTATATGATATTTAAAGAAGAGTTCTAGAGTTAAATAAGTTTGGCAATGCTATATTGCACAAAGGGAAAAAGATTTGTTTATTGCAGGATTTCTCATAGCCATTAACATTGTTGAGTCGTGGTGAAGCTTCTAGAATTTCCCAATATTATTTGACTTTAGAACTTTCCACTCCTCCCCATCTGTTATGGATAATGTTTAGAGATATATGCCCCAACATGGTTTTGTATACAAACAGTGAGCTCGTTGAATAGCTTATTTTTCAAGCCTTGCTTTTGATATAAGCCCTAACTGTATGACTGTGGTATACTCACCATGTTTTTTGTTTTCTTGCCTATTCTTCTAGTATTAAAATTGGAGAGAGTAAATTTCACTTTTTTATGAAATAAAATAATACAGTGAGGAGTGCTGAAGAATCATGTCATTTTGTGAGAGTCCAGTTGCACTCTCCATTGTCTCTCTGGAACACATTTTCCTGCCATTTTTACTATGATCAGATTTTGAATATGGAGACTCTGCTATAGTTCAAAGCTTATTACATTTTTCTCCTCAGAACAACTAGAATGAGCCAAGATTCAGGAGTAATGATTTGAATATTTAGCTTTTGGGGAGAATTTGTAATTTGTTCCCATGATTCAGTTCTACTCGTGGAGAGTTTAATTCAGCAGAGATGAAGCATGTGGACAGAAATCTCCATTTAAGTCTTGGGTTAGTCACTGTTTTACTGTATGGCCAGAGCATATTTTTCAACGGGCCTAAGGAAACACTGCTTCCTGAAATGTACAATAAATATGGAAGTATCCAACTTTCAGGGTTCTGAGATTTGATGAGAAAATGCCTATTTCTTAGAATACAGTAGATGGGGCCGGCGCCGCGGCTCACTAGGCTAATCCTCCACCTAGCAGCGCCGGCACACCGGGTTCTAGTCCCGGTCGGGGCACCGATCCTGTCCCGGTTGCCCCTCTTCCAGGCCAGCTCTCTGCTGTGGCCAGGGAGTGCAGTGGAGGATGGCCCAAGCCCTTGGGCCCTGCACCCCATGGGAGACCAGGATAAACACCTGGCTCCTGCCATCGGATCAGCGCGGTGCGCCGGCCGCAGCGCGCTACTGCGGCGGCCATTGGAGGGTGAACCAACGGCAAAAGGAAGACCTTTCTCTCTGTCTCTCTCTCACTGTCCACTCTGCCTGTCAAAAATTTAAAAAAAAAAAAAAAACAAAAACAAAAACAAAGAATACAGTAGATGCACAATAAAAGGTAGAAATTGCAGTTGAGGAAGGAATACCAGTCTTGAGAAAGGGACGGCTAAAATTTCTGGCCTTATAATGGATTGGGGCTCATCCTAGAGCTCTGAATTTTCTGGACCATTACATCGAGATTCTCATCTCAGTCCTCAGAAATCCAAAGCTTTCTTTGACCTCACAGACTTTGCATTTGTGCCTTCTGATGGGAATGATGCCCTTCTGAAGGTTTGTGCATGGCTTCATGTCATTAAAGTCTCATTTCAAGACTCAGCCCCTTGGGCCCTCCCTGTGACCTAAAGCAGTCACCCCCTCTACATAACTGCCCCTCTCATGTTTGTATTGCTAACTCACCTGTTTGATTTTCTTTAAGACACTTAGCACTTAGGCTATGACTTTGTAAATTTATTTATTTATATTTATTGTCCGTTCCTTTGCAGTCTGAAATTAACCTCTGCGAGACGTTATACAGAGATTTAGGGTTCAGGATGTGGTCTGACCCATAGTGGTAGCTTCGTCAATATTTGTGATTAAATGAATAAGCAGAGACATGGCAGAGAGTTCATCTTGTGAACTTGGCAGTAGAGGTGCCCCAGAGGGCAGCCCCTAGGTCCCTTCTTCTTCCCTGTAGTTCTGGATTTTCTTCCGGGGAGCCTGACAACACTCAGCTTCCCTGGACAAGGGAGAGAAGACCACTGATACACGGCATATTTCTCTGAGTGTTGTCTTAGCATCTGGGGCAGGAAGTGGCTTCTAAGAGAGGCCATCAATAGGTACATCTGTGAAGCTGCAGGGATGGTAGAGATGGGGGAGACGGGTTGGGGCTGACACAGACTTCCCTACATTCCCTAAAGTGGACTGGGCTCTCACATGTCTCAATGCTTTTGTTCAGCAAGCAAATTCCTGTCTGTGGAGGAAATGCCTACTTACCTTTCAAAACTCAGTTCAAGCATGACAAGCCCTTTCCCATTTCCCCTCTGATAGGTAGAATTACCTCTCCTCCTCCATGTCCACTTGTGTTTTGCATACAATTCTCTAACCTGTAGCTCACTAGGGCATGTATATGTACAAATATAAAGGGCGTCATAGTTGATGGTCCAGGGCCCATTTCTCCTTTGTTTGGTACAAGCACTTTGGTTTTTTAAATTTATTTTTTATTTGTTTTCCTCATGTTCATTCAGTTTTTATAGTTTAAGTGGAGCTGACTCTCTGCTTGGGGAGGGGAATAGATAACTAGCCCATGGGCAATGCTATATTTTTGACTAGTGCCTGGTTCACAAAAGGACACACATCACAAAGCTGATGAGTCAGTCCTAACACTTTTTTCTGGAATTATTGGAAAAAACAACTCTCTCTTTCCACTAGTGTTGCCAGGTTGGTAGAATATAAACCTGAAGTGGCTAGAGGTGAGTTTGCCACCTAAAGTTCAGAAAAAACAGAAGCCAACAAAGAAGGAAGCAGAATTTATGATGGAAAGAGACAGATTTCTGTTGGATATTTCAATATTTGAATCCAGAATTACCTAGAAGCAACTGGGATTTTTAATGGCAAAATCATTTCTCACTTCTGTATAGTTCAGTTCAGGTTGAAATTGTACCCTGTTGGCATGAGCATCGTGGCTAGGGCAGTCTGTTTTTTCTACCATCAGAATGTGAGCCCTTGACCAACCTGCTCTGGGCTCTGTATCTGTCCCCTAATTCCACTTGAGGAATTGAAGGAATCAGAAAATGAGATCAATAAGCAATTGATCACATTTTTAATGGCAAACGCAGGATTGGAATTTTTGTCTTTCCTGCTTTTCTCACATAATTCATTGTCTCCTGGTCTGTTTTCCGTAAATGAAAGTATTTCTTCCTTGTTTGTTTAGAATGTCCATTAGCTTGTTTCTTTCTTTTTAGATTTTTTTCTCTTTGTGTTGCAGTGCAAGGAAAATGAATTCCTTTTTTATTAAGGGTTCCTATTATAAGGCTTTGCATTTTTGCTTGGTTTAAACAAACAGGATATTACAGCAACTAGTGATTAATGTGATGGGAAGGAGTGAACATGCTACATGAGTCATTACATTAGATCCAACATGTTTAATGGTCTGTTATGCTGTTCAGGGAGCAGCAAGGAGCCTGCTGAGGGAAAGACAAGGTGAAAAGCTCTGTGACTTTTGTTTTCTTTCCCAAACTGTCTAACTTATAAGCAGAGAGCAACCACAATTCTCCTAACTGCAAATGAAGCAATGAGAATTACTTTCCTTCCAGTGCCCAATGAGTGTAAGATGTTAAGTTGACCCCTGTTGTACTGGCATGTTCTTAAGTGATACAATGGTAGTGATGATGGCCAACTTTATGACTGCATGAACTCATAAATTTATTAACATTTGCCTTCCTGCTAAAAGATGAAAAAGTAAGAGATCCAGTTTACAAAGTCATAATCAAAACAGACTTTCATAATTAAAACTTGGCTTGTTAAAAAGTTCACTCCGGGGGCAAAGCAGTACTAATCAAAGTTCTAAAGTATTGGACTGGAAGTCAGAAGTGTTGGTCTAGTGTGGGGTCAACTTTTGTTTGGATGAACAACCTTGTGCATAATAATATTTTGAACCTTACTTATCTCACTTGTCTGGAAAGCTTAACATATTTTGTATTACAGATTGGTGATGAATATTGAGAAATGATCTATGAGGTGTAAGCAATAACATATGAGACACCTTCAAAAATTCATGCAATATATGCATTATGAAAAAAACTTATGGATTTCAAATTGTTTACACAAAATAATGCTATACTTTAATTTTATTTTATATGAATATTCGAAATACCATCCTATGTAAGAAAAATATCAGTGTTATTGATAATATTTCACATGAGATGCCTAGAATTATGAAAGTATGTTCTCAAACATTTCCAGGAATGTAAATGAAATTTCCCTCCACTCTCAACTTTGGCATCTCCAGTTCATTATTTACAATGAAGCTAGAGAGAACTTTTAAAAGTATATAATTCTAGTTATGTTACTTCCAATGCTTGATGGTCTAGGTTTCCCATTGACTATCTGATTGGAGCCAATGTTCCCAAAATGGCAACAAGCCTCTCTACCCTCTGGTCCACTCTTCTGTCTCTCATCTCATCTCACAACTCTTTTCTCCTACTTTC
This sequence comes from Lepus europaeus, assembly GCF_033115175.1. Classification (NCBI taxonomy): domain Eukaryota; kingdom Metazoa; phylum Chordata; class Mammalia; order Lagomorpha; family Leporidae; genus Lepus; species Lepus europaeus. The sequence goes on along the minus strand of NC_084842.1, from coordinate 78,215,205 downwards.
TGGTTTCTACCAATATTGTCTTCTTTTAGGAGCCGAGTGTGCTGTGCTCCTTTCCATTTCAAGCTTTATAGGTGCTGCTCCCTTAGCCTAGCATGTTCTACCACCTAACCGTCACCTCACATTGAAAGCTGAATAATCCCCCTTATCCCTACAAAAGTCCGCATGCTAAGCTCCAGAAGTGGCAAATATGCTCTTGTACATGGTAAAAGGGATTTTATAGATGTTATGAAGGATCTTGACATGGAGAGATTATTCTAAATTATCAAGTGGGTCTACTATAATCACAAGCATCCTAATAAGAGTAAAAAAGGAGAATCAGAGTAGTAGGAAATGGAGCAGGAGGATGGAGGGTATACAAAAATCAATAGTGGCAGGTCTTCCGGTCAAGTATGGAAGGGAGGGCAGCTGAGTCATTTTTGAGGATGCAGTTAATGTAGGCCTCTTGCAGAAAGACTCAAGTGGAACTCTTGATCTTTGAGGAGGAGGAAGACGCTGGCTGAAGATGTGTATACAGCGAATGCTCAAAGTAGTAGGGAGGCCGTGGGCATGTATTTCTGAGGGAGGAAAACTGGGAAAAGAACAGAATGCTGGTGTGCTCAGATGGTAGTTATTTGAGAAGAAATCAAAGGCCTGATGATCAGGAACATTAATGAGCCACTTCAATGATTTAGATCAAGAGAGAGGGCTGTGGAAGGGTTAAAAGTAGAGGAGGGAATTGGTGAGATTTGGATTGTAGAGGCCAAACTAAAGAAAGGGAGATAAAGTGGATATTTTAGTGTTTAGCAAAGGGAAGACTTTGGTCTGATAAGGAAAGGGTCAGTGGGGATAAAGTCAAATTGATGGATTTTGGATATATTTAGGTGGTAGCCTCAACAGAACATGTAATGAAATAATGTATAGGTGACAAGAGAAAGTAGACAAGGATTCTTTTGGATTATCAATCTGCAAAACTGATGGATAGGTGGTGATGTCATTCATTGCAATAAGGAACAGGGGAGGAGGAGTATATTGAAAAAGAAAAACCATCTACTCAGAATGTCAGTTCTCTAAAGATACTTTTACATGAGTTTGTGAATTCAGCTTTAATGTAGATTAGTTAACCTGGACAACAATTGGTAGAAGGGATTCTTGGTTATAGTATGATCTGGAGAGGTAGATTCAGAGGATAGGTCTGCTCTGAAAAGGTAAATATAGTTGGGATACATATAAGGTTGTGTATATGTATATATACAAATTTGCCTGCACAGTATAGGAACAGGAGAAACAGTTTCCAGCACATATAAAATGTTTTTGTATTTTAATTTATTTGTAAAATATAATTAAATATACATATATATTTATCATTGTACAATATGTTGATTTGAAATATATACACACTGGGCCGGCGCCGTGGCTCACTAGGCTAATCCTCCGCCTTGTGGCTCCGGCACACCGGGTTCTAGTCCTGGTCGGGGCACCGATCCTGTCCCGGTTGCCCCTCTTCCAGGCCAGCTCTCTGCTGTGGCCAGGGAGTGCAGTGGAGGATGGCCCAAGTCCTTGGGCCCTGCACCCCATGGGAGACCAGGATAAGCACCTGGCTCCTGCCATCGGATCAGTGCGGTGCGCCGGCCGCAGCGCGCCTACCGCGGCGGCCATTGGAGGGTGAACCAAAGGCAAAAGGAAGACCTTTTTCTCTGTCTCTCTCTCACTGTCCACTCTGCCTGTCAAAAATAAAAAAAAAAAAAAGAAATATATATACACTGTGAATTGGCTAAATTGATTTAATGCACACGTTACTTCACCGTCCCTATCTGCCTAGTAATACAAAAGATTTGCTTCTTTAATATATTTTGTTGATTTGTATGAACTTTTGTTATGTTCTGGCAATGCTGCAAGTAATATTTTACCTCTAGGAGCTGGGGTGGGGAGAAATATAGGGGACTTTTCTCCCTGGGACTTAGAAAACCAGACATTGTTGTACAAAAGCCAGAATTGAGTTCATTGTCTACTGCTGAAGGGATCAGCTATTTCTCTCCAACAGCTGTCATGGTGACATATTCACCTCATTTATACTGGAGAGTGGGGCATTTGCTTGTAAGACTGGTCAAAAACAATTTATATGGCATTTCAAAAACAGTGGAAAATGAACCAACGTCACTCCTATCTGCTCCCTCCCTTCTTCCTGCTTTTTTGACAGTTTGCATGCAGGTAAAGAATGTTACAGCTGTAACAAAGCTAATTAAAATCAATTATACCCTGACTGACCTGTCACTGCACTCAAATTATCAAAGGAACAATTCAGCATATTTGGAAAATAGGTTCTCCTACAGCGCAGGATGTGATTTGTTCCCATTTTACTCTCATTTTAGGGATCTCAGAGCAATGATCACCTAGTTACAAACACCACCAGTAATTTAATAAAATGTGGTTTTTCTTGTATTGTCCAAAATAGATATTTTGACCCTTCGAGTTTGAAGGTATAGAGTGAGTTTAATTTCATTTTCCTTGGTATTAAAAAATTAGTTTATTTAAAAAATGCAAGGGAAGGAACATTTGAATTTCTTTTTAGGAAATATCTGTTCAGGTACTTTATATGTTTTCATACTGAACTTTCTTTTTCTTGACAGGTTATAAGAGCACCTTATACATGTTATTATTATTCTGCATTACAAAATTTCCCAAATAATCATTTATTAATTGGTTGTTTATATCATCTTTTGTCACAGACAAAACTTAAAAATATTTTTATAAAGATTATTTATTTATTTATTTATTTATATCATTTAGCTTTCCAATCTTAAGTAAAGCTCTTCCCTTGCTCTTAATTTGACCTGGCAGTTTCCTCGATATTTTTGCAGTACTTTCGTCTATCTTTCAATCTGGTTTTGTTAGTTTCATTCATTAAATAAGCTATTGTTAACTCACACATTGAACTGCCATGTTTAAGTGCTTATGCATTCTGTGATTGTTCGGTATTCATATGCCAAGGTCATTGTCATTTGATTAAAGTAGCTTTATTATATACTCTGCTATTTTCTTGAATCAGTCTTTTCTCAATATTCATTGAATTTAAGTTATGTATTGATTGCAATATGCATGTTGCATATAACTTCTTAAGTAAAAGTGGTGTGTTTTTCACTGTATTTAGATTTTAAGTATTTTAATTATATTTTATTATTTTATTTATATAGACCCTTTGTATTTTTTGTTGAATATATTCCAATGAATTTTGGAGTGTATGGAACATTTTTCTATTATATTTATTTCATTATTAATTTATATTATTATTTCTATTAGGATACTTTTGTCAAAATAAGACATATATATATCCAAAATTTTTAAAAATTAATTCTAGGAGTTCTTAAAATATAAAATGTCTTTATTTTGCCCTTTTTCTTGACTGATAATTTTACCTGATATAATTCTACATTGTAATTATTTTCTTGTATAATTTGATGTCATTTGTTTTCTTGCCTTGTATATTGTTGATGAACCTCATCCCAGTCGGATTCTCACTTTTTTTTTTTTTGACAGGCAGATTTAGCCAGTGAGAGAGAAAGAGAGACAGAGAGAAAGGTCTTCCTTTTTCCGTTGGTTCACCCCTCAAATGGCTGCCATGGCTGGCACGCTGCACTGATCTGAAGCCAGGAGCCAGGTGCCTCCTCCTGGTCTCTCATGTGGGTACAGGGCTCAAGCACTTGGGCCATCCTCCACTGCCCTCCCAGGCCACAGCAGAGAGCTGGACTGGAAGAGGAGCAACCAGGACAGGACTGGCGCCCCAACTGGGACTAGAACCCTGGGGTGCTGCTGCCTCAGGCGGAGGATTAGCCTAGTGAGCCATGGCGCCAGCCGGATTCTCACTTCTTTATATATGTTTTATTTTTCTCTGAGAATACTCTTAGAATATTTCTCTTTACTTGTAGTACTTAGAAATTTCACAGGTTTCATTTGAAGTAGATTATATTGTCATTTATTCTGCTGGGAACTCAGTGTGCTGCTTCAATTTAGAAATTACTCTTTTTCTTCATCGCTACACATTTTCTTTTTTAAAACTTTGCTTGTCAGTTCCTCATTTTTCACCTGTTACTTTCTTGAACACTTTATCTAACACTGAGTCTCCTGGATTGATTTCCTATGTCTCTAAATTTTTCTCTTCTATTTTCTAAAAATACAAACCTGCCTCCCTCATATAATATAAATAGGAAATGCATGTTTATTGTAAACAATTGAGATTTAGGGCTTGCTTGTTGTATAACAAAAGATGACTGAGAGTCTATTTCTTTTTCTTTTTGAAATATATACTGGTAGATTGATTGCCTTTTACATTCTTCAATGTATCTTTCTATTTTTATAATTGTTCTTTATTTCATGATAGTCTGTATTTTCATTGATTTGAGTTTGCATTTCTTTAACTTCCTTGAAAACAATAATTTGAATTTTCTAAGTTGATCTTTTTTTAGAATTGAATTGATTTGTCTGTGATCATCAGTCTTGTCAGTTTATAAACATACAAGTAGAGTTGAAAGTAATAGGATTGGTAAAAATCAGGATCTGATAGAAGAAGAGAGTGAGTGTGGCAAGGTCAGTACTGGAAAGGTAGTTTTCTTTTTCTTTTTCTTTTTTTTTTTTTTGACAGGCAGAGTGGACAGTGAGAGAGAGAGAGACAGAGAGAAAGGTCTTCCTTTTGTCACCCTCCAATGGCCGCCGCGGTAGCGCGCTGCGGTCGGCGCACTGCGCTGATCCGATGGCAGGAGCCAGGTGCTTCTCCTAGTCTCCCATGGGGTGCAGGGCCCAAGGACTTGGGCCATCCTCCACTGCACTCCCTGTCCACAGCAGAGAGCTGGCCTGGAAGAGGGGCAACCGGGACAGGATCGGTGCCCCGACCGGGACTAGAACCCGGTGTGCCGGCGCCGCAAGGCGGAGGATTAGCCTGTTGAGCCACGGCGCCGGCCGGAAAGGTAGTTTTCTATACAGAACATTACCATATGGAAAGGTGCCACTTCGTCATGCAAAGAGGCTCTACCTTCTTTTCCTAATCTTGCCTTTCATGAAGGATGGAGCCCCATCCCACAGTCTGCTTTTGCAAGGGTCTAGGATCAATCCACGGGACACAGTCTCTTCTCTGTGTGCCCATCAGTGCTGGTTTTTCTAGGTTCTGCCATGATCCCTTGACAGCATGGAAGTCGCAGTTTCTGCACTTACTTATCTCTCATTTACAGCACAGGGTAAACTTTTGTTTTGTTTTGTTTTGTTTTGGGGACATTTCTCACTTTCTCTTGTGTTGAGAAATGCCTTCTAAATCATATTTTTTTGTAATTCATTTAACATCCTAATAGTTTTCATGGGAGGGATTTTTAGGTTATTTAGTCTACAATATGGCCCAAAGAGGAATTCTATCTTTTGTTTTGGACATTTGATGTACCATTAACCAGCAATCTTGGGCAAATTAACTTCTGAGATCCACAACTTCTTCACTTGTAATAGTAGATATTAATATTCACCTCATAGTTTTATGTTATATGCTACTATACTATACATTTTTTAAATGGATTCAATACTTTATATATATATATATTTTAAGATTTCTATTTATTTATTTGAAAGTTAGAGTTACATAGAGAGAAGAGAGGCAGAGAGAGAGAGAGAGAGAGAGAGAGAGAGGTCTTCCATCCAGTGGTTCACTCCCCAATTGGCCACAATAGCCGGAGCTGAGCTGATCCAAAGCCAGCAGCCAGGAGCTTCTTCCAGATCTCCCACATGGGTGCAGGGGCCCAAGGTCTTGGGTCATCTTGTACTGCTTTCTCAGCCCGTAACAGAGAGCTGGATCGGAAGTGGAGCATCTGGGTCTCAAACCAGCACCCATATAAGATGCCGGCACTTCAGGCCAGGGCATTAATCCACTGCACCACAGCGCCAGCCCCTACTATACTATATATTAAAAATGTTTAGCAAATTGATAAATGTAGGCATCCTATACATGGTAGTTATTAATTTTTCCTGTTATAATTTATTCAGGTAATTATCTTCTATTCATCTTGAATATCCTATATTCTTGAAGAATATAAAATCCCCATGATCAAAGACTCAATGAATCCTTGGTTCTTTTTTTTTTTAAATAAATATTTATTTATTTATTTTGAAAGGCAGAGTTAGAAATAGAATTCTTCCATCTGTGAGTTCATTCCTCAAATGGCTACAATGACTGGAGCTGGGCCAATCAGAAACTAAGAGCTAGGAGTTTAATTCTGGTCTTCCACATAGGTGTAGGGGCCCAAGCACTTGGGCCATCCTCCACTGATTTCCAAGGCACATTAGCAGGGAGCTGGATTGGACGTGAAGCAGTAGGGTCTCTAACTGGCTCCCATATGGGATGCTGGCATTGCAGGCAGCAGCTTTACCTGTTCTATCACAGCGAGGGCCCCAAATCCTTGTTTCTGAAGAGAAAACAGCACTCCAGCATGGACCATATTTACAGGGGAAGTGTCTGTGAACAGCATTCCAATCTGATGCCCTGCACATTGAAGGAAAGCTCTAAGATTTTTCGAAAGTTGATAGGAATGGAGGTTACACAAAACCCATTTCTTTTATTAGCTACTCTGGCTGTAAAAGTAAACTGAGGGTTTTTGAGCTCTCTCAAGAAGACTGAAAATAGTGGAAGCTAAGGAAGTGGAGTGATGACAAGAGTATTAGGATATTTGGATCCTTAGCTGCCAGAGCCCCAACCATGACCTCATGCCTGTGGAGATTGTTGCTTTGGATAAGCTTCCTAAAGAAGTTAAGTCTAGTCTATGGTGGGCTGGTAGAGTCCACTATGAAACCTAGGCATTTTAGAATGCATGGGTGAACTGCTGGCTGCTATTTGGTATTTGCCCACTGGAATCGATCTGACTAGAGTCAGCTGCAACTAATAACTACAATAAAGTATGGTTAAGTGCAATATAAGCAGAGTCATTATAAAGTACAGTGAGAGGCTGGCGCCACAGCTCAATAGGCTAATCCTCCGCCTTGCGGCGCCGGCACACCAGGTTCTAGTCCCGGTTGGGGCGCTGGATTCTGTCCCGGTTGCCCCTCTTCCAGGCCAGCTCTCTGCTGTGGCCAGGGAGTGCAGTGGAGGATGGCCCAGGTCCTTGGGCATCGCACCCCATGGGAGACCAAGAGAAGCACCTGGCTCCTGCCTTCAGATCAGCACGGTGTGCCGGCCGCAGCGCGCCAGCCGCCAGCGGCCATTGGAGGGTGAACCAACGGCAAAGGAAGACCTTTCTCTCTGTCTCTCTCTCACTGTCCACTCTGCCTGTCAAAAAATAAATAAATAAATAAAATAAAGTACAGTGAGAAAAGCTAAATCCATTTTGTAGATGAAGAGATCATAGCCAAGTACTATTCAAAGTAATCTGGCTAATAAATGGCAGAGCCAGGATTTGAACATAGATTTACTGACAAGTCTTTATTTTCTTTCTTTCATTCATTATTTAAATAAAAGGAAGAAATTCCATACATTTCTTACATAAAATTTTACAAGTATAAAGATACTTCACACCCTCCCTCCTTCCTTTACTCTCACCCTCCCTAATTTTTCCTTTCTGATTTTTTTTATAATTTTTTTCAATGACATACTTTTAATTTACTTTATAACCACAAGCTTAATCCTCCACTAAATAAAGAATTCAATTGTGTTTTTTGATCAGTATGTGAGCCCACATATATATGATAATATATTTCTATCTCTTTCTACACACAAACACATACACACAAAACATTAGAGTACTTCAAAAACTGTGGACAATAAAATTAAAAGATAAGTATATTTTGGTGCAAAATTCTTGAAATCTATGTGTAGCTTTTTTGTAATACATATTTCCATAAACTTTGTGAAGACTCCATGTGTGTGTACATTATTTGCAGTTTGTGGTGAAAATTTAAGTGGCTCACCAAATGTGAAAAACTTAGCAATCTTTGATCTCTGTCAATGGTTAAGGATATTTGAATATTGTCCAAACATTATTTGAATATTGCTGTGTAACAAACTATAAATTTACCACTTAAAAAACAGCTAATTATTATTTCACAGTTTTTGTGGGTCAGGAATCCGAGAATGGCTTATCTGGATGCTTTTGGCTCAACATTCCTTGTGAAGTTGCAGTCAAGCTGTTGACTGCAGTTGTGGTGTCATAAGGGAGGATGAACTTGGAGGGTTTCTACTTCCAGTTCACTCTTAGGGTTATTGGCAAGCCTTGATCTTTTACCACATGACCCTCTTCACAAGGCTGTTTAATGACATGGCAATTGGCTTCACACTGGGTCAGCAATTTGAACACAGGAGAACACCACCAGATAGAAGACACAAATCTCTCATAATGAAATCTTTGGAAATGACATACCATCACTTCTGCCTTCTTTCATTCATTAGAGATGAGCCATTAAGGGACAAGTATGATTTAAGGACTTGAATATTAGAAGGGGATTCCATGGATTATTGGGACCACGTTGGTTGTCTATCATAGGAGATGGTTCTGTCTTTTTAGTCTCAGTCTTTCCTAAGATCATGTTAATTTCCTGGGCTGAGCATTACTTGGGTTTGGAGTACTTAAAAATTACTACTGTAGGCATACAATGAAATCAATGCAATATGGTATCATATCTTATCATTTTGGGCAACCTTCATGCTAGTATTTCTTGTGACATATTTACAGTTGGTAAATCATTCCATTTGGATCAAGAAATTGGGTCATTATTATTATAATTCTCTTTGGCAAGAGCAGAGTGACAATAATGTTTACCTTTTCATTGCATTCATTGAAGTGTTAAATAAATGTGTTTCCATGTGTTCATGAAATATTATTGATAGCAAAATTTATGCTAGGAAAATAAGTTACATGGGTTTGAAGACTTGGTTCCTGTCCTTATCCTAACCATGTGAACATGTTCTTTAATTACTTGAACTCTGTTTTCCTTATCTATAAAATTAGGTGATTAAATAACAGAAATTTACTGACTCAAAAACCTTCAGGGATCAGGTAAGCAATATGAGAATAAAGAGATGAGGTGTAAGACAAAACTGGGTGATGAGATGATGACAGCTGGAGGGTTTCCAAATCTGTTCCAGGAGGCAGTTGCCTGTTACCACCATGGGAAGATATGGGCATAGTGTTGCTAGATCTTCTGACTTTTTGAAACAAGTTGAAATCTAGGCTTTTTGTAATAGTTTCTTATTTTTAGATTTAGTGTAAGTCAAACAATGCTTACCTTTGGTCGGGCAGTTTGAGATCCTTCAACAAGCATATCTTACATTCCTGTTTTTTATTTCAAAGTATAAACACAGGTTTGAATAAAGCCATGTAGAACATATTTATTGCATACATTGGAGAAACCTTTTTTATGGCTTGATTGTTGTAGGTACACATAAAAAAGTTCTTTGTCTTCCTTTAGGTGGTTTGTTTTTGCAGTACTCTTATTTCTTTAGAAAAATCCACATTTCTGCACCAAGGAATCAATAAAGAATGGTAAATGTGAAAGACACTTCTCATTTCATTTATATTTGACCCTTCATGTTACTAGGAAAATAGAACAGGAACCACAAAATGAGAAATTTAAATGAATCTTGATGCTATCTGATAGGAATCTTTACTACCTCAGGTCATGGACTCAGTGAGAACATCTATCTAATACTTGTTAAAATTAAGTCATAAATTATATTCATAAAGATTTTTATAAATAACCTCACACAGGGTCAATGTCAACAGAAGAAATTAAAAAAGCAATTGAGGAATCTTGATGAATGAGATCGTGGGTCCTGGAACTGACTGTGTGATTGTCAGGACCCAATTTTTACCTAATAAACACAGAAATGCCATCATGAATATTGACACAGGGAAGTTAAATGGAGGTACTCTCTATGATAAAATGTCATTTTGGGAGAATTAATATGAGGGTTGTGAGTTTAAATATATAGAAGAGACACAAAATGGAAAATTCTAGGTCTTATGAGTTGTAGAAGAGATGTTGGAAGGGAGCTATTTCCAGAAGGTTCTATGGAATATTATTTTTTTAAAAAGTTGGTTACAAGGACTTTCTGTTGTACTATTTTTAGGGAAACTATTATCTTCATCACTGATTTCAGGTTCCAGAGAAATCACATTTTGCACACTGGGAGATACATTGCCATCTCTACCATTACATCAGTTGCAGGTTCTTGACTCTGGCTCCACAGGGAGCACAATACAAAATTTAGATTCAGAGACTTGTGTTTCAGGATCAGAGTTCAATAAGAATTCTCCTGAATTCTGACTCCTGCAAAACTTTGGACAATGCTGTCGTTTTTGAGTCCATTATCAGATTTTCAGCATGAACTTTGCACTGAGACCACCCAAAATTGACTTCTGTCAATAAACAAAGATAATAAACTTGTTAACTTTGTGACATTGGACAAGGGTTTCAATGTCCTTCTGCCTTGGCTTCCTCATCTGTGAAGTAAGTGGGAATACTACTGGTACATGGGATTAAAGATTAAATTAGTTGATGCTTATAAAGTGCAGAAAGTGCTCATACGACACAGTGCACTGAACATATAGTAAATGTTCAATCAACTTTACTGCTATTATTCTTCCTTTTCCCTAAGGTCTTTGCCAACCTCACGACTTTGTTGCTTGCCACACTTGCTGTATCTATCACAGTGCTTTGGTCTCACTGGTTCATGTTTGCATCTTGCTACCTTTCCTTTATTCTCTTTTTTTTAAAGCATTAAATCTACAACAGCAAATGTCCAGTGCTAAACTTATGTCAAAGTTCCTGTTTTTGCTTTAGAGGGATTCTGTGTAGTCATTCCTCTCAAAATCACTGATGGATAAGAATTTCTTATGGATGGCATGTACCTGGATCCTACTTAATAAAAAGAAGGGTTCAGGAAGCTTTCCCACCATGGAGTTTTGTATGTGGCACCCAAGATTGTGGTAATACGCTACTACCACTGCTATAGAATCTAGTGTTGACAGTTATAGAGCAAAGCTCAGCTCATCTCTCCCTCTCTCTCTCTCTCTCTCTTTCTCTAAGTATGTAACACTTCTAGATTTAGCTCATGTTTTACTGCTTTTACAAAAAGTATTTCCAGAGCCATCATACTCCATATAGAATTGACCCCTTCCTCATTGGTAATGCCTCTGTATCATACACCAACTTTTAACCCTAAGACCCATGCCATTTTTTACAATTTTTGGATGTATGTCTGATCTTTTCAATTTGTGAGCCCCTCTAAGGTAGATATGCTCAGTGCCAAAAATAGGTCTGGAATCAGGAAAACCCTTGAAAAACACTTCTTGCTTAAGAATGAAGGATCAGTAGGCTGTCAGAGAAATGGCTCTGATGATAAGCATCCCTGAATGAAGAGCTTTCACTTGTTAATCTCACTGAATCAGGCTCTACTCAGACTCAGTTTCTAAGGAAGATAGGTGACTTGAACCACTTTTGTGAATATCATTAATTACAAGAGAGGTAACTGCATTTGGTTTGGTACAGCTACCTTTGATGATACTTGAGTAGGAATATCCATCTCAGGCACAAGAATCACACATGTATACACAGCAATGCATAGCTATAATATACAGAAAACTATTGGGTTCTGGCTTTTAATTACCAAACTCTTACACTATAATTTGTTGATAGGTTTCTTTCGGTTTTACTCAGAGTCTTCTCATCTTTGGAGTCTTTGCTTTTGTGTCACTAACCCATTTGTTCCCCTCCTGAGCCTCCGGTTGAACCTCTGGTCTGTGGTCCATTTTATGGCTGAAATAATATTTTTTAATGTGGGCAGGTCTCATCCACTTGGTCTATAAGGCTCAGTTGTAAATTCTGGGTTTTCTGATTTTATTATGTTGAGTACAATAACTACTTCAATGGCCACTGTTATTTTTATATCTAATTATTTTCACACAAGTAAGTTTAACAAGTTCAGGAATAGTAACAAATTCTAATGCCTTAAAATGACATGAAATGTCTTGATCCTTCTTAAGCCTTTCTCATACCTTCTGAGAAGGCTGTCATTTCAGTTGAGTATAAAGAATATCTTCCAGGTTGACTGATGCCTGTAAATTGTTTGTTATTAAAACACCCTTCTTCATACTGTTTTTTTCTGCCTGTCACACACATGTTTTCCAATGATAGTATCTGAGGTCAAAGCCATCTGTTAAGGTGTCTGTTATAATAACCTGGCTGAAGATAGCATGCTTGGAGCTTTATGAATGGAATGTTTCATATTGGCCACATGTGATAACAGAATGTTGCTCTAGACTTGGCATCTACTCAAGCAACAGTCTAATGAAAGCTTTCACTATTTGAGTTCAGGGAGATGAAGAGAAGAAAGTGGAAAGGCAGTGAGATGACATAGAAAGACTATAGATTGGAGTAGAGCAGGCCCGACTTGGAAATCCAAACCCACCATGTGATATTGGGCAAATTTCTTAAACTCTGTGAGCATTAGATTTTTCTGCAGAGATGTGGGATTAATAAATAGTACCTAGTTAGTAGAATTATCATGAGTGTTAAATAAAATGATGCAAGGTATATGCAAATAAGTGTTGGCCTAAAAAATAAAACCAGTCTCATTGAAACCTTTGAATTAGAAAATTATGGTCCTTTTTACTTTGAGAACAACTTGACATAGATTTAGGTAAGAAGGCAAGTGACAGCAAGAGCTAGAGATTTTGGGAGATTGAAGGACATGTGACATTAGGACAGGGAGGACATGAAACAAGGGAAAAATAATGAAATACTGATACTGTGTCACAGACTGGAGCAAGGCTGTTTATGCATATCACCTCACTCCATTTTCATTGTGCAAATGAGAAGTTGAAACTACCTCACAGAGAGAATGTGGGCATTCTGTGTTAGGGAAATGGCAATTAAATGACTGAATAAAGACGGAAGTTTATGAGCTCATTTATATCTTTTCCTAGGAGTAGAAATCAGGAGAGTGCTGTGGTAGGGTTCAGGATTGGTCAATATCAGCTTAATTCTTACTGTGTACTAGTTTATATGTAGTGATGTGATAGTATTAACCTTCCAGAAAAAGTGTATGGAGAGAAATTTTCAGTCTTTCCAAATGTTTTTTTTTTTTTAACTTTTATTTAATGAATATAAATTTCCAGTGTACAGCTTATGGATTACAATGGCTTCCCCCCCCCCCATAACTTCCCTCCCACCCGCAACCCTCCCCTCTCCCGCTCCCTCTCCCCTTCCATTTGCATCAAGATTCATTTTCAATTCTCTTTATATACAGAAGATCAATTTAGTATAAAGATTTCAACAGTTTGCACCCACATAGAAACACAAAGTGAAACATACTGTTTGAGTACTAGTTATAGCATTAAATCACAATGTACAGCACATTAAAGACAGAGATCCCACATGAGGAGCAAGTGCACAGTGGCTCCTGTTGTTGACCCAACAAATTGACACTCTAGTTTATGGCGCCAGTAACCATCCTAGGCTGTCGTCATGAGTTGCCAAGGCTATGGAAGCCTTCCAAGTTTGCCGACTCTGATCATATTTAGACAAGGTCATAAAAGACAGGGTGAGGATAGTAACCAATGATCCTAAGAGTGGCATTTACCATGTTTGAACAATTATACAGCATGAAGTTGGGAAGAGGACCATCAGTACACACAGGTTGGGAGTAGAGCCATTGGTGGTAGAGTAGAGGTTATGATTACAAAGGAATGAGGCCCAGTGCACTAGACAGGGCCTAGAAAAAAGGACAGAGTCATTATTAGAGGAGCTAAGAAAGGTGCTGTCTAAGCTACAATTAAGTTTTCTGATTGAGAGGCAAATAGAACCTGATAGAAGGGGCTTGATAATAATCTGTTGGGCTTTAGGCCTTGTAAATTCAGAGGCCCAGACCTATCTATCTCTTCACATGGGGTATATCCTAAGGGAGGTGTGAACCTCCTAGGGGAAGGCACTCTGTTGACTTTCATTACTTGGCTGGCCTGGGAGGAGAGCTGGCCAGGTAAAGGCAGGTGGCATCTCTAACAAGAAATTTACAGTTCTGCCTGCAATGTTGCTGACCCTACTTGACCATCCCCTCAGCTGCAGTGGTCACTTTGGAAGTTGGGCTGAGTGAAGGGCTTTTCAGCTTAGAGCCAATAAGATCTGTGGCTCTGACCTGGGCATCCTTCGACTCCAGGGCAGGTCCATTTCCAGTGATTCAACTCTTGGCAGAGCTGCCAGGGCTCTTCACAAGCTGACTTCTGCTGAAGCCCAGGCTTACCACATGGAAAGCCACTGCAGTGGACTGGCCTGTTGGGTCTCCTTGAGGGCAGATCACTGTACAGATCAGCCATTAATAGGCCTGCCACCCATTGCTTCTGATGCCGAGCTTTCTTTTCCTCCTGGTTTGTGTTAAAGCAGACCAGAGGATGCAAGTCAAGGGAGTGCCCGTATCCCATCTCTAATCTTCGGTGGCCTGAACTACAAGTCTATAGTCACAGGCATGTTCTGTAGTAGTTTTTCTAAGGTAGACAATGCCCATGAGGAAAATTATATTCTCACTTTAAAACTTTCTTTCCCTTTGGTCTGAAAGGGAGGTTTTTTCTACTTACTGTATACTTCGCTGATGGCAAAGTGAATCTAGCTATGAGATTATTATTTGAGTTCTTATTTTGGCTATGCTATTGCAGAAAAATGTTAGCCATCTCTTTTATAAGGTCTAAAGATTAAATTGTGCATCCTACAGATTCCTTCATAATAGAACTAGTTTCCTACCTTGAAGAGAATAGAGAAATGAAAGAACAAGTTGGGCTTAGAATAGAGAAATGAGGGAGCAAGTCCTAGATCGCTTGCTGACAATAGCAATATCACATGAATACTTAGCAAACCGTTTCAACCCTTAGATAACAACTTAAGAAAACATTTACCAGAAGGTCCAATGCCTTCTATAAATTTTAAGAATCATGTATTTGAAAACACCTCTTAAATATCTAACATGGTGTAGTTTGTTTAACCAGTAAACTTAAGCACAACCATCTAAAATGTTTTTAGTTTCTTTCTACCAACAAGTCTAAAACATATGATACACAGATTCAGGTCACACAAATTAAAATGTATCTTTGATTGATTTTAGCAGCTTAAATTTATGGACAATCTTATCTATAAGCCATTTAAAATAAAACTCTTAATAAAATTTCCCCATGTGGACATACAATATGTACACACATATAATATAGCATAATAGACCAATATAGCAATTTTAATAATAGCTTTTAAAATCTTTAACTCTTTTTGTAGATTGCCAATTGATTTGAATTGCTTTTTATTTTTAGTAACCTCAGTTAACCATACTTTCTCTCAGTTGGTACTGTTAATACATTATTGGCTTCATCTGTTTACAGAGCCATCCCAAAGTACTGAATACAATAAAAGTGGCTGGAAAAAGTCCATAGGAACCTATAGGAGGACAGCTAAACACAGAACCAACAACGCTTTAGTTTTATGAGCAGCAGATCATATATAACTGTGGATGACAAAAGACTTTAAGTCGCCATGTTTAAAATTATAAACTCATCAACCAACAAGAGGCACTTGCTTACTTCACAGTATTTTTAAAAGCACCTGTAGGATTTTACAAGTATTTAACCCTTTAAGTCTCTGGGGCTTTCTCATTAATATAACTATCATGTCTAGTAACACAAGATCATTAGACTTTTTAATTCTCAAACATTTGTATTAATAGCATTTTCCATTATAGAAACTTAAAGTCTGGTACCACATCACATCTTGACAGTCCTTCTAATATACTCCAAATAGACTGATTAGTTGGTGTCTCTATAAGATGAGAGACATAGGTCCTTCGATTTTTTCAGTTGGGCCCAAACTGGAAAAACCAAAGTCCAGGATTTACTGGAAATTTTAGAGACCAGATTGTTTGAAACGTTGATTTTTTGAATGCCTGTCAAGAATGCCAAGAAGGCTCAAAATCCAAAATATCTGGTTGAAATAAGATTTCTTAAAATCATGACATAACATAGACCAAATTTGATCATTGTTACAAGGTGATCATTCAAATTTTTGAAAAAA
Organism: Lepus europaeus; assembly: GCF_033115175.1. Classification (NCBI taxonomy): domain Eukaryota; kingdom Metazoa; phylum Chordata; class Mammalia; order Lagomorpha; family Leporidae; genus Lepus; species Lepus europaeus. Next base: position 78,199,164 of record NC_084842.1, on the reverse strand, counting down.
GCACGTATTTAAATAACCCATAGCTCTTAATAAAAATTCAGCTGTTTTTGAACAATTAGAATTTAACAGACATCAAGAGAACATAATAGATTACTTTAACACATTGCTTTAACAGAGCATCAGAGTTTAATTCTATGTCAAAGAGAAATTGAGCTTCCTGTGATCTTTTGCTGTGAGGTTTCCTTCCTTTACCTTCTTTCATATTGGTGACCATGTTTCTGTGTTTCTGTGTGTAACACATCTTTAAGCATCTTTTGCAGGGCAGGATGAGTGGCAACAAATTCTTTCAGTTTCTGTTTGCTATGAAAAGTCTTAATTTCACCTTCATTCACAAATGAGAGCTTTGCAGGATATGGTATTCTGGGCTGGCAGTTTTTCTCTCTTAGTACCTGGGCTATGTCTCGCCATTCCCTTCTAGCTTGTAGGGTTTCTGATGAGAAGTCTGCTGTGAGTCTAATTGGAGATCCTCTAAGAGTGATCTGACGTTTCTCTCTTGCACCTTTTAGGATCTTTTCTTTGTGTTTCACTGTGGTGAGTTTGATTACAACATGTCGTGGTGAGGATCTCTTTTGGTCATGTTTATTAGGGGTTCTATAAGCTTCTTGTACTAAGATGCCTCTGTCCTTCTCCAAACCTGGGAAATTTTCTGCTAGTATCTCACTGAAAATGCCTTCTAATCCTTTCTCCTTCTCCATGCCTTCAGGAACTCCTAGAACCCGAATGTTGGGTTTTTTAATAGTATCCTGTAGATTCCCGACAATATTTTTTAGATTTCTAATTTCTTCTTCTTTTCTTTGGTTTGCCTGTTTCCTTTCCTGTTCTCTGTCTTCTAAGTCTGATATTCTCTCTTCTGCTTCGCCCATTCTGTTTTTAAGGCTCTCTAATGTGTTTGTCATTTGATCTATTGAATTCTTCATTTCATTATGATTTCTCGTCACAATCACCATTTCTTGTTCCACTAGTTGTTTCATTTCATTTTGATTCCTCCTTAATATTTCACTTTCACGAGAGAGATTTTCTATCTTGTCCATGAAGGATTTCTGTAGTTCAAGAATTTGTTTTTGAGAACTTCTTAATGTTCTTATCAATTTTTTGAGATCCGCTTCTTGCATTTCTTCGATCTCATCCTCTTCATAATCTTGAATTGGGGTGTCTTTTTCATTTGGGGGCGTCATAGTTTCTTCCTTGTTCTTGTGAGCTTGGTTTTTGCGTTTGTTGTTTGGCATGTTGGAGATATTTGGTTTCTTCACTGTGGTGTTTTTTCTTGTTACACTATGGCTCTATTTTAAGTGGACTGTCTGCTTTCAGTGGAGCCTTAGAGGCTTGAGATGAGTGTGGACTGAGAGCTGTGTTTGGTTCCTCAGGGTTGAGGGTGTGTCAAGGATGACACTCCCAGGTTAGGTGTGGTAAATCTCTCTTTCTTTTTTTGATTTAAAAGGGAAGTAATTCCGCACAGCTGAACGTAATTGGAGGTAGTTAGCAGGCAAATGATATACCCACAGGAGCCAGAGATCAGAAGCTCTTTCCCAAGGACCACACAGGGAATCTCTGCTGCCCTCAGTGTGGGCTCCAGTTCTCCTGCAGTCTCCCACTGGGTTGCCAAGTTAGATGCTAATCTCCTGTTATTTCACCCCTCCCCCCAGAGTCAGGTTTTTCTGCTAGGCTCAGGGCTGGTGCAGACCTGAGGTCGCCCTGCTTATGACGTATGTCCAAAATGGCGCCTGCTCTGTCTTGCTCGCCTTTGAGAGGTGAGCGGAGAGATAGAAACTTGTGTCCGTATCAGTCACTTTTTTATTTTTTTTTCTCTCTCTTCTAGTTAGCCTGGTGAACTTTTCCCCACGGAGTTTCAAGCCTCGTTCCCTCTAGCCTCCTCTTTCCGCTTGTCTGCTGGTATCTCGGGCTATGGAGGTTCGGCTCACCTCGCGTTCCAGCGCTGGTGCGTTTAGTCTGCCGCTGGTGTCCCGAACTTGGGCTCCCACGCTCTCCACGCAGGTCCACTGTGAATCACTAGTTCCGGAAGAGTTTCCTCTGCTGTTTCATCCCCTACTCTTCCTTGACCCTGCAGTATCTCCACTTATATTGAACTTTCTGTGCCCCCGGACTAAGTGTGCTCCCTGCCTATTCCGCCATCTTGCCGCCTCTCCAAATGTTTTAAGAAATATAAATTCTTAGATGATTTAGGTTACAAGATTTTATTGGTTTTAAGTTTTGATTTTTCTTTCCACAATTGATAAAAGGAAAATATAAGGCCAAAATGTACCCAAGTACTTGGTCCTACTACAGTGTTTTTTGATGCTAGCTCTATCACCCACAAGAATTAATAAATAACTACAGCACTGGGCCCTGGAAACTAATAAATGAACAGGGCAGCATTAGCTTTTTGCTTCCATGGAATTTTCAATCAAGATAGAAAGACAGACCCTAAATAGTTGAAGCAATAACTTTGTAATTATAAAAATGAGATACACCATAGGAGAAGAGTAAAATTTTTTAAGGTAATTATAACAGGAAGCATAACTTATGCTGAGGTAGGGCAGCATGGTCATAAAAAGCTACCCCAAAGCTATAACATTTCAGTGGGTCTCTGAAAATTGAGTAGAATTTATACAGCTGAAAAAAGGAGATTTCCAGGCAAATAACACATTTGTCTGTCTTCTGGCATATCCATTCCTGATTGTTTTCAATACCAGTTTGTGCTTTGATATCGGTACCAATATCACTCTACTCTGGGCATATACTATTTCAAATAGGAGGCAATTGTTTTGGACATCAATCAGTGACTATCTTTGGCCTCTGTCCCTTGTTTTTGAATTGGTTCACAGCCTCATCTAATTGCTTCCACACACCTCTTGATGTTTGCTTTCCTCTCCTTGCATATGATTGCACTTTAAAATTGAAGGGAAAAAGATTTTTGAAAAATACATTGTTCATTTTAGAAAATTCTAGGTGTATTAAAGACTGAATCTCTGGATGAAGAACAAATTTAAATTGCATCTCCTATTTGATGCAACTGCTTGTGAACATAGTGAAATTGCATCCAGATATTGAGGAAGCTGTGTGAAACTTCAGGGCATGTTTGCAAAGGCTTTTTATAGTACAAGAAGCAATTGCTTCTTTGTTTATTTGGTTTGTGGCTAAGTCATTACAATGCTTCTCTTCCAGAAAATAAGTATATGTAGACTGAGAAAATTTTGCCAGAATAATTGCTTCTACTTTATTTAAAGATAATCCAAATCTTCAAAATTATTGCTGCAGTGAACATTGCTTACGTTGGGCTGTCCATCATGTATTTGACCTCCTCTGGAAACTACTCTAACAGTCTTTGTATTATTTTATTAGTTACAGTAATGCTGACTGGTATAATAAATACCTATTTCTTGCTTATTTGATAGACTAATGTGGATGATTCCTGTTGGTGGCTTCTACTTATTCATTCAGAGATTCCTACCCCTTTAATCTTCTTGGATTTGTACTCTTCTATATTTTTAGAGTCTCCTCATATAAATGGAAGATGAAAAAGGACAGAATGGATCCAATGAATTCAATGTAGGAGGTTGCCATGGGCAATGCTTTCATCCAGTTGGCTGGAACTCAGTCAGTATTTAGACAAAGCTATAAGCAAAATGGAAGTTTTCTCCTCCCTTCAAAGAAAAGTTCCTCCTTCTTTGATGACCACTTCTTTACCCTGGGTTTCACCCACTGAGGGCCTTCATGTAGGACTTTTTTTGCCAAGTGTCTTGGCTTTCCATGCCTAAAGTACATCCTTCTTTGATTGCCACTTTTTTCTGCTGGGGTCTCACTCACAGACATCCTTCATGTAGAACATTTTTTGCCACAGTGTCTTGGCTTTCCATGCCTAAAGTGCTCTTATGGGCTTTTTAGCCAGACCAGGATGCCTTAAGGACTGATTCTGAGGTCAGAGTGCTATATAAAGTGAATGTCATTCTATGAGTCTGCTTCCCATGTTGGAACATTCACTCCTTTTAAATTATATCTATTATTATTACCAGACCCTTAATCCTACACTTTAACACTTAAGGTGGTATTTTTACCACCCAGTTGAAGGGTATTTGGGGCCCCATGGCAAGTTTTTAAACTATATCCTTATGTATGCAGAACTGTACAGCTTTAAAAATATAAAAACTTCATACACTTCATAATTACAACTTTAGGAAAATGGTGATTCTTCCTACTATGCAAACCCTCTCACCTAGACTCCCAATCCATCTTCCTTGTCCCTATCTTATTCCCACTCTTATTTTTTACAGAGATCTATTTTCAATTGACTTTATACACGTATGTTTAACTCTATGTTAAGTAAATAGTATTTATAAAAAATACCTGTTCCTCAACAGTCAAGACAATGGCTTTTCAAGTCATTTCTTCTCAAAGTGTCAATTTCACTTATACAGATTGCCTTGTAGGTGCTCTATTAGTTCTCACAAAGGTCAGGGAGAACATGTGGTATTTGTCTTTTTGTGACTGGCTTATTTCACTAAGTATGATGTTTTCCAGGTTCATTTTGTTGTAAATGACCGATTTCAGTTTTTTTTTTACCACTGTGTAGTATTCTATAGAGTACGTATCCCATAATTTCCTTATCCAGTCTTCAGTTGATGGGCATTTGTGTTGTTTCCATGTCTTAGCTATTGAGAATTGAGCTGCAGTAAGCATGGGAGTGCAGATAACTCTTTCTTTTGCTGATTTCATTTCCCTCGGGTAAATTACCAGGAGTGGGATGGCTGGGTCATATATTCAGATTTTTGTGGGTACTGTCTTCCATAGTGGTTTTACCAGTTTACATTCCCACCAACAGTGGATTAAGGTACCTTTTTCCCCACATCCTCATCAGCGTTTGTTGTTTATTGGTTTCTGTATGAAAGCCATTTTAACTGGGGTGAGATGAAACTTCATTGTGGTTTTGATTTGATTTCCCTAACAATTAGTGATCCTGAACATTTTTTCATGTGCCTGTTGGCCATTTGGATTTCGTCTTTTTAAAAATATCTGTTTAAGTCCTTTGCCCCTCTCTTCACTGGGTTGTTTGTTGTTGAGTTTATTGATCTCTTTATACATTCTGATTAATAATCCTTTATCAGTTGAATTGCAAACAATTTCTCTCATTTTGTTGGTTGCTTCTTTACTTTTCTGCATGTTTCTTTTGCAGTACAGAAGCTTCTCAATTTGATGTAATACCATTTGTGAATTTTGGCTGTGATTGTTTCTGCCTCTGGGGTCTTTTCCCAGAAGTCTTTGCCTATGTCAATGTCTTGCAGGGTTTCACAATGTTCTCTAATAATTTGATGGTATGGGGTTGTAGACTTAGGTATTTAATCCATTTTGGGTGGATTTTTGTGTAAGGTGTAAAATAGGTGATATGCTTTAAACTTCTGCATGTGGAGATCCAGTTTTCCTAGAACCATTTGTTGAAGAAACTGTCCTTGCTCCAGGGATTGGTTTTAGCTACTTTGTTAAATATAAGTTGGTTGTAGATGTTTGGATTGATTTCTTGTCTTTCTATTCTGTTCCACTGATCTATCCATCTATTTTTGTACCTGTACCAGGATGTTTTGATTATAACTGACCTATAGTATTTCTTGAAATCTGGTATTGTGATGCCTCTGGCTTTGTTTTTGTTGTATAAGATTGCTTTAGCAATTTGGGTCTCCTGTGCTTCCATATGAATTTCAACATTATTTTTTCTATATCTGAGAAGAATGTCCTTGGTATTGTGATTGGTATTGCAATGAATATGTAAATTACTTTTGAAACAATGGACATTTTGATGCTATTGATTCTTGCAATCCATAAACATGGAAGATTTTTCCATTTTTTTGTATCTTCGTCTATTTCTTTCTCTAATGTTTTGTAATTCTCATCATAAAGATCTTTTACATCATTGCTTAAATTTATTCCAAGGTATTTGATTTTTTGTAGCTATTGTGAATGGGATTGATCTTAAATGTTGTTTCTCAGCCGTGGCATTTTCTTTGTATACACAGGCTGTCGATTTTTGTGTACTGATTTTGTATCTTGTGACTTCACCAAACTCTTTGATGAGTTCCAGTAGTCTCTTAGTGTAGTCTTTTGGATCTGCTATATATGTAGAATCATGTCATCTTCAAATAGGGAAAATTATGAGAAACCCTATTTGACTTCCTTCTTCACAGTTTGTATCCCTTTGATTTTCTTGTTTAATGGCTCTGGCTAAAACTTCCATGACTATATTGAATAGCAGTGGTGACATTGGGAATCCTTGTGTGGTTCTGGATGTCAGTGGGAATGCTTCCAACTTCTCCCCATTCAATAGGTCACTGACCATGGGTTGGTCATAAATTGTCTTGATTGTGTTGAGGAGTGTTCCTTCATTGTATTGAGGAATGTTCTTTTGTTAGGCAATTCGCTTAGAGTTTTTATCTGAAAGTATGTTATATTTTATGAAATGCTTTCTCTGCATCTTTTCCGATAATCATATGATATTTGTTATTCAGTTTGTTAACATGATGTTTCACATTGTTTGATTTGTGATTGTTGAAACATCCCTGCGTACCAGAGATAAATCTCACTGAGTCTGGGTGAATGATATTTCTGATGTGTAGTTGGAATTGATTGGCTAGAATTTTGTTAAAGATTTTTGTGTCTATGTTCATTAGGAAAATTGGTCAATTACTTTCTCTCTCAGATGCATCATTTTCAGGTTTGGGAATAGAGGTGATCCTGGCTTCATAGAAAAAAAATTGGGAAGATTCTCTTCCTTTCAATTGTTTTGAATAACTTGAAAGGAATTGGAGTTATTTCTTCTTTAAATGTCTGTTAGAATTTGGCAGTGAAACTATCTAGTCCTGGGCTTTTCTTTGTTGAGAGAGTCGACTTCCATCTTGGTTATGTGTCTGTTTAGGTTTCTATGTCTTTATGGCTCAATTTAGGTAGGTTGTATGTGTCTAGGAATCTATCGATTTCTTCTAGGTTTCCTAGTTTGTTGACATACAGCTCTTTGTAGTAATTTCTGATGGTTCTTTTTTTTCCTGTGGTGTCTGTTGTTCCATTTTCTTTTTAATCTCTAATTTTATTGATTTGTTTCTTCTCTCTCCTCTTTTTGGTTGGTTGGGCCAATGGTGTGTCAATTTTGTTTATTTTTTCAAAAAAAAACAACTCTTCATTTTGCTGATCTTTTGTATTGTTTTTGGTTTCAATTTTGTTGATTTCTTCTCAAATTTTAATTAGTTCTTTTCTCCTAGTAGTTAAGGGTTTGGTTTGCTGTTGTTTTTCTAGATCATTGACATTCATTGATAATGCATTTATTTGAGACTTTCTAATTTCTTTATGTAGGCAGCAGTTGCTATAAACTTTTTAAAAAACTTTTATTTAATGAATATAAATTTCCAAAGTACAGCTTATGTATTACAATGGCTTCCCTCCCCACATAATTTCCCTCCCACCCACAACCCTCCCCTTTCCAGCTCCCTCTCCCCTTCCATTCACATCAAGATTCATTTTCAATTCTCTTTATATACAGAAGATCAGTTTAGTATATATTAAGTAAAGATTTCAACAGTTTGCCCCCACATAGCAACATCAAGTGAAAAATACTGTTGGAGTACTAGTTATAGCATTAAATCAAAATGTACAGCACATTAAGAACAGAAATCCCACATGATATTTTTAAAAAATTGATTAATTTTCTGTGCAATTTCCAATTTAAAACAAAGTTTTTTTATTTTAAATTATCTTTATATACAGAAGATCGATTCAGTATATACTAAGTAAAGATTTCATCAGTTCGCACCCACACAGAAACACAAAGTGTAAAAATACTGTTTTAGTACTAGTTATAGCATTACTTCACATTGGACAACACATTTAGGACAGATCCCACATGAGACGTAAGTACACAGTGACTCCTGTTGTTGATTTAACAATTTGACACTCTTGTATTTTAGGCATGGAAAGCCAAGACACTCTGGCAAAAAAAAAAAAAAAGAAGACCTAAATGAAAGATCTCTGCGAGTGAGATCCCAGTGGAAAGAATGGGGCCATCAAAGAAGGAGGTACCTTTCTCTGAAGGGAGGAGAGAACTTCCACTTTGACTGTGACCCTGTCAGAATAAGATTGAAGTCGGCGAACCCTAAAGGCTTCCATAGCCTTGGCAACTCATGACTAGAGCCTAGGGAGATTACTGATGCCATAAACAAGAGTGTCAAATTGTTAAAACAAGAGTATAAACTTTCTTTTTAACACTGCTTTTGCTGAATCCCATAAGTTTTGATATGTTATATTGTCATCTTATTTATTTCCAGAAAATTTTTGATTTCCCTTTTGATTTCTTCAATGACCCACTGTTCATTCAGGAGCATGTTGTTCAGTCTCCGCGTGTTTGCATATGTTCTAGAGATTCCCGAGTTGCTGATTTCCGACTTCAATCTCATTAGTCTACTTTTCTTGTTCTTGTCTATGCTTCTAGGGTATTTTCTAAGAAGTCTTTGCCTATGGCAATATCTTATAAAGTTTTCTCAAAGTTTTCCTCTGGTAATTTGAGGGATATCATTTTGTAGATTTAGATCCTTGATCCATTTAGGGTTTTTTTTTTTTTTATAAAGTGTAATATAGGGTTCTTGTTTTCTACCTCTGCAGGTGTACATACAATATTCCCAACACCATTTGTTAAAGAGATTTTCTTTTCTCTAGGGATTGATTTTTAGCTAGTTTATCAAATATTAGTTGATTGAAGATGAGTGAATTAATTTCTGGGGTTTCTATTCTGTTCCCTTTGTCTACATGTCTATCTCTGTGGCATACCAGGCTGTTTTGGTTTTAAGTGCCCCATAGTATATCTTAAAATCTGGTATTGTGATGCCTCTGGCTTTGTTTTGCTTAAGATTGCTTTGGCTCTGTGGGGTCTTTTGTGTTTCTAAATGAATTTTAGCACTGTTTTGTCTTGGTCTGAGAAGACTGTCTTTGGCAGTTGAATTGTCATCACATTGAATGTAAGTGGCTTTGGGTAGTGCGGACATTTTGATATTAATTTTTCTAATCCACAAACATGGAAGATTTTTTCATTTTTTGTGTCTTTTTTTAAAAGAATTGTTTATTTTATTTGAAAGTCAGAATTACATAGAGAAGGAGAGGCAGAGAGCTTGAGAGGTCTTCCATCTGCTGGTTCACTCCCCCATTGCCTGCAATGGCCGGAGTTGTGCTGATCCAAAGCCAGGAGCCAGGGGCCTCTTCCAGGTCTCCCACATGGGTGCAGGGGCCAGGACTTGGACCATCTTCTACTGTTTTCCCAGGCCATAGCAGGGAGCTGGATTGCAAGTGGATCAGCCGAGACTTGAGCTGGCACCCATATGGGATGCTGGCACTGCGTGAGGTGGCTTTACCTGCTGTATGCTTGGTGGTTCCAAAGAGCTCTTCTCCTTGTTTAGGAGTGGTACAAGAGTCCAAGGTGGCATCCAAGTTGGCTGTCATAGGAAATATTGTCAACAAGGGGAGGATATGATCACGTCAGCTGGTGTGATCACTGCCTCTGCTCCTCTCTGCCAAGGCCATCAATGCCTGGGGTGAGCTCACAGTGGCTACCCATACCACCGACACAGGTGCATGAATCACACAAAGGATTTGTTTTATCCTCAGTATGAGCACCGAACCCTTTGCAGTGACCTACCTCAAGCACTTAGGGAACCCAGAATCTCCAAAGCCAGACAAAGTGATTGCCCAGAGACCCAGCTACACCCTGTGTCCTATTGTACAGTCACAGAATTCCCATAGCCATAGCATGCAAGGCTCCCACCATCACAGGGAGTAGGTGATCCAGTCTCAGCCCTGTGAGCCTGCTGCATCCACAGAGAGAGCTAAGACTTTCCCAGAACCTGCTGCCCATTCGTGTTCCTACCTTGGCAGTTTACGTGCTGTTGTCTATGATAGAGTGAGGGGATGGGAGTGCCTCACAGTCTTCAGTGGCCTCCCAGCTCCTGCCAACCCACCAGGGCAGACTCAAATTCAGTGGGAACCTTAGATTTATCCCTGAGGTAAACCCCCTGGTTATGCTCATGAACCTTGGCAGCCTGCACTTGCCCTATCAAGATGGAACCTTCAACCTGGTAGTCACCATGAGAACTTGTGGTAGGGGTGGGAAGCAGGCAATGTATTCTCCATTCATGGGGTTAGGTAGACACCTGCTTTCCACTGGTGCTCAAGGCCAGACTCGTCAGTGTGGACCATAAAGTTCTCCCTCAGGCAATAACAGCAGTGACACGGTTGCCATGGAGTCCTGTCACTTCTCTTTAAGAAGATGGTGTCTCCTCCTGATGCTGATTCTGATGCTGGTAGGAGTGGAACGGAGGCACACTGTCCAACTTTTTGCTATGTAGGTTGGCACTCTGCAGGAATTGGGGAGGAGATGGAAGTGAGGTGATTTCCCTGTTCCAAGCCTGGCAGTTGCTCTGACCCCAGTAAGCTCCCCAGGCTGAAGAAAAAGCCAGTGGGTTACTGCTGAACTCCTTCTTTGCCAAAACTGTGAGTAGTGTGGGGCACAATTTCTTCCTACATAGATAAGATAGGATGGTTGCTCCCAGACAGCAGCTGGCTACAGTGCGTGACTGGCTGCAGCAGTATCTCTGTCTTCTCTCCTGTCCCATGGACTCTTTGTTGTTTTTTAACTTCTTCACTGAAAATTTCAGTGAGACCCCCATGCCATGAAGTGACATCCAGCCACATTTGCTTCTTAAGCCCTATCCTTATGGTTTTTTGAAACAGAATAGCCTGCCTTAACTGATATCTGGATTAAATTCCATAGAAATCAGCAGAGAAATTACAGTTTAGAGGAGGCAGAGAATACAATGAAAAGAAAGTAAACAGATCTAGTATTGCCAGATAATCTCATTATTTAGAATTGGCAAATATAAGAGTACTTAAAGAAGTTCATGAGAAAATGGTATAACAAAGTAAATTTATTTTTAAATGTATTATTATTGGGTATAATTTTTTGTAATCCATCCATAGTTTTATCATACATTTCTATGAACTTTTTGAAGATTCTTTATAATTTAGAAAATTATACTCTTATGCCATTGTGGAATGCATGATGCTTGATGCTTGATGGTTCCTGCTCTTTTAAGAAATCTGGGGACTTGCTACTTTTACCATTTTTATTCAATATAGTATTGAAAGTTTTAGCAAGAGCAACTAGGGAATAGAAAGAAATAAAGGACATTTAAACTGGAAAAGAGGAAGTCAAATTATCCATGTTTGCAGATGACTTAAAGTTTACTGGAAAAACCTAAACACTCCACAGAAAAGCTGTAAGAATTGATAAACCAATTCAGTAAATTTGCAAGCTACAAAATAAACGTACAAAAATAGTAGCTTTTATGCTAATGATAAACTCACTGAAAGAGAAATCAAGAAAGAAACCCATTCACAATAGCCACAAAAAATCAATTAAGGAATCAATTTGGCCAAAAAAATAAAAGATCTCTATACTGAAAATTATCAAACATTGGTGAAAGAAATCATCAATGACACACACACACACAAAAGGAAGATATTCCTTGCTAATTGATTAGAAGAATCAATATCATTAAAATGTCTATGCTCCCTAAAGCAGTTTACAGATTCAATGCAATCCCTATCAAAATACCAATGACATTCTTTAAAGAATTAGAAAAAATACTAAAATTTTTATAGAATCACAGATGATCCTGAATAGCCAAAGTGATCCTGAGCAAGAAAAATCAAACTAGAGACACTACAATACCTGACATCAAAGAATATTACAAAGCTATAGAATTTAAAATAGCTTGATACTGGCATAAAAACCAATATATACATCAATGGAACAAAATAGAGAGCCCAGAAATTAATCCACATACATAGAGTCAACTCATTTTTGACAAAGTGCACAGACCATACAGTAGAGTAAAAGGATAATCTTTAACAGATGGTGGTGACAAAATTATTTATAAAAGAATTATATATAGAAGAATGAAATTAGATCCATACCTCTCACCATATATAATATGGATCAGACACCTAAATTGAGACCCACTACTATGAAGTTACTAGAAGAAAACATAGGGGCAACACTCCAAGATATTCGTGAAAGGAATGACTTCTTGGATTAGACTCCCAAAGCACAGGCAACAAAAGCAAAAGCAAACAAATGGGCAGATATCAAACTCAGAAGCTTCTGTATAGCAAAGGAACGGATCACTAGAGTGAAGAGACATCCAACAGAATGGGAAGACAATTTGTGAGATACCTATCTGACAAAGGATTGATACCCTGAATATATCAACAACTTAAAAAACTCAAAAATAAAAACAACAACAACAAAAACCAAGCAATCCAGTTACGAAATGGACAAAGGACTTCAATAGACAGTTCTCAAAAGAAGAAATACAAATGACCATCAAATATATTGAAAAATACTCAACATCACTAGACATCAGGGAAATTCAAATCAAAACCACAATGAGATATCACCTCACCCTCAGAATGGCTAAAACCCAAAACAGAGTAACAAAGGCTGGCGAGGATGTATAGAAAGGGGAAAACTTATATACTGTTGGTGGGAATGTAAATTTGTGTAGCCACTGTGGAAAACACTGTGGAGATTTATTAAAAAAACAAAACAAAACAAAAAAACTTAGAAATAAACTTGTCATTTGATCCAGCAATCTAACTGCTGGGTATATACTCAAAAGATGTGAAAACATTGTATCAGATACCTGTACCATCATGTTTATAATTAGCACTGTTCACAATAGCCAAAATGTGAAATAAACTAAGGTGTCCATCATCATCAGATGAATGGATAAAGAAAATGTGTTATAGATACACAATGGGATGTGTATCTAACATTTGCTACCATTTGTAGCAAAAATCGAGGCAACTGAAGGACATCATGTTCAGTGAAGTAAGCTGGACCCAGAAAGACAAATACTGCATGGTCTCCCTTATATGTGGGAGTTAAAATTAAGAGAGGAAGGAAGGAAGGAAATAAAAAAGGAAGTTAATTCCTGTTTGTATCAGTCTTACTGTAAATATAGTTTGGTGAAGCTTGGTTTTATACCTTTATCAAACCGAATGTTATACTAGTATAGATTTAATGATTTGTGATTATTTTCCATTCAATTATTGTTTATAGCCATTGTCTATATTTCCATTAAACTAGGGTCTTTGCTTTTTACTTGTTAAACTTCTTATTCAGTGAAGTATTAAGCCCTTTTACTGTAATGTAAACTTGAAGTATGTCATCTCAACAATAAAAAAAGAAAGGGAAAGGAAAGCTGGGTGGAAGGGGCAAAGGGAGAAGGAAGGAATGAGGAAGGGAATATCACTATGTTCTTAGAATTGTATCCACAAAGCATATTGAATTTGTCAAAAATTAATTAAAATTTAATAATAATAATAAATAAAAATTTAAAAAATTGGACAACAAAAAAAACTAGGGTCTTGGATGTTCAGGACCTACATATTCTTACAGTTTGATTCTGCTAAAACAAAAGGTTTTATATCATACTTGCTTTCAGGTATTCTGTTGGGCAAACAGTGCAACATTCAGCAACAATTCCTCAGTACTTCACTTAGGATTTGTGAATCTTCTCTAAGAATCATAGCTGGCGCCGCAGCTCAATAGGCTAATCCTCTGCCTTGTGGTGCCAGCACACTGGGTTCTAGTCCCAGTTGGGGCGCTGGATTCTGTCCCGGTTGCCCCTCTTCCAGGCCAGCTCTCTGCTGTGGCCCGGGAGTGCAGTGGAGGATGGCCCAAGTGCTTGGGCCCTGCACCCCATGGGAGACCAGGATAAGCACCTGGCTCCTGCCTTCGGATCAGTGTGGTGCGCCGGCCACAGTACACCGGCCGCAGCGGCCATTGGAGAATGAACCAATGGCAAAAGGAAGACTTTTCTCTCTGTCTCTCTCTCTCTCACTGTCCACTCTGCCTGTCAAAAACAAACAAACAAACAAACAAACAAACAAAAAAAAACCATGATATCTACATTGTGTCTACTCTATAATTGAAATAATAAGAAATTCTAGTACAAAACACTAATTACACTAATCTATCTCTATGGTAACTACTAAGATGCATTTAATCATTTGTAGATACTTAGTAGGTATCTATTCATCTATTCATTGAATAAGTATGCATTTCTTAAACCAATTCTTATGATTTTGTTTTATATGTTTTTTAATTATGATATTTATTCAATATCCTTCTGTAGTTTGTCAATTTCTTTGAAGGCAAGAGCTAGGGACAGTTAGTGCAAAAAATTCATGGAGGTGATATACTCCACAGATTAAAGAAGAAACACTACATGTGATGTAATGAATTCTAAATTCTTCTTGGGCTCTATCATGCATAGTTATTATAATTAACATTTATTACATTTTTATAATATCCTAGGTCCTTTCCACATAATATCTTATTTTTTTAAAGATTTTATCTATTTATATGAGAGGTAGAGTTATAGATAGTGAGAGGAAGAGGCAGAGAAAGAGGTGTCCTTCTGTTGGTTCACTCCCCAAATAGCCACAATAGCTGGAGCTGTGCTGATCCAAAGCCAGGAGTCAGGAGCTTCTTCCAGATCTCCCATGCAGGTGCAGGGGCCCAAGCACCTAGGCCATCTTCTACTGCTTTCCCAGGCCATAGAGAGCTGGATTAGAAGAGGAGCAGCCAGGACTAAATCCGGCACCTATATGGGATACTGGCGCTGTAGGTGGAGGATTAAACTACTGTGCCACGGAGTCAGCCCCTATGATATCTTATTTAATAATCATTAAAGCTATATGTAAATTACAGCCAGGGTGCTTAACTTTCCGAGAGGATCCAATATTGTGTTTTCTCCTAGTTTGGCACACTGCTTCACCACATTTCTCCACCTTCTTGCCTGAGAGCATGGGCCTACAACTAGTTCTCATGCAGAGATAGGAAACACAAGTAATGTAATTGACCCAGAGGTCCTTCAAGGTAAATTATTCAAGGTGAATAAAAATGCCTTCTCTACACATTCTCTTTTCTATTCATTGTCTGAAAACAAAGATAGGGCTGTAGAACACAGCTGGCTCATATGATGAAATTTATTGTTATTAGCTCCATTTTACAAAATAGAAGAATCAAGGATTGAGAGATCAAATAACTTTTACAGAGTAGACAACTGGCAGGACCTGGATTTGCTTAAATAGTTTAAAATCATATCTGTATAACCACTAAGTGTACATCTAGCAATGTAAACACAAGCCCCTGCTGCTCTCTATGTCTTAATTGCTTTGCCATAAATGAAGCTAGTAAGACTGTCTTATAGGCATATTATAGAAACAGAGGAATTAACACATCAATAAAACTTAGAAAGAACACAGCACAAAATCTCGCAAAATAATGAGGCATATGTGTGTGTACATGTAGATATGCGGACATGTCTTTGGAACTTTGTCACATCAGAGCTACTTTTTTTTTTCTTTTTTTCTTTTTTTCATTTATTAAACTATTATTTAATGAATACAAATTTCCAAACTACAGCTTATGGGTTACAATGGCTTCCCCCCTCCCATAACTTCCCTCCCACCCGTAACCCTCCCCTTTCCCGCTCCCTCTCCCCTTCCATTCACATCAAGATTCATTTTCAAATCTCTTTATATACAGAAGATCAGTTTAGTATATATTAAGTAAAGATTTCAACAGTTTGCCCCCATATAGCAACACAAAATGAAAAATACTGTTAGAGTACTAGTTATAGCATTAAATAACAGTGTACAGCACATTAAAGACAGAGATCCTACATAATTTTTTCCGCGGCGGCCATTGGAGGGTGAACCAACGGCAAAAGGAAGACATTTCTCTCTGTCTCTCTCTCTCTCACTGTCCACTCTGCCTGTCAAAAAAAAATTAATTTTCTATGCCATTTCCAATTTAACACCAGGTTTTTTTTTTTTTTTTTCATTTCCAATTCTCTTTATATACAGTGGAAAGAACGGGGCCATCAAAGAAGGAGGTACCTTTCTCTGAATGGAGGAGAGAACTTCCACTTTGACTATGACCCTATCGGAATAAGAGCAAAGTCAGCGAACTCTAAAGGCTTCCATAGCCCTGGCAACTCATGACTAGAGCCTAGGGAGATTACTGACGCCATGAACAGGAGTGTCAAATTGTTAAGTCAGCAACAGGAGTCACTGTGTACTTACATCCCATGTGGGATCTGTCCTTAATGTGTTGTCTAATGTGCAGTGATGCTATAACTAGTACTGAAACAGTATTTTTACATTTTGTGCCTCTGTGTGGGTACAAACTGATGAGATCTTTACATCAGAGCTACTTTTAATAAATGGTCCATAGTAGAAGCCTGAGAATCTCTTCTCTTCACTCAATGATTTCTGTTCAGTGGCATTTGTTGAATGGGATTTGATCTATTTTATGAGTTATGCCTTCCTTCTTTTTTTTTAAAACTTTTATTTAATGAATATAAATTTCCAAAGTACAGCTTATGGATTACAATGGCTTCTCCCCCATAACTTCCCTCCCAGCTGCAACCCTCCCCTTTCCCGCTCCCTCTCCCCTTCCATTCACATCAAGATTCATTTTCAAATCTCTTTATATACAGAAGATCAGTTTAGTACATATTAGGTAAAGATTTCAACAGTTTGCCCATATAGCAACATAAAGTGAAAAAACTACCATTGGAGTACTAATTATAGCATTAAATAACAATGTACAGCACATTAAAGACAGAGATCCTACATAATAGTTTTTTAAAAAAATCAATTAATTTTCTATGCCATTTCCAATTTAACACCAGGTTGTTTTTTTTTTTTTCGTTTCCAATTCTCTTTATATACAGTAGATCAATTCAGTATATAATTAGTGAAGACCTCATCAGTTTGTACCCACACAGAAACACAAAGTATAAAAAACACTGTTTCAGTACTAGTTATAGCATCACTTCACATTAGACAACATGTTAAGGACAGATCCCACATGGGGTGTAAGTACACAGTGACTCCTGTTGCTGACTTAACAATTTGACACTCCTGTTCATGGGGTCAGTAATCTCCCTAGGCTCTAGTCATGAGTTGCCAGGGCTATGGAAGCCTTTAGAGTTCGCTGACTTTGCTCTTATTCCGATAGGGTCATAGTCAAAGTGGAAGTTCTCTCCTCCCTTCAGAGAAAGGTACCTCCTCCTTTGATGGCCCCGTTCTTTCCACTGGGATCTCAGTCACAGAGATAATTCATTTAGGTCTTTTTTTTTTTTTCCATGATATCTTGGCTTTTCATGCCTACTATACTCTCATGGGCTCTTCAGCCAGATCCGATTGCCTTGAGGGCTGAATCTGAGGCCAGAGTGTTGTTTAGGACATCTGCCATTCTATGAGTCTGCTGTGTATCCCGCTTCCCATGTTGGATCTTTCTCTCCCTTTTTGATTCTATCAGTTAGTATTAGCAGACACTTGTCTTGTTTGTGTGATCCCTTTGACTCTTAGACCTATCAGAGCCATCAATTGTGAGCTGAAATTGATCACTTGGACTAGTGCGATGGCATTGGTAGATGCCACCTTGGGGATTGTGTTGGAATCCCCTGGCACATTTCTAACTCCACCCTTTGCGGCCAGTCCAATTGAGCATGTTCTAAATTGTACATCTCCTCCCTCTCTTTTTCCACTCTGAAATTTAACAGGGATCACTTTTCAGTTAAAATTTAAACACCTAAGAATAATTGTGTGTTAATTACAGAGTTCAACCACTAGTACTAGAACAACAACAACAACAACAAATACTAAAAAGGATAAAGTATTACATTGTACATCTAGAGTCAGGACAAGAGCTGATCAGGTCATTGTTTCTTATAGTATCCATTTCACTTCAACAGGTTTCCCCTTTGGTGCTCAGTTGTCGCCGATCAGGGAAAACAAATGATATTTGTCTCTTTGGGACTGACTTAATTCACTCAGCATGATGTTTTCCAGATTGCTCCATCTTGTTGCAAATGACCGGGTTTCGTTGTTTCTTACTGCTGTATAGTATTCTATGGAGTACATGTCCCATAATTTCTTTATCCAGTCTACTGTTGATGGGCATTTGGGTTGGTTCCAGGTCTTAGCTATTGTGAATTGAGCTGCAATAAACATTAATGTGCAGATGGCGTTTTATTTGCCAAATTAAATTCCTTTGGGTAAATTCCAAGGAGTGGGATGGCTGGGTTGTATGGTAGGGTTATGTTCAGGTTTCTGAGGAATCTCCAGACAGACTTCCATAGTGGCTTAACCAGTTTGCATTCCCACCAACAGTGGGTTAGTGTCCCTTTTTCCCCACATCCTCTCCAGCATCTGTTGTTGGTAGATTTCTGAATGTGAGCCATTCTCACCGGGGTGAGATGGAACCTCATTGTGGTTTTGATTTGCATTTCTCTGATTGCTTGTGATCTTGAACATTTTTTCATGTGTCTGTTGGCACAAATCGGGAAGGAAGAACTCAAACTATCCCTCTTTGCAGATGATATGATTCTTTATTTAGGGGACCCAAAGAACTCTACTAAGAGACTGCTGGAACTCATCGAAGAGTTTGGCAAAGTAGCAGGATATAAAATCAATGCACAAAAATCAACAGCCTTTGTATACACAGGCAATGCCACGGCTGAGGAAGAACTTCTAAAATCAATCCCATTCACAATAGCTACAAAAACAATCAAATACCTTGGAATAAACTTAACCAAGGATGTTAAAGATCTCTACGAAGAAAACTACAAAACCTTAAAGAAAGAAATAGAAGAGGATACCAAAAAATGGAGAAATCTTCCATGCTCATGGATTGGAAGAATCAACATCATCAAAATGTCCATTCTCCCAAAAGCAATTTATACATTCAATGCAATACCAATCAAGATACCAAAGACCTTCTTCTCAGATCTGGAAAAAATGATGCTGAAATTCATATGGAGACACAGAAGACCTCGAATAGCCAAAGCAATCCTGTACAATAAAAACAAAGCTGGAGGCATCACAATACCTGATTTCAGGACATACTACAGGGCAGTTGTTATCAAAACAGCATGGTACTGGTACAGAAACAGATGGATAGACCAATGGAACAGAATAGAAACACCAGAAATCAATCCAAACATCTACAGCCAACTTATATTTGACCAAAGATCCAAATCTAATCCCTGGAATAAGGACAGTCTATTCAATAAATGGTGCTGGGAAAATTGGATTTCCACGTGCAGAAGCTTGAAGCAAGACCCATACCTATCACCTTACACAAAAATTCACTCAACATGGATTAAAGACTTAAATCTACAACCTGAAACCATCAAATTATTAGAGAGCATTGGAGAAACCCTGCAAGATATAGGCACAGGCAAAGACTTCTTGGAAAATACTCCAGCAGCACAGGCAGTCAAAACCAAAATTAACATTTGGGATTGCATCAAATTGAGAAGTTTCTGTACTTCAAAAGAGACAGTCAGGAAAGTGAAGAGGCAACCAACAGAATGGGAAAAAATATTTGCAAACTATACTACAGATAAAGGATTGATAACCAGAATCCACAAAGAAATCAAGAAAATCCACAACAACAAAACAAACAACCCACTTAAGAGATGGGCCAAGGACCTCAATAGACATTTTTCGAAAGAGTTATGTCTTCCTTCTAAGGAGACTACTTGAAGACTCATTTGCTCTTGCTTCTAAGCAACCATGAATAGGGACAGGGCCTGAGAATTCCTCCAGTAGTTTCACGGCAATGTCTTACTGGGTCCTGTAGGAGGCTGTTTCCATTCCTCCTGAGAGAAGGGAGGCAGCCAGCCCGGGTGGATAGAGCAAATGCAAAGCAGTGCAGGACTCTCCTGAGGTTCAGGACAATGCAGTCTTGACAGGGATCTAATTAGAATTGTATCTATAAAACATATGAAGTCAGTTCTTTTTGTATTAATAAATAATTAAAAATAAATGAAGATGTCATTATATTTATTAAAAAAGATAGTAATCCAAAAATATAATCGTAGATTTTTATAATTGAATAAAGACATTTTAAGGAAACATGGTGTAGTAAATTGAGAGAGTAGATGGGTTTGTGCCTTCAGCTAAACTAATCTTTGGACTTTCATGTACTTAATAATTTCTCTACGTTTCAGTTTTCTTGCTTTTAAAACAAGAATAACACTCACTCTGTCAGCCTCCCTCACATTGTTCAGGGGACAGATGTTGTTATGCCCATGAGTGATCAGTAAGTGTAAAGCAGTTAAAGAGATTAGAAATGGCATGTGGAACTATAAGCAGCTTGGTATTCCTAAGGTGCAATGATGGGAGAGAGGGAGGGAGGGAGAGAGAGAGAGAGAGGGAGAGAGAGAGAGAGAGAGAGAGAGAGAGAGAGAGAGAGAGTATGTCATTGGTATGTTGATAAATCATATTCAGAATGGTTGTCTTGAGGCAATGTGAGCATCCAGAATCATCAGAGGCAGAGGAAATTATGTCCAGCTTGGTTTCAAAGCTGATCTATATTGCATTCACATGATTTGAAAGTCATTAATGTATGTGTGGTGGGTATCATGGCTCCCTGACCTTTTTGTGAAGAGAATTTTTTAATTTCCGTGAGAGAGATCCTTTGATTAGTCAGAACTCCCTCCCCTGCACGGAATATATTAGATAAGAAGGTTTCATATTTACTTATGAGCACCATCACTATATTCAGCTTAATTTTATGCTCATTTGATGGTAAACATAAGGGAAGGTGAAGCTGATCTTTAAGGAACAATAGGGAGACCTTTGGATTAAAAGCCAGGAGACCCAAGTTTAGGTCATAGCTCTGTTACTCTTAAGAACTGTGTTTCCTTAATAAACCACTTTACTTTCTGGACTTCAGTTTCATCACATATAAAATAAAAGGTTGTAGTAGATAATTTTTCAGGTCCTTGTAATCCTATATAGACATGATTCTATTTTCCATACTTCCATCTATTTTCTATGCTTAAGTAAAATGCAACATGAATTGACTATGTGTTATAATATTTTCCACACATATTCTTATCTAATCAGCATTGTGTTAGTTCTATTTCGTAATTAGGAAAACTGAGACCTTGAGAAATTTTAGATAGCCAGCTAATGGCACAGCCAGAGTTTGAATTCCAGGGTGTGGTTTTGCAGCCATGTATATCTTCCGACATATGTTCTCCTGGGGCTCTCACAAGCACAGTGTAGGGTACAGGGTGTGATGGTATATCGGGGACTTGCAGGGTGACAGGCTTTGCCTGCCATTGTCTCTTGAGAGCATGCTGTATGTTTTGGTGTAGTTCTCAGTTTGAGAAGTGCACTTCTTTGCTTTTTCATGATTTTTGATTGTTGCTTTCAATCATTCTTGGATCAGATCACGTCTCTTGGCAGTGGTGATACTGTAATATGTGGAACAGATTTGCCTGCCTGTCTCAATAACTGGCAATTTATCTCTGGATATTTTTAGGTGACTCAGATAAAGTTAATATAAATATAATGAAAGAATGAATTTCTTTCTGACACTTTGTGCCATTTTTATAGAAGAATGAAAATCTCCTTTAAAACACTGTTTTTATCGCAGCCTTTCTCTGAATATGTTCTCTGGATGTAACTCGGTGTTATAAAATTATAAAAACATTTCGGTGATAAAATGAATTTACACAATCATTTCTAATGTAGTGGAAATTCTGAGATCCTTAGAAACAATCATGTTCACTGTGAATTTGTGAGCAGAGAAAGCATAAGCGCCCCCTCCCTCCCCCCCCGGTTGTTAACCACATAATCTCCCCCTACCTTGTCTCCCACTCTAACACCAGAATGCTACAAAGCTATTTTTTCTGTTGAGTCAGTTTTATATCTTGTAAAATGTAATCTAAAGCACATGACAAAAGACAAGATAACCACCATTTATGAGACAATAACTACATGCCAGATACTTTTACAAATGATATTTTATTGTTTCAATACTAGGATGTGGTCTTTTGATCCATTTTTATAATGATGAAGAACTTAATACTTAGGTATGGTAAGAAACACAGTTTATAGGGTTATAACTAGCATTCAAACCTCTAACAGTCAAGTTCCAGTTGTTCACTGCACTTCACTGTGAATCTTAGGATGATGTAGCAACAGCCCAAACACTTAGGGTAAGGTCACAATGTTCTTTACTGCCTGGTCACCTGATGGAGCTGAGGCCTGTGAAGAGCCAGTTACAGGCAACCTGGTGGCTCATTGCCAGTGACTTTTCCCACCCATTGCTCTTTTTCTTTCCTTTTTTAGAATGTCAGATGGTTTCCTTAATATTCTGGGAATCTGAGAAAAGGTTGATTCTGGGTCTGTGAATAAGGAAGACTTGGGGAGGGCTTAGTTTCTTATGAGGCCTCATTTACAACAATTTATTTCCAACATTTGTTTCCACCTTTGGGATGGGAAATTTCTCAATGGACAAAAAGTCAAACTGTGTGGCAAGTGTAATTAGAACTCACTATTGACATCCATATTTTGAATGCATTTCCATAACATCTGAGTTATGTGGAGGTTTTTGTTTGTGTTGTTCATTTTGTGACAGCATCAGTGAGATAATCTTAAAAAAATGGGAGCATTGGAATCCAGCATTGCTCTGTGTGAATTTCAACCCCAGCATTTATTTGTGATGAGATCTTGCACATGTTATTTGATGTTCCTGACTCCCCTTTTTTAATTATTATGCAAGGCAGCTTGATAGTTACATTTAGACAATGCAAGTATCATTGCTGATATATGCTATGAGTTCCATGGATGGTAACAACTATTGTTATTATTGATATAAAATGCTTTTTTAGGCCATTCTTTTATGTGTTAGAGTCACCATTCTTTCTGTCCTTGGTTAAATGGAAATGAAAAGAATATTTCTTATGATTATTCATGGTGGGGAGAGTCATGTGGTAGATTGTAATCTTCTCAGGATTTCCTCTCTCCCAGGGGAATGCAAATTCCTCACCAGGTGATATAGAACAGGAGGATCTCCTTGCATGGGCTGAGCATAACTGAAGTTTTGTTTAGGTTTGAGTTCTACTAATGGATGTAAATGAATAATCTGCATTCAATTTCATGGACTAGGACCATGACCTTACTTAACAAACCTGTTTCTGTATCTTAGGTAATAAATATGGGAAAAGTGAGGAGGGCAGTAAATATCTCGTGGCTCAGGATATCCCTTAGGGATCATATTGCATACCTTTAGCTTTTCATCTTCTCACTGATCTCTTTTAGAGCCTCAGTGTAATTTTTATACCACCTCTGCTATCTCTAACTTTGCCCTCTGAATCTTCCAACTGAGTTTGATTCTCAAGTCCATCTGTGTGTGTATATGTTTTGCAAATGCTGCCTGTATAGGTTTCAGCTGATTATAAAGGAGACTTTTCTTTGTTCAGTCATTTATTGTCTCTAATGTCGTGATAGGTAATTCTAGTCCTCCTAGTGTTATGGTTCCAGTTTCAGCACTCTTTAACAAAAGTGGCTATGTCTACATTTGCTTGTATTACCTAATGAGGAAAATAAAATGAACACTTGAGAGAGGAACCATCTAAAAATGAGAAACCGCAAAGGAAGTCAGATTTGCAAATTGAACAAATATCTGACAATACATAGATGACCATCTGAGTAAAAAATAATAAGACAGTGGGTGAGATTCAAATGCTGAACACAGCCATGTTTTGTCCGTAGCAACACCATCAACACTGATCAAAACACCACCACCAAAACAATAGCTAAACTATCTGATTTCCTATGAAAACTACTCTGTGAACTTTGGAAGAGATGGTCACAGTTGTAATAAAATGAGTAAGTGCAAGACTTATTTCAAAGCACAAAATTAAAAAAAGGAATGCCAGAGGGAAACAGCAAGAGACTTAAAGATGGATTTATGAAACTTGTATAGACATTTCAGCAGAGGAAAAAGAAACAAATGCCTGAAAGGGATTTCAGGGTTTCATGGTAAATTGATTATAAAAATACTTTAAAAGGAAGAAAACTAGAAGAGGGACAAAGATGAAGGCTCAACATCAATATCTTATTCTCTTTATAAATTAGATATAAGAGGATAAGAATAGAAGGAATACAAGAGCTAAACAAATCTTAAAAGGGAATATACTGAATATATGAAATAAATGAATTTTTTCCTTTTTTCTTTGCCGTGTTTTTCTTTTTAATTTTTATTTAAATTATACAAGTTTCATATATGGCATATATACAGATTTCTTTTTTCTTTTCTTTTTTTTTGGACAGGCAGAGTGGCCAGTGAGAGAGACAGAGAGAAAGGTCTTCCTTTGCCGTTGGTTCACCCTCCAATGGCCGCCGCGGCCAGTGCTCTGCGCTGATCCAAAGGCAGGAGCCAGGTGCTTCTCCTGGTCTCCCATGGGGTGCAGGGCCCAAGGACTTGGGCCATCCTCCACTGCATGCCTGGGCCACAGCAGAGAGCTGGCCTGGAAGAGGGGCAACTGAGACAGAATCCGGCACCCCGACCGGGACTAGAACCCGATGTGCCAGCGCCGCAAGGCAGAGGATTAGCCTATTGAGCCGCAGCGCTGTGCCGGCCAGGCATATATACATATATACAGATTTAGGAACACAGTATCACTCCCCCCTCCTTCCCTCCTGTGCTCCAACCCTTCCTCCCATTCCTTCTTGGATTCCCACTGTTAATTATTAATATGATCTATTTTCAGTATACTTAATGATTGTATAGTTAACCCTACTCCAAGTAAATGAGTTCCACAAATAATATGAAGAGGAACAAAAGAAAACAAAACACTGTTACTCAATGGAAGAGAAAAGGGCTATAAACAATCATTAAATCATTAAACTCTGTTTCACTCCAATACATTACATTTCAGGTACTCCATTAGTTACCTCAGATTAGGGAACATATATGATATCTGCCTTTTTGAGACTGACTTATTTCACTAAGTATAATGGTTTTTGATTTTGACCATCTTGTTGCAAAAGACATGATTTCATTTTGTTTTTGCCGAGAAGAATTCCATAGTGCATATATCCTCTAATTTCTTTATTCAGTCAACAGTTGATGAATATCTGGGTTGATTCTGTATCTTAGCTATTGTGAATTGTGCTTCAATAAGCATGGGAGTACAGATAACTTTTTCATATACTGACTTCTTTTGATTTGGGTGAATTCTAAGGAATGGGATTGCTGGGTCATATGATAGTCAATAGTCAGAATTCTGAGGTATCTCCACACTGTCTTCCACAGTATACATTCCCACCAACAGTGGATCAGGGTACCTTTTCCCCCAAATTCCTAACCAGCATTTGTCATTTGTTGATTTCTATATGAAAGCTATCCTAACTGGAGTGAGGTGAAACCTCATTGTGGTTTTGATTTGCATTTCCCTCATGGCTAGTGATTCTGAGCACTTTCTCAAGTGTCTGTTGGTCATTTGAATTTCCTCTCTTTAAAAATGTCTGTTCAAGTCCTTTGTCCATTTCTTAACTGGATTGTTTGTTTTGTTATTGTTGAATTTCTTGAGCTCTTTATAGACTCTGGAAGTTAACTCTATCAGTTGCATAGTTTGCAAATATTTTCTCCCATTCTGTCTTTGCCTCTTCAAGTTACTGAGTGTTTCTTTTGCAGTACAGAAACTTCTCAGCTTGATGTAATCACATTTGTCAATTTGGCTTTGATTGCCTGTGCTTCTGGGGTCTTTTCCAAGAAATCTTTGCCTATGCCAATGTCTTACAGAGTTGCCCCAAAGTTCTTTAGTAATTTGATGGTATCAGGTCATAGATTTAGGTCTTTGATCCATTTTGAGTAGATTTTTGTTTAAGGTGCAAAGTATGGGTCTAGTTTCATACTTCTGCATGTGGAGATCCTGTTTCTTCAGCACCATTTGCTAGAGATGGTCCTTGCTCCGGGGATTGATTTTAGCTCCTTTGTGAAGGGAAAGTAGGTTGTAGATGGATTGATTTCTGGAGTTTCTATTCTGTTCCATTGTTTTATGAGTCTGTTTTGTGCCAGTACTAGGGTGTTTTGATGATAACCTCCCTGTAGTATGTCTTGAAATCGGGTAGTGTGATGCCTCCAGCTTTCTTTTTGTTGTATTAGATTGCCTTAGGTATTCAGGGTTTCTTATGTTTCTATATAAATTTTAGCATTTTTTCTAGAACTACAAAGAATGTCATTGGTATTTTTATTGAGATCACATTGAACCTGTCAGTTGCTTTTGGTAGTTGGACATTTTGCATTTTTATGATATTGATTCTTCCAACCCATGAACATGGAAGATTTTTTTTCCATTTTTTCATGTCTTCTTCTATTTCTTTCTTTATTGTTTTGTAAGAATCTTTTACTTCCTTGGTTAAATTTATTCCAAGGTTTTTTATTCTTTTTGGCTCCAAAAAGTGAATGGGACAAATCTTAAAATTTCTTTCTCAGCCATGACATTGTCATGTATACATGTTCATTTTATATCCTGCCACTTTCAAAATTCTTTTATATTTTCTAATAATCTCTCAGTGGAGTTTTTGGACCCAAATATATATAGGATCATGTCATCTACAAATAGGGATAGCTTGATCTCCTTTCCAATTTGTATCCCATTGATTTATTTTTCTGGCCTAATGGCTCTGCCTAAAACTTCCAGGACTATATTAAATAGCAATGGTGAAAGTGAGCATCCTTGTCTCTGGATTTTAGGGGGAATGCCTCCAGCTTTCACCATTCAATAAATAGGATGCTGGCCATGGGTTTATCATAAATTACCTTGATTTACTTGAGGAATGTTCCTTCTAAAACCAGTTTGCTTAAAATTTTCATAATGAAAGGGTGTTGTATTTTAAAAGTTGTTTTTTCTGCATCTATTGAGCTAACCATATTGTTTTTGATTTTCAGTTTGTTAATGTGGTGTATCTCATTTATTGATTTGTGAATGTTGAACCATCCCTGCGTAACAGGGATAAATCCCAGTTTGTCCAGGAAAATGATCTTTCTGATATTTTGTTGGATTCAATTAGCTAATATTTTGTTGAGGATTTTTGTATCTATGTTCATCAAAGGTATTGGTCCATAGTTCTCTTTATTTGTTGATTCTTTTTCTATTTAGGAATTAAGGTGATGCAGGCTTCATAGAAGGAGTTTGGGAGGATTCTCTCAATTTCAGTTGTTTTGAATTACTTTGAAATATTTTTGTGGGGGGCTGGCACTGTGGCATAGTGCACAAAGCTGCCACCTGCAGTGCCAGCATCCCACATGGGTGTTGGCTGGAGTCCCGGCTGCTTCACTTCTAATCCAACTCTCTGCTATGGCCTGGGAAAGCAATAGAAGATGGCCCACATCCTTGGACCCCTCCAACCATATGGAATGACCTGGAGGAAGTTCCTGGCTCTTGGCTTCAGATTAACATAGCTCTGGCCATTTTGTACTCAATTATGTAATGCTGGGTAGTTTGTGTCTTCACTGAATGTTGTATAAGTCCCCTTCATATAGTATATAATTGTAATTTTACCTCATTGATTTAGACTTCATAATATTTTATTTTGTTGTACATAAATGGCTATTGAGAACACATCTGCCTAATTTTCTTATAAATATTTCCTCAATATTTACACTAGTTCCTCTTGAATACATACCTAGAAGGAAAATAACTCTATCATAGTATTTATGTGAATGTTTATAGTTTACAAGACAATGTTAATTGCTTTTCGAAATGGATATATATTAACTTTCAAAGTTAGCTGCCAAAAGTTAATGAGATTATTCTGTCACTGTACATCATGTTTAACATTTTGTATTATTAGATTTCCTTATTTTGCACTCAGAAAACATATAAAATATTATCACACTATTCTTTATTATGTCAAGATTGGATATCATTGAAGTGATAATATTTGTAGTTGATATGATCAAAAGCCATGCAAGACCTTTTATAAATGAATTTTAAAAGACTAACAGACTTGAGCAAAGTGACTGGATGTAAGGTCCATAGATAAATTTCAATTTTGTATGTAACAGAAACAAAACAAATAACTTGGAGAACTGAATTTCAAAACATCACTTACTATATTTGGCATGGAATATAGCTGGGAATCCCACTCAGGTAGCCTGACTCCCAACTTACATGCAACCACTTTGCAAGTACATCCTTGTCATCTGCAAGTGACTACAAAGTTAAAATAGGAGTCAAGGGCAGTGCATAAGTGAGGAAAACTCCATAGGAGCAGAAATTGAAAGAGAGGATCACTCATGGATTTTTGCAAACAGCAAGTGAATTCTGTACCTTAATAAGAAGGAAGCAATGAGGTTTGGAAGAAGAAAGAGGACACAAGATGAAATGCTAAACAAAAACCAAAAATAACAATTTAGAAATCTTGATAGTTATTTAAAATCCAATAATAATTCTAACAGACTTTAGTATAAGAAAAAACTAATAGATGAAATTATTAGGGGAGATGAGGAAGAGATTAGAGATTAGGTACTTTACTAATGTAATGTGAATCCTTAAAGGAGAGAGAAAGAAGGCAGAATTTATCTCAAAAAACAACCCTGAGAATCTAATGTAGTAATAAATTCTCAAATACAAATAACTATCAAAAAACTTTCAGATATAGAAATTAAATATAAGTCAATCCAAACATCTACAGCCAACTTATATTTGATCAAGGATCCAAAACCAATCCCTGGAGTAAGGACAGTCTATTTAATAAATGGTGCTGGGAAAACTGGATTTCCACGTGCAGAATCATGAAGCAAGATCCCTACCTTTCACCTTACACAAAAATTCACTCAACATGGATTAAAGACTTAAATCTACGACCTGACACCATCAAATTATAGAGGGCATTGGAGAAACTCTGCAAGATATAGGCAAAGACTTCTTGGAAAATACCCCAGAAGCATAGGCAATCAAAGCCAAAATTAACATTTGTGATTGCATCAAATTGAGAAGTTTCTGTACTTTAAAAGAAACAGGAAAGTGAAGAGGCAACCAACAGAATGGGAAAAAGTATTTGCAAACTATGCAACAGATAAAGGGGCTGATAACCAGAATCTACAAAGAGATCAAGAAACTCCACAACATCAAAACAAACAACCCACTTAAGAGATGGGCCAAGGACCTCAATAGACATTTTTCAAAAGAGGAAATCCAAATGGCCAACAGACACATGAAAAAAATCTTCAAGATCACTAGCAATCAGGGAAATGCAAATCAAAACCACAATGAGGTATCACCTCACCACGGATAGAATGGCTCACATTCAGAAATCTACCAACAACAGATGCTGGAGAGGATGTGGGGAGAAAGGGACACTAACCCACTGTTGGTGGGAATGCAACCTGGTTAAGCCACTATGGAAGTCAGTCTGGAGATTCCTCAGAAACCTGAACATAACCCTACCATACAACCCAGCCATCCCACTCCTTGGAATTTACCCAAAGGAAATTAAATTGGCAAACAAAAAAGCCATCTGCACCTTAATGTTTATTGCAGCTCAATTCACAATAGCTAGGACCTGGAACCAACCCAAATGCCCATCAACAGTAGACTGGATAAAGAAATTATGGGACATGTACTCTATAGAATACTATACAGCAGTAAAAAAACAAGGAAACCCGGTCATTTGCAACAAGATGGAGGAATCTGGAAAACATTACGCTGAGTGAATTAAGCCAGTCCCAAAGAGACAAATATCATTTGTTTTCCCTGATCGGTGACAATTAACTAAGCACCAAAGGGGAAACCTGTTGAAGTAAAATGGGCACTATGAGAAACAGTGACTTGATCAGCTCTTGTCCTGACTCTAGATGTACAATATAAATATTTATCCATTTTAGTATTTTTTTGTTCTAGTACTAGTGGTTGAACTCTGTAATTATCACACAATTATTCTTAGGTGTTTAAATTTTAACTGAAAAGTGATCCCTGTTAAATAAAAGAGTGGAAAAAGAGAGGGAGGAGATGTACAAGTTGGGGCATGCTCAATCGGACTTGCCCCAAATGGTGGAGTTAGAAATGTGCAGGGAATTCCAATATAATCCCATCAAGGTGGCATGTACCAATGCCATCTCACTAGTCCAAGTGATCAATTTCATTTCACAATTGATCACACTGATAGGTCTAAGAATCAAAGGGCTCACACAAACAAGACTAGTGTCTGCTAATACTAACTGATAGAACCAAAAAGGGATAGAAGTATCCAACATGGGATGTGGGATACACAGCAGACTCATAGAATGGCAGATGTCCTAAATAGCACTCTGGCCTCAGAATCAGCCCTTAAGGCATTTGCATCTGGCACAAGAGCACATGAGAGTATTTTAGGCATGGAAAGCCAAGACACTCTGGCAAAAAAAAAAAAAAAAACTAAATGAAAGATCTCTGTGAGTGAGATCCCAGTGGAAAGAACAGGGCCATCAAAGGAGGAGGTACCTTTCTCTGAAAGGAGGAGAGAACTTCCACTTTGACTGTGACCCTGTCGGAATAAGATCGAAGTCAGCGAACCCTAAAGGCTTCCATAGCCCTGGCAACTCATGACTAGAGCCTAGGGAGATTACTGATGCTTTAAACATGAGTGTCAAGTTGTTAAATCAACAACAGGAGTCACTGTGTACTTACATCCCATGTGGAATCTGTCCTTAATGTGTTGTCCAATGTGAAGTAATGCTATAACTAGTAGTAAAACAGTATTTTTACACCTTGTGTTTCTGTGTGGGTGCAAACTGATGAAATCTTTACTTAATATATACTAAACTGATCTTCTGTATATAAAGAGAATTGAAAATGAATCTTGATGTGAATGGAAGGGGAGAGGGAGTGGGAAAGGGGAGGGTTGCGGATGGGAGGGAAGTTATGGGAGGGAGGAAGCCATTGTAATCCATAAGCTGTACATTGGAAATTTATATTCATTAAATAAAAGTTTAAAAAAATTGATCACATTAATAAATACAAAATGAAGAAACAATGTAAAATAAACAATCAACCTAAAGCATTATGAAAAGAACCAACTCAATCATCACCCACAGAATGTGAGAAAACTGTCTCCCTTTAAAAGATGATTCTCAAATTGAATTAAGACAGGAAAATGAGCTAAATGTTTAAATGGTGATAAATAAACAAAATTAAGAAAATAAGGTGAGTCAAAAAGATAAAAACAAAAGGTCAAATGTGGAGAGAGAAAGCAGGCATGGCATCAACACTATTTGCGTGGAAGAATCCAGGGTTAAATGCATTGAATGCAATAACTATAGGGCATTATGTAAATGTAATGATCTATGAGGGCAATACATGTATGATATGATATGATATGTATGTATACTCATTTGTCTATCAAACATTTGTAAGACTGAATCATGAATTGACCACATTAATCCTTTAAAGATGAAAAAGTACTGATTTTATATGATATATTCTGTTTATAATTCAATAAAAATGAAATCAATAATAAAACATTTGCAAAGCCTTATACTTTTGAAGTTATAAAAATACCTACTATATAAAATCTTTGAACAAAAAGGAATTTAAAAGATAAATTATAAGCTACTACAACCATGGCATAAAAAGTATTCAGTACTGCCGGCGCTGTGGCTCAACAGGCTAATCCTCCGCCTTGCGGCGCCGGCACACCGGGTTCTAGTCCCGGTTGGGGCACCGATCCTGTCCCGGTTGCCCCTCTTCCAGGCCAGCTCTCTGCTGTGGCTAGGGAGTGCAGTGGAGGATGGCCCAAGTCCTTGGGTCCTGCACCCCATGGGAGACCAGGATAAGCACCTGGCTCCTGCCATCGGAACAGCGCGGTGCGCCGGCCGCAGCGCGTTACTGCGGCGGCCATTGGAGGGTGAACCAATGGCAAAAGGAAGACCTTTCTCTCTGTCTCTCTCTCTCACTGTCCACTCTGCCTGTCAAAAAAAAAAAAAAAAGTATTCAGTACTAAAGTGTATGGAAGTCTATGGAATAAGTATATAGCTAGACATAGAGAAAATTTTAGACTTTAATAACTATAACTAGTACTCCAACAGTATTTTTTTCACTTTGTGTGGCTATATGGGGGCAAACTGTTGAAATCTTTACTTAATATATACTAAACTGATCTTCTGTATATAAAGAGATTTGAAAATGAATCTTGATGTGAATGGAAGAGGAGAGGGAGCGGGAAAGGGGAAGGTTGCGGGTGGGAGGGAAGTTATGGGAGGGAGGAAGCCATTGTAATCCATAAGCTGTACTTTGGAAATTTATATTCATTAAATAAAAGTTTAATAAATGATAAAAAAAGAAAAAGAAGAAAGGAAAAGTAATGCTCTTCTTAAGAAAATAAATAACAAAAAAATAGGAAGAAGGAATTATTTAAGAGATAAAACTGAATTAAGTGAAATAAAAATAAAACATAGAACTAGTGAAACAATCCAAGAGTGTATTGCTTAGCTATCTCCTAAAAATAGATGAACTCACTGTGAGTGCAATTAAGGAGAAAAGGAGACCAAACATTAGTAAATAGAAAGTTGAGATAACAAGATGAAAGAGAAATGCTGAGAAGTTGAAGCAAAGATTACATACAACGTCTCTTGGGAGGTATGTTGTGCTGCCCTGATTCCCCTTCAGGACTTGGATACTCATTTCCTTATCATGAGAAATGTTGATGACTGATGGTCACAGCTGTGTTTCTATATAGACCTTGCTTTTGGTCAAGGGGACTGTCTTGTCAAAGTTACCAACCAGTATACATTTGTCCAGGCTGTATTGGAGACAGCTCATATGCCAAAAATGGTTGATAAAAAATATAAAAGCCCAGGGCTTTTGCAGTTAGAGGGTTAGGCTGCTGCTTGTAGTGTGGGCATCCTGTATTACAATTCCGGTTCAAGAGCTGGCTGCTCTAATTCCGATCCAGCATCCTGCTAATGCACCTGGGAAGGCAGCCAATGATGGCCTGCCTACTTGGGCCCCTACCATCCACATGAGAAATCCAGATGGAGTTCCATGCTCCTGGTTTTGCCATGGCCTACCACCAGTCCTTGTGGTCATTGGGGTCTCTCTTTCTCTCTCTCTCTGCATTTCAAATAAATTAAATATTTTTAAAGATTTATTTTATTTATTTGAACGACAGAATTGCAGAGAGAGATAAAGACAGGGAGAGAGTCTTCCATCCATTGGTTCACTCTCCAGATGGCCGCAATGGCTGGAGCTGAGCTAATCAGGAGCTAGGAGGCAGGTGCTTCTACCAGGTCTCCCATGTGGGTACAGGGGCCCAAGCACTTGGGCTGCCTTCTACTGCTATCACAGGCCATAGCAGAGAGCAGGATCAGAGGAGGAGCAGCTAGGACTAGAACCGGTGCCCATATGGGATGCTGGCACTTCAAGCTAGGGCTTTAACCTGCTGTGCCACCACACCGGCCCCAATAAATAAATCTTTATAGAATACATACAATTCCTGCTCTCTTGGTCTCATTAAAAAAAGATTTGGAGTGGGAGAGAGAAAGAGAGAGAGTTCCCAAATGCTGACTCACTCCACAAATGCCTACAAGGTCCAGGGCTATGTCCAGCCTGGTTGAAACCAGGAGCTGAAAATTCAATCCAGTCTCACATGCATGGCAGGAGTGCAGTTAACTTGAGCCATCATCACTGCTTCCCAAGGTCCACCCTCAGCAGGAAACTGGAGTCAGGCGCTGGAGCTGGGAAGTAAACCCAGGAACCCGAATTAAGCGTGTGGGTGTCTTAACCACTATTTTAAACAGCAGGCTAAATGCCCTTGATTCATTTTAGGATGGCTCTGAAGGGCCACAGCACCTGGTAGGATGGCCAAATCTCTTGTTACTTGTCAATTCAGCTGTTCCGTCTGCCCAACTGCACCTGCTATATTTCTTTATGGGTGCTGTTCCTGAGCATCCTCCCCAACAGATCTCCTTCACATAAATCCCCATATCAAAATCTATTTCAGAGAACCTGTTTTGTGATACAGTCTTTTGACAAGAAAATGGAAATCTAGAGAAAATAAAGATCCCTATGCAAAAAAAAAAAAAAAACACTGGACAGGGATGGTTATTTGAACCATTTTCCCATTTTCATGTTTCTAAATAAACTTTACTGAAGTATAATATACATGAAAATTACACCATTTTAAGTGAAGGATTGATGAATCTATGAATCTAGATAAACATATACATGCATGTTACCAGCAACATAATAAATATATAGAATATTTCCATCATCCTAAATGACTCCTGGTGCTCCTTTCCAGTCAATCCCACTTCCCTGCCTCTGGTGTCAAGTAAGCACTTCTCCCTCATCACAGGTTATATTTCTAGAGCATCTAACTTGTGACCTGGGTTCACATGGTATAATGTTTTTGAGATTCACTCTTATATGTCACAGGTCTTTCCTGTTGTATTTCTCTCCTCTCAAGAATTATAATCCTGCACTGCTTACGGTCCATTTTTGAAAACAATTGTTACATGTACTTTGTCTAATTTTGTAATTCATTATAGCATGATAGTGAATCCAGTATCTCTTACTATTTATGGATGAAAGTAAAAGCTCTCACCATCTTTACTTAATATTTCTTTGAAAGTTGTAAGTAATATCCTATGAAAACAAAATAAGTGGAAAATGAAGTAAAATAAGTGGTTATCTATAATGAAATATAGGAAAAAGAAAATAAAACGACCTCTGTTGCTGCTTTGTTTTTTGAAAAAAATCTCTAGGGAAACTGCTAATAATATTTTAGGCAGTAAAATGATGTGGTTATCTGCCTGAAGATAAGATAAACATAATATTAATTGGTTTTGTTGATCCACTAATAAGTGACTAGATGTTGAGATAGTAAATTATGTAATTCTAATAATGACAAAATCTTCACAAATTCTAGAAAAAACTTGACAAGAAAGATCAGGACTTAAAAGAAGAAAACAAAAAATTCTTATTGGTTGACTTCAAAAAAAATAGCTGAGACTTACTTTTCTCTAGTCACTATACTGTTGTACCTGTATTGATTTACTTAAGCTTCCCAGAAATCCTAAAAGGTTATCATCATTATTTTTATTTCATACATGAACTAACTAAAATATAAAGAGGTTGAGTAACTTGCCCCTGTTCATTCAGGTTGCAAGTGATAGAGTCAGTAATGGAAATTAGGGCTAAACAAATATGAAGACATTCTGTTCTTCAGTGAGATTACTTAATATAAAAATATCCTTATAAAGTGAAGATATGATCATGGTACTTTCGTACTTCAAGTTGTTTATTCGCTGTCTGCTGCTCTTAGGATGAAGTTAATCCCTTAAGCATGTCCAAACCTCCAAATATTTCTCTAATGTAGCCCGTCTATCCAACTGTACTATTACTACCCTGGTTCAGGTGCATTTCATTC
The DNA here is from genome assembly GCF_033115175.1 of Lepus europaeus. Lineage (NCBI taxonomy): Eukaryota > Metazoa > Chordata > Mammalia > Lagomorpha > Leporidae > Lepus > Lepus europaeus. The sequence goes on along the minus strand of NC_084842.1, from coordinate 78,163,845 downwards.
ATTGATCCACCCACCCATTCATGAAGTACATAGTTTACCTTAGTGCTATGAGAAGGAGCCAACAGAGACAGGAGTGATCCCAGTTATGAGGCTGCCACAGAGGAAGCAGAAGATGAGAACATTCTAGGTATGGATAGCAGGAACTATATTTGAGATCTATTTACAAGAAAAAATGGCATAACTTAAAGTATAATTGGGTATGAATGATGAGGGAGTTTTTCCACTGTAGACTGACTTCCAGGATTCTAACTTAAGTGATTGGTAGAAACTTTCCAGGCCTTTGCCTTGTTGGAGAGGATAAGTCCAATGCCCAAGGCTTACTCTGTAGTCTTTTAGTCAGAATGTTACTAACCTATTAATAAATATTCTTTGGTTTAACATCAAAACTAGCTTTTATCTCACCTAAAATAATCTCACATTACTCTTATCATCTTCAGTGCTTATACTTTTTAAGTCTAGATGGTAGAGGACTATAACAGCTGGGAAATTACTCATGTGAGAAATTGATTTGATGTCATAGTCAGAATCTGGAATAGAATTGCTTGGACTTGTGTTTAAGTCTCAGCTTATCACTTACTAGTTCTACTTAAACTTTCTGTAACTAAGTTCCTTATAAACAGAAAGTGAATAAAGGCAGAACTATA